>NC_047666.1:72357452-72957452 GCF_011762505.2 Arvicanthis niloticus | reverse complement strand
CACTGAGTTTATCTTCAGACTACACAATTTTAATCTTTTTATCACACTAGAATGAGCAGAAATGCCATCAGCTTGAAGGAAGGCATCTGCACAATCTTCTGGGACGGTAGCTCAACAGGGGAAGACTAGCTGCTTTACCCATAAGATGAAGAACGAGACGGGGAAGCTCTTGCCTCCATTTCTGTTGACAGTTATACTGGGGACCATCACCAGGGATGTAAACTAGGGAAAGAAGTAAAAGTAAAAATTGAAGCTGTCTTTATCTACAGGCATCATGATTATAAAAAGGGTTAAAACTGTGTGCCCAAGAAAGCTATGAAGCACATTAGATTAGTTTAGTCAGGTCATAAGACGTTAAAATATTAATTCATAAATATATTAATATACCAACACATAAGTTTATTTATATATTATTTACCAACAATGGACAATTAGAAGTAGGGACTAAGATATAATATCAAATATAGTTTGCAGATGTACTTCCTGCAATTTCTGACTCAATAACAAGATAGTTTACTTTTTCTCATGTACTTGTGTATGTTCAACACTGAAAGTCCTGATAGTCTTTCTCTATAGACATTAACAACTGGTTCTTAAATTTATTTTAAAGTTCGAGAAGGCAAAAATGAGTTCAGTATAGAAGTATGAAGCTATGGGCTACACACTGCTCGTAAATACGATCAGTTCTACAGTATAGCTGCAGTAACAAAGATGGCATGTTCTCGCACAAGAAAAGTTTAGGGATTGATCCAGGTAAAGTTTAGTTGTAAATTCATATTTACACCAGCAACGGACTTGACACAGATGATGAGGCAGTGGAGAAAGATAATCTTTTCCCCATATGGTATGGGGAGAGTAGTACATTCATGCACGTCTCACACAAATACTCACAAATCTTGATGCTTACCTGATATATAAGCTTTTAGTTAAAGGCTCAAATTTGATAACTGTTACCATAGAATTCTGAAATTAAGCATGTTTTGGAAAAAGATCAGAGAAAAACTTTATGTTTGGACTACGACAATGATTGCCTAGATACGAAAAATAGTTCATGAACCATAAAAAAAAAAATAATTGGCAAACTGAACTTTACAAAAATTAAAACTTCTGTTCTTGGAACATGAGTGCTAAGGAAATGATAAGGAAAATATAAAGTGGGAGAGAAATTTGAAAAGTATGCATTTAACATAAAGGACTTCAATAAAACAGCCACACACAGAACACTTGAACGTAAGAGAAACGGCGTGAGTGGACACTTTACCAAAACGGAGAGGGACACCCGACGACTCGACACTTGGCAAGTGATTGTTAGTGATGCAAGTTAGCATCACTGATTAGAAGAGAATTCAAATAAATATCATCAATGAAATACCACTAAATAAAGGTAAAGTGGGGGCATGGAGGAGGAGGAAGGAAGGAGAGAAGGAGCAGAGAGGAGGGAGGGGAAGATGCAAAGAAAAGTCACAACACTTGGGAAGAATCTTGATGAGGAATAAAGAGATGGCTCAGCAGGTTAAGTGTGTGCCATGTAGGTGTAAGGCCCTGAATTTGGATCCTTAGAACCCACACAACACCAGATATGGCTGTATGCTTCCATAGTCCCAGAATTCCTTGGGTGAGATTGAGAAACCTTGGAAGAATGCAGGCCAGCTAATATGATACACATGGTGTTGAAAAATAAGAGATTCTGTTTCAAATATGGCAGAAGGTAAAGACAGACACCAGAGGTTACCCTCATCTTCACATTTGTGTTGTAGGCATATGTCTGCTTTCTCACCCTCTCCCTCTCCATCTCTCTCTCCCCCTCCCTCTCTCTTTCCCTCTCCCTCTCCTTTCCTTCCATCTCTTTCTCCCTCTTCCTCCCTTTCCCTCCCTCCTTCCTTCTCTCTGTCTCCTTCTCCCCCCACCCCAGAGCTTTTACAAAAAAGAACTAATAAGAACATGAAAGAACAGTTGATGGGAATTTATAATGTTATAGCCACTTTGGAAAGGTTTGGCTGTACCTCCTGATGAAATATAAAAGCATTTATCTATAAAATGACTGTATGTGAGTGTTCTGTTAGCTTTATTCATGATCACTGAAAGTGGAAATATTAAAATATGCATCAATAGGGAACTAGTAAACACACTGTGGTATATCTGCACAGGAAATACTACTTGGAAGTAAAAAGGTTGAAGTTTTAATAAACAATATTGAAAGGCATATTGTCAGATGATTGACTTTAGACACAAAAGACAGCTCACTATTTTATTGCATGTATAAGGCATTCTGAAACAGTAAAAATATGAGTGAAATTAGATTAGTAGTTGCCAGGAGAGAGAGAGGCAGGGGGCTGGTAAGAGATTGACCAAGAAAGCACAGGGTCCTCTTGAGGCACTTCATTGTGATGGTTGTTACGTCCTGCATACTTTTATATGTATGAACCTAAAAGGGTGAATTTTAATGTATGCAAATTACATCTCAGTAAACTGGACCTTAAAAAAGGACTTTGTTATTAGTTAAAATTTACATAGTGATATATGCATAAATGAATAATTTATTTGTCAGTTCCATTTAGCATTAACGAACCTCTACATTTGCATAGTACCTCCTTTCAATTTGTGAACTACTTTCTTCTTTTTCTGTGGAAGTCTTACAACCTCACACAACGGGCAACGTCCTCACAGTTCAGTGATGAGCTTCCCACTGAGGTTTAGTGGGGGACAAGTGGTATATTGAGGTCACATAGAAAAGCTTTTTCAAATTGAGTTTTACCTCTTTCTCTCAAGGAATAAGAAAAATATGGAGACAGTTTGGGGCGCAGTATGGGAATGTAGACAAGCACATGGTGTGAAAGAAAAATACTGACTGATTAGTATCGGGGGGTATGGGGGCTCAACAGCTCCTTGACTGAGTCCTACAGAGCTGAGGTGGACTCTCAGTTTGTTCTCTCAACCTATGTGACAATATTTCTATATAGATTTAGGAAGGAAGATGAGAGTAGGGAAGACCACCAGAGATGGGGTCAGGGCTTGTTTCTTATTGTGAGGGCTGCAGATGAGAAAGCCTTACACTTGCTAGGAAAGTTCTCTGCCACCGAGTGACAGCCCCAGCCCCAGGCCCAAAGTCTGGTTTTAAAAGAATCAAAGGAGTGTGGAAAGCTGTGACAGAAATGATTTTAATGGGGGGATATTTTGCTTTGAAATAAGGAAAGACCTCAGAGGAAGTGCAGTAAAGGTAGTTTATGGCATTTTACCAGGAGATAAAGAATTTGCTAGCAAAATAGAGAAAGCAACAAGGTTTGGTACATGAATTAGTCAAAAGAACTGGGTGTGGTGGCATGCCTGGACTCCAGTACTCAAGAAGTTAGGTCAGGAGGAACTGGGGTTTAATAGCAGCAGTACATGGTGAGAACCTATCTCCAAAATATCTAAATAAGTAAGACACAGAGAAATGGGAAGGGCACATGAAACCTTAGGAAAATGTCCAAACATGCCAGCCTTGAATCAAGGCAGGTAGCATGACAGATGGGTTAAACTGTGAAGCTAGACCTTTCCTTATGAGTTGGGAATGAGTAGAATCTGAGTCACCAGCTCAGCTGGGAGAGAGGAAGGCACGGGGGCCATGGGTTAGTCCCAGGTAGAAATAACAGTTCTGGAGGGAGGGAGGGAAGGAGTGAAGGAGTGAAGGAGTGAAGGAGTGAAGGAGTGAAGGAGGGAAGGAGGGAAGGAGGGAAGGAGGGAGAGAAACAGACAGACACATACGGATAGATAGATAGATAGATAGATAGATAGATAGATAGACAGATAGATAGAAAGATAGAAGAATGGCCCAGAGAGGGTAAGAGAATGTAAGAGAGCAGAGGAGGGCTGCCTGCCACCCTCAGATGTAAGGGCACCAGCAAATGCGTCGAGGCTAAACACTGTGAGATGATGAGACACAGGTGCAGCTGATCATTTTTGTCATTCAACACTGGGGAAAATTAGAGCATCAAGAAAGGAAGCAACTGCAGTGGCTCCTGCACATGGTGCATCAGGTGCCTTCGGTAAAATTGGATGGCTGACAGGATGGAGACGTGCAAAAAGAACTTTTGAGAGGAAATGTCATGGCAGAGAACACAGGATGAGGAAGAGACAAGATGGAATAAGAGAGGCAGAATATAAACAAGATTCGTTTTACACACATGCACACGTGTGAACACACACACACACACACACACACACACACACACACACACACACACACACGTCAAAATTAACCAACTGAAAATTGGCCAACCTTTGGTAAAGTTGAAGGGTTTCAGAGACACTGCAAGGCAGTGTATCAGAGGGTCAGGGGGAGCGATAGACAGAAAGGGACTTATAGAAGATGCTGACCTAGGATGGAGGGAGGAGAGAAGTCTGAGTGTGGACGGTTTGAAGCAGGAGCACAGGGTCCTGTGGATGCTCATCTTGCCACAGGAAATGGAGAAGAATTCTGCTTCCCTGAATATTATTCCATTCAAACCACTACAGCGCATGCTCTATCATAAGCACCTCGTTTTTTTAATCATAAAGTTGGGGTCTGAACTTCTCAACAGCAGTTGTTCCTTTGTGACTATCAGGAGGCCAGTGGAACCTCTGTTGCCTAAGTAGGCCAGCCCAGTAGACCTTCCAAGTCCATTTTAAAGGCGGTTCCACATCCCAGTTGCTGTGGAGGCTGAGAATAAATGGGATTTGGAGGGGGCAGATAAGATCGTTTCTCTCCAATCCTTCCTTCCTCCCGCTTCTGTCAGTCACGTGTTCAATCCCAGTTCCTTACCTGGGCCTCATTTCCCTCATTCCTTCACAGCCATAGTCACACCCCTTCCTGCAAACCTATTGCTGGCCAGGTCTCACCGGCTGCCATCCCCCTGCACCCCACCCCCGGCCCAGCATCCTTGTGCCCCCTTCTCTCTGCTTTTCTCAGTGTACCTTGCTGTAGTGCCATTGCTCAAACCAATCCCTCGCCTTAGATACACCAGATCGTCTGAGCTCAGCCCAGAGGCCGCTTCCTGGGAGGATGGCTCAGTTGGTGAAGTGCTAGAGGTACAATCCTAAGGATCCGAGTACTACCCCCAGCGCCCGGGTACAAAGCTGGGCGTGGTGGAGTGAGCTGGGAAAGCACAGAAAGGAGGCTGCCAAGGACTCGAAGAGCAGCCAGATTAGCCTAATTGGTGAGCTCCAGGACCCAGTGAGAGAGGCTGTCTCTAAATAGACGAGGATAATGCCTGACAGTTCTCAAGTCCGCCATCTGCCTTCCACTCATACACAGAGACAGTGACATGGACCCACGTACATGAACCTCCCCCAAGGCCCATTTCTTTTCTTTATTTTATTTTTGTTTTTTGTTTTTTATTAATCATTCCATTTGTTTACATCTCAAATGACATCCACCAATCCCCCACACCCCTATCCAATGATATCCCTCTTTCCGGTTATCCCTCCACCAATTCCCCATCCCACACCCACCTTTCCCCCTCCCCTTTGCCTGTATGTGGGTGCTCCCCCACCCACCCACACTCTGCCGCCCCACTGCTCCAGCATCTCCCTATACTGGGGCATCAAACCTCTCCGGGACCAGGGGTCCCAAGGCCCATTTCTAGTAAGGTGCGTGTCCAACCCAATAACACTCTTCGCATGTCCTTATTATACCACACACCCCCTTCACACTACACTGGCTCCTTTCACACTTCCCCCTGGGCCCCGGTTGTCTCCCCTGTGGTGAAGCGCCCATCCTGTGGCAGATGCATTAGCCCTCACTCCAACACATGCCGCTGAGCTCGTGAGTATGGACGCACAGTGGGAGTCTATTGATTTGTTGGGATTTGGAGGCCTGTTTTGGTGTGTGAAGTTGTTAGTCAAGTTTTCTGTGTTCCAACTCGTTTGACATGGGGAAATTACACACCTTGATGATACACTCTGGCCGAATGGTGGGGCTTTCTGCCCATGGACTATGGCACTCAAGGTGAGAGAGGGAGTAACCGAGTTTGTCCTCAGAAAGGAGGCATTGACTGTGCCAGCCTATCCTGTTGCCTTTCATAGCTATGATGAGGGAAGACACGATAATCGGACTCAATGTGCATGCTGTTCCAACAGTGACAGAGTGCTGCATTTGGGGACAGCAGCCCTTGGCTTTTTTTTTGAAAACCTGTATGAAGTGTCAGGGTGGCCAGTTTGTGATTGCATTATTACCATGGCATGGGTGGATTTATATTTTTGCTTTTCTACTAATTTTAATTACTTTCTTGTATATTAAGAACTATAAAGTCAACTGTCATCTGCTTACATATCTCTAGGGAAACCTGCCCTGCCTGACTTTCAATTTTATTGTACAGTTATTCTGACAACTTCTGCATGTCCTCCTTCCCTGATTTCCAGTGTTTTACATTCTCATTCTAAGAATGTTAGTACATAAAGACTATTCTTCAGAAACCCAATTCTTCACGGAGGCCAGGTACTCAGAAGGCATTGGTGCTCCAAGGCTGCTGGTGCGGGAGATGAGGTTGAGCCACAGGCATCACCCAGAGCTACTCTATCCTTTCCTGTGGTGGGTGATACCTGTGGCACTCAGGTCCCAGGTTTTTCCAGTTTGAACCAGAGTCTTGTGGGCATGACTGTGGTGGCATGTGTATGGTTGGTGGTTAGAGAAGGAAACAGATGGTCCCTTCAATTGGTTTAATTGCAATAGCATTTAAGAAAAGGGTTGCTTGCCAATGCATGGGCAATGTGCAGAGGCTGCAAGAAACTGGGCACTGTGTTGAAGCAAGGAAGAGCTTTGTATAGTGACTGCTCTTGAGGGTCCTGAAGGAGGAGGGAGAGGATGACTTCTGGAATCTCCAGGGGGTTGAATAGAAAGAACCACGTGGAGGAGATCCCTGGGAGGAAGTTGTGCTGTTCATGGAAGGTGCTACATCCAGCAAGTGAACTCCTTGACAGAATCCATATAGAACTGTGTAGAGTGTGGAACAGAGTTTGAAGAGTCACTGAGAGGAAGGCGTCTATAGGACATTCAGATTGGGAGAGACTTTGAACGAGCTGGGGACATAGCTCTTTCAACCTCCCTAGCTCCCCACAAAATCTGGTGTGTTAGTGTGAGTCTATAATTCTAGTCTATAATTCAGGAGGTAGGAGGATCAGAAGTTCAAGGTCATCCTTGGCTACACATCAGGTTTGAGGCCAGCTTGGGCTACATAAGACCCTATCTCAAAACTAAAACAAAATAATTTAAAATGAAAGACTGAAGAAGACTTTCAGCCAGCCAGTTTCTCTAATTCACAGAAGGAAATAGAGCCACAGACTGGTTTGTGTCAGAACTGTAACAATTATAAACCCTTCCTATCCTCAGTTCTGTGCCTTCTGCTTATACAGTTATTTCTAGGGAAGGAAAAATAGGAGATACAAGGGAAATTAGAGAGTTAAGTACCAACTGACAGTGGCTGCTCTACAAAGGGGCTCAATACCATGGGATGTCAGAGGGATTTAAGCAAGTTTAGAACTTAATTATGATCGGCTGTGCGGTTAACAAATGTGTTTATTGATTGGAATAATAAAGACAGCATTTTATATTAGAGAGTGTCTGATTGTGCTTAGCTATGACCTGATATCCAGCCAGCTCAAATAGAATAGCTTTTACTCCCTATTGATTCTGGCCTGGCTGCTGGGTATTCTGAGGTAGAGTCTCAGAGGTTAATTGTAAACCTAGACTCTGTTGTGAAGACTGTGCCATCTTTGAATGCTGTGTTTTATCACCGCACACCAAGAGACAGAGAGATAATGGATACACACACATACAACACTCATCTGTATATACTTACACGCAGACACATGCAAGTAACCCTAGCTATATCAGTAATCACTAACAAAGAACAGTGACCTTGGGATTATCTCTGTATAATACCAGGCTGTCAGAAATAGGAATGATGCTTATGGTATTTCCCCTTTAGTTAAATACTTTGGGGAATGAAGGTTCTAGAACACTGCCTTTACTTGGCTTGAGCCTTGGTGGAGTTGGAGGGTGATGACTCATTATTGGTACAGTTCATTCCTTCCAGTCACGAATAGGCATTTATAGAGCACCGATCTTATTTATGTCACTTTGGTTAGTACTGGGGACGGAGAAGGGAGACAGATGTGGTCCACATGTTATTTCATTAGGGTTGGCACAAGACTCATTTGACTGGCTAACGGAATGGGAACTTAGCCCTGCAGTACTGGTATTCCCATCTCCGTTCCTTTGGAGCTGATGACTACAGACATGACCCTGAGATACAGTGGACGGCTCTTTGGCTGTACTTGAAGCCGTCCTATTACTTAGCATAAAAGGAAGCTGTTTAGTGGCTGATGAGGTGAGGCTGGAGCATTGCCGGTCACCCCTGAGATTTTGAATCTATTTTCAATACAGCTCATGTTAGATTGTCTCTTGCAGACTTTAAAGCAGCCTATTTCTGAGGTCAGTGGAGATTACACTTGGGTTAGAGAGGGGAGGGGAGAAGCTCTTGGGTTCCTTTCTAAGTAATTTGAATCAAAAGGAACTCCTTATCTGCCTTCGAGCAGAGTAGATTCACGGTCAGTGAATAAATATCAGGTGCCTGCTATTTGCTAGATGCTTTCAAGTAAATTGTTTAATATTCACAATGACCCCATGAGAGAAAGATAATTCCCATTTTATACGTAGGAAAATGAGGACCAAGTGTTTTCTGTTTCTCTTGTCTCCTTGCTCCCAAGATAAGCAAGTGTCCAGGCCAAGTTTCAACATCAGAGTATTGGTTTTTTTGTTTTTATTCACTATGTCTTAAAATGCTATTACATATTTCTATTTTGGTTGTATTAGTTAATTTTCTTGTGACAAGTGCTCGGCCAAAAGCAACTCAAGAAACAATGGAGGTTCCATGGAGGCAGGAAACCTCGCATCTGTGTTAAGTAGAGAGAGATGGATGCTCGTACTCAGCATAGAACCCAGCTCATGCAACGAGGCCATCTATATTCAGGCTGGATCTTCTATTCTCTGTCTGTCTCTCTGGAAGACCCTCCTACACATCCCCAGGGATATTTCCCATGTGATTTCAAACTCTGTCCTGATGACTATGAAAACGAGCCATCACATTCGTTTTCATTTCCCGGCATCCCCTACTCATCGTTAGCAGCATTAGATGAGTCTCGAAACACACTGGGCATCCTCTCTGAGAGCTCAGAGTATATGACAGTGGTTCCCAATTGTGTGTCGTGGCTCACTGGAGATTGGACCCCACTCTGTGTTAGGTGTCCTCGGGCTCCTATAAACTGATTGATTAATAGTTGCCACATAAGTCAATTTTCAGAGTCATTCTGACAAGGAGGTTATCTCACACTTTATAGACAAAGGAGCTGAGGCATATAGAACTAAAGGAACTGATTCAAGATCTTGATAAAGTTAAGAATGAAGGCTGTAGTGCCTTGGAATATGCTCAGGCCTTAGAACTAACATTCTTTCTCAAGGCTAGGACTGGGAGAGACTTTAGTTGGTAGAGTGCTTGCTCCACATGAATTCAGATCTGCCGCACCCACGTAACAAGCCAAGCATGCCACTATGTCCTTACAGGCACTGAGGGGGTAGAGGCAGGAGGGCCCCTGGAGCCCGATGGACAGCCATCCAGCCTCCCAATGGCCAGCCAGCGTTTCTGAACTGATGAGCCATAGATTCAGTGAGAGACTCTAACTCTAAAAGTGAGGTGTCAGGAGGTGGAGGATGATACTTGTCATTGACCCCTGGTGTCTGTACATGCACACACGAAGCCATGCCTATATATGCATGCATATATACCTACGAACATGTATCCATACAAAAGAATAAGGCCATACCACATGACTGTGGACCCCAAAGCTTTTTGCCCCTGGCACTATGTCCAGTGTGTGAGTTTTTCAGAAATGCTTTCTTCGTGGCTGTAGTGTCTTCGAGTATGCTCAGGTCCTAGAAAACAGCTTTTCTTCATATCAACCCTTTTTAATTGAGTCCAGGTCAGGTTGTTTATCTGCAGTCCAGAGCTTTATTTTCTGCAAGATGCCTGTGGGTTGGATGGTTCTCCTGCCCGTTTTCTGTTGTTCTGGAATCTGAATTTCTTTCCAGCTTAGTCTTTCCTGCCTTTCAGCTCTTTTTTTTTTGATCATCCCATTTATTCTCCTTGCCCATCCCCCTCCTCATACTTAGGAACAAGCCGGTAATTTTTTATTAACACTTGAAATATGTTATTCTGCTGTAAGAGCACACAATTGCCCTAATTGAATACCAAACGGTGACAATCAGACTCAGGTTTCAAAAGGTTTGGCTTTCAGTGGGACTACCCACACTGTCCTAGGAGGCATACAAATTAATTATAATTAAGAACCATGTGCAGACAGTAGAAGAAGAGAAACTTTGAACAATGCTGTTGCCTCCTCCTGCAGAATAGCAAAGGAAAAGCAAAAAGGCAGTCACGAATGGCTGCTTGCAGCAGGAGTGCAGTTGATCTTCTGAGCTTGTCTTAAAACATGCATGTGTAAAGTGATCTTTAATCCTTCATTAGTTACCTGCACAACTCTCCTTTGAGAACTTGAGTGAATTGACACCTGCTTGTCCCTGAAGCAGGGACAGCCCCGGGTTTGGTCACTGGGAGTACACATGGCAGAGAAGCTCAAGCAGACCCATGAGTTGACGGGGTGAGGGCAAGCAGGCAACTGCCCAGTAGAGTTGGCAAACATGGCAGGAATGGGGCAGATTTTTCTGGGGCATCTGAAGAGCTGGTGGTCCTAGGACAGCATGCTCTCCTGAATTTCGAAGAGCAGATGGCTTTCTTTCTAGGCATCAATTGCTTGATCTTCCCTCCCCTTCCTCCATGTTCGTTGCTGTTCTCCAGCACATACTTCCTCAGAAGCAACTTGACTTAGGACCTGTTCTCATTTGTTTTCTAGTTCAGTCATTTGGATCTGTGGGATCCATGATGGGCTGACACACGTTTTCCACAGGAGTATACTGCTGCTTATGGCCTTGTAGGTCACACAGGTTTAGCAAGATAAACCATTCGATCTGGCATTTTTCACTGGTTTCAGAGGGATGCAGTCTCAGTAGCTGCCCACACTCTTCAGCTCCATCCTGTTCCCCTCCGAAGACAAAGCAGGGCCCAGGGAGCCCCACACCCCCAAAGAGGAATAGGTGGTGGTTATACAGTGAAAAGGGAGACATAGGCAGAACTCAGACATGGTGGTGAAGTTTCAAGTCAACCCAAAACAAAATTGTTGGTTCCTTTAACATCTTGTTTGTATATATTTAGCTAATTTTTAGTAGATGTAAGACCCCAGAACCTAACATTTTCACATGATGATGATGATGATGGTGGTGGTGGTGGTGGTGGTGGTGGAGGTGGAGTGAGTATGATTATGCATATATGATAGTCAGAGAATATTTTTGGTCTTGGGCTCTCTCCTTCAACTAGGAGTTCTGGGGATTGAACTCAGGTCATCAGGGTTGTGTGGGACCCACCTTTACCCGCTTACACATTTTGCTGGTTCCCTAAGTACATTTTTGGAGATTGAAACTGGATTTGCAAACATGAAAAGTGTGTGGATGCCGTTGCATTTCACCTGCTGCAAATAGACGTTGGTCTTGTTCTTTATAATGGCATCTGACAGTGTAGGCTCGCCATCTGTGCTACCCACACTGCCTGCTCAGATGGCCAGTGAGCGCATCTGCTGCCCAAACTGAGCGTTCTGACTCAAAAACATGGGCTCAACAGCCTCTCTCTCTCTCTCTCTCTCTCTCTCTCTCTCTCTCTCTCTCTCACACACACACACACACACACACACACACACACCACACACACACACACACACACACACACACACACACACACCACACACACACACACACACACACACACACACACACACACACATAGTCAGTAGTCATTGTCATTTAAAGGCTCAGTTTTTGTTTGGTTATGTCTACCCTTTGTCCTTTGTTTGATACAATTTTTTTCCTAGTCAGGCTTCAAACTCACTAGGTAATGGAGGCTAGCCTTGAACTCCTGATCCGCCTGCCACACCTCCACAGTGTAGGGATTATGGCGTACATTGGCATGCTTGGTTTTACACTACAGAGTGTTGCACCTAGATGTTCACACATGCTAGACAAGCACTCTGCCAACTGAGCCACATCTCCAGCCCTCTGGTCTAGATAGTTAAGATTTAAAATTCCAACTTAAGAGGCTGAGAGGAAGGCTCAGTGGTTACGACAACTTGTTGCTCTTACTGATAGGTTAGGTTCCTATTACCCCACATATTGATGCATAACTTCCTATTACCCCAATTCGAGGGGATCCAGTGCCTTCTTCTTTCTTCTGTGGGTGCCACACACACACAGTACACAGACATACATGTAAGCAAACACAAATGTAACAAAAGATTTTTTTTAAAAAAAGGTCTAATTTAAAACCCCAAACTAAGTTGGAACTGACAATTGCAAAAATATACCAATGAACAAATTGGTTCTATTTTACAGACTTGAGTTTAAAGACTTGTTGGGTTCATGACTCACTGGTGTCATAGTTCAGACAACGTTGCTTTCTGTCATTTCCTGCAATGGAGTTTTAGATTTTTCTCTATAGATGTTTGGTTAGGACGCTTTCTTATTAATTCTTAAATAATTCACAGTTGTCTTTGTCTAATGAATATTATGTTTTCTAGTTGGTTAGAAGAAAAGTATTGATTTTTTCCCTAATAGGGCCATTTATCTACAGGCCTGGATGAGCTCATATTAATTCAAACAGTTCTTGTGCTATCAGATTTTCTATTAGATAACTATATTCTTAATGAAATGCCATTTTTCTTCTTTGCTCTCCTATCTTTGAAACTTAGCCTTATGGTGCTGATGTTGGTGTTGGGCCCAAGAGACAAGCACTCTCCTACTGACCAGAGTCCCAGCACCCCTGAAATATTCTTTTGGAATAATCTCACTAGGTATCAGGATGGCTTTTGGACTTTCTAAGTAACCCAGACAAACCTCGAACTTGTAATTCTCTTGCCTCTGGTTTCCAAGTATCTGGAATTATATGTTTGCACTGCCAAACTCAGCTAAACGTTTCATTTTCTTGATTTATTTTGTTAGTGTTTCCAGTGACTCTAAACATGTTAACCTTGAACTTTCTTAGTGACAAAGGGAAACTGATTAGAGGTTTTTGGTGTGGAGCCTGCAGGAGGAATTTTGGGATCTACTTTCCACCATCAGCGAGCTTTCTTCGTTTAAATG
This sequence comes from Arvicanthis niloticus, assembly GCF_011762505.2. Taxonomy (NCBI): domain Eukaryota; kingdom Metazoa; phylum Chordata; class Mammalia; order Rodentia; family Muridae; genus Arvicanthis; species Arvicanthis niloticus. Next base: position 72,944,197 of record NC_047666.1, on the reverse strand, counting down.
TTTCATTTTTCTTTGCTGTGGCAGAGTATTTCAATTCATGCACATGTTTTCTTCATTGTTTGGAGATTCTCCTGTGTGTGTCCTCTTTGCCCGTTAGTATAAGGGTCGCTTTGATAAGTAGATCCTTGCTAGCCTATCCTTGCTTCTTGTTGTCAACCACATATGACCATTATCGTTACAATCATTATCAGAAATATTGCCTGTGTTTTGGCTAGCTAATAGATTATCTTAGCCTTTACGTTCATATGTAGTAAAGGCCTGTCATCATCTTGTTTTGTCTGAATCTTTTACTTCTTTTTATTTTGTCAAGGGTGGAGCAGGGTGAGGGTTGCTGTGTACAAACAAGACACATTAGGATAAAGCAAGGTGTGATTTTGTTATGTTCTGGATGAGAGTTCTTTGTTGTTTTATTTTAAAAATTCAATCTTTTTTGTACTTCTTTTCCTATTTGCTATTATTATTATATTTTATGCATCAAATTTAAGAACACCTAATTTTCAGAGTACTTTCTTTAATTATTTTATAATCTCTGCATTATGTGTCATAATTATGTTTTATGGTAGGTTTTCTTCACATTTTCCATTATTTTTCTGTCTATTATCATCTTGAAACGTTGTCATTTAGCTGCCACTTAGAGGATCATTTGGGGCTTGTTATGTTGGTCTCCTGTACTGATCTCCTCATTCCTCCATTTTTGTTGTCATTGGCTTTATTTATTTTTATTGACAATTTACACACTATTTTCTGATCACAATTCCCCCTCTCCGATCTCCCCAATCCTCCTCACCCACCCATCCGACTCCATGCTTTTTCTTCTCTCTCTTTAGAAAGCAGGCAAATTTAAAAAGCAAAGAAACCAGAATTTAAAAAAAAAATGATGAAAAAACCCAAGAGACACACACACAATCAGAAATCATAATATAAAAGCAAGATGAGACCCCAAAAATCTATGAAACAAAACTATTTATTCTATTTATTTTTTGAGAAATTCATAGATTATACTTTGATTTTATATATATATATATATATATATATATATATATATATATATATTTTCTCTCCAACAGCTGCTCTGAGATTTCACCTTCCTACCTACCCAACCTCATGTTTTTTCTCTCTTGAGAAACAAGAACACCAACTAAACATATGGAGCCCGATTTGTGTGGCCTGCCTACTCCTGAGCACGAAGCCCACCGTGGAGCGTGTCTCATGTACCCAGTATCACTCACTCCACTGCAGATAACCGAGTTCTGTCTCCCAGCAGCTTTAACCATGTGTATCTTCTTGGCAAGGAGTGGGACGTCGTGCCTGCTTCTGCTCACTGCTGGAATTCTGTCTGCTCTGATCTTGTGTGTGAGTGATATGTGTATTCATAGATACATCTGTCCTGTTGTATCTTGAAGTTGTTTCCTTGAAGTCACCACCACCTCTGGCTCTTACAAGCCTTCTTCTCAGGGTTGAGTGAAACATTAGTTATAAGTATTATAAACATTAATTACCCTTAGCAACATTTTATTTTCTTAAAAATGTATTTAAAGTACACTTTTATTTCCCAAATGCTCTGGAAATTTTGATACTTTGTATTTTCATTGTTATCTTGTAAAATGATTTGTACTTTGGTCTTCCTTCATTTCTTCTTTAAAAGTAAATCTCTTTAAAAATTTAAAATATGTGATTAAAAAATAAGTATTTCAAAGCCAGGTGTGGATAGATACCTGTGAGTTTGAGGCCAGTCTGGTCTACATAGTGGTTAACATAGTATGTCCAGGGTTGTGTAGAGAGACCCTATCTTCAAATATATCAAAGTAAAATATATTTTATTTCTCATTGAAACACATTTTTTTAAACTGACACTTATTTCATTTTGACTCTATAGAATTTACTGGTGCATTATAGATTTATGTCTAGTATGTATTCTTTTATGTGCATTTATAGATATCTGAATTAATCCAAGCTTTTTGCTCATACTTTTTATAAAGGTCTCTCATGTATTACTTATAAGATGTTTTCTCTGTTGAATTTATGCTTCTTTTCCTCTTAGAAATTTTAACTTCACCTTTCTATGTGTCCAATTTGTATTTTTAGATTTATATGTACTCAGGACTGTTGGTTGTATCATCTCAGTGCCAGTGTGACCTTTTGATGTTCCCACTGTTGGATTTTGTCTTGGTATCATAGTTGTGATGCTCACCCTGAACTTCAGGCAGGTCACACTCATGTCTTTCCCTGGGAAGGCGTCCTTACTTTCTCTGCCTTCTCCCATGGCAGATGTTAATGCCTATGTACTGTAGCTTTCCAGCTTACTCACAGCTGAGATGTTCCTGAGCCTGAAGTCTGGCACTGTTTTATTAGACACATTTGCCCTGTGTAGCCCAGATTGGTCAAGCCTGCAATCTCCCTGCCCCAATTTCCTAAGAGCTGGGATTACGAGCGTGTGCAAGGACATCTGTCTGGTTCCTAAACTTTTAATCTGTGGTTGACCGTAGTTTGTCATATTCCTGCCACAGCCTCTTTTAATGGAGTGACTCCAGACAGCATTGCAATTGGCAACTTTGACTTAACATTTCCTACACAGTCACACTTCATGCTTCCTGTTGGAGTTATCCTGGGACTCTGCTTTCTTTGTGGAAAGCGTTGGTCTCCTGAACCAGATGGATGTATAGTTAGGGGAAAGTATAGGCAGTTTCTTTTTATAATCACCTTGCACTGTAAAGAATGAAGAAGCCTACTGCGTGGGTCACTCAGCCCAAATGCCAAGGAAGCCCAGGGCTGAAAAAGTGATGGTTAGTCTCATCCTTCTTGCTGATTCTCTTGCATCCCCTTCTACCCACAAACATGAAAGCATGAATGGGAATATTGAGCTTCATGATAGTCATTCACCATTGGCCCCTAACCTGGTTGGCTCCTGAGTTCAGCTACATGACCAGGATTCCGTCAGTGAGGCAGTTGTTTCTCTGAGGACATTAGATGTGACATCTTTTCCAGAAAGTTAGATCAGAAGAGAACTAATGTCCTTTGCCCCATGTGAGGTTCCTCTTAGCATTCCCCTCAGTCTCTGTCTGACATTCTCTCACCCCCCACCTCCCACACGCTCACTTTGTGCTGTCAAAAATAGCTGGGTTCCTTGAACAGCTTCTAAAAGCTCAACAGTAATACCCTTTGCATCTGCAGAGTATTTTATATTCTTCAAAGCGCTTCCACACGCCTATTATCATTTGATCTTCACAAACCCTTCCAGGTATGTAGGTTAGGCCCCTTATCCTGCTTTTACCAATGACAAACCAGACAACAGTAATTAGGTGACTACCTCACGCTAATGCTCTTCATTGCCATGAGGCTGCTCTAAAGCCAGGTTCGTAATTTCATTCATCCACCCATTTGTTCATTCTCTCTTCTAGCTACCTGTACTAAAAGGCATTTCCAGAATGGGAAAAGAAAGGCTTTTGGAATCAGACAAACTTAGATACGAAGCCCAACTTGATCTTGATCAAGTCTTGGTCATGTGTTTAAACTCTCAGATCTCTTTTCTCACTTCTAACTCAGGGAGAATTATGACTTATAGTGTTTTTATAAGAATCAGATAATGCATGAAAAATTTCATCAATCATAGTATCTGAAACACAGTAGGTGAACTATTTGATATATAAAATGCTATATATCACAGTCTTATGTAATGGTCTAATGTAATGGTAAAATTGGCTACAGTTTATTGAATAGTTCCTGTTTATTGTATATGAAGCAGTCCTATGTCCTAAGAATGTGAATAGAAACGAGACAAAATATTTTCTTTACGTCTATATCTTCTCTTAGATGATGATTCTGAAAGGTAGAGTTCGTGTTCATGGCATCTTCAGCGTCAAAACTAATGATCAATGCTAATGATCAAAAGTAATGTTCAGGGTTGGGGTATAGCACAGTTATGGATCACTTGCTTAACATGTGCAAGGTCTTGGGTTCAATTCCCACCACTGGAAGAAAAACGAAAGTGAAGGGAAAACACTGTCTGCAAGGTAGTAAATGCTTGGCATGTGGTTGCTCAGGTAAGAGGCCTGCTCGTCAGGTCTCCCGTTGAGTAAGATGGGCAGACGCATCTTTGCGTAAGTGTACTAAACCAGTCGCAAGCATTAGGAAGACCCCAGGGGCCTTGGTGAGAAGCCAAGGCAGCACTTCCCAGTTTTGGGGAGGATGAAGTAAAACGGAGAAGAGGAAGCAAACAGCAAAGAGCCGGTGTGTCCAGTCTAGTCTCAGTGTGTTGGAAGACAGAACGGAAGTGTTCATCTCGGACCACACACTCTCAGCTGCCCACCAGGCTCTGCACATGTGCAGAAACTGAGCTTGTATTCAAAGCTTTGTGTCTGCTCAGCTCATAGTCCCTCTGTCACTGCTATCTCCCATAATGTATTATTTTGTAAAGAGCTTTGCTCTATCCAGTATAAAAGAGATGCTTGGTAAAAACCAGATCCTATTTGTTGACTGTCACCACTGGCCATAGCGTACAAAGAGTAGAATATATTGTGTGGGAGAAAATGGAGGAACACAAGACGCGTTTAAAGAAGGCAAATAAAAGCTTGAAACAGGAGAGCATCGGGTGCATTAAAGTTAATAGACTGCCATGGCCGAGCGGACCACTTTTACATGTGAAGAAATCTAATTTAGGGACTCGTAACTGTAGGACTTAGAATCCCCATGGAATGAAGTGAGCGGATAGATTTTTGCCAAATTTTTAATCTCCTGGTTCTCATTGAAAATCAGCCCTTGGAGTTGAGCAGACTTTTTATGTATACATATAGTACCTTTCTCTCTGAGATACGAAATCCAACCGTCTCTCACTGAGTAGCTGGTGCTACTCCAGCCTCTGTATCCTATTGACTTTCTTTAAACGTTGAAAGAAGTTTTTTTTTTTAAAACTCAGTCCCCAGTTGTCCAGGCTGACCATCCATAGCTCATCATCATGAAAGTTTGGAAGCTTGGAGTCGTTCTTCATTTCTACAGAAACAGAGAGACCAGAAAGCTGTCAGGTGTAAGCTTTGCTGGGTGTGAACCATGGAGACACTCGTATTATTTCTCTCCGGAGAAGTGAGGCAATTGATACAGGTCTCCCCTTGGCAGTGCTGAAGGATGACTATAGCAGCGAGAGTTCCAAAAGGTTTTCTGCCAAGAACTGGATTGGATTTTGTGCTTCCTCAGCCACAGAATGTCCTAGCGTCTCACTCCCGAGTCACTAATGCCCTTTGTGGTCAGTCTGCTCAGCTTGAATACTTCCTGATTTTTCTTTGTTCAATAACTTCATTATCATTTTTTTTCTTCTTATTAGCCAAATTCTCAAATTTTTAGGTTCCTAATAATTCCTTTGAAAATCCTCCCCCCACCCCTTTTTTTTTGGTCAAAGAAGCAGAAGAGAGTAAATTGCATTTTCATGTTTGATAGAAAAATAAGAGTCTCCTCTAATTCTGGGTACGATTTGGAGGCTGTTTTCTTGGAGAATAATGCTGTGTTAAATCTATTTGCATTCTGGCATTATAACACCATTGACCTCGGAGGATTACATAACTGTTTTGAGATTCAGTTTCTCCATTTGAGAAATGGGAATAAAAGGTCTAATTTGTAGAATTTTCACGGGAAGCAAAGAAATTGCACGCGAGGAAAATATCTTCTAGTGCACAGTGTATGATATTGTACAATAAACGACCACCATTTAAAACAAAGCAACACAGGTCGGACCCATTCTTATAAGACAAGAGGTGCTTAGAGCAAACGATGAGAGACAAAGAGAGATGACCACAGCTCACACGCTACAGAATTCTGCATCTTTAATCTGCTGCATGGCATGTGCTTTGGGGGCTTGTGTGGACATAAAAAAGGGGCACGTTCTTGGTAGAAAGAAGGTAGTGAGTTATACACACATATAGACCATCATTTCATAGTTATGGCTATAGGCTTTTGTTGGAAATAGAATAGAACTATCTTCAAGGGTGACACTCCATGGCTCCAACAATGAGTAGTATCTGCTTGAGCCTGCACTTTGATGCATTAGAAGGTCAGGACAATGCTGCTTTTATTAGTACAGCCATCGACGAGCCAGTGCGGGGTATACAGTGCTATGGAGCACAAGTTAGAATGTAGAAATCAGACTCAAGATCGGGTTCAAGATTAATCCACTCGGGGCTAAAGAGAAGGCTCAGCATTTACAAGCACTTACTTGGTTTTGAGCACCCATGCTGGCAGCTTACAATCACTTGTAACTCCAGTTCCATGAGATTTGATGCCTCTTTTGGACTCTGAGAACACCTGCGTGTAGTATATACTCACAAATGTAGTATATACTCACAAAGACACACACACACACACAGACACACACAGACACACACTGGAATCTGTCTTTTAACTCTGCTTCACTTAACTCGTTAAGTCTTGGATGGGTCCCTTAACTTCAATGAACCTTTGTGTCAACAGATATAAAATGAGATGGTAATATGTCTTTTAATTTTTTCCCCCCTGGGTGATTGTAAAGATCAATTAAAATTAAGTGCCCATGTATTGCTTCTCTGATTTAGTGTTAAGAGACAGATTCTGAAAGAGAAACACTGAAGTAGTTTCTTGGCCATCACTTGCTGGGAGGCACAGGCAACAAGAACACGGGGCCTTTGTGCAGATTCGTCTTATCCAGGCCGTGTTTTGTGGCCAGCCTCTACTGAGCCCCCTTTTGCAGCTCACTTGTCCTAATCTTTGCCAAGGGCAGCCCAAGGATGGTTTGCGGGTGTGTGTGTGTGTGTGTGTGTGTGTGTGTGTGTGTGTGTGTCAGGCAACATCATGCCCCTTCCTGCTGTCTCCAGTGTGTGTGTTTGGCTGGCTCACAATTCCCAGCACATCCTCGCCTGCTTTATCTCTGTCTTGGCTGCACATTTGTCTTGGTCAAAGATTTATTTATTAGGCTCTTGAAATTTTCTTTTTCTCTCATCATTCCCCCGAACGTCAGAATTGAGAGACTGGGTTAGTTGGGGGGAGAAACTGAGTTTCATGACCAGCAGACGGAGATGAGGTTCTTGACTCTATGGCATTCAGACACTTCAAGGATGTGTTCCACCACGCGGGTCACATTTTAAATAATTTTCTCCCTTCTCTTTTCAGAGAGTCGACGAGCTGAAGATGAAGCCCAGCGCAGAGTGCTGTTCTCCCAAGTTCTGGTTGGTGTTGGCCGTCTTGGCCGTATCAGGCAGCAAAGCTCGTTCCCAAAAGAGCCCCCCCAGCATCGGCATCGCCGTCATCCTCGTGGGCACTTCAGACGAAGTGGCCATAAAAGACGCCCACGAGAAAGATGACTTCCATCATCTCTCAGTAGTTCCCCGGGTGGAGCTGGTAGCCATGAACGAAACTGATCCAAAGAGCATCATCACCCGTATCTGCGATCTTATGTCTGACCGGAAGATCCAGGGGGTGGTGTTCGCGGATGACACTGATCAGGAAGCCATCGCCCAGATCCTCGATTTCATTTCTGCTCAGACTCTCACCCCCATCCTGGGCATCCATGGGGGCTCATCTATGATAATGGCAGATAAGGTAAAAGGAGACTATTCCAAGGAGCAAATGATGCGTTGGGTTTTTAGGGCAAAACTAAATAGTTAAAGATAGAAGTGTGCCAGAGCACATCGAGAGAAGTAAGCGAGTAGATGAGAACTAGGCAGATAGGAGATGAAAGCGAAAACCCGATAGTGGTGTAGAAGGGCCAGCAGTAATGGTCCTCACCCTGTGGGTCGCGACCCCTGCGGGCATTGAATGACCTTTTCACACGGGTCACCCAAGAGCTTTGGAGAACACAGACATTTACGTTATGATTTATTACAGCTGCAAAATGGTTGTTATAAAGTAGTCATGAAAATAATTTTGTGGTTGGGGGGGGGGGTGTCACCAGAACATGAGGAATGGTATTAAATGGTCTCAGCATTAGGAAGTTTGAGAACCAATGGTCCAAGGTTTAGGACAGGTTTGTGTGTCTGCCTGTGACTACGTGATATTAAACTTGGAGTCTTGGTAGATTGCCTTTTTTTCCAAATAGGTGTGTGAGTAGATCCTTCAACACTATAAAGTATCCTCTGCCCTATCATGATAGATACGTCCTCCACAATGGTCACACAATTTTAAAAAGAAAAATGCTGCAAGACAGGCAGTTGCTATCCTCAAAAACTCAAATGTTTATAGGAACAGAAAGGTATCTACTGACCTCTTAGGATTTGCACATTCAAATAGATATTTGCCACCCCCTCCCCCCACCCCCATGCTCACACAACAGCCATGTTTTCCCCATTATTAGATTTGAAGATTTTAGCTGCAGTTTCACACAGGAGTCACTGGAGGTGACTCTGAATGGCGTGATATCTGGCTCCATCACAGCCTGGGGTCTGAAAACCACCTCGAGTGAGTCCAGAGTGCAGTTAAGCTGAGAACACAGCTTTGAAGCTAGAGAAGGAAATGACCAAATTCACGTTAGATTCGATGACTAATGACAGACAGAATCTCTCTTGACATTACCACTGAGTCTGAAATCACAGAAAAATGTTCCACTTGGATTTTTTACACCACTGCTAGTTATTCAGTTGTGTTTCCTCACTGATATGTGTCCCTTTCAGTCTTAGAGTGAGTCAGCCCCCCACCCCAGGTGATATGAACATCATTAGCCATTTTTAGAATCATCTCCACCTTAGTACCACTATTCATGCTTGTTCTCTCTAATTTCAGAACTGCCTTTAGAGTTCTGTCTAAAGGGCGTGCTCTGTGGTCAAAGATGTTTGCAAATACCCCTAGCTTTGCCTCGCCACCACAAGCATGTCACTTGACCATATGAGACACAAAGTTAGCAGAGAATAACCCCTTGTGACCAGTGTCGCCATCTGTTGGTGCCAGGAGAGATGACTGCTCCTTCTTCCTCCCACAGTTCAGTCTAGGGAAGACTGCACTGAAAACAGCAGTTGGAGAAGGTTCAGTATTAGTTGTGAGGATGTTCTTATGTCCATGTGGACACCTAAATGAAAGTTAAGAACAGATGCTGGCAGGAGCCGCTCATGCCAGGAAGTGGGATGGACTCAAATACAAAGGAGAAGGAAACGACTGTGGCAAAACTCACTGAGTGTTTGCTTTGGGTAGACATCATTTTTAAAGATCGTGGCCCTTGGTAAATTATGTTTTATTTCATGCATGGTATTCTAAGGATACGATATTGCATTGGAAGAATGAAGACATGATTAAGAGCCAACTTTTGAAGTCATAAATAAGTGTGTGCATCTTTCCAGACTACAACAGATAAAAATAATTTCATTGCTCTTGCTCGTTTGAGTTATTGCAAACCTATGTTATTTCCCTCGAGCGAGGAGCTTGTGCACAAGCTGATTGGTTGCATCCCTCCGATACCTCTTTCAGACTCTCAACATGCATATAAAACTGTGAGCTGAGGTGCAACCTGGGTGGAGACTGGGCTTTCGTGCTCCCTGGTGCATGCTGGGTGCTGTGTGAGTGTTTACCGTATGCTAGGCAGTTAGACTGCCCATGCATTGTTTTATTTAATACCACTGAGCTAAGTGGCAATGCATCTCTTTTAGATGAGAAACCAAGGTTCAAAGAGATTAAAGAGCACATCTAAACTGATACTGGAGGGACAGGAAGCCACACTTTAGCTCTATGACCTCTTGCCCCTAAGAAAAGAAAGAGGCTGGTGGGGGCTTCATAAACCTTGTTAATTGCTCCTTTCTTCTTTGTCCTATGGCATTGTGGGAAATGTCACAGTAATCTAGCACTCCATTCAGGCAATGCAGAAGGCTCATTGCAGGAGAGAATGAAGAACGAACCAGGACAGCATAGTTCTACAGAGAACCTGCTGGCTACTGCCTCCTAGAGGTAACAGGCAGAATTGATCTGGTAGTGTGGATCTCAAATGTTTCTATCATGGAATCCACCCCACAGACGGATCTTCCTCCTATCCCTGTTGCTGCCTTATCCAAAAACCCCATCTCACCTTTGCTTTCCCCCCCAACCCCCGTCAGTAAGAGGAGATGAACAGTGACTATTTTGGAAGAAGTCCTAACAGAAAGTAAATAATGTCTAATTGAGTTTTGGTCCAAAGTCAGAAAGAGGAAGAAGAAGATCCAGGTAGACAGAGAGATGGATGCTTGGTCATGAGGGCAGGAGGTTAAATTGATGGTGGCCTCAGGAGTAGTATCACAGGGCCAGAGGCATTTGGGAGGACAGAAGTGATTCTTAGGCTTCTCCAAGGAATATGCACAGGCTTAGAGGGTCTTTGTGAAATCAAACAAAGAGTCCTCCAGGTCACAGGGAGCAGTTTTGGCTTCAAAGTCTGAGGTCAGGTGTGTTTGGCTTTAAATGGAAGCATCTACTCAGTTGCCATGGTTGCATACTGTCCATGTAGAATGGGGACCTGTGATTTGACAGCTGTGACCTATGGTTGGGTAACAGGATAACACATTTCAAATGGAACTGACAAGGGAACTCTGGGCTACATAGTGTCTGTGGCTGAAACTTAGTAACCAACGGGAACCTGTTTCATCTGCCCATCTGAGTCCATTGTTTTCTTTTCATTGGCTAGAACTTAGGCGCTCACTTCCTGTATTTGTGGAGCTCTTGGTGCCTAAAAGACACCACTGTTATAAGGATTTCTGATGACAAAGACACACAGATCTGTTTCAGCATCTGGTCAAATGGTGTGCAGTCATGTTTGCATACACAGATGGGTCGGTCAAAGCACCAGTGTTCTGCTCTCAGTGAGGTAAACGCACGTTATACTCTGAGGGAAAGAAGCACAGGAGGAGTGTAGCATAGCTGCTGACAGCTCAGAAGCTGGAGTCCGAGAAGCTTCAACCAGCACTTCCTGGTTTACTCACTAGCTTGTTATGGTTGACCTCAGTTCCCTGGCTGCACAGTGGGAGGAAAGCATCCATTTATGAGGGAATTGAGGATTAAATGATATATGTAGCCTGTACCTTGCCTGGATAACACTGGGAAAGAAAACTCAGGAGAGAAATCAGGAAGAGCTCTGAAGAAGAGTGCTGAAGAGACGTTGTCCCATCCAGGAGCTTGAGATTCATTAGGGTATAGAAGCCTGCCATGCCCAAAAAGGGTACACCCATGACAGAAAAAGCTCTCTCTAGCTACTGAAGAACTTATAGCAGAAAACTGTTCAGAGTAGTAACGAGAAATGTTTAAAAATGTATGAGGTGCTTCTTGGCAGTCCCCCACCTGAGAATGAATAACGTATTTTATTTTGTGTTGTTATAATTGTTTTATTCTTTATTCTACGGAGATGCTGGATTTAGGATGCCGATCCGGAATCAGGCTAGAAGCATTTCCATCCCTTTCCAGGAGCTTTCTCGATTGATTGGGTCCTCACAGTTTTAGCTCAGAGATGTTAAGTAACCAGTCCAGAAGAACATCATAGCTCCCAGTTAGCAGTGAACTGGGATTCAACTCCTAGAAACACATGTTTGGAAACCCATGCTATTCTGTGCACAATTTTGTTTCATAAGACAAGGAATTAAGAATTATAAGTCACACATTTCAATCTCCATTCCGATGAGTTTGGGAAATGTAGGCAATCATCGCTTAAGTGATATGAGGCTCAGTAGACGGCTTGTAAGATATAAATTGGGTTCCTTCTACCCAATTTACATCATTTGGAAGGAAAAAGAAAATATGGTAAAAATGTTGGAAAGGCACCGAGCTAACAGACGCTCAATAAGGAACACTGAAGTCCCTGAAAGTCGTTCTGCCTCTGGCATCAGTGACGCTCGAAAATGGCTTGGGCACAGTGTAGGACACAAAACAGAAGGATGGAGATTGTAGCAGGATCAGGAAAGATGGAGTGAGATCAGAGTTCTGCAGCTCTGGTCAGTAGGAGAGCAAAGGGTGCACTGAGTGCAAGCTGGGGTTCAGGGTGGACGGGTTGATCAGAGTGAAAGACTAAGGCCAAAATGTGCACCTGTGCCTTTCTCCTCCCTGAAGGCTGTGCGCATGCTCACTGTGTGCTCTATGGCTCTGCTCTCTCCTTTCTAAAGGATGTGGTTGTGCAGTGATGCTCCAAAGGTTATTTTCAGGTTTTACTGTTTTCTGGTTTTTAATTTTTGTCATCATTTTGATTTTTGTGCAGAAAGCCATTTTGGAAAGTAACAGGATGGTGGCCTCTGTTTCTGTTCTCTCTCTCTCTCTCTCTCTCTCTCTCTCTCTCTCTCTCTCTCTCTTTCTGTTTCTGTCTCTGTTTCTCTGTCACTCTGTGTCTCTGTCTCTGTGTCTGTCTCTTTCTCTCTCTCTCTCTTTCTACACACACACACACACACACACACACACACACACACACACACACACACAGTTCATTATCCTCTTTAACCTGTGATTATTGCCTTTCTTTTTTTCTATTTTCTCACATGGATTTCTTCAGTGAGCACCACATTTAAGCCAGGATAACTACATGTTGTAGGTACCTTTGCCCAGTGTCTTCTCCGAAGTTTCTGAAGTGCTGTGGGTTTTCACCCACTTTTGGTTGCCCGGAAGATGACATTCTAGGAGCAAACTGGCATCGGTGTTAGATGTAGGGGTAGAGCAGATGCCTGGAACTCGTTTAATTTTTCATGCAATCCTATGAGCTAAGCCCTAATATTTTCTTTCTCTCGATGAAGAAACTAAACATGAGTGTTTATGTACCTTTGTCAAAGTTCAGGAGCTGGAATTGTTGGAATAGATTCTGAAGTCATGGGTCCTTCCTCCCAATTCATACTGGAGGAAGGATAGAACTGCCTGTCTGGAGTTTAGCTTCTCTCCAGCTTTCTCTCTCCTTTCTTTAATTATGGAAAGTTGGGCAGGCAGCTCTCTCTAAGGTACTGGAAACTGCAAGTATATATTCAGCACTCAGCTTTATGCAGAGTCTCGATTTTTCTATCTTCTATGGCGCACATTTCTAATTGGCCTGTACACCGTCTCTTTAAAAATGGGCCTTGAGAGGACTACCCTCCTGTCCAGAGCCATTCTCTTTGCTTGTAAAACGTGAAGATTTAAGCATGCTTCCCACAGAAATGAAGGTGGTTAACCTGAAGTTACACATGAGCGTAACTCCCCAAGCACCCTTCAGGAACACGATGGTGTCCACAGGGTGCAGAGGCACAGCAAGGGGAGCCTGTTGGATGTGGAGTGTGAGTTGATGTGGTAGGTTTGGGCTGTCCTTATTTCCAGCCTTGTGACCTTAGTCCTGCCCTTCAACCTTGCTGAGTGTCAAGTTCTCCAAGGGAGACAAAAGCACCTGGTTCAGAGTGAGCCTCGAGAATCAACAGATGTTAGGCATGGTAAGACTCAGGCCTTTCGTATGTGCTGTGATGTGTTTTCGTACAGCACACCATTCTTGAATCACAAGGAAAACGACATCTTTATTAACTGAAGGAGAAGCCCATGGGGGCTTTTGCATCCATCATCTGAGACCTGGTGGCTTAATTATCCTAAGTCATTACGATGTTGGGATGAGAAAGACTGACGTTGATAACCATTTGTGTTTTGTCAGTCTCGGGCCCAGTCACCTGACTGCAGCTCGTCACCTCACACGTAACATCTTATTCTATGTTTCCATTCAATTTTCGAGACGGTTTGTCTCCACCATAGAGATGAGGAAGCTGTAGGTCAAAGTGGCTTAGCAATGCTTCCCAGGACCTCTAGGTGGTGATCTGCACATAATGGCTTAGACAAATGGGATCTCAGAGTTTGGAGAAATGTTCCTCTTGTGGAGATGGGTCAGCGGCTGAATGATGCCAGCCTTTGGTATTTTTTGTCACAGTTGGGATGTGGCTGTCCTCACTATCATAGACATCTTGTCCTTATTCAAGGAAGGGGAAAATGTTAGGAGAGTGTTACATCAGGAAGCATCTTCCTCACATCCTTACTTCACTGTCCAAACTGATGTCAGTCACATGGCCGGCCTTGGAAGTATCCGGTCTCTGTGGTGGAATGACAAGGGGACGTGGAGGTGTGGATGGCTCTGAAGGTGCCTCTCAAAGAAAATGATAATTAAGAATTCAGCTAATATCTGTATGATACAAAAGCCCAAACATGTCCTGTTCCTTGGGCCGCATCTCAAATGCTGCTTCTGTGCCCTTGCTCTGGTCTCTTCAATGTCCTCTGGAGTTCAGCATCTTGAACTCTCTCTGCTGGTGACCCCATTTTGCTCGAGAATCTTTTATGTGACCCTGAGCAGAAAGGTGTATAAGATAAATATAAAATCTAACAGTAACTATCAAGTAAATCATAAAGAAATTTATTTTAAAACAATTCTTTGGTATGTGTGTAATTTCCCAAATGAAAGTAAATTTGAATTTTAAAGAGGTGACTGTACTCATTCTGTTTTACATAAAGAATTAAATCTTGGCTGAGTATTTGTCATTGCAAGACTGAGAGCATCTTCAGTGTGTTTCAGATTTGACTGATATTTTGCATTCATAATTGTCAACACTAATAACAACTATTCCTTCATATAAATATATAGTAATCAATGACAGAAGTATGTTGAAGACCGTTTCAGAAATGTTCTAAATTATGCTCTAATCCCAAATGCAAACTTGTTTAATGTTCTTTTTTTTTTTTTTTTAAAGTAAGACTTAAGTCAATAACTCAAATGGTAATTTTAAAGATCAAACAGATCTTTTTTTTACATGGTACATTCCTGGGTATAAATTAGATACTTGCACACTGAGGAATAACGGTCAGAAAACGTTATGTTTTTGTTTCTTACAATTAAATCATTATGTCTCTATAAAGGCTGAGAACTTTACATGGACAGTAAAAACGCTGTGATTTATGACACACGATAGTCTCACATCTGACCTGACTGTTTCAGATGGAATCTCTTAGTGGCTCATGAAGGCACACACACTGAACAATGTGTGTTCAGAACTAAGGCTATATACAACTCAACACAACTCAACACAAGCTGGCAGAGCCTGAAACATCTTGATTTGGTAACCATTTGGTTTTGAATTAATTTTTGGTTATCACATGTCCAGAAACCTTTTGCTGATGGAGACCTGACCTACCGCTTACGATACCGCTGTTCTCTGGAGTTGGATTCCCATTCTCCAGTTGTTTCCTCTGATATCCATGTTATTATTCTTTCTTCTCTTCATCTTTACTCTTAGGGATTCTTAGGAGATGTTTGAAAGTAGATTAGGACTTGATCAGATGTCATAATGACGACTGTGTGTATGTATGCTTTCATTGCATTTCAGGTACTCGAAATGGGGTAACAAAGCATGTGAAGTATCCAATAGTGTGTATTAGCATCCATGGTCAGAGTCTCACTCAAAATATTAGTTGTATATCTATGGAAAAATATCTCTGTGACTCACATACAAATCACATCCATATTTAAAAAATCCGAGCAAACATGAAAGCTCCCTTGCTCCTCATTCTTCTTTTATATTCTAATCTTAAAATGTGAGCTCAAACCATGGATTTCTTCATCTCTCACTTTCTCCAAACTGACAAAGTCAATAGATTTTCCAGGTTGTTCTTGACCTCCTGAGGTACTGTGCACTGTTGATCTTTTTGATGCTAGTTACAGCAAGTATGATGACAAGTGTCATCAGATACAGCACAGGTTGGTGACAGTGGCAATGGGAGCGATGAACTGTGATATGGGAGTGACCATAGAAGTTAAAATGTGTAGTCAGCCTTTGGGTCTACAGGTAGAGAGTTCTGTGGGTTGGGCATCTAGATTACTATATTGCTTAGTTAACTTCTTCAGGTGTAGGGAGAAGGTGGTTGAGGACATGAACAGGATAAGACTCAGAATGAACAGCGGGGAGAGAGGATGAGGGGGTCGGGGTCAAGCATTCAGCTCAGTGAGTGGATCGGGCTGAGGGGTCAAGAGTAGAGCCTAGAGTTTCAAGGTTTCAAGATAAAACAGCAGGTACAGAAACAGTGCCCTGGGTTCTGGGCCCAAGCATAGAGCTTTGCGTACTGGGTAGTCAAGGACAGACCCTTGGATGTAAGGGTTCAAGAGCAAAGGTTTGACTGCAGCATGATTTATAGGGTGGCCAGGACATGTGAAGAGCATAACAAAAGTCAAGCAGAAGTCCTGGGATAACATTAAGAGGAGAAGAAAAACAAGAGCAGAGTGGGAGCTGGGCGAGGGGTAGGGGGACCAAGAAGGGAACCCAAGAGACACACACACTCTCAGAGGACTATAGTTACCAGTTGAGGAGCCAGTCCAGGCTACTCTCTTCCCTCAAGCAATAATTGAGTCCTATATGGAGTTCTGTTACCGTCTTAGGATATCTCCACTGGGTCCCTACCCCATGCATCCTGCTTGACTTGAGATCTGGTTCTGGCTTTCTCTTGCATGTACTACATGGGTAACTCCACCTGAGATTCTTTAGAGACTCAAGTCTGATGGTGACAGTTTCACCAAGAACTCTGCTCTGGCTTCCCACAGCTTGTAGTATGACATGCTCTTTGATCAGGGCCAGACTGCCTTACCAGGATGTTTTTTAGTCTTCCCGCCCTTGAAGAGCAATGTCAAGCCATGCTAAATTATTTACAGCTCCCTGAATGGTCTTGGCTGGTTTACATCTCTGTGTCTATGCTTCCTTCATTCCTTAGAACATCCTTGTCCTTGTCCCCCAGAGTCATTCTCTTCCTTCAGCAGATCCTTGTCTGACTCCCACCTTGGAATTTGCCATTCCTTTCCATTTTATTGATCAGTGTCCTGTTTATGTTTCTTCATAACTTGTTTACCTGTCATTCTCCTATGCTGCACAGTGGCTTGCTGTGGGAATTAGTAATAGTATATTCCTAGTCTTTATCGCAGTGTGATACAATGACCTTTAAAACAATGACCTCTAAAAGTTGACAGTCATTGAACTGTGTATTCTGTATGAACACTAACTGGGCTGAGTACTGATCCCCCAATAGTTATGCCAATGTCCTACAGTACCTATAAATGTGACTGCATTAGTTATTTTTTCCTCATCATTATGACAATGTATCTGGTGGAAACAACTTGAGCAGGGAAAGATTCATTTTGGCTCACACTTTTAAAAATGGCCATCCATCATGTTGAGAAACTCATGGGCGAGCACACTGGTTCACATCATGGTGGGCCATGAAGCCAGTGATAGGTTGCTGGTGGTGGGATTGTTCTTTCCTTTCCCTCCATGGTGCTGCCCACACCAAAGGTTGGTCCGCTCTCCTCGGTTAATCCTCTCTACAGACATACACACACACACTAGGCATGCCTCACCAGTCTCTTAGGTGACTCAAACTGACAATAGAAATTGGCTGTCACCATGACCTAGTTTAGAAAAGGGCCTTTGCAAATGTAATCAGGGGTCTCATGATGGCATCATCTTGGATTATTTGAATAGACCCTAAGTTAAGTGACAGATATTCTTCTCAGAGACAGAAGAGAAGAAGAACATAGACACAAAGATGACTGTGTAAAAGGACAGGTTGCAGTTACTGAGCCACAAGCCAAGAAAGCCACTTGAACCTTGAAGAAGCAAGGAAGGAATTCCCTCCCACCCCCCCACTCCCCGATTCTTCAAAAGAGATAACCCGAATAACATCTTGATTTCAGGATTTTGTTCTCCAGAAACTTGAGAGCACTCATTTCTACTTTTTAAAAACACTAAGTATATGATAATTTGTTTCAATGTCCCTTGAAAACTACCATGCATGCCACAGATGAGACACACCAGAATGTCACTGCCTGGGCTGTTTCCTGTCTTTACTCCTGTTTATGCATGGCATTGAGAATTAATTATTATTTTTATTAATTTTTATTATTTACATTTTCCTGAGCCTTAGTTTTCTAATCTATAACATAAATATTCAAGAAACTCTGATCCTCATAGCATTGAATTAAGATGTTCAATGGATTGGAGAATCAGGGAAGATGGCTTGGCAGGTCAAGTGTTTGCCTTATAAGTGTGAGCATCTGAATTCAGATTCCTAGCACACCCTGTAAACCTGGACATGGAGGTGTATATCTATCACCCTAGCTCTGGGGAGGAGGAAATGGGCAAATCCCTGAAGCTCATTGGACAGACAGCCTGGCTGAATCAATCAGCTTCTTTTGAGACACTGTCTTAGAAGAAGACACTCACTGTTAACTCTAGCTGTTCACATGTGCATACATATGTACATACTAGACAAACATGTACATGTAACATATACACAGTAATGAGAAAATACATGGCAAATAACAAGGTGCAATGTCTTGTAGTTATTTCCCTACTGGGCCTCCTTGGTAGATTTGTGCAAGAGGAGTTTGTCTCTTAGGCATTGCATCTCTTCTTGCATTCTGTTTGTTTTTTCCCCCTATTTTCTATACATTCTCATGTGTGGATACATGGGTATGTGTGTATGTTCATGTGTGTGTGTGTGTGTGTGTGTGTGTGTATTCACGTGCAGTTGCTGGTGTCTTTGTACTTCCCAGGCCCAGGTAGCACGTATCACTGGCTGCTGTGGCCCTTTGTCCCATGTTCATGTGTTCACATGCTTTCACTCATGGTCTCCTGCCTCACGGTGCTTTTCTTCTCTGTAAGTTATATGTTCTCACTGCAGTGACCAAAGTACCTGACATCACCAAGTTGAGGAGAAGAAGGGCTTTGTCTTAGTTCAGTTTTGGAGGTGTCAATTCACTGTGGAGGTGAATGTGTGGTGACTTGGCTCCCATCCTGGCAGATTGGACATGAAGGGAAGCCATATATCCAGAAAGGACATACCACCATATAACCCAGCCCCCCCCCATAGGTCTACAATCTCCTGTACTTAAAGCTTATATCCATGGGTGTATTAGCCCACTGTTTAGCTGAGGGTCTTTATGGTTTGTCTCTGGAAATGCCCTTACAGGTGCAGAGACATGATCTACTAATTTCCTATGTGGTTCTCAACCCAGTCAGGATTGACATCACATCTTTTCTATCATTGGTTTTCTTTTCTTTCCTTCCATGGCCTGCTTTCTGTCATCACTACTATGACCATATCAAATTGCAGTCCCTTTTTATTTTCTCTCCACTCTGTTTGAAGCCTACGAGCTTTGCAAGGGCAGAGACTATGTCTTCTTCCTCTATGTATTCCCAGAACCTAGCTTACATTTAGCATATTGTAAGCCCTTAATACCTATTTAGTAGATGTATGTGTGAATTCATTATTTTAGGGCAGCAGATGTGAGGTGCAATTAAGAGCAAAGTGTTTTAAATCCAAATGAAAATGGATAATAGGATTAATGTCTCTAGTTACTGGCAAAGCCATTTCTTATCTCTCTCTGGGATGCTATCTCTATTACCCCTCCCTGGCCAGGTACCAGCCTTCAGCTTGGCATCAGACCTAGAGTCAGATTATGCATTTCCAGTTTATTTCTAACACACATGGTCAAGTGGGGTGTCTCTGGTTAGGGGTTCTACGTGAGGCAGCAGAGGAAATCTTCTATTCAAGGAAGCACTAGAGTGCAGTCAATCTTGGCTTTATTAGCACAAATTCAAGGGAGATAGCAGACTATTTTTTTTAAACTCTTGAAAGATGAACATAAGCAGTTTCTATGACATGTTAAACCACCTAGCAATCACCTGACGTCATTAAATTCAGGCAATGACATTTCCTAGGGTCTTAGTCAAGATTTAGGAACTTTTTCAAAAGCAAAAACATCCTTTCTCTTCATTTATTCATCCATGCAAAAAGCATTTTACAGTCTCTACCACTGAAAGTTCTGGAGATAGAGTCTGAAAGAAAGGCTTCTTGTATGGGGTGGATTGACAATAAACAGATTCTTCACTTAAACAGTATTTTTCAAGTGGGAATTGATTTGACTTACATGACTTGCATTAGAAAGGCTCATTTACTAAGGCCTTGGTGGCCAAATGATAGGGTGTTTTGTGGTGACTAGATTCTGAGGGTTTTGTGGTAATTAGTGAATTAATCCTTTGATATATTCATAATTGAATTGACTATCAGGAAGGGTTAAAAACTGTGGAAGTTGGGTTCTGAGTGGAGGAAGTGAGCTATTTGCATCATGCAAGGATACATTTTGTTCTTTGTGTTTTCTGCCTGTCTTCCTATAGTTTCTGTCTGTGTCCATGTCTTTCTTGTCTGTGTCCCTGTGTTTCCTGTCTGACTCTCTGTGTTTCCTGCCTGTATCTCTGTGTTTCCTGTCTGACTCTCTGTGTTTCCTGCCTGTCTCCCTGTGTTTCCTGTCTGACTCTCTGTGTTTCCTGCCTGTCTCCCTGTGTTTCCTGTCTGACTCTCTGTGTTTCCTGCCTGTATCTCTGTGTTTCCTGTCTGACTCTCTGTGTTTCCTGCCTGTCTCCCTGTGTTTCCTGTCTGACTCTCTGTGCTTCCTGCCTGTATCCCTGTGTTTCCTGTCTGGCTCTCTGTGTTTCCTAGGTGACATGAGGTGAACAGCTTCTCCTCTCACATATCTCCTCCTCCATGATGATCTGCCCATAGCAGGCATACTGTAGCCATGCCAGCCTACCTTAGCCACAACTTCTGAGGTCATGAGCCGGAATATTATCTCTCTCTCTCTCTTCAATTTTCAATTGTTTTTTTTTTTTTGGGGGGGGGGATATTTTGTCACAGAGTGACAATCCTGACTAAAGTAGTGGTAAACGTTTTAATGAACCAGCTGAAAGGAATATCATGGGCTATTTTAGTTAGTCTTCTCACAGAAGGTCCCGGAGGACCTGTATTATATGTGAAGATGTAAGAGATGATATTTGTCAGAGAGAAGAGCAGGTGTAAGGCCCTTGAAGTAGAAGCATATTCTTTTATTTTTACTTTTGTTGGGTTTGATGAGTCACAGGTCAGTGTGACCAAAGAACCCTGCCATGTAGTTGGACATTTTTTTTATTCTTCCTAGACGTGGGAAAGGGGTGAAGAAATCTGAGGTACTGTCCTTACAGATGGAGTTAGCATAGTTCAGGGAGTTGGAGCCTGGTGAGTTTGTGCTCTGACTTTCCTAGGCGAGACAATATCTTCTGCGTGAGACTTCGCTGCTTGTGTTTCTGTATCTCTATGATAGGGCTAGTACCTACTTTGTCCACAGAGTCCAGAACCTCATCAATCTAA
Organism: Arvicanthis niloticus; assembly: GCF_011762505.2. NCBI lineage: Eukaryota > Metazoa > Chordata > Mammalia > Rodentia > Muridae > Arvicanthis > Arvicanthis niloticus. The sequence goes on along the minus strand of NC_047666.1, from coordinate 72,923,095 downwards.
GTCACACTGACCTGTGACTCATCAAAACCTAACAAAAGTAAAAATAAAAGAATATGCTTCCACTTCAAGGCCTCCACACCTGCTCTTCTCTCTGACAAATATCATCCCTTACATCTTCACACATAATACAGGCCCTCTGGGACCTTCTGTGAGAAGACCTAGCAGTCCCTCTTTGTGTTCTCTTGAGTCTTGACTACTTCTGTATATAAACTCTTACACCTAACTTTGCCAAGCACATCTCTTAGTGAGTAAATGGCTGGGATTATTCCTAACAGTGTGAGTTCTTCAAACCAGGTACACTCTTCTTTTGGTATTTCTACAAGTTACTTAGTTTCTGCTTTGTTCACAAAATTTGTTCATAACCTTGACAACACTAAACGTGTGTAGACAGTGTATAGAAACACATGGTTTGGCTTTGTCTTCACTACATAGTTCCTGGAGTTTCCATGAAAAGGGTGACCTTTGGTAGCTCCAGGACTTGTGTCTACATAGTCGCAGCTTGGTGCCAATATTTTTCTTTCTTAGTGGAGTGATGGTTATTAAAAGTCACCTGCCAGGACTGGTACATCCAGATGGAGTTTGTTTGTTTGTTTGCTTGCTTGTTTTTAAGTAAATGCTGATAACATCCATCATGAGAGTCAGAGCAATGGCTAAGCCAGCACAGTTAGCCTGTCTTGAATAGAGGTTTACTGGCATACCCCCAAGTCCGCATGGCCTGCCACCATGTGTCTTGGATGCATTCTGTTGTCTTGGCAACATGCTCTGTAGAGTTGTAAGGAGCAGCAGCCTTTAACCTTTCAGTATCCTGTTGCTAGGACAACAGACTTCATGGGAAGTCAGGCTCACTGTCACTGTGTGTTGTTGCCACCCCCCCTCCCTCCTACTCTGACTGCCTACTCCTATTTCCGCTGTCTTCCGTCTGTATCCCCCACCTTCTGCTTTGATAGATCTGCTGTCTGCAAATTCCTTCCAGCTCATGTCACCCCCCAACACACACACACACACACACACACACACACACACACACTTTTTATTCTTTTACCATTCCTGGGTTTTTATTGAAGTAAAGCTTATAAACTCTCAAAAGCTGAAACAACATAGCTTAATCAGTTAAAGGAATTGTGGGAGTCAAAATGAAGGAGTTAAAAATATAGTAAGGGAGAAAGGAGTTTCATATAGTTTATATAGTTTGTTTTTAGAGCATGGTAGAGATTCTTTTTTTTTTTTTTTTCTTAAATTGATCTAAAATAGATTTTTTTAAATTGAAGATGGATTTTTTTATCTGATTTATTCTGATTATTGTTTTCCCTTCCCTACTCCTCCCACTTCTACTCCACTGCCCCTCTCATCCAGATCCACACCCTTTCTGTCTCTCCTTAGAAAGCAAACAGGTAACTAAGGAATAATAATAAAATAAAAGAAGATAAAAAATTCTAATTGGCAAAACAAAAAAAGAACAGAATAAAAAGTGCAAGAAATCTATACAGATGCAGAGATGCACACATTTGCACATGCAAGAATCCCATATAACACAAAACCAAAGCCATAATATGTCTGCAAAGGATCTGTAAAACAGCAGCAAACAAACAAACAAACAAACAACAATGACTAACACCCGACTTAACATTAAGAGACAAAGACTCTCCAAGGATGCTGCCCAGTTCATTGTGTGTTGGCCATCTACTGTTGGGCCTGGATCCTATCCTTAAAAGTGATTCGTTTCCCCAGTGAGGCAAAACTAGTTTTTCATTTGCAAATTGCGGTTAGAAATAGTGGTTTTGGTTAGGAATAGGGACATGTGTCCCTTCTTCTCTTGGCTCTCAGACCCATTTGGGGCAAACTCATTCTAGGCTTGGCCGTGAGTATGCTGCCTCATGTCTGTGAGTTCATATGTGCATCCACTGTGTAGTTTTTGAAGGTATTGTTTCCTTGGTAGCCTCAATTTCCTCTGCTCTTACTCTCTTTCTGCCTCCTCTTCAGCAGAGCTTCCTGAGCCTGAGGGGAGGGATTTGAAGGAGAAATATATCCATCCCTCTTAGGGTTGACTACTCCAAGCCTCTCACTCTGTGTATAGTCTGGCTGTGTGTCTCTGTATTTGTTCGCATATGCAGCAGGAGGAAGCTTTTCTGTGTAGTAGAATGTCAGGAGTCATTATATTGAGAGATTCTTGAACCTTTCAGCAAGAAGATTTTAATTTATTATTATCTTAAGAGAGAATCTTTGGGTTCATACTCAAGATTTGTAACTCTAAAGTTTTTTTTTGGGGGGGGGGAAGGGTGAAGATGCATTAATTGTTATTTTCATAAAATTTCCCCCAAAGGGTCCCTAGATAGGGTAAATTCTGAGGGATACTGCAGAGTAGAACACACCACACTGTGCACACTGTGAGATACAGCTCTGTGATAGGTGTGGCCTTTCTGAATATGGTCCTGTGAAGGTGTTTGTGTGGCTTCTTAACAAAGGGGAAGAAAGAGGAAGATGGGGAGAGACACTGAAGGATGAGGGGAGGAGAGTGCAGAAGGTAGCAAGCCTTGTAGAACCAGAAGGTGGAAATCAGTATTGGAAGGCTATGGCTGTCTCTGGCTTTCAGTTTCAGGGACAGGCTGGCTGCTGAGGGGCTTGGTCTGCTTAGCCTGTAACTCTTTGGTATGTTTTAAACCCTTCAGTGGGTTAGATCTAAATTTTCAGAACAGGTCAGTTTTATTCCCTTTTTGTTGTTGTTGTCGTCGTTGTTCAAAAAGCTTGACAACTTCTACCTGGCAGGGGCTGCATGCCCATATGTAGTTGGTACTTTGTTGGTAGTCGGTTTAACCTTCAAAAGATCATCTAGGCTTGAAGTAGATGTATTGCTTGGCTTCACTTGCAGGTGAAGAGACAGGAGTAGTAAGGGAGGCTGTCTTTGGTTTCACACTCATGGTAGCAGGATGGAAATTGGAATCTGTGATTGAGTGGCCAAAGCTTGCAGTTTTGCTGATCTAGCTTGCCTCCTCGTGAACATTCTCATGGCTTTGGCCTTTTGGGAACAGCTAGCATTTAGCTGGAGGAAGATGTCTCAACAGCTCAAATGGTCCCCAGGTGGCACTTAGGGAAAGAGGATCCCACCCTTACTCAGCCAGTCTGGACTTGAATCTTAGTGTCAAGAACAAGGGACAGTTCAAAGGGAAGAGTAGGGTTGAGGTGGAGACAAGAAAGACACAGAAAGTAGTTGGAGGTGAAAGGAACTAGGGCTGACATTTCTGGCCACCCTGGGCCTGGTACTGTAGGGACCAACTTGGGAGCACTAGGCCAGTAGGGATTAGCATGGGAGCACTCATTCTCTCCAAGATCTTCACCCGAAAGAGTGGGTTTCAGACTCTCCAGAAACCTTCAGGTTTTGTCACTTCCAAATCAAACCCTGAAGGTATGACTTTTGGATTGGTTCTGGATTTGAGGTTTTTTTTTTTCTTTTCCTACCATGGTGTGTGTCAGGAGCAAATGGATTCAAACAGACATCAGTTGAAGGTCTAAGCTTCCACTTTGAAGATGAGATGGAAAGAAAGACAAGCAGTGTCTTTACCTCACCTCTACCTACTCGAAATGACTTTAGGTCTTGGCTTATTGGCTACATGCTTCCTTCCCCCTGCTGACTAGTCCTGGAGATTTATCGGTAACTTTTGTCACATTATCCCAGACATCCTTACCAGTTGTTAGAGGTGCTACCCAGAGGCACTACCTCTGGCCTCCTCCACCAGCACCTGCCTCTTTGCTAGGTTTTCAGTATACACCCTCCTCCTTGCTTGCTCCTCTGCTTTTCAGGTCTGTTGATGGGTAAAAGTGATATGTAGGTATGAAAAATAAATCTATATCAAGGAGTGTGCTAGCGATCTGGGTGTGCTCAGGCAATGGATGTGAAAGGCAAATTTCTCACACAGTGTGTGTGAGCCCTTTTCAAAGGAAAGGGACCTATCTCCTCCCCCTGACTGGGACAAGGGAGAAGACACAAAGCTCAGTTAATACATATTTGTTCATGATGATAGATCCCTTGCAGATGGGGACAGGTCATATGATTTTGGACAGGAGCCTACATTGCAAGGTGGGATGGATAAGTGAGACGTGTTTTTGCATGTTCTTTTCATCTCAAACATCTGTGATCCTATGAATAATTCTCTTCTCCCTGGCCCCAGGCTGGCTCCTTGCCTGGAGTCTCTGCCAGAGCCTACCCCACCCCCCACCTGTGCTCTGAATGGAGATATCAGAGGGTCCAGATGCAGACCAGGTACTGAGAGCAGAAAAGGACTGAATCTGCAAGTCAAAGCCCAGGGTTGAGGAATCCTGGCAGGAAGTAGGAGGGCAGAGATTCTCAGGACCAGTCAAGAAAGGCGCCAGGGAACTGACCATTCAGGCCATCAGCAGATGCTCAACAGCAGTGACAGCAGCAGGTCCTGTCATAGTCATGCAGAGCTGTGGATGGGGCACAGGCTGAGCAGCAGGACACACAACAGGCTTCTCTGCAGCAGGAACAGAGGGGTGGTCAGCATCCTGTTTCTCATCCTGCTTGCCTGCAGTGGTGTTTTCCCAGAGAAGGCTAACCTATGTCAGATGGAGCTGAGAGACAAGAACACTCCTCTGGTCCCAGCCCCTGCTCACTGTTCTTCTCTGAGATTACATAGATAGCTGTAGCATTACCAGTGAAAGCCATGCAGCTCTCTCTTTGGAACCTATGGTTTGGAGGGGAAACAACAGGAAGTTTCACTAGTCAAAGGGAAGGAATGGTGGGTGACAGTGAGTGGGAGCCATCCAAGGGTGTATATCTTCTCTCTATAGGATCCTATTATCTCTCCCTGATACCGTGGCATAGGTGAGCTCCAGTGGCCACATTCACTGTCTCAAGTCAGTCATAGTGGGTGTCTGGGTCAATGCCGAGCCTTGATAAATGATCTCATTAATAGATTACATAGATATCTAGCTAAACTTTATATTGAGATCTTTGCAGACAAATATAATCTAAATCTGAAAAGAGTTCATCTCTTCCTGAGAGGAGACCAGATCAGCCTGGTGAGAAGGAGCTGGTGAAGGAGAAACAGTTTAAGGACACAGTGTAGCCCTCTTGGTGCTGCACTGGGAAGACCCCCCTTTTCCTGCCTCTCTTATGCTCTCCTTGTGTCAAATGACCTCCCTGGGCACTACATCATGGGCTTAAAGATTCCAGGAGTTGACAGCATCTGCAGCTAGTTCCTTGAAAAATAGCATGAAGGTGTTAACAGGACTCGCTTATGTGTTCTAGAACACCCAAGCCGCGTGGTCAGCCCTGTTACCCAGCTGTCTGGATGGTTAGCCCTGGAAGAGAGGCAATTGCTTTTCACATTAGAGCTTAGCTCCTTTCATTTTTGACAACCCACTCTGCCCTTTTTATCCAGTACCTTTCTTCTGTCTCTTGGCTGCCCCTTCCTCAGCAACTACCTTCCTTCCCTTGCCTACCAGTAGGGCTTTCCCATAAAGCGCTATGTAATTCAGTTCCAGGCCTGTTCTCCATATAGACCTAGCAATTTCACCTTATGGGTCTGTATCTTACACTAAACTCAGGTCATCTATTGACTGATTCCTTGCCAGGGTCTAAGTAAATAGATGCAGCAATGGTGTGATCCGTTCCGTGGATCTTCTAGTCTGACTAAGTGAAGGACAGATAGGCAGATCTCAGATACCTCCTGGGCTCTTTAAGGAGCTCTGTGTTTAAAACAGAATGTAAGGTATTTTCTTGAGGGCTGACGATAGTCTGACTAAAAACCACACACTCTGCTTGCTGGGCTGCCTTGCAGAGATGGGTCAATCATCTTTGGCTAAGCAGGGGGCAAAATCCAGAGCCCACTAGGCAGCCTGAGACAGCAGTAGCTCCATTAAGGAACTGGGTTTCTGGGGCTCCTTCAGGGAGGTGGGGAAGGGAGAAATTGGGGTGCAACCCAGGTCGATGAGTTGATTTGGAGTCACTTTAACTCCACCTTATAGAGAAGGTGGCAATAGCATTTTCTGCAGACTGTGCCAGATGTGCTTTGGTGTCCCATGGACCAAGCTCTTGGTCAGGTGTGGACCCTCTCTGAGTCTCCCACAATTCCTTCTCTATGTTCTCCTTCGTCTCCTTCCTCTGTAACCTACTTCCCACCCTGTCATCTCACTCCTGGTTCATGCATTTCTGTCCTTCCCTCCCCTTGCTTCTCTTCGTCTCCCTGACCCACTCTTCCACACGGCATACTTTCTGTGGTGCACACAGCTATCTCCATGCTTCATTTTGTCAGTGGCCACGTCCCTCAGTGGCCTACCTTTGGACCTGGCACACTTAAACATTCCCAGGTGGTCTGCTCTTGCCTGCCGGAGCTGTCACACTTCAGTTTCAGAGTCTGTGGCAAAGTTGATTGCATTGGTTAGAAGTTGGAATTTAATGAGGCCATCCGAGGGCACATATCTTCTCTCTATAGGGTCCTATTATCTCTCCCTGATACTGTGGCATAGATGAGCTCCAGTGGCCACATTCACGGTTTCAAGTCAGTCATAGTGGGTGTCTGGGTCAATGCCGAGCCTTGATAAGTGATCTCATTAATAGATTACATAGATATCTAGCTAAACTTTATATTGAGATCTTTGCAGACAAATATAATCTAAATCTAAAAAGAGTTCATTCTCAGTATACAGCATGTGGAATTCAGTCCCAGACATATGACCTAGGCTTCTGGCTATTTTTCTAATTCATCCTTTTTGTGGAATAGGAGAGAACAAAGAGAAATGGGGTCTCACATAGTGCAGGATGACTTTGGATTCAAGAGTAACCTCGAACTCCTGATCTCTGCTGTCTCTGTCTCCCATTTCTAGAATTACAGGTGTACAACACCATACTAGGTGTTTCTTGTTAGCCCTGAGCCCTTCACATACTTAAGCTATCCGTGCCTCAGTCTCCACAAACATCTAATGAGGAAAAACGAGCTGCACCAGTGTTTGGATACCCTCAGCCTCTGCTGCTGCATCCCACTCCCTTCCTTTCTTGCTCCTAAGTCTATTTGACATGGTTGTTTTTTTCCACCATAAGTGCTCTTTAATTTTTTAGCTAGTATTTCTCAAACTCCTCCTTCTCATGGCTCAGTGTTAGGCTGTTTTTTCCACTTTCTTACCCGATCCTCATTGCAGGGTTCAGTGTTTCTTCATCGTTTTGATTCCCATATTGAATTTAACATCCCTCGCCTATGCACTTCCTTATGCACCCCCCCCCCCCAAAGGCCCATCGTCTACTGTTTCTGGGCCTCTTGTAGCTTCTGGGAGAATGCGTGACTTTTAATTATTAATAAGTGTGAGAGAATAATTAAGTACTTGATTTAATTAATGTTCACATAGGTACTAGCACCAGGGGCTTGGGGATACAATAGAGAGATTTAGATGTAGAAGCAGGCACCTTGAACACAGGAATGGTTGGCTTGAGGTTGAAATGAGTGTAAAGGACACCTTGGAGTTGAATTCTCATTTGTCAAGAAACCGGAAGATAATAGTCTGTCATACTTAACTAGGTTTAAATTTTAAAAAGGATGTAAACATTACCAGTGTTTAAAATGAAGGACAAGAAGGTAGGCTCATTACTGTTATTCAAAACATAATGTATGTTGAGGAGAGAAGGCCCAGTCAGTCAGAGGACTTGATGCACAAGCATGAGGATCTGAGTTTAGCTTTCTAGCATCCATGCAATAAAGCTGGCATGGCCACGAGAACCTACCATCCCAGCAGTGTTGGTGGCTAGAGACTGGAATATCACTGGGCTAGCCAGCCTAGCTAAAAATACAACAAGCTATGGGTTCAGTAAGAGACACTATCCCAAGGGAGAGAGTGGTTGAGGAAAATGCCTCCTAGTCCTCTGAGTATGTGCACCTGCACACATAGCCCTACCTATGACACACACACACACACATAGATATACACGTACACACTGAGTATGTACACCTGCATGCATAGGTGTACCCATAACACATACATAGGTATACATATACACACTGAGCAGGTACACCTATACACATAAGTGCATCTATAACATCAGTACCATGGACATAGTTACACAGGTACTCACACACACACCACCACCACCACCACCACCACTACCACCACTACTACCACCACAGACACAGATACACATGCATACAAATAATGAAATAAAATATGTGTTATATAAGCAACATCATAAAACAGGTGCTAATTGATGCTGTTAGTTTTGGAGGGACTTAATTCTTTTTCGAGTTGCTTCCTCTGACTGAATGGGACCATTCATTTAGAGGCAGTAGAGATTACAGGGAAGGAGTCTATGCTCACCCACCAAGCCAAGATTCCTTGCTTTATAATCAGCCATGGCTATTTGACTGTGGGAAAGTCCCTTAACTACTCTTAGACCTCCTTGTCTTGATTTGAAAATGAAGGCCTTGAGGTTTGCAATCCATTCAAGTTGATTCTGATACAACATCTAAAATCACATGATGCTGATTGAGAAGGAGGTGACAGGATGCAGAGGAAGCCATTTAAGACAGATGAAGTCAGGGGAGAGTGGATGACAACTAGTCAAAGCAAATGAAGATTTGTGAAGACACAGGAAGATGTGTGGTCAAATTTTGAGGTTTTAGCTTACATCCTTGGTGGCAGGTTTTAGGATTGGGTATTCAGAGTGTGCAAAAGGAAAGGAACTGGACTCCTGGGAGGACACTCTTATTTCCATTCCAAATATCTCCCACTTCTCATCTCCGACATGAAGTTTAGATGGCGTGTTGTCTTGCTGGCCTGTGTGGAAGACTGTTCAGCCTGGAGGGCATCTCAGAGGTTAGTGTAATGCCCTCATTTCACAGGAGAAGCTGCTGAGCCAAGAAAGATGGAGTGCCTTGCCTCAGATCTCTCTGGGAGTTGGCCTGATTCTCTTGACTACCAGGCCAGGCTCCGGTAGGGCTTTAACCCCCACAAGGTACCAGTCCTCTCTGCTTACTCAAAGTCTAAAAGATAGTAACCATGATGGATGCCTTCTCTCCTCTCTCCTCTCTCTTGCCTACAGTTGAGGATAAAGACGTGTGAAGCCTGAATTAGGATGGGGTGCCATTGCATTCTACTGTGGCCTGAGGTAACTGATCAAGTATTAATAAGTATTCCAGGTATTGCTAAATATGTCATTTCATAGATTTTTGGTCTATATATTTTGGGAGTTGTGTGGATTTATGGTTATCATAAATAGGAAGATGGAAAGTTCTGTTTATTTGTTTGCATTGCTTTCCTGGAGTAACTTCTTAATTTCCCCTTTCTCTTTCCTTTATCCCTTGGATCAAACAGACTGTTTAGTGAAAAATTTTCAGCAATCAAAGAACATACTCCCAGTGGCTGTGTCTAACCACCTTTTTGTAGGCTAAAGGTAGCACTTGCCACTTCTCCGTTAAGGATACTATTGTAGTTCCAATGTGACATGTCCCCCATAGGCTCACATGTTAGAACATTTGGCCCCCATCAGGTGGCGCTGTTTATGAAGGTTTTAGGCTTTTGAGGCTGGATAGCCTGGCCCCACTTCCTGTTTCTGTTCAGTTTCCTGAATACAGATGCAGTGTGACCAGCCAGCCTCTTGTTTCTGCTGCAGTTCTTCCTATACCACAATGACTGTATCCCTCTGGGACAGTGACCCCAAACAAATCTCTTCTCCCTTAAACTGCTTTTATCAGAGAATTTTTATCACAGTAACATAAAAATAACCAATGTAGGTACGCCTTCCCTTCTCACGTGGACAGCTCCTCTAACTGAGTCACTTGGAAGAGGAGACTTGTGAGTGTACAGAAACAGATGTGCAGCTGAGAGGTTGCACTTGGAGGAACGGTCCACAAGAAACCACTTGTGGACAGAGATCGAGATTTCAAAAGACAATACGAGCATACACATTACACGATGCTTCATACTTTTCAAAGTGTAGACATAGGCTTTACCTTAGTTTAGTTCTCCCTATTTGTGCCAAGCGGAGCTGTGAATCTGCAGTCCTCTCAGTCAGAGTCCGACCTCATCTTCCGCTAAGATGCCAAGAAGTTAAATGAGGTACCTGAGGTGGAGGGATTCTATGCTCCAGGAGTGGGACTGGAAACAGTCTTCCAGCCCTTTAGTTACGGCCATTCTGAACAGTGTTCAGATAGGTGGTACGAGCTTTGACTAAAGGAATTCTTTATTGACCTTGGCTGATGAGGTTTTTGGTAAAAGGAAAGAGAACGGGGAAATCAAGAAGTTACTCCAGGAAAGCAAAGCAAACAAATAAGCAAACAAAACGTGTGTAGGGAGTCTATATTCTTGAGACCAAAAGTCATATTGGAAAGTTAGGGCAGAATTCATGGGCCAAGGCCCATATAGACTGTGCAAGCCAGGGATAGCAAACCGATCCTGTATTTCTTCACCTACATCTGTCTTCCCTTAGGGGGCAAAAAGAACCACCCAAAAAGCCTTTTCCCAGTGTGCACTTGAACCTTTTTAGAACATAGCCCAAGATGGTCTGGGACACTTTGCCTTCATTAACACTTCATCAGGCTTTGTCAGATAGGTGCTCTTAGCCAGGTCCTGGTAAGAGACCCTTACTGAGGTGATAATGAGGAGAAAAAAGCACTACGTTTTTTGGCCTACTCCAGAGTTGTTGAATGTAGGCTAAAATATATTTTGATAGAATTGGCTTTGAAATGGATATTAAACATCGCTTTGCACTGGGTGGTGTAAATAAAATCCATAGCACAAACAGGAAGAGGAGTCCTCGCCAACGTAATGTGACACATTTCAGAGTGTGTCTGTGATTTGTTGTAAACAAATTATAAATATCTGAGTTGTGTTGGACTCTGCAAAGACAGTATTTTGATAGATTTTCAACTTGTACCTGCTTTTCTTTATAAATACTCTTTCAAAAATGTTCCTGACAACATTGCATGGCTCCTGGAATCCTGGTGCTCCTTTTGCTAACAGTTTTCTGGCTATTTAATATGTAGCAAGTACCCTGTGTTCTTGGAATTAAATCATGCCACAACCTCTTCAGTGTTCCTAAAAATCTTGTCACATGGATTTAATGTCTTATGATGCCTGAAGGTCCAGACATTTTATAAAAACACACATATCTAATCTCTACCTTGAGGAAGCTTTTAATGGGAACACACACACACACACACACACACACACACCAACCACAGAGATACAGATAGAGTTAGAGACAGAGAGATAGAGACAGAGATAGAGACAGAGATTAAAATTGTGACAAATTGAGTGTCTACCTCAAAGCATTTGCACAACTGGCTAAAAGATCATGTTTTTTTTTTTTTGTTTTTGTTTTTTTGTTTTTGTTTTTTTTTTTTTTTGTAGTAACCAGAAATCAGTGCCACCACCACCAAATCTGAAAGTATGTGATGTGTATTTATGTATGTATGTACTTATGTGAATGTATGCATTTGTGTGTTCCTGTGTGTCCACATGTATGAATGTGCACGTGTGTTCATTTGTACAAATGTGGATGTGTATATTTGTGTATTTGCACACATACGTATAGCCTTGGGTACTATATATGTGGATCCTGCATAATAGAATGGATGATACGATGGAATTTATAAGGTGTTATTCCTTCATTCAGGGTTGACACTAGTTTTTTAATGCAGTGTTAGATTAACAGCAAAGCAGATTTTCTATAAAAGGAAAAACTCACCACCTCAACATCCCAATAGTCAGTCAATTAGGAAAGCAGTGGTAAAGGAAGACGATTGCCTTCAGAACACCCCCACCCCCACCCCTGCGCGTGCCAGGGCTTCGGTCAAGCTAGCTCATTCCAGTTCACTCAGCTGTTTTGTGGATGGAAAGTCATCACTTTTACCCTCTTTCCAAAATGAACTGTCAATGCCAGCTTGCTCTTCAGCCCCATTTTCACAAAAGTGTCAATATTTTGATAATGTCATCAAATTAGCTTATAATTAATGCCCGGGAAAGTGGCCTGAGATGAATTCATTCATTCAGCAAATATAATTGGGTATCCATTAGGGGTTATACATGGTACAAGTCACTGAAGACACAGTGGTGATGCTCAGGGCAGGGAACAGAAGCAGGGCTGGACTCAGGGCTCATGTGCAGGATTCTGTACTGAAGGAGAAGACAACACAGAAGTCAGATCCGTAAGTCCTAGTTGAGAAACTAAGGTCCACGAGTCATCATTTAAAGTGTGCACGTCTGCATGTGTGCAGTGTGCATGGTCAGCTTGGGTACTGTAAGGATTCACCTCAAAACTCTTAAGAAGAAAGCCTATCTGAACTTCTGGATTGGCTGGCAGTGCATGACTGTCACCGACGTCTTGAATATGAGAAATGGAAGCAAAGAATTAAAACCACATGCCCAGGATCACACAGTAAACACCCCAGGAGACTTAATTCAGACATCCCTGAGTTGGGGATGAGGGTAGAGTGTGAATGTAGAAAGTCTTAGTGCATCTTCTGTACTCAGCCCCTTGGCACCAGCAGTGATTGTCACCCTCGTTCACCAGTCTTCCGTCGGAAGTGTTTCAGTCTTGGTGGGGGTGCAGACCAAGTCTCTCAAATTACTAATTTCATAATGGTGACTGTGGTGGCTGGAGAGTCATTAATCTTTGTATTGTCCATTAGAGGTTTAAACAAGTTCCTCCATGACACTGGCTTTCTTAACAAAAGGATATTGAAACTAGAATTACAACCAGAAAGAGCATGGTATTGGATGCAGGATACGAATTGAACACATCTCACTGTACCATCTGGGTGCTATGTGGTCTGTGCTGTCCTTAATGTTCCCATGTTGTCATGGGCCAATGGTAACTCTATGAGGGCTTGTCACTGATCCACGGCTTGGGAAGCATTATGACCAGAGGCTGCATTTCTGTGCAAAGTACTTCTAAGGATTATTACTCCAGATATGCCTCCTGAACTGTTGGTGTCCAGCCTGACATGTAAGGGGGGTGTGCACATCTCTTGCTTCTGTGGCAGAAATAACAGTGTGACAGAGCGTGTTGCACTGGGCTTCTGTGGTATATCATACTCTCCTTCAGTGACAACCTGACGAGGCACAAGGAAAAGGGGGACGTGATCGATGTCCTGTCTTGGCTTTTGCGAGTCCTTTATTTCTGTCACTGGTGACATATTCATCAATAATCTGAAGGAAGAAAATCTCAACACAACTTCCTGGTGGGAAGGTGATTTCAAAAAATGTCTTGCCCTTTGGTTGCCCCCTCCCCCCATAAATATGTAGCAGATGTACAGCTTGGTTTTCAGCTTGGTCTCTCAACAGCTGGAGCAGGGGCTGTCACCGAATCTGTTACCTGTTTGTGGATCCTGTTCCCCTACCTGGGCTGCCTTGTCTGACCTCAGTGGGAGAGACTAGTCTGAGCCTAGTCCTGCAGAGACTTGATGTGCCAGGGTGGGGCGATATCTATGGGAATCTCCCCTTCTCAAAGGATATGGGGAAGGGGGAGTCAGGGGAGATGCTGTCGGAGAGGGGACTCGGGGGACCTGGATATTGGGATGTAAAGTGAATAAATAAATAAATCAAAATGTCTTCCACTGGGAAGAAAGCTCATGTGAGAGTTAGAATCATTCATCTTTACATTGTCCATTAAATGTTTTAAGAAGGCTGAATGAGATAGCTGGGTTTCGGATGGCTAGCTGAGCAGTCTTGAACCAATGTTGTGCTTTATTGGGTCTCAGTCTTCTCAACTGTAAGAGGAGAATGGCATCTCCCCGAGCAGATCTAGTTGTTCTCTCCCAAAGCAGACCTAGTCGTCCTCAGGATCAAAAAATCCCAACAGGAATCTTGCATTCACCCACAAGTAGGCTGCTTGGGCTAAGAAAAAACAGTACGTTTCCTTGCTTTGAGTTAATATTGTAACAGCTCATTGATGTACACTTTTCTCATGTTGCTACAATGTCTATTTATAAAAAGAGGAAAACTATGATTACTTAATAGAGGTATGAATATAGGGCATTATTCATACCCAGAATGAGGAATATACCTTTTCTTCTTCTTGCTTCTGGCCTCTGGAGAATCAAACTGAAAAAGCTTCTCTTACATTGACTTTTAAGAAATATATGTATATATATATATATATATATATATATATATATATATATATATATATATATATATATATATATCTCAGGGCAAACCATTCAAAGCTCAGAGAAGACAAAAGCCCTATAGACATATTTTTTAAAAGCAGCTATTTAGTGTCCTTAAAAAAATAAATCGGTGAAAAAATATTTAGTATATTTTGCATGTAATAGGTGGTAAGTTGCCTAAAATGAAAATTGCTGTGTATTTTATAGTTTCAAGGATTATGTTACTCATTTGTATTCTGATAATTGATACTGCATCAAGAAAACTGCTTGGTTTTCTTACACTCTTAGGAAGGAAGTATACACCATTTTTATAGAAGAGACAGTGAGGTTCAGACATGCTGTATGGCTGTCAGGATTTAACTAGGTGTCTTTGGTTTTCAACCACAGGAGTCTCCCGGCATTTACAGGTCATGCATTGCTGCTTCCTAACATTGCAAACGCAGCCAAGGCTCTGCTCTGGGCTCTGGAAGTTTACCTGTCTTAGTCTGCTGTTTTGCCTTCCCACAAGCTGACCTTGAATGGTTTTCCGGTTGTGTGTCTGTGACAAGCTTCTGTTTAGATCAAATGAAGAGGTAGCAGAGGAAGTGAGTCTGGCCCTGGTGATAAAGAAGAGTGCAGTGGGGAGGAACTGGGAGGAAGAGGATGAAGCAGAGCCACGCAGCCTGCCTGTGGTGGCACGCCTGATATCCTCTTAGAGATGAGGAGAAGCCTGCCCTACTGCTTGAGGTACAAATGCTTTGGTCTTTCACTAGAAGATCTGCTCATTTTCCCCCAGCCACGTGGGGGAGGAACATTACATTTTCTTCTGAAATATTCAAGTATAAATCTATATTATAGCTCTTGGGAAAAATGGATAAATATACAGATGCAGACTTTCTATGATTTTTTTTTATTTTTAAATGTATTCTTTGGCAACTTCGTACATGTGTGTAATGCATTTTGATGACACTTGCCATCTCTTACCCTCTTTTATCTGGATCCATTCTTAGCGTTGCTTGCCTGAGCATGGCTACGGGGTTAGCTACTGGAGCACAAAGAACTTGCCAGTGGCTGCGTCACTGAAGAAAACGACACCCCTCTTCTCCAGCAGCCATTTACCAGTTGCTCTTCAGAGAGATGTGGAGGGCTTATGAATCCCTCCCTTATATGATAGACATTTCATTAGACTGTGTTGATCCATTAAAATAGGTGACAGGTTATTAGTCACTAAAGGTGAATTTCCTTTCTTTTTATTGGATATTTTCTTTATTTACATTTTAAATGTTACCCTTTTTCCAGGTCTCCCCTCTGAAACCCTCTATCTCATCCTTCCCCCCCCCCCAACTCTCTACCACCCACCCACCCACCCACCCACTCCTGCCTTCCTGCCCTGGCATTCCCCTATACTAGGGCATCAAACCTCCTTAGGCCAAAGGGCCCCTTCTCCCACTTATCTCCAACAAGGCCATCTTCTGCCACATATGTGGCTGGAGCCATAGGTCACCCTCCATGTGTACTCTTTGGTTGGTGGTCCAGTTTCCAGGAGCTGCGGGGGATCTGGCCGGTTGATACTGTCCCCCCCCCTTTCCATAGGGCTGCAAACCCCCTCAGCTGTGAATTTTAAATATCAGATGGGTGGTGTAGGATCGTTTCAGTATGTGAATTAGTCTTGGTTCTTTGGGGGCTTTTCTTGTGTTTGTCCTCATTTCTCTGAGGACTGTGCACCACTGTGGCATAAATCTGAGGTGAAGTCACAAGACCGTTCCCTGACACCTGGTTCTTCATTTTGGCTGTGCCTCCCGTCGGCTGCAAAGCTTTGGCCAAGTCCCTGGACTTTTCTGAGCCAAATTTTCTCTGTCCATCAGATGATAATGGATGACATCATGATTAAAATGAGGTCCACAAGAGAGCTTTGTTTAGCTCAGCATTGTATAAGCATTTAGGTATGGGTATAACTCTGGTTAGAAGGAATTGAAATGATTCAAAGGTTTCCGCCATGCTAATTGTGTGTTTAGTTATATTTTATCTGATGGGACCACTTTCAGATTTCCTTAATCAGGAAGACTCTTGTCCACACATTGCTCCTGTGTAACTGAGTCACTGAGGCCACTCCTGGGCTCCAGGACTCTGTTCTATGCATATCTTGTCATGTAACTCATTTTGCATGACGGAAAACCAGCAGACCATGCTGCAGCAGAGACCACTGCTGTCCACAGGCATGCTTCCTGTGCCAGGGCTGGCTTAACTCCAGTGTGAGCAATAAGTATGAGACACAGAGGGGTCCTTGGTGGCACCTCATGGCCATGCATTGGTAGAGTAAATGATGAAATGTGGACCAGACATTGGGTGCCTTGCTAGGGACTTGTGATTTTTATTTGCTCCCAGATAAAGACTTCATAGTGGATCAGATTATCTCTGAATGTGAGGTTTGCAAGTGCAGGAGCACTTGGGATACGGTTGAGCTGTGAAGGAAGGCAGGCTCCATGCCCTAGCATGTCTACAGTGGGGCAGGAGAGCCTGCAGATCCCTCTGAGCGGCTACCTTCAACGACTCTCATTTCTTGAGTAGGACATCTACCTTCTCCAACCGCTTTCCCCATCCAGCCTTCTCTGGTCCACATCTTCAAGGCCATGTTAGGGGTACTCCTGTGTCATACCTGATCATCAGTGACAACTGACCAGTGGGCTAGTTATCATGACCCTGTTAATCCTTGCAGGAATGATGGGAGAGAAAGAAGATATGATGGGGTGAGGGGAGAAGAGACAGACAGCAGGGGCTGAGGCCAAAAGGTTGGCACTATAATCACAAGAAGCCATTTAAGTAATGTGCAGAAACAATGCAGGGTAATTCTATTATTCCTAAAGTGCAGGTTAATTCAACAAAGGAGCAGAGAGAAAAACTGGGGAAGTGAGAAAGGAAGATTGGAACTTGAGGAGACAAACAGTGCCAGAGGAGGGATCCAATGGAAATGGGGATTTTCAACTAGAAGTTCTCTCCTCAGTGAATGAGGCAGCCATGGGCATCTCAGCAGTCAGTCGGAAGGGTCCAGATGTATTTATCGCTACCTCCTTCTCCGTAGGTGCTTTGGAGTCTTTCTGGTTGTGTTCATAGCTTTAGAGGGAAAGCTTTGCTATATATTCCTGGCTGGCCTGGAACTTTCCATACAGACCAGGCTGGCCTTGAACTCACAGAGACCCATCTGCTTCTGCCTCCCCAGCGCTGATCATGGAGGCTTGCAGCACCATGACAAGCCTTAACAAAAACTGAATCCTGACTTTGTTGCTGCTTTGCTACTTTTCTCACCTAAGCATTCATCTGTCCAGCTTTTCTGATGTATCCCTCTGCTATGGACATATTTGCTTATTTAATTTTAGTGAAAATAAAGTAGTTTCCCCTTTCCTCTTAGTTGCCCCTCCTGAATTGTCACATCTCTGGTTGACTCAGAAACTTACCTACAGATGACCAGAATTGCAGTTAAGGATTGCATGGCCTGATATTTTCCCTTAACCAAATGTTTGACCATATTTATTAGATCAAATGGGCCCCAGTAGCTCTATGAGAGGCTGGAGACGGAAACCATTAACTACTTCCCTGATTCCCATCCACTAGCTCCTCACCATGGAAGTGGCCCGCAAATAAATATACATGCTCCATGTAGATACTATCTGGGCTTTGCAGAGGGTTTCAACGCTCCCTTGGAATTATCATCTTCTGGCTACTCTGCCAACTCCATGCTTCTGGGGGGGGGGGGGTGCAATTTGAGGTCCCACCGAGAAGAGGGTAGAGATTAAAAACAGTGAATTTGAGCATCAAATTGGATTTGGTGGCTCCTACCAGTTTTGACTTAGGAAATTACATAACCTTTGAGAGCTGTGGCTCTGCACTGTTCAGTCAGATGGGTAATGCCATTCTTGCCAGCAAAACAGATAACTGAGTGCCTAGCACAGTGCTCGACGAGACAATAACTCTTCTTGCTGCCAGGAACTAGGCACCATGCAATAGATGGTCATTCAACCCTATCAACGGTCATGTGAAGGAGAGCTGAGTGGAGGAGGGAAGAAGTTAAGGGTGGGGGACATCATTTAATAAAAGGTCAGTCCGAGGGGGCAGGGACAGGCCCAGAAAAGGGGGCTCACAGTGAGAAGGGCCTGATTTCATTTGTCATGGGTCCTAGGAAAGCTTCTCATTCATTCTATGGCATTGGCCTTGGGTCTTGGCCATGAGAGGGACATGGTAGGCTTCTGGGTAGTGATGGCGGGGCGGATGCTCAGTGGATGCTCTCATAAGCAGAGAAGAACAAGTAGTTGGTCAGCTACAGCAGCTGAGGATACACAGAGAGCACGGGATGCAATGTAAGTCGACGTACAAGAAAGGAGGTAATGAGCATGGTCCAGGGAAAAGCGGGGTTCTTCTGGGTTTCTTACTGATGTTCAGCTACAAGGAAAATGGACTCTCCATCCCTGTGTCATCTCAGAGCTTGTCAAGTTGCTTAGATACCCATGACACACACCACTCCCTCCTTTGACATCTGAGTGGCTATGTGGCATGGACCAGCTCACTACTGTCCTCATGGTCTGGCTTGATCCTACATGACAAAGCCACATGGCTTCCTCAGCTCCCACAGGAGATCCAGGCCCCACCAGAGGAGCAAGAGGAGATGATGGGGTAGGTAAGGAAAGAGAAGCTTTCATTGTTACTAGCAGACGATCGAAAGGACAGCGGTAGGCAAGGAGGTCGAGGGCCGTTTTGCCAGGTAAAATATAATGTTGAGCA
Source organism: Arvicanthis niloticus (assembly GCF_011762505.2). NCBI lineage: Eukaryota > Metazoa > Chordata > Mammalia > Rodentia > Muridae > Arvicanthis > Arvicanthis niloticus. Next base: position 72,904,232 of record NC_047666.1, on the reverse strand, counting down.
TTAAGTACGTAATTTGAGTAATTAATGTTCCAGATGGAAGAACAGTTTTATATGCTAATTCATATTTTCCAAAGGTCCACAGCCACTCTGAAAACTGTTTCCCAAATTGCTGTCATCACTGCCTACATCTTAAAGCATCCCACACCGTGCAGCTCATGGAGGTGTGGTTTCCAGGTGGCTTTTAGTCTCTTGTTTTACACAAGTGAAATGTGCCCTCCCCCCATGGCCCAGAGCTCTGAGCCAGTGTGCCAGTATAGGTTACAGGTGCAGCCGCATCATTGCCTTGCTCAGCCCTCTGTGGTCTCAGTACCCTTTGCCCTTAGGAGACTACCCTGTCCTGTGGCTCACTGAACAAGGCCTCAGAGTGATGTACAGGCTTGACTTTGGGCTGAACTTCTGAGGGTCACCTTGATGCCTGGAGAACTCCTAAGTTAGCATCCATATGCCTTTAGGGGAATCTTTCGTAAGGTACAGGTTAACTATATACACATACCCAGTCTCCAGCCTTCCCAGATCAGAGAAGGAAGAGCCAGAGTGGAACTCTTAGCTTTACTGTCTGAAATCTCCCTTGAAATCCATCCAGGCCTGGACAGCATTTCTTTCTGGACCTCCGCAGGCTGCAGGCCTTTCTTTCTGTTTTTTTTAAAGCCCCCCCCCCACACACATCCGTTTCTTTCTTCTTCATAGTTAAACTATTTAACTCAGTGTTGAAAGCCATGCCTGGCTGCCTTGTGGCGATTCAGAGTTGCCATGGCAATGTGGCCCGGTTCTCCAAATTAGGACACATTGCAGATGCTTTTTCTTCCTTCTTCTTCTTCTTTTTTTTTCCCCCTGATGTGGCCTCTGTCTCTCTCTCTCTCCCTCTCTGTGTCTGTCTGTCTTTCTCTGCCTCTGTGTTTATCTCCTGTATCTGTGTCTCTGTGTCTCTGTCCCTATCTGTCTCTGTCTTTCTCTCTCTGCATGTGTCTCTGTTTGTCTCTGTCTGTCTCTCTCTCTCTCTGTCTCTCTCTCTCTCTGTCTCTCTCTCTCTCCCCTTGCTTCCTTAAGCCCTTGCCTTCTTTTCTCCCCCACAATGCTAATTTAAATACCTGTAGTCAGACCTGAGTGGGTCTTCATACTTTCCCAATGCTCTGCCCACATGCATCCTCCAAGCCCCTCCCTGGCCATCTGTGCCCATGGAGATTCCTGAGACCTTCAGAGTCCTTTTATCTGCTAGCTTTGCATCTGATACCTGTTTGGTCTGGGTAACACTAAGGAATTTCTGTTTTACCTAAAAGCCCTTTGTGAGAGGAACGTGGCGATGTAGAGGCGCTGCTGCTGCTTCGACTTCCACTGTTCGCAGTCCTTCCAGCAGGCTCACAGCTACTTCAGACGATGCTAGGGCGATAAACGGACGCGGCGTGAATGGGGCTGCGAACATCTTTCCCACACAAGGCATTTCAGGTCTGCTTTTAATTATTTTTCTCGTTGCCGTGACAAAATTCCTTACAATCAACTTAAGAAAAGAGGTTAGCATCATAGCAGTTCGAAGGCATAGCTGCTTGTGGCGAGAACCTCATGGTAGCAGGGTTCTGAGGTGGCGGCCATGTTGCATCTGTGGTCAAGAAGCAGAGAGAGATAATACTGGTGCCCAGCTTGCTGTCTCCTTATTTGGCCAGGACTCGAGCTTATGGATGGTGCTGCCCACATTCAGAGTATGTCTCTTCTGCATCATTACATGTTTCTGAGAACACCCTCATAGATAGAGATTCGAGCTTCCATGGCCATTCTAAATCACATCAGTTTGACAATGAAATTAACAGGGTCCCAGGACACTACAAACTCTAAGAAAGCTGTGTATTGCAAGAGTATGGTGGTTCGGGTCAACTGCCAACTTGACTTCAGGGATTGTCTTCAGCGTGTTAACTGATGTGGGAAGCCCCATCTTAATTGTGGGTGGGAGCATTCTCTGGCCAAGGGATCCTGAACTATCTAAAGGAACACAGAGCCCAACAGCAGCATGCTTACACTGCTCTCTGTTTCTTGACTGTGTAGCCAGCTCCTTACCCTCACTTTCCCACCATGGCAGACTGTACCTTGAACTATGAACCAGAATAAACCTGTCCTTTTAAAAGTTGCTGGTGCTTGTTAACACAGCAACGGGAAGATAAACAGAGAACAACAGGGGTGGTCAATGTTAAAAAGGAAGGAGGAAGTGGGCACAGAGAAAGATGGGAGAAAAGAACGAAAGCAGGCTAGACAATGCTGGCCTTCTTTTCCCCCAGGGTAACTCTGTCTCACAGAGGGCTATGTGAGCCCCTAAGTTATAGACTGGATAAGAATGGAATGAGAGAGAGGATGAGGAGAACGAGACTGACTGTGCACCCTTTCTGCTTGTCTATTATTACATTAAGGCCAATTAGAAAAGACTCTTTTGGCCATGTTCAGAGGAATGAATGAGCTCAGGTATGCTTTGAAATCTCTCTCTCTCTCTCTCTCTCTCTCTCTCTCTCTCTCTCTCTCTCTCACACACACACACACACACACACACACACACACACACACAGGTAAGAGGACTAGGTCACTATTACTAAGTATCTGGGACAATCAGTTTGGAAAATAACTTGGTCTCCAGAATCTTTTTATTAAAGCAAGCAATTTGCTTTATGAGCTGGGATAGGAATTAATTTTGGAAGGAGTAATCATGGGTTTTTACCCAGTTAGGGCCTTTAGTAGCCATCCGTGAAACAAGTGGATAAAAAGTGCTGTTTAGCAATTTGGGTCTTCCCCTCTCTATGCCCTGATTCTCACATTTAGCAAATCCAAGGTCACTGACTTGACTGTGTGGACATCACGGTCCTTGACCTGTGAAAGAGGTGAAGGGAGAATGCCAGCACAATTAGCTAGGTAAACAAGGAGGGCTCTGTCATAGGCCAAGGTTCATTAGCAGGGCAGCCATGACAGGATGGACACCCAGGAAGGGTCACTGGTGCTAATGCGTTTGCACTTAGGCTGGAAGACGAGCTCTTAGCTGTGAGCTGGACTTGGCGTTTTGATTTGCTTTGGAGTTTGACCTAGAGCTGTGGATGGAACTTCCTGTTGATCTTTTGTTACAGCTCTAGAAGTTGGCGAGTAGGTGGCTATATTTTCAGCTTGCACCTTTAGCTTGCCATTGTGCACTAATGGTGTGTGTGTTTCAGTGAAAGGTAGGAGCCTTTCACTGAAATCTACAGACTTTTGATCAGATTCAGAAAGCGTCTTTAGAATGACCTTCCGTTTGGGTGTTTACTCTTTAATTTCTACTAAGGAGAAATCTGGTGTGTGGGTGTGGAGGGTGGTTAGGATGATCTTGGTTTCTCCCTCGTTGCCACTAGCAATCTCTGATACTGTGAAGTCTCTCAGCTGCTCGGAGCATTATTTCCTGGTGTATAGAATGTGGTGGGAAACCGACAGAATAAGCCCATAGAGACCCCGTCAGTCATGAAGAGGTCGTTACCCATTGTTTGCTAAACTTTTCTTATCATCTAGCAACAAGGTGACATGACATTTTCGTCTTGGGCAAGTGTTGAAGATAGGGCAGACAAGATATATTCATATCTGCAGTATCATGGGCTCAATGATTATACAGGAAAACTCATCATGACTACAGGGTTTACAGAAGTGGAACACAGGCTTCATGTAGCACAGTCTTAAAGAATCTAGCTTAATGAACCAGATGTGGAATCAGGAGGAAACTAGAGATCAAAATTAGAAAGACACAAAGACCAAGGTTTTGAAGGCACAGAGAAGGTACCAAGGCCAATTATAAGTGTCTCAAGAGAGATTCTAGGATACTCTTATGAGGACCAGGTCTGGACAGTGGACCTGGACAACATAAAAGTTCCTACAGCTGTCTGAATATTTGATGTCAATCAATACGTCTCAATAGCCTGACATTTGCCAAGTTCAGATTGATGCCATGCTCACAGGTTAATACAAAGCCACAGCATATATCTATGTTCAACGCAAGGGGCAATAATTAAAAAATAATTTTTGTATATCAAGCACTGTGCTGGGCATTATTCTCAATAATCATACAACCACATAAATAGCTACATCATCAACAATGAACAAGTCTGAGTAAGACTCTCCTCCCTTCCGCTTCTATTTTGTTTATTCATGATGTGTTTATTGATCAGTAGGATTTTTCTCCCATAAAGATAAAAATACTTAAAGTTATTGCATATTCAGGTGGGCTAGATGCTCTTGTGAATTTGTGGTAAGGATGTAAATCAGAACGGCCTTTGTGCAGGACAGTTTGGCAGTGCCATGCATGCTCATTCAACTCTTCAACACAGAACAGTTGATCCCATGACAGTGCAAAAATAATCATTTGGAAGATAGTCATTCTAACATGATTTGTCAAAATAAGTAATGTGAAGCATTTTATATATGTTCAACAGTGAAGGGATAGTTCAACGAAATTATAGAATAGATGATAAACAATCATTAAAATTACATTATGGCAAAAGAATATTTAATGAAATGGGAAAATGTCATTTCCATAAATACATGAAAAGCAGCAGGCTGTAATAACAGTCAATAAATATTGAGTCTACTACATTTAGAGACTGATAATAAGTAAATCGGATAGACCCTTGCCTAGAAGTTAAAGCCACTGTGGTTATGCAGGTTACAAATGGTGTGCGAGGGTGTGTGTGTGTGTGTCTTTCAGAAAACAAGAACAGTGTTATATCGTGATGATATTAGCCTTTAAAGAGGTTGGCATGTAGATGCCAAAACAGTGCTATAACTTCTGGACAGCACAGGTCGTTAAAATGTTCTATCTAGTATTTTTTTAACTCTTTAGTTTCCAATGATTAATATGTATCACATTATTTTTATGATAAAATATGTTTGCCTTTAAACACATGAGTCTCAGTAATATTACAAGTTTCTTTTCTACTGCTGCAATAAAACATCATGACCAAGGCGACTTCTATAAGGAAGGGTTCATTTGGCTTATAGCCAGCCCATCAAGGCTTGGAGGCAAGGCAGTGTGCACAGTGCCTGGGGCAGCAGCTGAGAGAGCTCATAGCTTCTTCCTACAAGGAGGAAGAAGAGAGAAAGCAAACTCAAAATGATGCATGGCTTTCAACTTTCTTCAGTGACATTTTCTCCAACAAGGCCATGCCTACTGAGACTTTACAAACAGTGCCACCAAGCTTTCAAATGCCAGGGACTATAGGGGACACTTATCATTGAAAAACAGTAACATTTTTTCATGGACTCTATTTTCATGTATGGATTTTATTTTTACTTTGCTGCCTTTGTTTAAGTTTGCCCATCTGCTTATAGTGGCCAAAATCAAGAAATAAAAGTAAGTGAAGAAAAAAAAAACAGTTCATCATCATCAGGAAAAAAAAATGTACACATAGATGTATGGATTTCAGAATTGCTATGTGGGATTTCCCTGAAGAGCTCCAAACTCTAGCTTATTCAGGGCTTGCTAGTTTCCCTTAATCATGGTCAGATTAATCTGGATATGTCAGCATACAGTCTTTGTAAGTCTGAGTAAGAAGAGAGATTGGAAATATGTTATGATGAAATGACATCCATGGTACTAACAGGTGGCCAAGGACATGGATTAGCTGACAAGATCTGGAGGGAAATGTGTGTAACAGTTAGTCTCCTGGCATGAGCCTGTCACCACTTCCTCCTTCTGTGTTCGCAAGCCCAATCTCAGTCCCTTTCAGCCTATTGTTTATTGTGTGTTAGTGTGCATCAGCATGAGTTGCCATCATTCTCCTCACCCTTGGACTTCAGTGCCCTCACTTGGTCTTCACGTCTCTTGGGCCTGAGCTTGTATTTCCAGTAGCCAAGCTGTATGACTGCTCCTGGCATGGAAGAGAGGATCTCCAACAGCTAGGAAACATTGAGAATACCTCCCTCCCAGCTATCCACTGTCTGCAAAACAACTTAAAACACACTTGATTTGGCTTGCATTTTTGTTTTAATGTCTAGCTGTGATGAGTGATGATCTGGAGAGGGAGAACAGTCATGATGTTATGTATATTGGGACTTCCTGTCTGTGCCTCATCTCCTCTCTACTTGGAGAAATAGAATTTTCTAAGAAGTTACACTCCAGAATATCACATATGACTTGAGGCTATTTCAGTACAGATAAGACTTTAGAAGCCTAATGCCATCCTGTTGTCGTTTCTCATCTGGAATGACAAACAGAGATAAGACGTGTGACGGTTAATATTGTTGGTCATGTGATAGAATTCAAGAAACATGGAAGAGCTCATAACCCCAGGTTATGTCTGGGAGGAATAATCTAGATTAGATTAACAAAGGTGTAAAGGTCCACCCTAAGTCTGTGGGGCACCACGTATGGGCTATGGTTCAGGATTATATACATAGAAGAGGGACCTGAGTACTATCATCCGTCTCTTTCTGACTCCCATTGGCATAGGCAATGTGACCACCTTGCAGCTTCCTGCCTTCATGACTTGTTTGTCATGATGGGCTATGCCCTGGAACTGTGAGATGAAGTTAACTATTCCTTCCTTAAGTTGCTTTTATCAGGTATTTTTATCCCTATAGTACATAAAGTAGCTAATATAACGTGTAAATAATAAATACATGAATTGTAATGCACAGATATACAGCCTTGTTCCTCTATTAAAGTTATTTAAAGACAGACCAGTATATATGAAAGATAAAGCAATATGTGGACTCGAAGGGGAGATCAGGCATTTGTTTTCTTTCCTACAATAATTTCATAGTTTCTCCACGGTTCCCATTTTCATGAAGAGATAAAAGAAACAGCATCTCTGGGTGTTCATGGAGGACAACAAAACTAGATATCATCTATTGGAAAATCCTATGTCTCAAAGATGATTCATGAATACACTTTGTTTCCATTCTTACAATGCTGGTAGTTTTCTTCGCTAAAGGTCTACATGGTGAGTTACACAAACAGTACTGTTCAGTCTGATCACAAGGTATGTGTCTGACTGTATGAATGTGATCATGACTTTTGCTCTGAATGTCTCTCGGGGTTGTAAGAACTCCCTCTGCAAAGCCCTGGCTTTTACTAGATATCTTGCTGGTAAGAGTCTAAAGGACTTAGCTGTGTACGGACCATGGCATTCATAAATGAATGATTACATTTATGCCAATAACCTCAACAGTTTACGTAAATGAGAAAACTCCTTGAAAAGCACAAAACTGTAAAAGCTTTCTGAAGCAGAAAAAAAAAATCACTCATATAACTCCAAATATATTCAAAAGACTATTTCTCCTTTAAACTGCTTCTCTCCATGCTAAGGCCAAAAAGTTTCAATGGTGAATTCTATCTAATATATAAGAAAAACTCCTACATAGAACTTTCCAGAAAATAGAACAAAAAGGAACATTGTAAAACTAATAATCAGTACTTTCCTGGTGACATTATAAGATAATATTAAAGAAATATTAGTCATGAACATAGAAAGGACACTCTTCAATGAAGTATTCACTATTATACATCAAAAAGACACAAGAAGGATACACTGTTATCTCTAGGAACCATCTCATCTCAGCATTGCTATATTGGTACAGTGTTTGAGGATAAATCAATGCAACTCACCATATAGTGGGCAAAAGAGACAGAATACACAATAAATATCAAACATGCAAGGAGTCAGTTTAAACAGATATTTGTAATAAAAAGTAAGAGTGAATTTCTTCTCGATAAAATTACCAATGAAGGACCTTCAGCTGGCATCATAGTTGGTGGTGAAACACTGAATGGTTTTGCACTAAAATGGGGAAGAAAGCAAGGATGCTTGCCCTGACTGTTCCCCCTCAGCATTGCACTAGCAATTGTAGCATATGGTATAAGATAGGAAAAAGAATTTGAAGCACATTGATGGTAAAAGAAGAAGTAAAACTACCTTTAAATATGCCATGATCTTTCACTGTAGAACATTTAAATTGGTTTACATAAAATTATTAGCACTCATGTGAATTTAGGAAGGTCATTAAATATAAATTTAATATATGAACATCAATTATATTTTATATATTAACAGATGATGATTTATAGTAACATCAAAACCACATAATACTTTAAAATATAGTAACATATATGTAATAAAACTGAAAATTAGAGGATTTCTAAGAAAACTTAAAGGATCAAAGAATTGATGTTTTAATATTTAATTTCTCTTCAGCTTCATGTTGAGATTCATCTTTATCTGGTAAAAAGTTTTAGTAAGAGTTGAGCATGGTAGTGAACAACTTTAAACAAAACTTAAAAGGCAGAGGCAGATAGAGCACTGTGAGCTTGGTTTACACAGAGAGTTCTATACCAACCAGATTTAAATAGTGAGCCTTGTTACCAAGCCCCCATGTAAAAAATGATCTAAGTAAAATGTTTTTTCTTGTAGAAAGTTATTGTCATGATAAAAAGCTTTGGGGAAGTTAAAGGGCTCCAAAAAGTGAATGTAATTCTGAACATGAAAGAACAAGACCAAAGGACTTACATGTTCTTATTTAAAACTTATTTAAATGGAGGTACAGTTATGAAGACAGTGTGGTATTGGCATAAAAACAAACACAAAGGTAATGGAACATAACAGGGTTTAAGAATGTATATTTTAACTCCAATTGATTTTCAGTGACGAGTCAATGGGAGGGCATTCAACAAATGGTATTAGAATAATTGGATAGGACTATAGACCAAGAAATGATCCTATGAGGTCACTATAAAGAATTGAAACTGGGAAGCATGGTTGTGACCTTGGAGTATCTATATAAAAAAGATAAAAAGTTTAGTCATCCAATTAATAGCCAAAGAAAAGGCTTTGTCCCTATTCCAAAAACCTTGGCAAGTGTATGAACATTTTATATTCTAATTGACAATTAAATGAATAGAGATAAATATCTTTTTAATCAATGTTTTATGGTATGTGTAGTTTTAACCCTTCAGCAAGGAAACTTTTTTTTTTTGCACCAGAAACCTCTCTAGAATATCACAACAACCAATCAAAATGCTGCAGTGTAGAACCCAGTCTAATAGATACATCTACAAAATGACTCCAATACATAAGGCCTAGGCAATATGACAGAAGAAGGTACAGAAAGATTCTAAGAGCTAGAAGATCAAAGACTTTACTGTGAGGCTGTGTCCCTAGTAATGTCAGAAGTTACATCCATCAAGTCTCACCAACTGGCAGCCTAAACCTGAGCTGTGCAATGGTGCCACACCAATGAAGATGCCAAAGTAGCTGAAGAAAAGTTCCCAGCCTTCAGCCCTATACAAAGAACTGTAGAAAAATGAGGAAGGCTGGGAGCAGGATAATGTCTTCCCAGAGGAAGAGCCCAGTAATTGGTTATGTAATGTCATATGGTGAGTCCTGAAAACATACATACAAATAGCATTATACAGACCCATATTTATGTGTGTGTGTGTGTGTGTGTGTGTGTGTGTGTGTGTGTGTGTGTATCAAATAACAATTAATGTAAAAAAAGAGGCCATGAACTTGAAAGAAAGCATTGAGGAGCATATGGAAGAGATTGGTTTTGGAGGGAGGAAAAGGAAGAGAAAAATGTAAAAATTTTTTAAAAGTTTTAAAAAAATTAAAGATATAATTGAGAAGCAAAACAAAAATGTTTATCCCATCTTATCAGATAAAAAGACAAAGACACTCTGTGATGGTGTCTTTGTTAGAACTTAACAGAGCTGTGATAAAGTATTTGAGTTATTAAATACTTTGAAGAAGAACCTACCAGGAACCTTTAGTCTAACTCCAAATTTTGAGTTCTCTTTTTTAACCTTCTTATCCTATTAGGCGTTTACGATCACACAAGGTCTTACCAGATGGAACCTAACTGGATGGACAGTGTTCTGTTTGTATCTGTAGGTCCCCTGAGCCATATTCTAGAACCTGGTGAGTTTAGATCTTGACTATAGCATAGCTCACTGAAGGGTTACAACTACCTTACCGGTACTGTGGTGGTTTGAATAAGAATGGATCCACAGGCTTATGTATGTGGTAGAACTGTTTGGGAAGGATTGGTAGGTGTGGCCTTGTGGGAGGCATTGAGGCTTCCCATTCCCATTTAGCATTCTTTACCTCCTGCTTGTGGATTAAAATGTGAGCTCCCAGCTGTTCCTGCCACCATGTATTTGCTCCATTATCATGAAATTTTAAGCCCAATTAAATCCTTTCTCTTGTAAGTTGCCTTGGTCATTGTTTCTTGGCACAGCAGTAGAGAAGTAATTGATATAGGTACTTTTAGAATTATTTTTTCTCATGCTAAAAATTGAACCCTGGACCTTGTATATGCAACACATGGAGCTAAACCCATAGCCCAGAATCCACTAGATTAAATGACTGCTTTTAGTCAAATTTACTAGAAAAAAAAAAAGCATCGCTACTTTTAACCAAATAAAAGTCCATCATTTTTACGTAGTTCTCCCTCTCTTTTTAGCACACCAAATTCCCTTAGAAACTGCTGTGCTTAAAACTGCAATTATTTTAAGCCCAGCTCTTGAGAGAATATATGTACAGTACAGAGAACAGAATCTACAGCAAGCAAATTCAATTAGTCTCTGATTTTTGTTTGAATTGCTACCTTTCTTATGCTAAAGTCAGAACATATTTCATGGCCAGCTTTGAGAATATTAGAGGCTAACTCCTTAACTATTAATGTCCTCCTGTCTTTGTCTTGCATAATAAAGAAAGTCTCCAGTGTTTATAAGCCTTAAAAATTCTAACTCTATATTTTTCATCCTATGTTTGGATTGTTTATTATTTTTAAATCTGGCCTTGTATAGAATGGCCAGCTTGACATTTTTAAGGAGTTTACTAAGCTGTTGACAATTTCAGGATACTGGCTGTACCTTATTCAATCATATGTGCTTCAGGGGAATATTTTACAGTGCCTGGTATTCATTTTTTTCTGAATGATCAAACGATCAAGGTTAGTACATGAGTCTAGGACTGGTCCCTGGTAAGCAGTAAAAGGGGAAGTACCATCCTTTCCCTCCTCTCTTTTTACGTAGCGTATTTTCCATCTTCTGTCTTCTTCCTTAGGACTAACCTTTTTCTGTGGTCCAGCTGCCAATTCACTCACTCCTGGGTTAACCTCTTGCATATGACATTCTCCAGATGCTTTCATTTTAACAGCTTCTTGAAGGCAGAGAACTGCATCTCACAGTTAATGTTTGTGTCCAAGAATGGACCCTTCCCAAAGTACTGTGTATGGAAAATTTATGATGTGCATAAATTGTGTATTGTGTGTACAGCATGTGCAAGAGATGAACTGATCCCTCCATCCTGGCACTTAGCATTATTGTTTGGTTTCAAAGGAACAGAATGAATTTGCCTGAGAATTTGGAGAACTCATGTGAAAAATTATGTTTGAATTTGTCCCAAATAATCACGGAAGTTCCCTTTATTGGGATATAGTTGAGGTGGGGGACAGAAGAGCAGTAAGAAAGTATAGAAAAAATGGGACAATAGTATAGGCAGAAGTAGAGAGGAGAGAGCAGTGTATATTTTAATAATGTTGAGTAATCTTGGGGGAATAGAGTATCAGTGTTGAATGGTTGAGGCAGGGGATTGAAAATTAAAGAAAGAGAGAGAGAGAGAAAGAAAGAAAGAAAGAAAGAAAGAAAGAAAGAAAGAAAAGAGAAAAGCACAAGTTGGAGTGAATTGTGATTGGTCATAGATGTGATACAGTGGGGCCACACCCTTGTCCTGTGAGAATGTAAGAAGAAAGACTACAAAGCCTTTCTTGGTAGCAGTGAGGGGAAGGCAGACTGTTGTGGGTGGCAAGACCCGTTGAGTTGCCTCTTTGCTACAGACATGCAGACAGGGACGGTTGAAGGCAGAGGAGCAGGAAAAAGAGAATGGATTGCCTTTTATACAGCTCAGAGGTGGGCTAGACAGCACTTAGCAGCCAAGTTCTCCCTCACGCCAATTCATTTATCCATCCATTTAATAAACATTTATCCGTGCTCTGTAATGAAGGCCAAACACTGCTAAATAGTTGAAAAAAATCAGAGGATGTTGCTTTTCCCTTAACAAGCTTCAAGTAGAATTAGGAAGGCAGACACTACAATTAACATGAAACACAACACAACGGGTACTGGAGAAGGAGAGTGACCTGTGCTGTTGAGGAGAACACAGAAGTTTCTAAGAAGCTCTGGATCATTCAGTGCTTCACTTAGAGTTGTATCTGCAGAGCTTAGGTAAAGACAATGCTTGTTTACTGGAGTAAATGAAGCTCAGGTGGGTGGATGGAGAGGCAGGTGACTGACAAAATTCTCCCACACTTTAATACAGGCCAAAGAAGAGACCTCTTTCAGGAAACTTAAAGATGGGAAGGTAAATATATGCACTGTCATGTCCCTAGGTGCAGGTGTTTGGGGCTCACTGGGAATTTGACTGCAAGAGGTTATCTCTTCAGAGTATCCTGGGAACTCATCTGGGGACCTGGAAACTTCAGAGCTAGTTAGGCAAAGTAGGATGTGGGTAGCTGTTCATCTGTCTTTTTTTTTTAATAACCTGGAATTCAATAAAATCTTGTGGAAGCTTCATCCATCAGAAATCAGGGATACTAAAGGAAAGGGCCAGAGATTTTGGAGAGCAGCATCAATCTGGAGTTAGGCCCCATGGGAGGATGCTGAGAACAGTGGAGCCTCCAGGCAGGATGTTAAGGTTGTTTGAAGGTTTCTCCTGTTCACCAGAAGAGACTCCACCTAACAGCCAACCTGGAGATTCAAGATCTTATTTCATTTTATTTTCCTTAGAAGGTAGATGAGAGACTTCATCAAGACTGAAATCCAACAGGTTTTGAAAGAAAGGCACTTCTGTAACTCAATGAGTATTAAAATCTCACCTAATACGAGGCTTCATTTGGCAAGTATGTCGCATTTAATTTGATATTAATAGTGCTTACAGTTTTTATGTTTCATGGTATAAATATTTGTTTGATACCTTAAAAGGGTCTTGTTCCAGACACCCCTAGGACAGTGATGGGAAATATTTGGCAGGATACTTCATTATCTTATTAAAATCTGGAATTTTTCGCATCATAAAACATATCCTGCTTCTACCTTACATAAAGGATCATGAATTATACTTCTTTTGGGGCTTTGGACAGATATTGGACAAGGTACATGTTGGATCTCGAATCGTGCAAGACATATTTCTGATTCTCGGGAGGGAGTAGTTCTGCTGCCTCTTCAGGTTTTCTACATTGCCATAAGAAAATTCTTAAGACTGGATGGTTTAAACAACAAATACGATTTCCCCACTCCCATAGAAAGCCAGCAATGGTGTCTCCCTTTTTGGCTTGAAGATGGCCACCTTTTACCCATGTCCTCACATGCTTTTTCCTCTGTGTGCTGACGATCACTTACACTTTATGACCTCTTCAAAAGCCCCAAGTCCAAAACAAGCTACAATCTGAGGTCACCAGGCTTAAGCCTCCAACACATAAAACTCAGAGTGAGACACAATTCATCCCATCAGACTCCCATAGGGTGTTTCAAAAGTGTGAATGTATTCTTCGACGGCTGTGCAGTGTTACAGTAATGGGAGGCTGGGGATTGATCAATGTCCGATGGGAGATTGTAAGTTGATGTCTGGTGATCGTGTGTGTGTGTGTGTGTGTGTGTGTGTGTGTGTGCATGTGTGTCTCTGTCTCTCTTCTCTTCTCTCTCTCTCTCTCTCTCTCTCTCTCTCTTTTTCGTGTGTGTGTGTGTGTGTGTGTGTGTGTGTGTGTGTGTGAAGGCCAGAGGTTGACATTAGGCATCTTACCCAATCACTCTCTACCATATATTTTAAAACTGTCTCTCTCACTGAACCTGGAGTTCATCAGTTGTGCTAGCCTGGCTGGACAGCGAGCTCAGGGGTCCTCCTGTCTCCCATTCCCCAGCATTAGGACTGTGGGTGTGTGTGCTAGTCTGCCTTCTGATGTGGGTTCTGGGAGATGGATCTTAGGAATCCATGCTTGTATTGCACAGCCAAGACATCCCCAGCCCCAGTGGCTGGCAATCATAAGGCAATGAGTGTCCTCTCCCTAGAACTACTGAATACCTCCACTCTGAACTACTCACTTGCAATTTAGCTGCCTCCTTTAAGTACTGTGCTTGCGCCCCATGAAGCAGTTTACGAGGAACAAATGCATTTAATGATTTCAACAGAGCTTAGGCAAGATGCTTAGACAACCCAGATGTGGAATCAGCAGCTAGAGATACGGATTTTGGAATGGGTGGACTCTGATATCTCCCAGAAATAGCCCTGAATTCAGCCATGCTCCGGTCTCCAAGCCACTGGTCCCTCCTTTTTTCCTTCTTGTTCTTTGACAAGAATAAATGGGGTTGGACCATTCAGCTTTTTCACTGAACACTGAAATGCCTTGCAAATATCATCATACTCATTAGGGCTATCATAGATTGTTAATTAAATTACAAACCAATGTATCATACGAATGTCCAGACTCTCTCTCTCTCTCTCTCTCTCTCTCTCTCTCTCTCTCTCTCTCTCCTGTCTGTCTCTGATTTTTTGAGTCATGCCGAATTATTCATTCTTCTTTTTACAGTTTCAGCATTGAAGAGAAACAACAGAAAGCAGCAACAATTGCCACTATGAGACATAAAATGAATAATTCAGAACTATGGTCTCATATCACTCCTTCCTGCCTACCTCCGACTGATCCTGGCTTTGCTTTCCATTTCACAGAGCTCAGCAAGGCAGGCAGAGGAGAATTCTCAGCTTGAGCAATAAAGATATAGACACAGGCTTCCTCCAGAGTCACCCCAGAAGATCCATTCTTGAGCTGCTGGAGACTCAGTCTGGCATCAGTCCCTCTTTGCTTACACATATACATGCACATGCATGTGTGGACACACACCACACACCACACGCACACACACACACACACACACACACACACACGGCGGGGGAGGGGTTTGCAGGCACTTGTCTCTCTACTCATATCCTATTTGGAGGTTCAAAATCTGCCAGCATTTTTCCAATCAGAGGTTTTTGAAGCTCTGCACTCTTGTATCCCCTCTTAATTACTTCAAACAGCAACTGGATCTTCCGGTTCCTCTCAGCCATGATGCCTTTCTGTATTTGTGCAGTGCACATGAGTCCAGGCCAGTTGTCCTAAATTCATATTTAAAAGTGGAGAAAGACCTGAACTCAGGAATAGGATTGCCAGGTCTCAGCCGCAATCCCTGGCTGGTGTGCAGGCTGGTCAGCTGGATCAGTGGCCCTTCTCATGTGCTCTGTCAAGTTCCCAAACATCTGCTGGCTAACAGGCTTCTTGGCCTTTGTTTTGCCCCAGGCCAGTGAGCATCACTCCAGCTGGGCTGGAGTCACTCTGCCCAGCCAGAGTCCAGACCAGTACACTACTGGCTCACTGTCTCTCATTCCCCAGGTGCCACTGGAGAAAGGGACAGGGGGCAGGGCGGGAGGGCACGAAACCTGTTAAAGAGCCCAGGATTCTATACGTAGAAATTTCTACCATATTCTAGAAGTCCAAATCCCAGCTTTAGTTTAGTTTCTTACCGACAACCAAGGGATAGCAGTGGAGAGGGGACAGAGTGAGATATAGGAACAAAGGGAGGGAGGGAGGGAGGGAAGGAGGGAGACAGAGAAAGCCCTACCAAATTCCAGTTAGTCATCAACGGTAAAGATTAAGGAGAGCCTCTTGGATGCTCTAAATTAATTAAATCTTTCATATTCGCATGCTGGCATGCCAGGCAGAGAAGAGAAGATAAAGTACCCAGTGGAGGGGATTATCATGCCTATGTCTTTAATACATAACTTGGCAAGATTTTTTTAATTTTGAAATTTAAGTGTAGGGGTTCAGTGATTTGAATTTTTGTGTTCTCATTTCTGTCATTCCCTTTGCACCAAAAAGGGGAGGAAACCTGCATTTCCCCCTCTTCTTTTAAGGACATTGATGTGCTTTGAGATTACCAAGTTAAGGCCTAGCTGAGCCCCTGCCTTCCCAGCAGTCTTTAATCATTTGTGAGGGGGCTGGAGGTTTGGTGATACAGAGGTGGGTGTTGGAGAGAAAAGGGAGATGCTTTGGCTTCAGAGGGCCCGGAGGCAGAGGCACCAAGAGCTGTTTCCATGGTACTGCTATGGAAACTAGGTTCTGAGCCTTTCCTCTTCCTGGAGTGGAATTTCCATGCTTCAGATAACATGGACTCCAGTGCAGCCTCTAGCATCTGATCCACATGGTGGCTTTACCATTGTCATCTTCTGTGACCCATTCTTCTGGCCTCTTAGAAGTAGGGAGAGTGTAAAATATAAGAATATAGACCAAAACACGGGGAGAAATTCTGAATCTTAAAACATCCATCCTTCCCACTTTTTTTTTTTTTAAATCAGAATAGAGGATAAAAAGTTTTCCTCTGAGTTGTCCACTTTACCAGTTACATCTTGTAGCATTGCTAAGTCCCGGGCTATCACAGGGGTCAATGCTTTCCTCCTATTTTTTTCTTAGTAAGTTGAAGTAGTTAGTGTTTAAAGTCTACCTCCTTAGGGATCTGCCATCACACCGTGATCTCATGCTTCCCATGACTTGACATATATGGGCTAGGAGGCCGATCATGGTTGAGTCACTATAGGTTCTTCATTATGCAAATTTCTCTTCAGGGTAAGCACTTCTGGCAGGGGCACAGCAGAAACCTTTTATACTCGGGAAACTGTGATGGGGGTGGTGCACATGTGTGCACTGGTGTTCACTCTCCCCATATAGGAGGCCGATTGAGCTTGCAGTTATCACCTACTTGTGTTCTTTGAATGGAAAGATTCCAGGGTTGGGAATGACCTCAAATGCAGCTCACAAATACAAGTACCAGAGGAGAGAAAATGGGTAAAATCTACAGGCAGGGTTTTGAGAATGGGAGAAAGAAAATGAATGTGGATTTTAACCCTACCTTTTTACTTCAAAAATAGGCAGAATGAGCTTTTGCGAGCAACAGAAGACTAGATATTTTACACTGAATGCTTATTTTGCTCATTTTGTTAGACTTTAAAAGCTGGCAAGTTTATACTCACAGGCTTACAGACAAACTCTGCTTGTCATTTTGCAGAGAAACATTCCCAAAGGGCATGTATTAGAATGTGAGCCTGTATTTTCTTCAGTATTTTCTAGTTTCTCTCTGTGTAAATGTATACCCTATATTCTCTCTCTCTCTCTCCCTCCCATATCCATCTCCCAAATTACCTTCTTTAACCATTCCATTTCAGTTTTTTCTCAATCAACAACCCACTCAAGTGGTTTTCTTTCTCTTCCACTTCTACCTCCTCTTCCTCCTCCTCTTCCTCCTCTTCTTCCTCCTCCTCTTCCCCCTTCTCCTCCTTTTCTTCTCCAGTAGTTGACTGAGCCTTGGGTTTCCCACATGCTAGGCTAGTACTGTACCACTCTAGCTTTAGTATTTTTACTTTGTGTCTTGGGACAAGTGTTGCTAAGCTGTTAGGGTGGTGCTGAACCCCCGCTGCAGACCAGGCAAGTCTCTAACTTGTAATCTACCTGCCTCAGCCTTCTGAGTAGCTATATCATCAGATCTAATTTGAATTATTAAATTATTTTAAAATAATTTCCTGCTTAAGTAATTTGCAAGTCCTTAGATATTATGTCATTAGTTCCTATATTTTATTTATTGTCTTTTAGTAATGTCTTACTGTGGTTTTTTTTCCTGTGATATCAGAATGATGTCTTCCTGTGCTGAACCATATGTCCACTGCATATTTTTTATTTTAACTTGAAAAGATGTTGCTGTTTAATCTCAACCTTGGTATATCGAGCTGGTCTGAGGAAAGCTTTCTTACTCAGTGACCAAGATTCAATCTGTCCTTTAATTCTTTGGCCTAACCATTTTCGATCTCCACATCATTCTGCTGGACATTGCTCCAAACAAAGAAGCCTAATGTGCCTTGGGAAGAGTCAGAGAGAGAGAAGGATGGCTGATATTGAACTGGGTTTTTGACCTCTCAAAGGGCAATTTTGTTTTAACTGAAGATAAAAGTGAAATGTAAACAAAACCTAGAAAAACAAGGTTGACATTTAAAGATAGATTTAAAAACTCAAAGAGATAAACGTTAAGAGCAAATTGAAAATAGAATTCATGGACAAGAAGAACCATAAAATAGGATTCCAAGCTTCTCAATGCTTGGAAGCTGCAGCAGTGGCTCATAGAGCAGCCATGAGCCACCTGTGACTATTTCAAGTGCAATGTACTGACATGAAATAAAGCTGAAAATTGATTCTCAGTTGCTCAGAGCCACAGCTGAAAGGCTCAATAGCCACATACAACGGGTTAGCTTGTTTGGATCACACAGACACGGAGTACTCCCCTTTTCTTGGGATGTTCCAAGGGTCAGCACTGTAATTTTGAGGAGATTATGATCATGGTCAAGGGAGTGTCAGGTTTTTTTTTTTTTTTTGGAAGGCTACAATAGTCAAGAATAGATTTAGTGGCTTGAAAGGGCTCTGGTTATTCTCTGAAACTCATTGGATGTCTTCTTTAGGACAGCCTTATGGCTGTTCATAGATGATGCTGTTATAATCTGAGTTTGGAGCATCTTCTAAAGGCTCCCATTTTAAGGTCTTAGTCCCCAGCACACAGTGCTATTGCATGGAGTCTGTAAAATGTAGAGTCTTATTGGAGAAATTTTGATCATTTATTGTAGTCCTTTGTGGGGGCGATATTGGGATCCTGGACTTTGTACTTCACTTTGCTTCCCAAATGCTACAAGGCTAATGGCTCTTCCTTCTTAGGCATTCCTGCATGGTGTACTGTCTAGCTCTCAGGCCCAAACCAATTGCAGTTAACAAACTCCATGGTCCAAGATCTCCAAAAATGTGATCTCAAACAAACCTTTCTTCCCTCAGATGTACTCGTCACAGGTATTTTGTTACAGTAACTGAGCAGTGGTTCATACGGTGGCCCAGTAAAATGTCACAAATCCTGGAATTCAGAAAGCAAGTATGTTAGACAAAGCTCATATCTAGCCTGTAAGCCATCTTGGCCAACACTGAGGGTCATGTGTGCTCTTCTCCTTACAGACGTTCTCACCGAGTGTTATCTCGCTGTGAGGAGTGAGGGAAGAGTTATGTCTTTCCCCCCACCACATCTATGGAATGGTTTTGAGCTTTCAGCTTCCTGGCCTCAAATTACTCTCAACTCTGAACAACCAAACCTTGATCCAAAATTTCAACATCTGCTTTGTCCTTTCTTAGGTTAATCTCAGTTGACATTTCCATTTCTCCCACATCAAGCCATTCTGGGCATTCCCTTCAGTTGTCTCATGCTTGTCACTGTTTCGTCTGGGACCATGTTGACTTGTAGGGGCAAAGATGAAATAAGGCAATATGTGGCATAAAAGCACACACCTAAGATTCAGGTCTTTATTTTCATCCACAGGAGAGGGTGGTCAAAACTGGTTAAAATGACACTGAGAAAAAGAAACTTATAAAGAGTGATTTCATGAACACTTGTATTGATGAGGTTGCTGTTCTTGTTGTTTTTAATGGAAGAGTCTATATTGACTTACAGAGAAAGAGTTTCAGAGAAAGAGTCCAAAATGACAGGAGAGATGTGGCAGTGAAAGAAAAAGCTGAGAGAAACTGTTTTCAGCTGCAAACATGTAGCAAAGAGAGCGAACAGGGGATGGAGTAAAACTATAAATTCTCAAGGACCTCCCCAGTGATGTGCTCCCTCCAAAAAGGCTGTTTCTCATAAAGTGTTTATAGCCTCCCCAAAGGCGTCACCAACTGAAGACCAAGTGTTCAAATTTGTGAGTCTATCAGGGATATTTCGAATTTAACTATGATAGGACTCAACCTAACAGCTTTGTTTTCGTGTCATTCTTTTATAATGTCTGGGTTTTTTTTTTTTTTTTTTTTTTTTTTTTTTTTTTTTTTGAGAACCTTATACATGCCTATCTACGTAACTCTTGCCTCTCTCTCTTCCATGCCAAATAATGTTTCTTAAAAACAAATGATAATGCACCCTGACTTATTCCACATCTCACTGAAGAAATTAGCATTCTGGAGTTAGTCTAAATCCTGGATAAATGGCCTTATGTAAATGTCTTCATGTTTTAGATCTCCAGCTTCTTTGTATGCTGTAGAACTCTGTAGAAGAGCCATTGAGAGAGAGGGAGGATATTCCAACATCACTGGTGCATAGTGGGTTCTTCTTAACACTGCAGACTTCACTTTAGTTTTTATTTCTATTGTTATTGCTGCCAACTGACATTTTACTCTGATCCTGCATCTGGTTGCTAGGACCTAGCCTCTAAGGAGCATAGGGATGCTTGGAAGCCAGGCCGATCTCCACACTTCTCCTTCCTGCTCTTTTATCTTCCTGCCTGTGTATTGTGATTCCTCTATTCAGTATCAAAATGAAAAACTCTAGATAATATTCTTTTGGTCTTTATTTTTCTTGATTTTCAGTTTTTAAATAGAATTTTCTCCAACTTCCCAATTATTTGTTTCATTCTGGGTACCAACTAGCGTTGTTTTGTGAGTCTGCTATTCTCCCTTGTTATTTTAAGAGAAAGTCTATTACTTTTCCACCCCAAATGCAACTAGTTTTGTGACTTTCAATAGCTCATGGTTGTGGTAGACAACCTGATCAACATCTCTGCCCATGCTACTTACTGCATTGTTCCCCCCCACACACATCCATTATTTATGGTCGTTATGATTTACTCTCCTGAGATGCCTCAGGTTTAACAGTGAAAAAAATCCTGGCTCTTTATTTCATTTTTATATTTTTATTTGTTGAATTTTTATCCTATTCATTCTTTATTGAATATCACAGAATGTTGCTCATGGGAGATGCCGAAAATTCAAATAGATTCAGTTGAAGAAAACAAAAAGGGAAATGGAAAAATTATGTACCAATGAACATGGAGGTCAGAAAGAATAGGTATCAGAAAATGTTAATACCATACACAAACAAAATTCATTTCAAATGTTTGGTCACAGAAATGGTTTCAATTAATATTTTGCTAATAATTTTTGTTCCCACATGGGAGAAACATACCTTTATAATTTCTTACAGTTTCTTCCAATGGACATAGATCTAGAAGTATTGTGGCATATAGAGTCTTAGTCACAATTGTATGCTTTATAAATACCTGTTGAATTGACATTTTTGACCTCTATTTGATTTATTAACTTGAAATTCTAACTCTGAGCCTGTGAATATCACCGTATCCAGAGACTCGTGAGACATCATTTTTTTGTTTTTGTTTTTGTTTTTTTCACTTTTGAGAGTTCCATGAAACAAAAGCCATGGATCACTGGGCTCTTGAGAGTCTGCAGAAAGTGACAGATTCTGTTTTCAGAAATGTATCCATTTGCCAAATTTCACATGTTGAGGAAGAGAAAAGATCCCTTAAGACTGATCAATAACCCCAGGTTTAGCATCTCCTACCCCACCATCATCTATTTCCCTTATTATTTGCTTCATTCCTCATAAAAATTGATCTCTGTGCCCTGTTCCAGTCAGAAGCCTTAATGTCTGTCTCCACTTTCTGCTTTCCCATCATTCTGGTCTGTTTGTTGGATCCTGTAGGTCTATGCATCAAACCTGGAGAGAACTGCCTTTGAAAGAAACTGGCTGGTGTAGTAGCATTCAGGGAAGTAATACAGTGCATGTGTCACTACAAGCAGGGTAAGACCTTTGATGTTTCTGTAGTCATTGTGAACATATACTTTACAAGACTAGGTTATTTGTAAGTGGCAGCTGTCCCTTGCAGAATGGAACTGGATGATTAGACTTTGATTTTTAGACTGTCAACTATATTTTGGCATCTTCCTGATATCCCCTTCCTGATCATTGATATGTGTCCAATTTCATTTCCCTGAACTCAAGCCTTCGTGTTTGGCCGGCATCTATAGCTGGCAATGGATCAGATAAATGAATATTGCTGATAGATGCAATACATTAGTCTTTCTTGATGTGACATGTAGCCAGTGATTTATTGCAACACTGGTACCTAAATTCAGTTCATAGAGTTGGACTTTCAGACCAGGTGGTACAGCATTATTTGTGGGAACATATTAGGTGTTCTGGGATGAAGATAAGCCAGGATTTTGGGGCTCAATATGAACCTTTCCAAGGTCCCAGCCTTGTAAAGATGGGTGCTATTTTGTGTTTTTCTCATCCATCTGGTCATCAAAAGAAACCAACATTTTGTGTGCCTACTATGTGCTTGACAGTTCATAAGCATGAGATATATAAAATCTGTCAAACAGAGTGACATAGACTTTTGCTTTTGGTTTGGGTAAAGGCCAGTGTGTAACACAGGCACATAACCCTCTTTTCATTCAGTAGTAATGAGGATTATTTTGTGTCTTGGGGTCTTCTACTAAGAGAAATGAGCTTCTGGGAAAAATAGGCATTTTTCTAGCAATTATAAAGCCTTTAAGAATAAATGATCATGTATTAATCCAATAATGCTTATTTAATAGATATTTATTAAGTATCCATTAGAGAATAAACCTTGGGGATCCTGAGTGGGCAAGACATAATCTCTGATTTTATGAAGCTTGCTTTTTAGTGTGGAAGGCAAGCAAACAAAAAACAACAAAAAAAGTGATTTGAGAAAGAATTGCATGCTTTGAAGCACGTATGGAGGTTAAAGAGATCAAAGTGATGGAGGGTATAAACACGATGTTTAATGAGGTTCATTGAGACAGGATGGTAGGGAAGGTCTTTTGGGAGAGACAGAATCTCATTAAAGGCATGAAGGGTGGGCACGGGAGGCAGAGATACCTGAAGGCAGGAAAGGTGACCTTTCAGGTTCGAAAAGACCTCCCATGTAGAACTCCCATATAGGAGTTGGGAGGTTGGAGATGAGATTAGGGAGGCTCACTGCCCTGATGAGGATCCTGGATCCCACTCTCAGTGTGCAGAGAAGGGATGGTAGGCTATATGGTTACAAAGGAGGCCTCTGCTTTTGATTTCTGGGTGAAGATTAGGTGGAGGCCCCATAGCAGAACAAGAGGCCAATGTAGATCCATTCACATATTCCTTGTTCATTTAGTTCTTCTATGTCACAATGTATTTTGCCTTCGAGAGATTCAACTTCTGATATGTTTTGGTTACTCCAACCTTCCTCTCCCTATTTGAGCCCTTCTTAAACATTCATGGTGGCCATTTCTGTGGTTGACATTTTCATTTATGCGCTGACTTTGGCAAGTAGTTTTGTCATAGATGATAGTTTTAGAACTAGAATAATAACTAGTATTGTTTAACTTCTCCAAATATAGCCAGATGGCAAGAATACATTCTGTCTTTTAATCTTCATGAAAACCCTCCCCTCGGGAAATTGTTATTCTCACTTTGCAATGAGGACATGAAAGCTCAGAGATATGAAGTTCCAGTTGTGCCCACACACACTGTATGAAACAGACTTCTTGATAGACATTTTTATGTCTAAACCTCCCTGTCTTCCTATCACACCAGTTCTCCTAACAACAGCCTGGCACATGGCTCAGTGAGTAAAGCACTTAGCTCACAGGCAGAAGGACTTGAGGTTGAATCCCCAGGACACATAGAAATCCAGGCATGGTAGTGTGCATCTGTAACCCTGGCTTTCCTACGGAGAGATGAACAGAGATAGGACATTTCTTAGAAGCTCCCGAGCCATTTGGCCTAGTGTACATGTTGATGAACAAGAAATCCTTTTCCAAGGTAGGAGATGAAGTGGGACTGTACACACAGGTGCACACACAATTAGGAAACAAAAGACTCTTGGAGAATATGGTATAAGCTTATTTGAATGTAAGGAAATGGGGAAGGCTGGTATTTTTCAATAATGGTTGCTCATTGTGTGTGTGTGTGAGAGAGAGCATGTGTGTTTGTATAAATGTGTGTGTGTGTGTGTGTGTGTGTGTACACTGGCTTTATCCCCAGGCCACTCTTGTCAATACCTGATGACACTGCTGATGATCACAACTTTGGATGGGGTGCCACTGGTCTCTACTTGGTAGAAGCTGAGGTGCTGCTTCAGGTGCCCACGTTGAGAACTAGTTTGCAAAAGTGTCAGTGGCTCCAAAGTTGAGCAGTTCAGTGCCAGGGCTGTTTTCTGCATGCCCAGTCTTCTTACAAATGTAATTAGGGCACATTGTTCTTTTCTATCAGGACAAGTTAGAGACCATGCAAGAAGATGGAGTCCATTGGTATTCCAGTCATTGTCAAAGGCTAGTTCTTTTCTTGCATTGTCTCATCTATAGGCTGGTAGTATGAGCTCTTATCTGATAGGAGAAGGAACCTCCAGGTATTCAGAGTCACTTATAGATGTTGGGACTTAAGCACTGACTAGCTCTACTGTTTCATGCCTGACTTTCTCTGGAGAGGAGGCAGCAAAACTCTCAAGCCCTGAGAAGGCTATTCTGCCAGAAAGTCCTGAGAATTGCTCTCAGGACATACTTAAAGTTCTGCCCCGAGACTCAAAGTGTCTGGGAGCCCTCTGATGTGGCATGGCAATTAGCACCCCTGCAGAGTTTAAATGTGCACTGTGGATCTGCAGAGATGTCTCAGCGGGTAAAGGGCTTGTTGTGCAAGCAAGTGCAAGGACCAGAGATCCTCACCAGCCTTATAAGAGGGAAGTGTGCTGGTGCCTGTTTTGCCAGTGCTAGGAGGTAGAGACAGGAGGATTATGGGGGCTATCTGGCCAGTTGGCCTAACCAATTAGTGAGCACCAGATCTGTAAAAAATCTGTGTCTCAAAATATAATGTACGGAGTGGTAAAGGAAGACATCCAACACCCACTTCAGTCTTCCTTGTGAATATGCATAAGCATATGCATCCACACACTTGTATATACACCTGCATACATCACACACACACACACACACACACACACACACACTACATATGTATATGTGATGGGAGGGAGAACAGCCTCCACAGAGTGTCTTCTCCTAGTGCTCAGGCTACCTTTATAAAATATGAATGACTTTCTCAACCTGGGCAGTAAAAGCATTCATAGCTATAGGAATGTGTGATGCAGAGCAAGACTCTTCACGTAGTTAGTTTACAAGGAATCTTGCTATGCGTACCCATTGTCTGTCTAGATCAAGTAGCTCATTCCACTACTAAAAAAAATAGCAGATGAGGCATCCTCTTCCTGCACCTTAACGTTGACTCAGGGGAGCGGTCTGCAGCTGTGTGGGAGGCTTGAAGTCCCTCTTCCACGTGCTCTTGCTGTGGGAGAATAGGGACCCAGAGTGGGCTAGGATCCTTGACTTGGTGCCCTTCTTTCAGAAGCCTCTCTGTACCTTTACTTTCCCTCTGGCTTCCCTGACTATATAAAAAAAAAAAGTCTTGTGCTTAATAAACGTCTGCTTGTAATATTCTGAAACAAGGAGACTAATCAAAGGCCCAGTTCTGCAGAACGGGGCCGCTAAATGACAAGATTAATTTCCGTAATCAAGCAGCTTAATTTGGACATTTTCCCCCCTCTGTGTTGCTGATTGAAATTGAGGCAAATTTCGCTGTAGTGAGATTCTATCCTTGCCTAGGGAAGCTTACTTACTGGCAGGAGAAGAGGGGAGGCAAGGTGACTGGTCAGAGAGACGAGAAGAGGGAAGAGGGGAGAGGGGAGAGAAAGACACTTCATGAGGTAAGGTGCGAACAAGTGGGTCAATGGCAGAGTGGCTGGGCTTTCCTAGGGCTTATTACGAAAAGTGTGGTGAAGAACTTTATGCTCCTGTCCACACAGCTGCCACTCACTGCAACATTTTCACAGGGAAATTGGAGTATATCAGTTACTGGCACTCACACAGCCATGACATTAGGGCTGAAGAGAAGTAAAGGAAGTTAGTTGCCTTGTCCAGCTAGAACAGAGTTAAGGAATGCAAACGCTGTCTGTGACTACCAAACTTAAAGGCAGAAAAGCCAAGACTGTTAACTAATCTGCTGGAACATGAAGAAAAGCAAACAGCAACTGAAGATGGATGGGCCTGATTTTTGTACGAAGTACTGTTATTTGCAAGACTAGTTCAACACACTTAAGTGGCAGTCAGTATTTCTCAAAGTAGAATTTGAACTAAACACTTTTGACATTTCTCTCATCCCATATACAAGATTCTGATTATTTGAATTACACCCAATGTAAAGCCAGAAACTGTAAACATACTGGAAGAAAACAGGAGGAAAGTGTTAAGGCATTCATTTGTGTGAGAAATTCCCTCACCCATGCCTTTTCTTTTTGACAGGGTTTTATATGTCATAAGATGTCCTCAAAGTCACTAGGTAGCCCAGGCTACCCTGGAATTTGCTATCCTGCCTCTGTGCCCCAAAATCTGGAATTATAGGGGTGCAACACCACAACTGGATACAAAGATTTCTTTTAAAATATGAGCCCCAGATCACAAATGACAAAATTTTAAAAATGGGCAAATGGGTTGCATTGAACTGCAGCCATCTTCCCAGAAAAGGAAACAATTAACAAGAAGAGATTGCCTTCAGAATAAGAGAACATATTTGCAAGCCACAGATTTGTGAAGGAGTTGATATCCAAACTACAAAGACTCCAACTCAACAAAAAAGCAATCTGATGAAAATTATTCTTGAGGGTGGGACTATAGCTTATTTGATAAAATATCTGCCCTGAAAATGTAAGGTCCTGGGTCTATACCCGAGAATCCAAGTGAAAAAAGCTGAGCATGAGTGCACACTCCTCTGATGCCCACACTCCTGTGATGCTCACACTCCTGTGATGCTCACACTCCTGGGATGCACACACTCCTGTGATGCTCACACTCCTGGGATGCACACACTCCTGGGATTCACACACTCCTGCAATGCACACACTCCTGCGATGCACACACTCTTTTAATACACACATTGGTGATGTAGATACAGTCAGGGCTCACTGCTCAGACAGACAGTCTAGCCTACTTAGCAGGTTCCAGGACAATAAGAGATCCTTTCTCAAAAGTCAAACTGGATGGCTGTCTGAATAATGGCATCTGAGGTTGGCCTCTTGCCTCTACACATATGTTTACATACATACCCTACACATGTGTATACATATGCGCACCTACATATACCCTAATAAAGGTCCTAAAAAGATATTTCTTAAAATAGTGCACACAGATAGCCAATAGGTAGACATAAAAATATTCAATATCTTAGTTGTCAAGGAAATGCAAATTAGAGACTTCATGTCATCTAACACTTCATAGACTGAGCATATATATATATATATATATATATATATATATATATATATATATATATGGTCAGGTATATATCCAGGTATATATGCATAGCTTGGGTTAGATATTCTGTAATGCATATATGTATTTTTCAAAACATCATTCGTGTACTATCAATGCATGTGTGTGTACTTGTTACTAGTCAAGTAAAAACACAGAAAGAATTGTAAGTAGTTTTACACTTTTACCTACATGGAGGGTAATAGTTTGAGTACTTAATGTCATAAGAGAAACAAACACCTCACTGTGGGGACCCGGTATTGTGTGCTATACTGTACTCCAAGAACATAAATTTCAAGGAAAAAAGCATTTTCTCTCTTGCAAGTTAGGATAAATATTTGATCTTTCAATTACTCAGATGTTCCCAGCCTCAATTTTATTTATAATCTGCAGTTGTTTCATGCTAATCCAGGGGACCTGGTTTAGTAGGAAATGTACCGAGGTGTCTAGGTGCATGAAGGTTTTTATACAAACTTTGTTTTTGTGTCTTTGTGGATCACTGACGTGAGCTCCAGTTTCTCAGCTGTAAAACAGATAACAACACTGACGTTCATTACAGGAGAATAATTTGCCAATGACCACAAAGCTCTGAATGAGCATTGAGTACTAAATAAATACTAAAGGCTTATGCAAATTGACTCCTAAATTTAAAAATATATCAGATCAAAGCCAAAGTAGACTGAAATTATCAGAAAAGGGGCAAGGTGTTGTGTGCCTCTGTGTGTGCTGGAGACAAACAGGAGTCAGTGTACTACCCAGTGGTCCAGGAAACCGGTTTAGTGCAGAAAGGCATGCAGGGACTGGGTCACCGTTGTGCACATGCGTCCTTGCCCTCACAGCTGGGATTTTAGTGAACCCTGGTTGGATTCACTTGCTTTTTTTTTTTTTTTTTTTTCAAATCTCAAGTGTCCACTGTGAACATTATTGCTTCCAGGCACTTTGCTGAGACCTCATGGAGCCTGAGATTTATTGGAGGAGATAAGACATAACCAAGTGCACATAGTATAAATCTCGCTGAGCAGCACCGTAGGAGCTGTGAGCCTAAGTGTAATATATGAACTCATAGGGAGGTTTTAATTAGACTAAGCAGAGGAAAGTGCACTGGCATAGACGTCCTGGAAGGACAAGGACCAAGAGGAGGGCAGGACAAGGGAGCCATCGAGAGAATTCTCAACTAGAAGTGGAGACTGGCATAGGACATGGAAAATGTGAACTTTTGAGAATAACTACTTTGGATCTGTTCCTTTTTGGTATTGAAGGTGCATGGAAGGGAGGATTCCAAACTGTGTAGGAGTGGATTATGAAGACCCTAAATAATGATAGCCAAAAAGTTAATAGTATATAAAACTGAAAATGATATGAACAGCAACCCAGAATACCGGTGGACACTGATCTTCCAGGTATGCTGCAAAAAGCAGTAAGTGGAGGGGGAAGCCCCACGGGCTGTGGAGAGTCTGTGGAGAGTGACGCCAGCGTCGCATAGATTCCTTACTAACAGGAATAACTTGTGGCAAGAAAGGACTGCTGAGGCCTCAGACATGGGCAGATCTCAAAAAAGATGCAACAGCTTCGCAAGTTTAAACTTGTCTCCCCAGGATTACACGTTCCAGTGGAGAGATATAGTGTGTGTGGTTCAGGTAGAGACAAAAACAGGGTCAGTAGTGAGTAAAAACACTTAGGAACCTGGCAGCTGACACTGAACACAGTGCCCTCTGGTACGACAGTCTAAATAGCCAGGAGTGGGGGGGGGCCCAGATGGCTGGTTGACGCCTTTGCGACAGTAGATTTGCCAGGAGGAAGACCATGTCCGCGAGGGTGGACTTGGCACAGGGTGACCCTGTGTGACCTGTTGTTTGCTTCTGAATGTGTCTTCTGCTTTGGCTCCCAGAGTTCATGGTGTTATACTGTGTGCTCAGAAATACAGCGAAAGGACCTCTCCAGGAGAATACTTTCGCACCTACTCACAGCCGTCTGAGTTTTATCATAGTGTTTAACTTTGGTTGAGAGAGACTTTGGCTTTGTAAAATAGATGTCTTTAAAGTGCATATCTTGAGTGAATGAGCATTGTGGGTAAATGCCATGGGCCAAAGACAGAGAGGTGGAGTGTGGCTTTAGCAGTATCCTGACCTTGTAAGTCAGTCTGTCTCAGCAGCTCTTGACAGAACTGAGCTATGCCTGTCACATATGTCACATGACTTTCCCCTTTTCCTCCTCCTCCTCTTCTTCCTCCTCTTCCCTTCTCTCCTCTCCCTCTTCTTCCTCCTTCTCCTGTTCCTCTTCCTCCTCCTCTTCTTCTTCCTCCTTCTCCCCTTTCTCCTCTCCCTCTTCTTCCTCCTTCTCCTGTTTCTCCTCCTTCTTTTCCTTCTCTTCCTCTTCCTTCTCCTCCTCCTCCCCCCCTCCTCTAGTTAAGCATGGCTGGTGGATGGCTCAGTGGGTAAAATGCTTGTGCTTGTGTGAGGACCCGAGTTTGAATTCCAAGAAGCACCTGATGAGCAGTGCTCATCTCTAATTCCACTATTCCTATGGTGAGAGAGAAGGTAGGAGACAGGAGAGTCACCAAAAGTTGCAGGCTAGCTAGCCTGGTGTATGCAGCAGCAAGCAAGAGACACCCCTGTCTGAAGCTGGAAGTCATCCTCTGACTTCAACAAACACGCATGTGCATATTGAAAGAGTGTTGCTAAGTACGACAACCTTATTTTTCTTGTTGTCAAAGCAATGCATGCACAATGGAGGAGAGTAGAAGAGAAGGAAAAAAGATCTTTCTTCTGGCTAGCAGTTAGCAATCTAAATACCTTTATTGTGCTTGGTATAAAACAAAAACCAAGCTATACTATGCATATTGTTTTGTATCCATCCTTTTTAATTTTCATAAATAATGTTATTCTTTTAATAAAATTTTTCATCATTTTCATACTCACAGAATCTTGTAATTTAGATAATTCATTGTTAGTCTAGTTATTAATTTAATTTAATTTACTGTGTGTGAGCATTTTGCCTACATATATTTCTCCATACGACTTTTGTACCTGGTACTGCTGGAGGGCAGAAGAGAGGTTGTTGAATCCTTGGGAATTGTAGTTTCAAATGGCTGTGAGCCACCATGTGGGTACTGGGAATTGAATTTAGGTCCTCTGAGGGACTAGTCAGTGCTCTGAAACTCTGAACCATTTTTCCAGATCCTAACACAGAATTTTAAAACTATGTTTTATAAAAAATGTGATGATTAACATCCTTTTAAATAAATTTGCCTATCTTAATTATTTCCTTATCATAGATTCATATAACTGGATTTGTTTTGTTAATTGTGTCCGCTGCTTTGGAAGCATTTCTCAAATTGACCTTCAAAAATTTAAGGTAGCATCCACACTTACCAAAAGTACGTGACAATATTCACTTCAGCTACCTTTGTAATAATGAGAAAAATACTTGCATAGTTAAGAAGGTAAAATACGGCTGTTTAAATTTTACTTAAGCTGAGCTTTTAAAATACAGTTATCAGCTACATGATTCTTTTCTTCCCTTTTATGAATTTTCTGTCATTTCAGTTGATACTTTCAAGTAGATGTTGTTCACTCTGTTTTCCTGGGTTTGTTTAATGTTATTCTTCATTGGCATATTCGTTTCTTCGTCTGGATTTCAGACTTCTTCACATATTGTACTTGTGTTACGAGCATCTACCACACAATAAGGACAGCATCTGATGGAGCTATGCATGCCTGGGTACCAAGGAGATGGAAGAAGAGATGAACCAAAGTGAGAGAGTTCTGTCTACTTCATCAGACTTACAGAGGTCTATACAGCAGTGTAACAACTCTTTGTCTAAACTGTGTGTGCAGAGCTCCTAAGACTAAAGTCACAGCGAAGTCAGTTTAACAAAAGTCTCACAACATGCCATAGTGACCAAAGGGATCAGGAACTCTGTGAATGGGCCTCATGCTAAAACTCTCAGTGAAGGCTGAATGAGAGGCAGCTCAGCATGGCTGAATTTCTTTTATTTTATTTTTAAATGTTTTTCGAAAGGATAACTTGAAATTGACACGTTGACTTCATCCATGACTTCATGCAAAAGGCATTCTTTGTAGTCTTTATTATTCTTGATTCACTTTATTTGGCCAAAGACATTTGCTTTCTCAACAGAGGGGAGATTCGTTCCTCCTGACCTGCCTGGGATGTCATCACAAGGTCCTTTGTTCCCTTAGGCATTTGTGGATGGCTGTCAAGGTACTTACTGCCCATCTTGGAAGGCCTCCATTACTTTGTGCTCCCTCTCTTTGGAAGTCTCCAGTAATGTTTCTAGGGAAACATCCAGGAATGAAAAAGAAGGACAGAGACTAACAGGAGATGTTAATTTTTTATAAATTAGTTTTGTAAAAGGGTCAGAGATAATGATCTAAACACATGGCAGGGTGTTTTATGAAATCAATGTATGCAGATGATATTCATTTAGTACATTCTGCATAATGTGGTCTGTGAATATTTACTGTCCTTATCATATCAAACTTAATTCTAAATCCATATTTATAATCAGGGAGTATATATTGATATGGCAGCATCTGGTTGATTATAAATTGTATGCATCATTTGCCTACTGTGTCTTTGGTAGGGACAGCTTTATAAATCTCCCATTTATAGTGCATCCAACCAGAAACAAAAGAAAAAGTAGATAGAGTCTCTTGGAATTTATTCTTAATTTGTATAAACACTTTAACATTTACTGATCTACTAGAATATTCTCTTTGAAGCAAATGAAATGTGTATGCATATAATTTCTATGTATAATGTGTGCATATATCTTACACCTTACATAACATACAATTTATAAACATATCTCCATTAGAGTATTTAAACTATGTGTGCAATAGAAAGTGAGTTTTTGACATGTGGGTGGTTTATTGAATCATTACAGACATCCAAGTCTCATGACCTATATTCAAAGTTAATCCTTTTAACATGGGCATGCAATTTGGTCATCTCTAGAAACAAGCTAATCAGTTGATACATACATTTTTTCTCAATTTAATAATATACTGCCCAGAGTCATGGTGCCCATTTCATTTTGTAACTACTGTGCGTATGAATTCAGTGATGTTAACATTTTATTATAAAGATACCCTGAGGAGTAAATATAGGATAATAGTTTGGAAAAATAAATGGAGACTTAGATAGTGATTAATAATTAAATGTAACTAAACTTGTACACAAACAAGTTTCTTTCTCCCAAAAAGAAAAAAACAAAATAAAACCCAACAAAACAAAAACAATGCAACAACAAAAAGTACCCAACCATACCAAAACAAAATAAAAAGCACACAAGAACATGGAGTCCTTTTAGTGTTGGCCAGCTTTATCTGGTCACAGGGCTTGCCCTGGTGTGTGATTGGTATGCTCCGGGTCACTCCATGGCAGAAAACTGACTTCTTTTGATGTCACTTTGAAGAAGCATGAGAAAATGGTCAGGAGTTCTGATGTGAGTCACACTAAGGTTCACAAATGCTCTTGGTAATGAGGAGTGGGGGCTGGGACAGGAACAGGAATATGATTATGCCCTGTAGCTGAACGGATGCTGTGAATATCCCTCATGAGATTTTGATTGGAGACAGTAAAGAAGATGTGGAAATGGAGTAAGGTTAGCAGACAGGAAGGGGTGCTGATCATTAAAGCCAGTGGTGGTTAACCCACCGCTGTGGAAGGCCTTGCCAATAGGGACTGTTCTGTAAGAGAATTCGATCACTCACTCACTATCTGGATCTTCCACTGGGCAATTCTGGAATGCTAAATCAAGGACCAACATGGGCAGGTGCTGAGCAGGTTCCTTACCAGGGCTCTTGCTCACAGGCTGACTTTTACCCAGGCTGACTTTTACCCGTGCTGACTGCCTGGCTATTGTTCAGAGTCCCCTGGGATCATCAGAGTAGTGTGGGTCTGTGATGTATTCCAGGTCTGCAGCAAATGTTGGGTCTTGTAGAATTTTTCACATGAGGATCCTAACTTGCCTCCTTGTCTCTGCTGAGTATTTCTCTCCCTCACTCTCACCCTGGGGAGCATCTTTAACAGGCCCTCACCCCCTGCCATCTTTTGACAAGTCAAATTTTCACCACAATCCACGAAGTTCCCAACCACCTCCCTTCCTCCTTCCCTCCTCTTCCTCCTCCTCCTCTTTCTCCTCCTCCTCTTTCTCCTCCTCCTCTTTCTCCTCCTCCTCTTTCTCCTCCTCCTCTTTCTCCTCCTCCTCTTTCTCCTCCTCCTCTTTCTCCTCCTCCTCCTCCTCCTCCTCCTCCTCCTCCTCCTCCTCCTCCTCCTCCCCCCTCTCTCTTCCTCCTCCTCCCTCCTCTTGCCTCCCCTCCCTTTCTCCTGCTGATTTGTTATTATGTGCTGCAGCTGCCGGGAGGATTTTAAATAGACCCATAAAGGCAGGGCACTGCCTCTTTTGGAAACTTAAATAGAACCTTCTTCTTAATCTTGTCTGTGGAGCAGCACCTGGAGAAGAAGGCAATGGGCAAGGGGCTCCAGGGCCACGATCTAGCTATCCTTCAGGTGTGTCCTAAGATCTGAAAGCATTCAGGTTAAGTCTCATGGGTGGCTGTGCCTCAACCCAAGTGGAATTGCTGCCTTGCTGCCAGGCTGCAGGACTGGAAATACAGTTTGATACTAGAGTGAGTGGTAGGAAGGAATTTCAGGGAGAACTAGAAGTCCATCCCCATAGGTTTCTCAGGCCTCAGTCACCCTCTGTGCCTTCAGAGGCAGACTGTGTTTGGTCTTCTTAGCCTTTAGCCCTGAGGAGGAGCCTGGAGTAAGAAGGGCTAGTTAGTGTCAATTACTTCAGTGTCACGAGTCTTAAGGAACAGGTGTATAAATCAAGGGGCAGCATTAAGACCTCAGAGCCGCATCCAGGGATGTGATACGTGGTGGACATGAGAAAGAACAGTGAATTTTCGGTGGACGGAAAGCAGGCCACAGATTCTAATACACAACTCCCAACTTCCCAACTTGTCTTTTTTTCTTTTTTCTTTTAAATTTAGACTTAACAAATGTCAAACCTTGATATTAATTCAGCCATCGGTGAATATTTATTGAACAAAGGTGATTGTGGGAAATGTTTTGAAATCAATGGGAAGAAAGGGCCATGGGGAATGAGGTTACTTGTTAAATTCAAGATCTTTAAACACTGGGCTAAGAAGCCAGTCAGAACAGAGATTTGAAAGCTCTACTGAACATCCTGTAGGAATGTTCTAAGATGCACTGCTGTAAAAAAAAAAAAAAAAAAAACAAAAAAAAACAAAAAAAAAAAAAACAAACAAACAAAAAAAAAAAACAACAGAAACAAAACAACAACAACAACAAAAAACCAGGCAGATGCTTAGTGAATGAAAATGGAATGGGCTGGACTTAGTTTTGGTGGAAGGGATGTAGACAAAACCAGCTCTTGGCACCATGAGGTCAATTACAATATGGAAGAAGCAAGGACAACAAGCATTCAACACCCTAGTGTTATGAGTTTATGCACATAGCTCTGTCTCATAGTCACACGACCTACCTCATGAGGTGAACAGTGTTATCTTCCTTTTATAGAAGAGAAAACCCACACTAATGGATTACACTAACCCACACTAATGGTTCCTTTGAGGTCATTTGGCTGGTGAGTAGAAAGATGAAGAGATTAAGTCAATATAAGGTTCTGTTATTCGTTTTGTATCCTTAGGGACTGGCTCAATGTATTATAAGTGGGTTCTTTTCCTCAGTGATTGAATGGATGATACCATGTGCTTTTATTGTAATACTTATTATTATCGTGTGTATTTGTACCTGCCTGTGTGTGTGCAAGCATACAGTAGTATCAGAGAACAGCTTGCAGGAATTGGATCCCTTCTTCCTCTTTGTTGAGGCAGGGTCTCTCTTGTTTCCACGCTGCTGTGAACTCCAGGCTAGCTGGCTCATGAGCTTCCAGGTGGTTCATATGAACTGCTGGGATTATAGATGAACACCACGGAATGTGTGTGTGTTTGTTTATTTTATGTGAGTTCTGGGAATACAATTGAAATAGTTAATCTTGTACAGTAAGCATTCTTATCCACCGAGGCATCTTGCCATAATACTCATTCCAAAATAAACACACCTTGTAAGCATTTTAGAGAAAAAGGGAATGGTCTTGGTGTGTTGAGTATAGTTGATCATAGGGTATATCCTAGGGCTCGAGTGTTCAAAACATCGTCAACAAATGTTATTTGCCAGTGTTCTCCAGGACAGTGTTAGAGTTTGGAGCCCCACCTCAAACTTTTCTAAACATAACCTCAAGAACTGTCGAGTGTCACTGATTGGGTGGGAGCATCCTATCAGGTAGAATCTGCAATGTGTTAGGTCTGGGAGGTATGGTCACAGTCAAGTGTCGGCTGTGGCTGGAAAACACTCAATTAAATAGTGGAAAGCAAGAGACCACAGAAAGGGGCCCAGGAGGCCAGTCAACATGGACAGTGTTAGTTTACAAGATTTCTAGGGATAAGGATCATACAAAGTCTAACAATAGATTTTTGAGATCATAGATTATTAAGAGCATTGTATTTGTATTGTAGATCATGAAATTCTGAACTCTTTTGGGGTGTGGTCTGTGTGTGTGTGTGTGTTTTCACATGTCTTGGTGGACACACACATCTGTGTATGAAATTTGTGTCAGGTACCTCCCCCCTTTACTTTCTACTTTATTTATTGAGGTGGGGTCTTTTTGCTGAACCTGAGCTTGCCTTTCTAGCTTTGTCTAGCTATGCATATTGCTTCTGAGATCCCCATGCCTCTGATCCTGAGTGCTGGGACTGCAGGTAGCTGCTGTGCCTGTCCAACTTTTATGTGGGTTTGGGGGACCTGAACTTTGGCCTTTACACTTGTGTGCTAAGTGCTTTACCCATTGAGCCATCTTTTTGAATGTGAAACTCCTCAGTTAGTTGACTTAATAGCTTTTCCTTTTCCTTGTCCTCTGTCTCCCTCTCTCTGTCTCTGTCTCTCTGTCTCTGTCTCTCTCTCTCTCTCTCTCTCTCTCTCTCTCTCTCTCTCTCTCTCTCTCTCTGTATGTGTGTATATGTGTGTTTGTGTGTATGTAAGACAAAATCAGGTACCCTGGGCTGGTCTCATATTCACTATTTAGCCAAGGATAGCCTTGTGGCAATAAGCTCCTGATCTTTTGTCTCCTGTACATAAAATTACAGTTGTGCACCTCAGAGCACTTATTCAATGGCTTTAAATCCTGTACCAAAGGAAATTCCAACTGATTATGACTTTACTTAGAATGTAGTTTTGTGTCCATTTGGATGCAACTGTATGTTCCTAAAAATGGTTGACCTGTATTCTGTGAATCAATAGTACCTTTGAGAATTGTGAACATAATTCTGACTAATTTAACTCAAACAGGATACACCAGTCTCTACCCTGATGGCCACTGGGTTTTCTGTTTTTCTGCTATCATGTTTAGTAAGGTTCAAATGATAGCATTTGCAGATGCCTTCCCTAACTCTTATGACGAAATCTAACTCTGAAAGTGATGCTATAAAGATATGAAGGCTCCAGGTAAGTTAGAGGGGCAGAGCCCATAGGCCTGAAGAAGACTTTTTGGTCCCCTCCACCAGGTAAGGAAGGCCCCATCTCTGAATCAAGAAGTCAGCTCTTGTCATAAACTGCATCTGCTAACGTCTTTGGCTGGGACTTCACATTTTCCAAGAACTTAAATTTTATTAAGACATGGGTTATAATTCCCTCTTCTATTTAAGTCATCAGCAACTCAAAAATAGGTAAAAGCATGTAAGTTTCATATCTCTCACTCACAGTAGTACTCTGATAATTACAGATGTTGTCTTAGTAAATATTGGGTTGAGGCAAGACAAAGGAAGTCATATCAGGTAACCCTGGAAACCAGCATCTTGTAAGATTCCAGCCTCCCAGCTTCATTTCCTGGAAACATGTTAGTTTCTTACAGTCTCAGTTGCCTATGTGTTCAAAGGATAAGCCTAGGCTGGATGGCATTTAAGGTCTTTCTATTCAGCCTCCTGTGGCTGCAGGGGCATAGCTAGTCAAGCGGCGGGAACGGGGGGCGGGGGGTGAGTGATAGACAGAAGGATTGAGATTTGGCTAGCCAGATGGTGAGAGTAAGCGTGTTGCCAAAGGCTTGTTTGTCTCGCAGAGGGTTAAGCTTATCCATTTTTTCCTTGTCCCTTTTA
Organism: Arvicanthis niloticus; assembly: GCF_011762505.2. Lineage (NCBI taxonomy): Eukaryota > Metazoa > Chordata > Mammalia > Rodentia > Muridae > Arvicanthis > Arvicanthis niloticus. Next base: position 72,866,802 of record NC_047666.1, on the reverse strand, counting down.
TGAGCTAACTTCATAGTCAACTAGCTGTTTGCTTTCTGGGTTAGTGGACATTCCAGTTTAAAAGTGTCCCCAAAGCAGGGAAGGACTTACCTGATACTTTGTGACCCCAGATGTAGTTGTTTGCCAGTGTTCTGTGCTCATCTCTGGTCCTCTTCTCTCCACCCTCACCTATGACTCCCCCATTCACCTTTGTTAGGAGATCTAAGTAGACATTCTGTTGAAAGCTGGTGATGATTAGACTCCTGCTGCACAGTACACAATGTCTCGTATACATTACCCTCATGGGGTTCTTTGCACAAGGATAGGATTGTGTGTTGTCCCGCTTTACAGATGAGAAAAGATGTTTGGAGGTTCTACATTAACCAAACAGTAGAAATGCATGCTGAAGTCAGGGCCAGGTTTTCTAAGTAAGTGACGTTTGTTTGTTTGTTTGTTTGTTCATTTGTTTAAATATGCCATTACAATAACCAGCCTCACTGTAGGTAAGGTCTCATATGTGTTTCAGTGGCAACACACTCCATCTTAGTTCTGCCCTGCTGTCTGGAAATTTAGGATCCTGTTGTGATAGTCTTTTCCATCATGTTGTATTACTAATTTAGCTTCTTGTCCACGGAACACTATTTATTTTTGTCTGCTCAATATGAATGGTGATTGTTTTACCTATTGGTCCTTATCTGTTAGAGCTAACCCTTGCCTGGTTCTGATAGTGTTGTGATTGTTTGCTGTCCCCCAGAATTCTGGCAAGCAAGCAGAACTGGACCCTGACTGTCCCTTTAAGTCCTGAGACATAAGAATGGCCTGAGGAATCCTGGGGCCCTTGGCCATACCCTGCAACCTAGGAGTTGGCACAAGGCATGTGACAGCTCCTCTCCTGGCCAGGCTAGCTGGCAGCAGACACAGGGAGCTGAATTTTAGTGTCTACCTGCAGGGCAGTCTGGCTTCAATGTCCAGGAAGACGAGGTAGCTTGGTGTCCATCTGGATCAGTGATCACCTCCTGGGAGAACGAGACCTGAATTAGATTGTCACAACTGAATGGAACAGGGCATTGTGTGTCCTGAAGCTCGGTGACTGGAGAGGTACCCGCCAGTGTTTTGCTGAGTTCTTCCTGCCATGGCTAACATCATTTTTAGTTCCATTTCTCCTGATTACTCAATTGTCTTCAACAATTTTTGCGTGTGAAAAAATGATGTCTCTGTCAGACAACTTAAAAGAGGTTTTGCTAGGAGCAAACTGAGGCAAAACTTTATGATTTTCCTTAATGTCCTGGAAACTTTGACATGTCTTGCAGGCTTTATTAGTTCACTGGGAGGTTTTGGTATCGTAGAGATGGAAGAGCCAAGGGGCGCAAGTGGGTCCTAGTGAGTACTCATTGTTACGGAACCCGTTAGGGAGGAAGAGGTGTGTCTTTGTGGACATGCTAAAATGGGCGTTCTACTAAAAGGCAGCTGCTGGACCATTGCCACAGAGATGGAAGCTTGGGAATAGAGAAGTCCTGTGTAAACTGAGGCTTTCCCCTTCTCTTTAACTTCTCTTGAATTTTCATTAAGAAGTCAGATTTCTCAGACATCAGAGGCCCACCTTCCTGCTCTCCCCTCTCCCAGTGCCTGAGTGTGGACAGAACTAGACAACTGTTCTTTGGTGCTGAGGCCAGGGCAGAGTGGACATACCATTCAAAGGAGCCAAACCAGCTTGAAGAGCCAAGGCCAGAGAGGGCTCTTCTGTTTCAAGGTCTGTAGTGAGGAGAGGGGCTGAGGCCAAACTTCAGATGAGGGCTGCTCTCCAGGCAGAGACATGGGTGCAATCAGCTGCTTCAGAAAGGAGGAAGAGGGCTGAAGATGCTCTTGGTTGGAAGGCAAGGAACACCTTGAAGACTCGAGATCTACGCATTGAACAGCTCTTTGGGGATTCAGCTCTGCTTTGGGATTGGTCCAAATTACAACCATCAGAAATGGACTAGGGACATGATATGTCACACAGATTTTCCCAGAGCTCAGTGCTCTGGGAGTGTATAATATTAGTAATAGCCACAATAGCATCCTCCTGCCCTTTCAAGTTCATAACTACCCTCACATTGTCATTCATGAAGTGCTTTGATGAGGTCTCAGGTACAGTATAGGTTCAAAAATCACATATGGTATCAGCTAGGAGTGGCCACCATTTTCCCTCCTGTGTGTGCCCTTGTTTATCCTTGTTACCACCATTTGGAAATTTGCAGTGTGTGTGTGTGTGTGTGTGTGTGTACTTTTTGGATTTCTTTTGGTTTTGAGATAAGATCTCCCTGTGTAGCCCAGGCTGGCCACAAATTTTTATCCTCCTCTCCTGTCTTAGCTTCTCTCTTGCCAGGATCACAGGTGCATGCCACCATGCCTGCTGTATGTACCTCTCCCTATGTCAGCAGTGGCTGCTGATTGCTGCACGAGATGCATTGGTGTGCACAGTTTGTGCCTTGCTCCCTGGCTTCTATTAAATCCTCTTCCCTCTTCCATAGAGAACACAGACTCCCTGAAATCAAAGTTCCCTGCTGATTATAGTCCTCAAATACAGTTGAACCTGGTAATGCTACAGTTTCACATGGTCTCTGAAGAAGTATGTAAGGAAGAAAGACCCTTAATATACAATCATGTTACATACCACTACTAACATGCTTCATGATCGTGGCTTAATATTTTTTTTTTAATAAAAATTGTATTGAAAATGTTTTTATTTGTTTTGTCTTTAGTTTATACTTACATTTCATATTCCCCGAAAACCTGCAGGCCATGTAGGAGAGAGAACTTCCTGGGTGACCATCCTAACTTAGAGCCAGTCCGCCATCATGTAACCGTTATATATGTTAGTGTATTAAATTTAATTCCTTCTTTGCTTAAGTTCATCGTTCCTTTTCCCATGACAGTAGACCACAGGAGGGTCCTCCTGACATACCAAGCTTTGAAAAGGCCATGCTGGTAAGTATGGGAACCTGATTTTCATGGGTTCAAGCCACTGGATACCTTTTCAGGAAGCCAGAGATGGTGCCAGCAGCTTATAGTGAGCATTCGAGGATTATGGCAGGTAGGACGGGAGGTGGAGTCAGTGCATAGAGTGACTTCTTAATATGGCATCTGTCAGTTTTGTGACCTCACACAAGTCCCTCAGTATCTCTGAGCTTCATTTTTTTTCTCATGTGCATATTTGAGTTAAAAACCACCTCAAAAGTATTGAGAAAAAAATGGAAAAAATCTAACAAGAGGATAGTACCCACAAGATTAACTAAGAAAGCTGTGTCCACCAATAAGGTGAATCATAACTGCCTGTGGTCAATCCTCTTAACCAATAGAAATCTGTAACAGATAAAATCGGAGTTCCTTTGTGTTGTATAGATTCTATTTAAACCCCTGAATTTAATTTAAAAAGTGTAGCTACCATACATATTTTTCCTGTTCATATTATTTTGATACTTGCTATGAAGTAAAAAGGAATCACACACACACACACACACACACACAGAGAGAGAGAGAGAGAGAGAGAGAGAGAGAGAGAGAGAGAACTTTACTGAGCTGTCACTATCTCTTTCTGATACTGAATACAGGCTATCACCCCTCCCTCCCTCTGGACCTGCTGTTCTGTTCCCAAGGCAAGGTGTTAGCCTTGTCCCTTCCCCTGGAATACCAGTCCCAGGCATGCATGGTTCCACCTACACTCCCATCTCACTCCTGTGGTCCTTATTTCCATTTCAGTCTTTCCCAGACATATCTGCCCATCAGGGCTCTTAGTTTCAACTCTGACTTGAATTTAACCACAATCTTAATTTCATTCTTAAGATGACACAGCAAGAATAACATTTTTATAGTCAATTTTCTACCATGTATTTATTTGTCTATCTATCTATCTATCTATCTATCTATCTATCTATCATCTACCTATCACCTATCATTTATCTATTATCTATCTACTTATCTATCTATATATCACCTATCTATTTAATATATCATCTCATCTATCTATCATCTACTTATCTATCATTGATTTATCTATCAATCACCTATCTATCATCTACTTATCTATCATCCATCTATCTATCAATCACCTATCTATCTATCATCTACTTATCTATCATCCATCTATCTATCAATCACCTATCTATCTATCATCTACTTATCTATCATCCATCTATCTATCAATCATCTATCTATCATCTACTTATCTATCATCCATCTATCTATCAATCATCTATCTATCATCTATCTATAGAGGAACTCACACCGTAACTCAGGATTTCCCAGAACTCCCAGCAGGTAGTCCTCCTGCTCCCACATCTAGATTGCTAGGATTGCAGGCCGGAGCTAACATGCCCAGCCCTACCATGTATTTAATAAAATGCACAGCACCAATGGGCAATGATCCTTGAGAAGTGATTTTCCACAGAAAATTTATGAGTAGCAATCACTATAAAATGTAATTACCCTAAAAGTTATGGAAGACGTGCTAACTCTGCAGGTCTCTTGGTGTTGTCTTTGGGTGCACATGCATTTATTTGGGTCTCTCAGAAGGTAGAAAGATATTCTCATCTGGGTTAGGCAGAAATGATTAAGGAACAGTGTATTTAGAAGTGAGGGTCTTTTGGGTGTTTGTTTTTGTTAAATTCGTCTAATAGTCTGTTGCAGTTGGCGATTAATCCTGCTCAAATTGCCCCAGCAGTGGCGGTAAAAGCTCCTCCCTAACTCCCCACACGCCTAAGTTCTGGGTTCCTGAATGAAATACACACATGTGGCCTTATATTTTAATATGCCCTTAGTAGCTCAAGGGTGGGGCCACACCCGAATCTCCACATGGCTAACACCTCCCTTCCAATATTCCTGAGTTACTGCTTACTAAAATCTATATTTCATCTTGGCTGCCCTAGACCCAGTGAGGGTCCCCATGGGGCCACTTTTCCCTGGCTCTTACATGATTGGTATGCTCTTCCTTCTGTAGCTCTCAAGCTTGGACCTTATTTCTTTTCCAGCATGGTGATTCTGAATCCTTTTCTCTCTCGGTCCTCTTGCCCATGAATCCTAAAGTCCCATCTCTGTCTTCCTGCCCAGCCATTGGCCAACGCCAACTTTATTTACCAATCAGAACCTCAGCATGCTACTTGCGATTCTCATGCAATTTGGGAAACCCAATTAATATAATACAAGCATTAGACCAAATCAACAATGGTCAAGGAAAGCAGCAGTTGTGTGCTTAAAGAGGGATGACCAAGGTTGGAAGGGAGGAAGGATGAGGTGGATACGGAGGCCTGAGGAGCCAGGTTGGGAGGAGAATACAGGATGCAGCCAAGGTCAACTCCTAGGGATGGGGGTACTCTAAGAAGGTGGAGCCTTCAGGGATTCTGTCAGGGGGATTGAGGTCCCTGTTGACAGAAGATCCATTACTGAGGAACTGTGTTTGCAATGAACAGGTCAGTGGAGGCAGAAGAGTGGAGAACTGACTCAGCCTGACCTGGGCAATACTTTTAACATCCTGTTCAGTGTAGATCAGAATGGAGGCTGCTGGACTGAGGGTTAAGGGAGGAGCAATCCTCAGGTGACTCCCCAAGAATGAAGAGATGTGATGGTAGAAGATTCGTGCTTTACACTCACACCATGCCAAGGGACATGGAACTTCTGATTCACCTCATCTTTATGACCACACGTGTGCTGGGGCTTGTTTACCTTTTAGTGAAGGCCATTTGTGTATTTGAATACTTTACCTCAGAAGCTGTGAGGCCCAAAAAGGGACCCAGAATGTTAAAGAAGCAAAAGACTCCAAGTTACTTCTTCTCCCATCTACAACCAAAACCCTCCTTCCAATTTTTCTTATGAAAAACAGTGGCAAGGTAATTTTGGTTGCTACTGAAGCTTGTCAGCTTTAATGCATATCCAAAATAATTTTTGAAAAGAGTTCTCTTATTTTTAATTATATTTGTGTGTGAGCGTGCATATGCCTTGAGAAAATGAGAAAGGACATCAGATGGAGTTGGAGTTATGGGCGATTATAAATCACCTGACATGGATTCTGGGAACTGAACTTGGTCCCTCTGAAGGAGCAGTACTTCCTCCTAACCAATAACCGTCTTTCCAGCCAGATCCAGAATCCTTTAGTCATCACAGAGGAGCCTGTAAGGGCACAGTTGCTCTTACCTTTATACTTAACTGAAACTAGGGATAGCAACAGTTACATGAATTTGCCAAATACTGACACCCAATACTAAAACCAGGGGACTTGCCACCTATATGGTCTTGTCCCATTGTATACAAGCAAGCTGAAGGTCCTTATCTCTCTCATTTTTTAAGCTTCTTTCATCCTGGAACCTTTTTTTTTCTTTCTGGAATATGGAAGCAATATAGACTCCATTTAATATGGCATCTTTTGTAGACATTGCTTCTGAAGATCTGGGTCGCTAATGGGTAGCACTATGGAGCCACTGGCATGTCATTCAGGAGCCCTGGCATGAGTCCTATAGAGGCTGTTGTTGAATATAAGAGTTTATAACCTCCAACACTCAAGGCTATGGATAAAACACTATCTGGCTGCTTTAAAAACATTCTCTCTTAGTTAATGAGGTTTTTAAGTGTCTATAGGAAAAAAAAAAGTCAGAACGTTTAAAGACGCCTTTGGCAAGAAGCTGCAGAGGTTTAGCCGGGGCTGAGCTGAAGTGTGGAGATGTGCAATTAATCAGATGGTCAGCAAATTAAGTGAGTGCAGCATTTGCAGGAGGTTTTCTGCTCTGCTGCGCCTGCCAACTTGTGCTTGTGTGCAGAGGCAAGTGCCGAGGGCCCCTGCTCTGGGCCTGGAATGGTCTTCCTTGGATAAGAGGAAGGCATCTTCTGGCAGTAAGGAAGGCTTCGTCTGAGCCATCAGCATTCAAAGAGGGCTGCTTGGGCTGAAGCTATTGATCCCTTCCCTCAGATACTTTGCTGTTAGGGGCAGAACCTACTTACCCACCAGGAGTATCGATACAGAGAAATCGAAGGTTCTGAGATGGATGAAGCCGAGGTTCATAGAAGGGGCACATGAAATGGTGTTCCCAGCGGGCACCAGGCGACTTCTGTCTTTTAGTTACTGGAAATCATTTTATTTCCCTCCCCTTGTGTAGCTTATTTACTTTTTTTTTTTTTTAAAATAAAGATGGTCGAGTAGAGGATGCCTAAAAGACCCAAAATTCTGTCTGAATTGAGCATATGAATTAGCTTTTTATTCCAGTTTCTGCTATCAGCATGTGGTGGTTCTAATCAGCATAAATGAGAGAAAGCTGTCATTTATTTTCATGGCTATGTTTGCCGAAATTATTATACATGCCGCCACAGTGGCCTTTCCAACGTTCTGAGAGTCCAATGTCACCCTCTAGATTTTGTACCTTTTCTTAGAAACACAGTAGCATGCTTCATCACACACAGTCTACCATCCTGGCATATCCACCAGCTCTGAAGACATGGGGCATCTTTCTAGTTCTTTGCCCTGAGCCACCAAGCAGGTGCCTCAGAAACTACCCAGGTAAACTTAATATAGCCAGGCATGGGGGTGCACACCTTTAATCCCAGCACTCGGGAGGTAGAGGTAGGCAGATCTCTGTGAGTTGGACAATTTGAGCCTGGTCTATAGAGTGATTTCTAGCACACACAGAGCTATGTAGAGAGAGAGCCTGTGTCAAAACAAACAAACAAACAAACAAACAAACAAAACCCAAGTGCAAACCAAAGCAGAACCTCCAAACAAAAACCAACTTAATACAGTCTTTTTTTTCTCTTTCTCTCCCTTGGTTCTGGATGTCAAAATACTAGTCCTGACAGATTTAATAATTTAGTGGGGCTTCATGAGTGCAGGGCTACTATGAAAATCATTTCAATGTATTTGAGATAGCCTGGTATAATGCTGGCCTGAGCTTGCCAGCCATCACCGTTTGTCACACAGAATCAATGGTATTTCTAAGTAAATTCAGATTTCTCGGTTGCTAGCCTAAAAATAAACTTGGAGCATCTGGTATATTTGTGACCAACCTCATCTGTGAGATAAAGGAATGGAGGTATTTATTTCTATTTTCATGTTTTGTACAGTATATATTGAACATTAAGCATATTCCCTCACCCATACCCATCCATCTTACTTCTTCCTATACCCCAGGGTCCTTGTTCCCCAGAGAGGTCCATTCCTCCTTTGATACTATATACATATACTCCAAAGATGTCTTAGGGTTTTGTTGCTGTGAAGACACCATGACCAAGGCAACTCGTCTAAAGGCAAACATTTAATTAGTGTTGGCTTACAGTTTCAGAGGTTTAGTCCATTATCATCATGGTGAGAAACATGGCATTGTGCTAACAAACTTGGTGCTGGAGGAGCCAAGAATTCTGCATCTTGAGGCAAAAGCAGCCAGGAGGAGACTGTGTTCCACACTGGGTGGAGCTTGAGCAGAGTGGACCTTAAAGCCTGCCTGACAGCAAAACACTCTGACAGGGCCACAACTCCTCCAACAAGGCTATACCTCCTAATAGTGCCACTCCCCATGGGCCAAGCATTCAAACACATAAGTCCATGGGGGGGGGGGGCAAACCTATTCAAACCAGCACAATACATGACTTAATCTATCCACACAGAACCTATGAGAGAAAGCACATGTAATTTGTCTTGCTGAGACTGAATCTTTATTCTTCTTTTGTTTGTTTGCTTTATTGTTGTTGTTTTGGTTTGGTTTGGTTTTTTTTTTTTTTTTTTTTTTTTTTTTTTTTTTTTTTTTTTTTTTTTTTTGACACAGGGTTTCTCTGTGTATCCCTGGCTGTCCTGGAACTCACTTTGTAGATCAGGCTGGCCTTGAACTCAGAAATCCACCTGCCTCTGCCTCCCAAGTGCTGGGGTTAAAGGTGTGCGCCACCACTACCTGGCAGAATCCTTACTCTTAAGAATGTGGTTCCTCTGAACATTTGCTTCTGCAGAAAGGTGTGGTGTGTTCATATACACACTAGAATCATAACCAATACCCCATAGCAAAAGACAGTTTAACAAGAAGCAATTTTGCTCATTCATTCACTCGATGTTCATGTGACACGGAAGCCTTCAGAATAAAGCCCTGGGGCCCAGGGAAGCTGTGCTTTTCTACTCTATTGGAGGAGTAGACAATTCATATCAATGAGGCTGGACTAAAAGGTGGGATCTAATATAGAAGATCATAGGGAGAACTAAACCCAAAACCTGCTTATCAGATTCTTCTTGCTGTCTCTTGTACAGCGTTTCCTCTTGCTGGACAAGACCTCCAGGGAGTGAGGGTGTCTGATCTATCGGACAAGATATGTCAAGAGGGCTTCTTTGTGTCTGGCTCTTATAAACAGAAAGGCAGGCAAAAGAGACTTTGAGGAAAGGGTTCTAGTTTCTCCTTCCTGTATCCTTGGGGACTGGATTAGGAGAAAGCGAGAGATGCTTCCTCCCAGGAATGCTTTCAGTTTGAAGTACTTGGCAGTACAGACCTCTTTACACTGGAGCACTGAGACCCACTATTCTCATTTGGTTGACTTGCATTTCTAGATTATTGATGACCTGATACATCAATCAAAACAAGTTGTAGCATCTAGAACGTATGAAACTCTTCGATGATTAGCATGTCTTATAAACTTTTTTTTCTCGCTCTTTTCCTTCATAAAATCCTTTTCTTGCTTGGATGGCTGTCGTTTGTGTGTGCTTCCTCTGTATTGCCTGCCCTTTGGCGTAGACACTGACAATTTATCACTTGCATAAGGGGAGGGGCCCAGGAGAAGCAAGGCTCAGTTAAGCCAACCTTTGACTCAAGGATACAATGGAGCAGATGTGCTACTGTACAGCATAAGTTCTTCCCTTTCTATTTAGAAGCATTTATAGCGACAAAGACCGATTTCACCTGCCATTTCTTTCCTCGATCGTAGATTGCAGAAGCTGCAGAATCTGCACCCCCACTGATTACACGTGTGACAAGCAATGAGTGATTCCGCGTTCCAGCTGTCGCCTTCCTTTGTGCAGAGCTCCTCGGAAATTTAAGAAAGTTTTTCAGATGATACTCAGTAGATGCTTTTCCAGACCCTGGGTTTCATCCAATAACCCATTTATAGGTCTTGAGAAAAAGTAATTTAAATACATTTAGATGAGTTAGGAAGAAGTTAAGGGATGGCCATAAAGCAGCGGGTAAGAACTTTCTGTCAAAGTTTCCTTGGAGGCAGGCGGTGGATCCCTCTGCACATGTTCTCTCCTTCGAAGTCTGAATTTGTTGCTTTTCTTTTGTGACAATTCTCAAACTGGGAGGACTAAGCAATCTTGAATAGACTGTTTCTGGCTCCCTGCTTAGCTCCTGCTGCTCTCCATAGTTGCCCCCTTTCAGCCACAGAGACAGGCAGTGGACAAGCTAAGCGTTAAACAATCTAGGTCTCCTTCCTTTATTCCCTTTTGAGTTAGCAAAAGAGTGATTTCCAAACTTACATGGCTCACCTGGGTTTATATCCAGCTCTTTGTATTTCACTTTCCTCTTCAGCTCGGACATTTGTCATTCATTCATTCATTTATTCATTCATTCCTCGTTCATCAAGCCTATATTGACACTTGACTCCTCATGCTCCCGTGGACTTGAATTGTTGTGGGTGCCACGTTATGTAATTGAAAGTAATACAGGCTCAGTGGCTCAGAGGGTAAAGACACTTAATGCCAAATCTGACACCCAAGGACCTGAGTTCCATTCCTGGGATGGTGGGAGGGAGGGAGGGAGGGAGGGAGGGAGGGAGGGAGGGAGAGAGAGAGAGAGAGAGAGAGAGAGAGAGAGAGAGAGTTGATTCTTTGACTTCCACACATCTCATTTGCTCCGAACAGATGAATAAATAAATGTAAGTTTTAAAGGACAGCAACCATTCCAGAAAAACAGAAAGCACTTTTGTGTGATGTTCTTTGAGAGATCAATGTGTGAAGGAGAGGAGATTAGCGTGTTGAAGGCATTAGTGAGGTGTGTGTGTGTGTGTGTGTGTGTGTGTCTATGCAGAGGCATATTCAGAGTAGAACAGAGCACAGCTGGGATTATGACAATTTTGGCTCAGCCATGGATGAATGGGTTAAGAGGATGGATTTTTTTTCCTAACGTTTTAATTCTAATTACCTCCAAATTACTATTTCAGTTTAGCTTCAGACTTACTCTCTCCCTGTCGCCTTCGAACTCGACTGAGGAACAATGAGTGTGCATGGAGGGGAAAGTAAAAATGTACCTGCGGCGTTCAGTTCAGGAATTCTTACTGGAAAAAGTAAATGGGCAAAGGCCAAACCTCTTAGACTCTGCTGGAGACGCCAGGGAGCAATTATGTTTTCCTAGGGAGCAGAAAATTAGTGTGAGACTGGGGGATGAAAAATATTTTGATACATGATTGAGTCCTGCTGGTGACTGCGTCACTTTGGGCAAGTCACTTAATTCAACTTAATTGACTCTTAACAAATTTGGGGGATTCATATGACAACGTGGTATGCATATATAGGCAGCTTGTTATATATATATATATATATATATATATATATATATATATATATATATGATGGTGACTATGTCCCAGGCTTTCATGATTAACAGTAGAGGGAGAATCTACATGTGCTTAAGAAATATTATGGGTGTTGGTGGTGGGCCCTTCTCGTTACATAAGGAGGGTCAAGATTGGAATAGGACTTCAGAGTGGGTAGCTTCCGGTGGGATTTTGTTTAAAAGGAGGTACTAAGTACGTGGTGTGAAGGAGTTAAACACTTTTTTCACAGGTGAGTGACAGGAAACCTTTGCACCCTGTAGTTGGAACCCTAATGTGGAAATATATATATACTTGAAATAGAGCTGGGCACAGTTGGGAATACAGGACATTTGACTAGGTTGTACACCAAATGGCTTAAAAGGATGGACTTTTTCTGACATGTTCATTGTAATTATGCCCCAAGTTATTTAAATTTGGCTTTGGGTAGGGTTAAAGCTGAGATGGACGCGAGGAAACTAGCTTGAGGCTAATTTAAATGAAAGGCTGAGAACCAAATGAAGACTGTAATAAACATTGGCAAGCAGAAGCTTGTGAGGAGAGTCTACCGAATACGAGCCTCTTTACCTTTTCTCTTAAGCTAAATTAGGAGAGACTAAAATAGATCACAAACGTGAGTGGGCAAGTTCAGTTGTAAGATCACCAAACGTGCTCTTCCAGCCACATTTGTCTACTGTTGTTTGTGATACGGTGCTAGGCACAAGGATTGAATGCAGCGACCACATCTTGCTCCCGGGAGGCTAGTCATCAAGTAGATGGTTCCTCTGGTTTCCCCTCTGTGGTCTGTGGTCCGCTGTGTGCTGGAAAGTCTTCTTTGCTAATCGCCGTTGAGTCCTCTCCCGTGCCAGTGCTGCTTGAGGCCTAACCTTGGCGAGAGTACGGCAATAGTTCATCCACACCAGCTTGACAGAAATCAGTCCCGATGCTAACTCATTCAAAAGGCAGAGGAAATAGACCCATTTCTTAGTGGGGAAAACTGCAAACTCACACTCACAGGGGCATGGCCACAGCAGATCACCAATGGGAACCAGTGATATTCAGTCTGTTACAGGGTCACAGATCAAATTGAGCTAGTGCATCCAGACAGCAAATGTATATTTTAGTCACCATTCCAAGCTTTTCTTGCCTTTGAAAGGCTTCTACCATGGAGACACTTGAATAGCTAGCTATAGCACCAAGGGATACATTCTATGTATCAGGCATCTGCTCATTTCTACCTTTCCCTGATCTAAGAGGCTAATTCAACCCTAGTACATACCAAGACTGGCCAATAAGCATGCTCTAGAGTTGAACTATTTGGAATTAGCTTGCTTAATGGAAATGATGTCATCTGTTTCATCATGATGAAGCATATTTTAACTCCATGGGGGAGCCTGGAGACCTTAATCAGCTTCTCTGGGTTTTCAGAGTTCTCAGTCAGTTCTCTTTGTCTGTGTAACCCAGATTATTGTGCCTAGGTCAAGCTGTCCTTGTTGCTGTGGGTTTTAGCTTTTGAAATATTTCTCTGTTCACACCTACATAACTCTGCCTGTTGTTTGGAACAAAGGGCAGCCTGCGCTTCATCTCATGGCCTCTCTGAAGGTCTGTTTCTGTTAGCAACACTCCTGCCCTATATTTTGGAGATCAGTAGATGTCATAATGCAATACAGAGGGGAACACTAAATCTTTCTATTTCTCTGTGTGTGGTTCTCTGTCTCTCTGTGTGTCTCTGTCTCTGTGTTTCTCTGTCTCTCTGTCTCTCTGTGTCTCTCTCTCTCTGTCTCTCTCTCTCTCTCTCTCTCTCTCTCTCTCTCTCTCTCTCTCCTTTCTCCATAGTAATGACTACTATTATCTTGTCAATGTGTTTCCCCATGATTTTTGGTGTGCAAGAGAGAAAGAAACCCACCTGAAGGATACTTGAGTGACTTTTCAATAAAACCAACCATTGTGTAAAATGATCTTATTTTTGGTTGTATGTAATAAAATTGCTCAATCTTTGCATTATTGAAATTTGACAGTGAACATACATACATAATAGACTTTAAATTTTCTTTCATTTGCTATATGAGAAAATGTTTCTCTTGGAAGTAAAGGTATCCTGAATTGGGACAGAAGAAGTGGCTCAGCAGTTAACAGCACAGGGTGCTCTTGCAGACAATCAGCTCCACATGGAAGCTCACAAGTGTCTGTAACTGAGATTCCAAAGGATATGGTGCCCTCTTCTGGCCTTCTCAGGCACCAGGCATGCATGTGGTGCACATACATAAATACAGGCAAACACTTCATATATAACATAAATTAACAATTCTTTAACAGAGCAGCCTGAACTCAGATCATTAGCACCAGATGCCACTTGATGTGGGACTGTTATCGACAATGCTAGGTGGATGCATCCCTCGTCTTCACAGACAAGAAAGATCATCTCCATCTTTATTGTTCTTGGCTTTCTTCCTTGTGGAAGTAGTCGTGACCTTTAGTGAGAAGGTTAAGTGAGTGTAGTGGGGGAGGGAGGTAAAACTCTATAAACTATATAGATTTTGAGGAAAGCGCCTCCTGGTGTCAGGTTCATATCATAAAAGACAGACAAGATAGAAATGCTAACTAGAACTATGAATTATTAAAGAATGATTTGCTTAAAGTAGCTTCAACCTAAAGACAGAAGGAAAATCTTTTAACCTGGAAAATTTAGTCCCATGACAAACAAACACATAAAATTCATCTTAACCTAAATGGTGAAGAACATCTGGCTATCAAAGGAAAAAGTTGGCTCACAAACTGATTGGAAATACTGACAATCAAAGAAGCCTAATCTATGGATATCACCAGGAGAGGTGTGTCTTTCTGTGTGCCCTCTCTTTCCTGTGCCCTATAGAACCCACTTAGGCTGGTAAACTGAAAATCATCTTTGTCTGAATCCTGTTTCTTTTCCTAGTCAAGGCTACAGGCTGACCCATGCTTTCTAAAGCCTGATCTGCATTCAACCTCATTAGCTCAAAGTCCAGCCTATAACTGTGCTGACATCATTGATCTGCAGACACTGAAGAGCTAAGTTTTGTCTGGAGCAGTAACACGTATGCTCTGTGTGCATCCATCTCGTCTTTATATTATAGTGTCAGACAGAATCGGCTCCATTTGTTCATGCTTTTTTACATAGACACCACATTAACAGAATCTTACAAGGAACACTGAAGAACATTTAGTTCAACATCACACTCTGTTAAGGAATCCCTGACAGATATCCGGTAGCTTTTCCTTAGACTGTTCCTCAGAGCAGGAAAGTCACTTGTGTGATCAAGAGAATTTGTTCTATTCAGAATGAGAACATTTTTCTTTAGTTTGATAAATCTGCTGTGCTGTCATTGACATTTGGGGGAGTCATGTTTTGCTTTCTGGAGTTATTTTAAGACCTCTTTTCATGTGACCACCACAGAGTACATTAGATCTCACAGGACAATCCCAGGTTTTCTCTTCTATAACCTAAGCCACCTAAATTTTTGCAGATTATTCTCAAGGTAAATTCTAGCTGTTTCAGGCTAGGCACTTGATCAAGTACCAACAATCAGTTTATCAATGTGTTTCGCCTACAGGCTAATGTGATAAACTGTCATATTTCTCATTTATAGGAGGATATGCCTACTGAAGTAGCTGGAGAGAACATTAGCTGTTTTGACAGAAGGGTTTCTTAAGTTTATGAAGATCTGTTGATGTAGTTGGTTTCAGAGCTAACCCTGCTCATTGTCATTTGATTAGACACTTCTAATCTCCCTAGCTTGCTTGAGTAATTTTCAAGTTTGTGTTTTCTACCGGACACCTCTGTTCTTCTTATCTTCTCAGCATATATGCATTTTGTAAATCAATCCAATGTTCTCCAGATCACTGATCAAACTCTGAATGAAACAGGACTTAGTAACCACCTTTCTCTCCATTATCTCTACAATTTTGTCAGAGTTTCACATGGGTCTTATTGAATGTCTTGTTGAACTACTTGGCCATATATGCGATGATAAAAATCTCCCTTCATGGCAAAAGTCCATAAAGACTATAAGTTGACACAATGCACAAGCCTCTCTCATGGATTTTCTTTTCTTGTAAGATCATAAACCATGATTCATGCCTATCCAAACTTCTCATGTTTCCCCCTGACGCTCTTCCAAACCCTTGTACGAGACAGAAAAAGGCCATTTTCCATACAAATAGTATCATATAACCTAGTTCAGCAAATATCTTTGCTCTTAAATGAGTTTTGACTTCCGACATTTGACTTTCTTCTCTGTGTGCTCTTTTTCCCTGTTCTGTCAATGAACTTGACCCCTCCTAGAACTGAATTCTAATCCACTTTCCCCCCGTTCTTCAGTCTATGTTCAGCCCATTGCACATGGCCAACTTTCCAGTCACTAATGTTCCCAGTACTCCTGGCACCTACAAAATTGTTTTTGAAAGACATTTTGGGAACCAGAACACCTGCTGTTCCTTGTGCTTGAAAGGAAGCCATAGCTGGGGATGGATGTGACAACTGCTTCAGGCCACATAAATAATATCCTACAGTATCTGGGAGGGTAAATCACTGTGAGTGCCTTTTTTCCTATGGAGTCATCATGAAATATTGTCTAGGATTCAGGCATAGAGATGGAAATTGCTCACATAAAGGAGAAGACTGGTTTAAAAGATGGCCCTATAATAAATAAGGATCCGGCTAAATAAAGTTTGCACCTCTGGGTATCCTTGTGCCTGGGCTGTGCTTAGTTGATTCACTTCTGTGTGACCTTCAGTCTGCAGCCTCTGGGATGGCATCCTATAACTAGTTAAAACAGAGCATCCTTCTAGCCTATGAGTTTTCCAGATAAGAGAGAGAAGCAGCTGGAAAATAATTTCCTAAAGGGAAAATTGCTTTGCTGTTGGTGACACCAGTTCTTCTGGCTATTTTGAATAAAGAGCTGAAAGGGCGAACAGTAATATTGGGTAAAAGAAGAACATAGCAATGATAGCACTAACAGTGTCATTTAATCCAGTCTTTTTCTGCTTCAGAATTCCAGCCTCATGGGTGATTTGTCAGGTAATCGTCTGATGTGCATTACATCATCATTACCCTTTGAAAGATGGGGACACAGGCAGAGTAGTTCCTATTTAAGACCAAGCTAAGAAGTGGCTGAGCTGTCAGTGACTGGGCGGGCATTCTGGCCCCAGCTGCAGCTTCTGCGATTGGGCACATGTAGTGAGTGCCCCCTTGAAGTATGTGTACTCCAAATTGAGATGTGTTATATGTGCAAAGTTTACACAAATAATTTAATTCAAGGAACATGAGTTAGCTCATTATTAATTTATACAGTGATTTTGCATCGGAATACTTTTTATACATTCAGTTAACAGTTATCTACAGATCTTTAGCTTATTTTTGTTTGTTTGCAATGTACCCACGAGACAACGTTATTACATATATGGCTCATATTATATTTTTGTTCATGAGCATCAAGACTGCTGTTTAACAAAAACTTGAGGCAAAGAAAAACGTTGAGTTTTAGTAAAATCTATAAAACTGTAAGTGAATGAAGATAGACCTAGGGCAGAGTGGTATTGTGAGTTGAACTGGGAACTACTGGAAAAGAGGCTACTGGGAGGACCTCTGGAAAACAGAAGCCGTAAAGTTCAGAATCATTTTGAGTGATTTAGAATGGGGTTAATTTCCCTGTGAAAGTAAAGGACAATATTTGGTCAAAAGTTAGTGAATTTCTCAGACACCTCAGAACACCCATACTCTACCAAATTATAAGTCCATTAGTACATGATCAAATTAGGAGCAAGTTTCCTTCAAACAATGATTTCCAGGTGATTCTATAGCAGAAGGACAGGGGAGACAGGAAGCAATGTTTCTAGTCCAATAAAATAGGCTCCTGTGAGATGTTAGAGGAGCTGCTGACTCAAGATAAGGCATTCAACTAATTCAGGATGTCTAGAGCTCAGCTGGTTAGCACCGATGTCCTCATGCTGACGACAGGTCCTGAAGCACAACCAGACTCTACCCTCAATTCTGTATCCACAGAGTCAAGCAACTGTGGACCCAAAATATTTTTGAAACACTTGAATCTGTATAGGGTTTTCACTTGCATCAGTCCCTACAGAATACAGTATTATAGCTATTAACATAGCATTTACATTGAACTAGGAGTTATACATAAAGCAGAGATGATTTAAAGTCTACTTGCTGGAGGTTGCCCATTTGTCATATGCTAATCCTGTGCTGTCATTTCATATAAGGGACTTGGGTGTTCTCAGAGTTTGATATCCATTAAGGTTCTTGAGCCTAATCCCCCAAGGACACAGAAGGACATCTGTACTTCTATATCAGTTAGTAACTGGCAATTAGTCCTTCTAATTTTCCCATAAGTCAGGACCCAGTAGGAGCATACTCCACCTCTAAATAAGGCTGGGTATTAAAGGCATTGTGCAAGTTATTAAATGTCTTAAATATTACCTGTGCTTATGGGCACTTTTGCATGCAACTTCTCTAGTGTTATGTAATTTATATCATCTTGAGATCCGACTTCAGAAAGGGATATTTTGTGGACTTCTGTTCAGAGAAAGTAATATAATCTTTAAAGGAGTTAATTCAAGGGATGGAAAGATGACTCAGAGGCTAAAGTGCTTGCCACAAAAGCATGAGGACTGGGATTCAGATACCCAGAACCCACATAAATACTGGGCAGGCATGGCAACTCACCTGTAATTCTAGTCTTGGGATGTAGAGAAGGGATTCCCAGAGCAAGATGCCAAGCAAGACTGGTGAGAACCGGGTTTGATTGAGAAGGCCTGCCTCAGTGAATAAGACAGAAAAGCTATTGAAGATGATGCCCGCAGTCAATCTTGGGTCTCTACATTCACTTACACATCTATGTGCCCTCACATATACATGTGCTCACACACATACAAAAGTCAGCATGTACACACACACACACACACACACACACACACACACACATACACACACACACACACAGAGAGAGAGAGAGAGAGAGAGAGAGAGAGAGAGAGAGAGAGAGAGAGAGAGAGAGAGAGAGAGAGAGAGGGGAAACTGGGAACAGGATAATAATATGAAAAAAATCCACTTGGAGTAGAAACTAAGAGCTCAAAGGACTTCAAAGCAGTAAATGTTCTGCCTGAAATGAGGAAGTACATGAACAAGATAAAAATAAAATGAATCTGCTGATGCAAAAACACAACTCTCACTTCAAAGGGGTAACGGACAATTTTTTCCTAAGCCACATATGAGTGACCATGGCCCAGGAATACAGATTTAGGTTACCCTAAATTACGTGTTCCAATGTGGAAACAGTTTCACGATGTTTTTTTTTTTATAGTAACAGAGCAAGGAAACTCATAAATCAAGATGTTTTTAAAATACATAGGGACTTTTTTTTTAAAGGCAGGTGGGTTAGGCAAAGCAGGAAAGTTACTGCTATGGGCCTTAGATGGTATCTGATGACATTTTAAGCTTTTTGTTTGGTTGAAAACTAAGTCTCTGTTTGTGTATTCCAAATAATTTAAATAATCATGTCAGGTAGAGAAGGAAGGCAGTAAATGGCTCATGAGGAGGCTAAAAATGCCCCCCAAATAATTTGGCTCTGGACTTGCAACATCCCAACCTCTCTACAATCACTGGAATTCTAATCAAACAATCAGACTTGAGAAAGGTCAGTGGAAGCTGCAGCTTCTTTCCAGAAACTTCTGTTCACATATCTAATGTTCACAAATAGGAGGACCCTGGAGGAAGAATGTGACAGAAAAGAGTAGCATGTCCACAGTGCCGGGGAAGGTCACTCGATCTGCAACACTGGGCATTCCTAATATGTTCAAGTTTGTGAAGTTCCTACACTCACAGAATGGATGCAATCGCTGGGATTTCCTCTGTGCAGGAACAAGTCAAAGCTAGACCTTAGATTTTAATTGGTCTGGGCTGAGCAGTAACAATCAGGCATGAGAGCTCATAGACCACCAAAAGGAAGACACAGAAGTTGTGGCAAAGGTAATCCAGGGAGACATTTTGGTTGTGTTGCCCTTAAAGTTGCTGTTTGGATCCAGATCAGCAAAGCTTCCCTAGAATGGGGGCACCACCTGACATGTGGGCTTCAAAGAAACACAGAGCACCCAAAATACCTGATGCACATTTGGGGCATCTGCTTTCTCCAGGGAAGCGGAAGAAGAAAGAAAGCCTCAGGCTGGCTGGCACTGCCTCTGTAGACGAGGACCTTGAATCTTCCACAGTCCTTTCACCTTGGCCTCCTGATGGCTGAGGTTCCAGGCATGAGCCTCTGTCATGGCATCTTTTCTGGCTTTGAGCCTTTCTGCCCAACCACTGCTGATTTTGCAGCTACTTCTGTGGTCTGTCTCTTCCCAAGTTTCTTTCCTACAATGGTCTCTGTGTCCACCAGTACAGTAGAAGACATGACCTTGAACTTTTCCTTTTCATCATTGGTTTTGTTTTTAGAGTATATTTTATCTTTTTGGCGACTTCATACATGCCTACAATCTTGATCATTCCAGTCCCAGCTCTCTTGCTCTCTCTGGGACACCCCTCCTTTCTACTTCTATGTCCTCTTCTCTCTCACTCCTTAAGTCCAATTGATGAAGTCTGCAAGAACATTAGCTGATCTCAGATGGAGCTTGTGTAGGTAACCATAGCTACCGTGAGTTCATGACTGCAGTAGACACGTGTGTCCAGAAGACATCAATTCATAGCACTGCTCCAAACCTTCTGTCTCCTTCATTCTTTTTAGTCTCTTTTGACAGGGTGACCCGAGCTTTCGGGAAGGAGTTGATCAGCAAGTACCCTTTAAGGCTGAGTGCTCACACTCAGACGCTCAGCACTTGACCAGTTATAAGTCTGGTTAACTGCTGGTCATCACATGGAGAAGTTTCTCTGGCCCTAGCCACGACTTTCTTTAAATCTTTCTCCTGCTTTCTTTCCTCTACCCATCTTGACTTGGCTTCACTGAGGATCCCGGGCATAACTGAGGTAGGCTGATGTTGGCATGGCTAAGGAGAATCAAGAGAGGGAGTCAATTAGGTTTGAATGGAACAGATGTAGACCAGAGTTTACCATGTGACCAGTCCTCTGAAAAAGAGTTCTCCCGGAAGCATGCAGGAAGAAGACTGTGAGTCACCGCTGTGCTTGGCCCCTACTGCTGACTCTGCTTTCTCTGAGCTGTCCTTCCAGTTTCAGAACCGAAAGGGGGCATTCCGAAGGTGCCTTGGCCCAAGGCATCCATACTCAGAAGCTATTCTTGCTTGGGGTCAGGACAGAGACAGGGCCACCAGGTTAATGGAAGAGGGCTCCAGATCATTTTGGCTTTGGTGCCATACACCTCTGGGACTCCCATTAGCATGCTCTTGTTCTGCCTGGGCTATTATTACCCGTCTGCTGGCCACACCATCCTTCAGTCCACAGCACAGCACTGTAGTCAGGACCACACTTAGGGACGAAAGGAGAATCGGTTCTGATTAATTGAATATGTTGATTTTAAGAGTCGGGGACTCCTGTTTTGTGTCCCTTCTTTCTTGCTTGGCGTTGACAATCACTTAAAGTGCAGTCTCTCTTTCCCACCACTTCATTTTGTTCTCTCTGAGCAGTATGTAGTCTTCATATTTGTTGTCTGCCCTCATTCATAGTGATTCCTACTCAAAACCTTCACAAATTTTCACCCTAATTATCTAGTTTATACCTTCCCTTCCCCCAGAATACGTAAGAAATGACCCAGCATTTGTACACTGGAGTATGAGATAGCACTAATTTGTGTCTTTGCTCAACTATTTTGGAGAACGCCACATTTCTTTCCTTGTCAAAAGCAGCCTTTACCACAGAGTCCCTGTTGTAAAACAGGAATAATGTTCTGTGAACAAATGTAAATGTGACTAGTGACACAAAAATGTTCAACTTCTCTTTAAACAAATACATTGAAAATAAAACAATAGCTCATGTTTTAACGCCCCAAATTAGCAAAGTAATTAAAGAGCACATGTGAATAATACATGTGTTCTTTCGAGAAAAGATATCATGCAGACCAGGCTAGCCTCAGACTCACTATGTAGCCAAGGATGAACATTGAACTCCTGATCCTCCTACCTCGGGTTCCCACATCCTGGGGTCACAGGCATGTGTAAAGAACACATTGGCTATAGAGTGAGAGTACTTTTATATACTGCTTGTGTAAGTATGAAACAACATAACATTTCTGGATTATACAGTAATGTGGTTACTATAGACTGTGTATACTGGTTTATACAGTAATATGTAAAAACCCATTACTATCTTTTGAAAAAACTAGTTTATTTGACTGAGTCTTCCCTAGGCAGTTTTTTAAAAGTTGTCTTTATAGTGCACCATAGAGACAAAGATGCAGAAACATGTACGTGCCTTGTGGAGTCACCTGCTGAGCACTGATGCATGGGTCATACTGTAGCCAGTATCACACAGGCTTCAATTTGCTTACCCTGTTGGGTGGACACTTTCCTAACCCAATGTATAGGTTAAGAAGCCACAGCAAGACAGGCTCAGTAATTGCTTTACAGTATCAAGAAGCCTCAGATGATAGGGTCTGGTCCCAGACCAGGTAGATTCACCAAAGAGCACTGACTGCTCTTGGGCTCCATTCTGCAATGCCAATATCGAATAGTACTTAGTTATTAAATGACCTTTCCATTAATCATTGCTCCCCTATTGTACTATGGAAGCTCCAGCTTTGTCGTTTAGCCTCTAATCTATTATTGAGAGCGTTAGACCAATCCTCTAGTTGCCTTCTTGTCTCCTGCCTAGAAATCAGGCCACGCCCCAGGATATAGCTCTCCCTGGGACAGAAACATTCTGTGCTGTGGGCTTGCAGCCCCATTGCTTTGCAACCATAAGATCAGCCTATGGTCCTATGTAGTTAGTGCTGGCTTCTGTGACCCTTGACATGTAGGAAAGGCCTTGACACATAGGATTATGTGGTATAAAGTTTGCGCCCACCATGAAAAACTGTCAGTTAGACCCTTCTTTTCCTCCATATTTGAAGAGAAACCTCTCTGATCCTTCAAGGCCTGGCCATGCTGCCTAGGTATGATGCTCTCTCTAAGTCATAATGCTCTCCCATTTCCAAGCCTGGTCCTGCCTGCCCACCATTGTGATAAGACTCTCTCTTTCCTAATTGATCTCACTGTACAGGGTAATCTATGTCACCCCCCTTTCCTGACTACTGTGTTCTTTCTCTTTTCTGTTAAGTTGTAGCAGGGAGTTTATTAGCCATCTGAAAAATATTTGCTAAGAGAATGTCCTGATTACATATACATATGAATTATATATGTCTGTATCTATATCTGTATCTATGTCCATCTCGATCTCCATCTCTCTCTATCTATCTCTGTCTCTATCTCTATTGGCACATGGGTGTCATAGATGAAGGTCTGAGGACAATTTACAGGACAATTTTCAGGATTCAGTTCTCTCCTTCTGCTCTGTGGGTCAGCTTTTTGGAAAAGAAGGGGGTGACATTGAACTCAGGTAATCAGGCTTGGTGACAGGAACCTTTCTTTACCCAAGGAGCCATCAATCAGCCCCTCATTTCTGTTCAAATCCCTATGAGTATCTTGTAATCATTTCTGCCATGCCACCTGAATCAGGACTACCCTCCCCTTCTCAAAAAGTGACAGTTGTCATGATCCTGGTCATGTATGGACCTTCCCTTCCGAAGCCCTGCAACATCTGGTGACATTTGTCTTCCACTTTGCACTGCTGTCACTTGTTTATTACAGCTGTCAGAGCTGGGAACTCCAATCCAAGGTCATTTCCAACAGTCATGGCGGGGCATGTCTGTAATCCCAGAGTTAGAAAGTAGGAGCAAGAAGGTCACATCACCAGCCTGAGGCTACACAGTAAGACTTAGTCTCAAAGAAATGAAATAAACATCTGTTCTCTTGTTGAATGTTGTACTCTCATTGTGCCCCAGAAGGCCCTGGGTAAAGTATGTGTGCAGAGGTGACTGAACCATGTAAATACACAGTGCTACATGTAATATATGGCCCCACTACAGCCTCTACAGAGAACAGCCTTAGCAAAGCACTGCTTCTAGTATAATACCATGTTTTAAAAATAATATTTTTTTGAGACATGGGAATGGCATTAAAGACTGCACGACACAGGAATGAGCAGGAGGGGTAGACTGTGATCGGGTGATGTAAAGTGAATAAATAAACAAATCAATAAAAAAACAAAGCATATACAGATAATCGAAAAACCAGTATTTGTTCTTTCTTTGTTCATCTGATTTTGCAAGATTAGGAAAACAGTGGTATTGAGCCATTCCTGCTAATTCCTGCATTGCAATTATTCAATTATTATGAAATCTGTAAATCAGATTAAATGCATTTTCTATTCTTAACCATTTTAGTATTCTCATTCCTTTGACTCTGAATTTTCATTTCTGGAATAAGCTTTCTTTGATAAAGTCTCTGCTTCTCTGTCTTTCTTTAATAAAGTCTCTGTCTCTCTTTATCTGTCTCTGTCTCTCTCTGCCTCTGTCTTTCTCTGTCTGTCTCTGTCTCTCTCTCTGTTTCTCTGTGTGTGTCTCTGTCTCTCTTTATCTGTATCTCTGCCATCTCTATCTCTCTGTGTCTTTCTTTATCTCTCTGTCTCTCTCTGTCTCTCTTTCTGTCTCTCTGTCTCTCTGTCTGTCTCTCTCTCTCTGTCTGTCTCTCTCTCTCTCCTATACATGCCAGGCAAAGGCTCTCACGCTGAGCTGCCCCTGTCCCCCACACGTGCTTCTGAGCACTGTGCAAATCAACCACATTTACAACCTAGAAATTTATCTCTTACTGTATCACTTTTCTAACTTTTCGCCGTTTGAGATAAAAATAAAATCTACTAGCAAATTGATGTAAATTGAAGCCAAAGTGGTTCCAACTTCATTTTCTGTGTGACTGATTTTTGTACTCACATGGACCAGTCCTCGGCTTGGGGAGAAAAAGTAGTCACATGTTTATTTTCCAATCTATTAGTAAACCTGACTTCTGCCCATGGTAGCAGGAAACACAATTCAACCCTGACGTCTCTCCATTATCTCACCAGATTGCTTCAGAACGCCAGGCGTTCCCTTAGGTCGGCCTGACTCTAGACCCTAGCCGAGGAGGGAATGACACAGCACAAGGAGAGGACATGGTGCAGCAGAGCTGTTTGTCTATCAAAGAGTCCTTTGGTGGAAGACTGACTTTCAGTATCACACTGCTGGGGCGTAGTGGGAACTGCAGGTGATGGACTCTAAGTGGTTATACTGCTGGGATGTGATCTCAAGAGGAAGTGATGGAATTGGTTGGGAAGTTGTTTCTTTCATGGGGCTGTTGTGAAAGACCTTGGATGGTGCCTTCCCATGTGATTCCCAGTCTGACAAACCTTCCACTATTGTTTTGACTTCTATCATGAAGTCCTCACCAGAGCCATCACCATGCTTTCTGATGTAATACTTCCAAACCTGGGAATTCGATAACATCCTTCTAAAATATCAAGCTAGCCTAGGAAATTTTGTCATAGTATCAGAAAATGAAAGTATATTTTCTCCTTGATTTGTTTTTCTGAGATCTCTTTGGTTTGCATTGCTTCACTTAATTTAATAGTTGAAGAATTTAATTAAATTAATCAAATTAACTCAATCAATTCATTTGCTCAGTGTTCCCAAGTCAAGGCCACTGTTCCAGGGTGATCATATCTGAAAGGACATCCAGACTGCAAGTCAGGCAGTACTGGAACTGGTCTTCTTCTGGGAACCTGTCAAACCCTGTGCTGAGTTTGTTCATTGCATAGTCCCACGTGCTTCTTTCTGACTAGCAGCTCCAATCTGAAGGTTACTATTCCCTGGAATAGTTTCTATGGTTTTGTTCTCTGTTTCTTTTTCCAGTGCTAAGAATTAAAGGCAGGCTTCATGAATGCCGGAAAATGTCCTACCACTGAGCTATGCTTCCACTTCTCAAAGTAATTGATGGGATTTGGTGTATGATTCTGTCTAATGCCAACAGTATACGCTGCTCTTACAATGCCAACAGTATACGCCGCTCTTACAACTTTTCCCCATCTTTGCTCCTGATGTCAGTGTCATCCAGAGCTGGAAGAATCCTTGCATGATGGCCAAGCATGCTTTATTTCTCCTGCAGGGAGATGCATTTGTCTTAGAGCATCTCTAGGAGGATTCGGGTTCCTTCTAGACTATGTATAGCCTATGTATACCATAATATGGAAGGGCCAACAAGTTTTTTTACCAGACAACATTAAGTCATATGTATGGAATGCCTATGTGATCTGTATGTATAAATGCTCCTGTCACCCCAATTCTATGTCATGAACTCACAGTAGCTGGGGCTGAATGCTCAATGCTTTCATGAAACAGATCGAGACAACCAAGGTTCCAGCTTTAGAGGAGAGGGTGGGTCTCATGAGGTCCCTTCTCCAACTGAGGAGCTATTGTCTCTTGATGGCTACAGGGGGAGCTCTGGGGGCAGACTCAGTTCCCTTCTAGGATGAGGTCCCTGGAAGGCCACCCATGCTCCACTGAATGCTCCTATACTCATGCACATATAGACCGCACGAAATGGATGCAGTGGATTATATAAAAAAAAGAGAGAGAGCTAGGGTGGGGAGGATGGGATGGGGAAAATAAAGGAGCAATTGGAAGGGAGGGAATTTGGGATAGATTTGTTTAAGTAACTATTAATATATGTACATGGAGCTTTCAAACAACAAAGGATAACATAAAATAATTTATTTTAAAAATGGCAGGTTGCCCATGATAGAACGGTGTGACTAATATATCAGATACTTAGAAACTCAGTTTTCATTTCTGCCTTTCTCTCTTCCACCTCTCAAGCCAAGTATTTACTCCATTTACAGTCACGATGTTGGCAGCACTTCTTGGTTAATGGAGATTGTTTTTGCGTTCTTTTGTGTCCCTACCTACAGAACTTCACACTGTCAGATTCTGATGAGCCGATGGTAGAGAGCTGCTCATACCCCATTCGATGAGTCATCAGAGAGAAGCGAGTGGAGCTAGTGGCCTAAGAGGGTGACAAATGAGAAGAAGAATGGAGATGCTCAGGCCATATGTGTTGAAAAAACAGGCTTGCAAGGAGACAGAAACTGATAACCTTCCTCCAACTGGGAGGACTCAGAATGGGGCAAATAGAGGAAACCTTGTCTCCCTATGTGAAGACAGGGCTGTTTCTCATCGGGCACAGCAGGGAACCCTGAGGGTTGGCAAAATGGCACTGGCTGAGCCTACTTGATGGGAGCTGTCCCACCTGAGTCCAGGGGACAGTTGCAAGTATGCAAGCAGTAGTGGAAGAAGACGGCCTTGGTGAGACAGCAGAACAGGGCCCCTCACTGGCTCACTGCTTGATCTTCAGATATCTCTCTGGACAATAAGAAACAAAAGAGGGACAAGGTATATTTCTTAGGCTAGACATCGTAGCAGTCATCTTCCTGAGGAAATAGCCTGAGGTCACGGGGTAGACTCAGTGTAAGGTGAGGGAGACGACTCAAAGTCCACCGCACTCAGGAGTCAATGGTCCCCGGCAGTACACTGCAGGGCCAGTCAAGCTTGGAAGCTGTGTCCGAACAAATATGACTGCTGCTTAGATGAGAGGATAATAAAGACAATGAAGAATTCTGCAAATTAACCAATTTATATACCTGCCCGAGATAAGGCTTTTCAGCATCCATAGTCTTCAATAGATTCCTATTTCAGTGAACCAGAAAACTTAAGCAGGCACCAGAGACTATACAAACCGCTCTGGTTTCATGGCAGCCTATTTATTGATCTATTAACTAAGAATGGGTACTCTCATCTTCCAGGTGAACAGGAGGCTTGAATAAATTAAATAACGCGCCTAAGATCCAACTTCTCCATTTTGATTTAGTTTTTTTTTTTTTTTTTAAACAGCAGTCATTTCTGCTTTCCAAGAAAATATTACACTTATTGCTTTACTGAGTCAGCTGCTCAGTAAGATCTTCCTTTACATCCACATTGGCTTATAATACTTAAAACATAGATTTTAGGTATTTTTTCTGGAGCAATTATGAAGTATGCGCCAGAGGACACCGGGTATCAAAATTTATTGAAAAGTCCGAGGTGCCTGTGGGTAGAACACAGGACGCAAATGTTTGCCAGGGTCTCTTTAGGGGAGATTTTAGGGGAGAGGGTCAGCTTCTTGTACTTGATAGATAGAACCCTCTTCAGAATAACTTAAATAACTTAATAACTTTCTAAATAAACAGCATTTGTCTTCTCTGGGTAGTTAAAGCAGGGGTCCTTTGCAGCTTGTGTTGAGGTATATCCATACAAGGGGTAACTTACAATCTGATCTTTCAACCTTAAGTCAGAGCTAACACACAGCTGTCACCCCTCCCCCCAGCCCAACAAAATTCTTCCGTATTTCAGAAACTAGACTTTTTTGTTTGCCTTTTTTTTTTTTTTGACAAATTTGACTCTGTTGCCAAATACATTGTCCTTGCCATGCCCAACCCTATGTCAGCCACATGCTACTTACTGAATAGACATCAGCGGCTGCGCAGACACAAGAGAACATGGAGAAACGCAGTCAATGTGGGCTCCCGCTCTGCCCGGCGTGTGCCTGAGAATTTGATCTGTGCGTACGCTGCTCTGGTATGAACACAGCCAAGGAGCCATTTATCTTTAGGCTTACGTGACAAAAGGCCACACTTGAATGAGTGCCATAGCTAGTGGATGACACCGAATGGGGCCTGAGGAAAGGGCTTTGGTTGGAGGTGGGAGGTTCTCTTGAGAATGACCTGTGCTGCTGAGGGAACTCCGTTAAGTCACTCTTTCTGCTCCAGGAGCTTCAGCCCTGGGCCCAAGTCTGATCTTAGTGGCTCCGTTCTGTTGAATTCTGAGCAAGGTGGAAGTCAACTAGGTAGACGAGTGCCTCTGGAAAGTGGAAAGCGTAGGCACTGGCTACCTCAGTGGTCTTTTTAGGTTGTTAGGCTCTTGAAATTAGCAAGAACAGTTGTCAATGGAATGAGGGCAAAGCCAGAAAGAAAACAAAACACAGTAGCTAGCAATCAGGCTAGTTATAATCAGGCTGTCTTTGGAGAAGGTGGGAAGCTGAGGGGACTAAGTTCACTTCAGGACGGGGGCTGTCTAGTGAGCCTCTCTCAGAGACACAAGGTCTGGTGTCTGAGTGTGTGTGTGTGTGTGTGTGTGTGTGTATGATTGCAGGCAAGTGTGTGTGTATTTGTGTGTGCATGTATGTTTATGTACGTATATGTATTTGTGTGTATATGTGTGTGTGTATGATGTATGGGTACATGTGAGTGTGTGTGTATTTGTGCATGTATATGTGTATGTATTTTTGTGTATGTGTGCATATTTGTGTGTATGTGTTTGCGTGTATATGTATGTATTTGTGTGTATATTTTTGTATGTATGTGTGTATGTATATGTGTGTGTGTGTGTGTGTGTGTGTGTGTGTGTGTAATGTATGGGTGCAGGGAAGTGTGTGTACTACAGTCCATGTTTAGGGATCAGAAGACAACTTTTATCTGTGTTGGAGACATGGTCCCTTCACTGCTGTGTAAGGAAGACAAGCGGGCTGTTGGGGATCTACCAGCACTTTTGTCTCTGCTCCTGATCCCCATTGCTGCATAGAGGCGCACTGAGATGACAGACTCTTGAACCACTGACCCCACTTCTAGATGGGTTCTGGGGATCTGTTGTCAGGCTCACATAGGAGTGCTTTTATTTAGCAGAATCATCTTCCTGGCCATAAGGTCTGTATTTTAAAGGCTCTCCAGTTCTTTGGTGTGGTCCAAGTCACCAAACCCAGCTCTTCTCTGCAATCCCCAGCCTCTGCTTCTTGTGCTATGACCTTGGCTTGCCATGCCTTTGCTCCTTTTATGTCTTAAGTGAAAGACCGGCTGTCCTTTTATAGTTTAAAAGTTTAATCCTGGGAGACATGGGATTCCATGGCTCACACCAGGATGGGCGGCTTCAGCATCTTCCTCTGAGTAACAGTGACTGTGTCTTGCAAAAAGAGAAGCTGAGACTGAGTGCCAGACAGGGTCATGGCAAAGGAAGATTGATTAAGATGGAGTAGATTCATTGCTTAATATACAAAGGAAGAAAGTTTAACTCATTCTGACTGTAGAAGCCATTCACTGAACAAAGTTCAAATCTCCTCCTGGAACATCTTTAGTAAATAAGTCAATGTGATGTCTGAGGAGCCTTGCTGTGACCAGAGCAGGGAAAACTGTTATATGGAGGAACAGACAGAAGAATCTGGTGGTTATTCAAGAGTAGGGTAGAATGAAGAAGTTGGCAGAATTAAGACTAAATGAACTTAGGCTTTGTTACAGAAGACCCTTGAGAACTCAGGGCAACCAGATTATTGATACAGTGCAATCCCTTGATGGGGTTTGATTCTTATTTGCAATCAATATTTTAGGTTGACGTACAATGTAATTGTTACATGTTGGGTTTGTTCCTCTGCCTCCCCCCACTGCTCTCCCCTGTTCCTCCCACCCCATTTCTTGTTAATCCCCTTTGTCCACGCTCCCCAGATAGCCCATGCTCCTCTTTCATTTCATAAGAATTCTACAGCTCTCTTTTTTCCTTTCCATCCCTTAAGATCTCTTCCTCCCCTTTCATGGGTTCCCTTTCTACTTTCCTGGCCTGTGAGCCTGACAACCTGAGTTCAGATCACCAGAACCCATGTAAAGTTGGGATGAGGGAGTAGTACAGGAGTTTGTAATCTCGGCGTGCTCCTTCAGGGTATGGGACACACAGACAGATGTTGTTAGACTTCCAACAGCCTGTTAGGCTTGCTTATGTACCAGTGAAAAAACAAAGCTGGAAGTTGTCTTCTGAACTCCAAACATGGACTGTGGAACACACACACACACACTTGCATACACCCATACATGTCTCTCTCTCTCACACACATAAACACATAAATACAAATACACACATACACACAAATACACATACAAACACACAAATAAATAAACACATACACAGAAATACACACACATACAAATGCACATAAACACACACAAATACACATAAACACACACACATGCCTAGACACCACATATGAGAGGAAACATGATGTTTATCTTTCTGAGTCTGGTTTATTTCACTTACCACACTGATCCAAACAACTGTTGTGATTTTTTTTATACATACCTGAATAAAACTCTATTGTATATGTGCTACACTTTTCTTTATCATCTGCACATATATGTGGTTCCATTTCCTACCTATTGTAAATGGTGCAATAGTAAACAGGTGTATAAAGGGATATACAGTGAACGTAGACTCCTTCTGGAAAATACCCAGGAGTGGCATAACTTGGTCATAGGGTAATTCTAATTTTAATTTTTTGGAGGAAACTTCATAGTATCCATAGTGGCTACATCATCACACATAGTTCACATTTCTTTAGTGGGAACTGTTTGGGGGGGGGTTTCTTATCTAGATAATTCTGATAATCTTGCCATCATTGAGGAATACAGAGATATGAATAAAACGAACCATTTCCGACTGAGCCAAAGGCATCTTTCCCTTTTCTCTGGAGCCTAATTTGCAAATTGAACCTATAACTTTTAGTAATGGTGTTGAAAAATCGTTATGTATGTCGACAGGTAGACAAGAATACCATGCCCTGTCTCTTTCATTCTTTGAGGCCTTTCTACTTCAGATTGTGCTGTTAGTATGAAAAGGGTAGAGATTGGGCTGGATCACCACTATATTTATTATCTTGATTAATTATTATGATTAGTGGAGCAAGTTTAGCATTGTTTTTGGAGACAGCCTTGCTGTGTAGTCTTGGCTGCCCCAATACTCACTACATAGCCCAAGTTGACCTTTAACTCATGACAATTCCCCCTGAGCCACACCAAGGTACCAGGGCTCCAGGCAGGCACCTGCACACCTGGCGTCACCACATGATCATTTAATTTCTTTTGGCCAAGAATCAAAGCTGCTCTTTTGAAACTGATCTTTGCTTAATGAGTAAGAAAACAAGAAAAGCAGCCATTGTGTTTCTTTAATAAACAGGCAGGCAGCTCTGAGAACTGATAGTTTTTATGTATCCGTCTATACACTGTTCAGTGATCGGAGTACAGGGAGGGATACATTGAATGAGGGGAAAATTTGGCACCAGGCTGCTTTTGCAAGTTGCTTAGATATAAATGTGCAACTTAAGGCACCTCTTTGCAGCATTTAAATAAGTGATTGATCTGCTAGCCAGTGTGTCTAATTAAAAGGGATTGAATGTCCAGAGGGAAAGGGGCAGTGGAAAGGAATCCAATATGTGGAAGAAGAAAAGACTAGACATGATTGTTCCCCTAGAAGGACAAAATGAAACCAGAAATGGTCACCCGTAGCTTCTCTCAAGGAATCCTGAAATGAAATCCTAACAAAACCAATTTGCAATCATTTGAAGGGAAGAAGCCTTTTATCCAGGAGCCTGACTTCATAATGGACAAGTCCTGTCATACTAATCTAATCTTCTGAGATGAAAATGAAAGTCTGGGAAGATCAAGGGAGAAGAGTTATGTGTAATTCATTTAGGCTGTAGATAGGATTTGGATGTGTTGCAATGTGCTGTGTCCGTCATCCTCCACCTTGTGTGTGTGATAGCAGGCACCTGAGTTTCACTGTCTACCTGAGGACAGCTGGAAAGCTAAGTTCAAGGCCCTGGGTTATCTGTGCCCCTGACCACAGTCTGGCACTTGGGTGTCAGTGCACACACAAGGGTGTTGTTTGCTCAGTGTACTGACTGGTGGAAAAGATTTTCTTTAAGGTGTATAGAGAGAAGACTTAAAATGATAGCTGTCCAGGGGAAGTTGGTAAACTTCTTGCCATGGAATCATGAGAACCTGTATTTGCATCCTTAGCACCCATGTAAAAAGCCTACATATGTCTGTAACTCTAGTTCTGGTTAGCTGGTGGGTGGGGAGAAGAGAAGAGAAGCAGCTCTCTCAAGCTCAGTGGTCAGTTAGTCTAGCCTGACTGGAGAATGCCAGGCTTAGTAAGACCATGTCTCAAAAAAAAAAAAAATACAGTGGAAAGTAACTGAGAAAGACACCATAAATCAACCTCTGGCCTCCATACACAGCACACATGCAAACTTGTAGAAACACCTATGCACACATGCATAATGCACACGTACATATACAGACACACCTCGCATGTACACAATATAGCTATCCACACATACTAGATTCCCTTCTCATGTATCTTAGTACATTTCAAAAGTAACATTGTCATTTAAGTTAGATACACTTACTTTGTGTAAGTTCTCTTGTGTAAGTTGCTTCCTCCTTAAAGCAACCATAACAAGTCATTTAACATTCCAAACCTCATTGTCTCAACTGGTAAAGAAGAGAGAGTAACAGGGCTCACTGCACAGGGATATGAGAATTAACTTGGATAATGCTTAGATAGTATAGAACATCTTGTAAGCAGTTCAATAAATATTGTTATAAGAACTATAAGAAATCATCCGTGCATGAGGTCACATTTTTGCAATCCTAGCACCCAGGAAGAGGAAGTAGGGGTAACAAAAATTGAAGGCTAGTGTTAGCTACATAGAGAATTCAAGACCAGCATAGGCTACACAGAACCTTATATTTAAAAACTCAGAGAACAACAACAGAGGGAGAATGAAACAACAGAAGAAATGGAAAGAAAGAAAAGATGGTTGCTTGTGTATGGGAAGAAAAAGGTGGAGCGTGTGTTTAGTAGTAATTGTTGTGCATGGGTAATGACAAACCATGACCCATCGGGACACCGATCTGATGACTTTTATAGTGCCGTTCTGTGCCTTCACAAAAGAGATTTTGAGAACAGAAGGACATAATCTTCAGTATGATGGAACTGAGATAGACACAGGACATATCTCTGCTGAGCTCAACGGCCTATGCTACTGGAGAAAATGATGAAAACCATTTTTTTTAAAGACTTAGAAAAGAATCTAGTTGTACCTTATACATCTTCCTCATCTGCTTAGTGGTGGTTTTACTCAGTACTGGACACCAACTTCTTAGGCCATTCTGCATATTTGTTCTTTGTGACTTGACTGTCTCAGCTCACAGGCGGAAGCATACCAAAGCTGTAAGGACAGGCCATTGCTGAGCCATAGGAGGCTTCCGTTTGGTTGAACAGCACAGACCAGTATCCATGGCCAGTTGATAGAATCTGGATGACTCAGGTGAGCTGCTGGAGAGCCAGGTCTACAGAGGCAACCTCATGTGAGCCTCAAGCTTGTCTGCTGATTCATCTGTGGTGAGAGAACCAACTGTGAGGGTACAGAATAGCAATTAGTGAACTCCAGTCAGTATCTAATTATAATGCCAATGGGCTACTCAAGGGAGCTTTGAAAGGAGTGGACAGAAAGACAAATTCCACATTTCTCTGTTTGAAATAATAATTGCTATTTTCCTTTCTGTTCTTTCTTTCTTTCTTTCTTTCTTTCTTTCTTTCTTTCTTTCTTTCTTCCCTCCTTCCCCTCTTTTTCCCTCCCTCCCTTCTTCCTTTGTTCCATCCCTTCCTTTCTATTCCTTCCTCTCTTTATCTTTCCTCTTCTTCTTCCCCCCTCTCTCCGAATCTTCTCCCTGATTCCATCCCCACTCCATTTAGGAGTTAGATCTGTGGATTGGTAACGTGGAGGCAAGAATATAGGGTACCAGAGTGGAAGGCTTGCTTGTTTATTGACTCTTTAGAGATTCCTATTACGTTTTCTGAAAGAAAAAAAAAACATGCAGAGGGATATGATATAGTGCATCTCATACACCTTCAGCCCAGGCAGCTTTGTTGAGTCTGGTATTTGTACACCTACCTGGAGTCTCTATATTCTTTATGCAGATTCCCATATATCTTGAGTGGCTGAAGGACAGATTCCTTGAAGTGCATGCCAAGGATGGGCTTGTGAATGATGGTGTGCTCTCAGGTCACCACCCCATGAATGGCAAAATGGCTCTAGACTTTCTTGTCATCTTCTTTGGCAGAAGCCATTCTGCTGTGCCCAAGCTGAAATAGAAGTCTACTAGAGATTTTGGAAAACAACTTCCCCATCTCTGTCTCTCTGTCTCTCTGTCTCCCTGTCTCTCTGTCTCTCTCTGTCTGTCTCTCTGTCTCTGTCTCTGTCTCCATCTCTCTCTCTCTCTCTCTCTCTCTCTCTCTCTCTCTCTCTCTGTGTGTGTGTGTGTGTGTGTATTATATGCAATGTGGAGGGTAAAGAGTAAAGCTGGGTGTCATTTTTTGGATACTATTCATCCTTTTATCTTTTTATTTGTATAAGTAGCTCATTCACTGCCCTGGAGTTTACATAGTGCGCTAGACTGGGTGGCTACTGAGCCTTTTTCCTAGCACTGGGATTACAAGTGTGCAGCACCACACCCAGAGGGTTTTTTTTTAATTGTAAACATCTGGGAATTAGATTCAGATGCTCTGGCAATCAAGGTGAGAATGTTACCAACTGGGTTATGTCCCCTCCTACCATTTTCTTTTGAAGGCCCCTTTGCCATAGTAAGAGTATTCGGTGAACTGTTATGAAGTGGGGACATGCTGGATATTAGTGAAGATAGTTTAAAAACAATTTTCAGCAGGCCTGCAGAGCCAGCTCGGTAATTAAGAATACTTAATGTGCTGACAGGGTTTGTTTCCCAGCTCCCACATGGAAGTTCACAACCCTGGCTAACTCTATTTCTAGGGAATCCATTGCCTTCTTCTGTCCTCCATAGTCACTGTCCACATGTGTTACCCATACAAAGACACAGGCTAAACACACATGCCAGTGGTGTCTGTGTTAAATAATGTAAAAATAAATAAACCTTTAAAAATTTTTTTGAAATAAGACAATATATGGGCTCTTCTTTTACTTGTCAAATTCTTAATTCCAGGAAAGATTCGATCAACTTTGTTATCTTCCTTCAGATGGTGCCGATGCTGTTCCTTATCTCCTGTCAGTCTCCCAGCATCAAGTGGAGAAATGAGAGTGATTCAGTTCTCTAGGTCCCCAGGGGACAATGAACACATGGTTGCCTTTGTTGGAACAATGAGGGCTTTTCTGATGACTGGTTGCTATGTGACATGAGGGCTTTGAAATGAAGCAAAGGAAGAAGTCTGGGTCCCAGGCTGTATAAGGTCACAGTAGCAAAGGGGAAACTAGGAGGCTAGCAGGCTCTACACTGGCAAATCAGAAAGAACCAACTAAGCCATAAAGAGTGACTTTGAAGCTAATTCTGCTGTATTCCAAATCAGATACCCTTTGAATGGATCGAAAGATGGGGAAGCTCTTTTCTAAGACTGTGGAGCAGAGTGTGTGACTAGTGGGTAGTTTTAGGATGGTTCTCCTTGTGCAGGGCTGAGAGCTGGCATCTGCCTCGCCCACATTTTCTGCTTGTGCACAATAGGTAGCCATTCCATTAAAGTTAAATGGACAGACAGTAAAGGATAAAAAAAAAGAAGTGTCTTTACCTACTGAGCCATCTCACTGCTCTAAGGAACTCCAGACCCTAAAGGATTTGGTTTTCAGTGATAGTTTATGCTAAGAATGAGCCATCAAAAGGCTTTGGATACTTCTGACAAAGGACAGGAGTTTTCCATTTAAGGCAAACAGCAGTAACAACAAAAATTCTGAGAAACTTGTGTGAGGCTAATCCAACACAGATGCCAAACATACGATGCCAGTTTTACACCACTGCACAACATGATATCTATAGATCTGAACCATAGATTCAGGGAGAGTCGGAGAGCTGTTTTATACCTAACTATGACACAGGATTGCCTGTCACAGAGCAGCTCACCAAGCTCTCAGCACCCTGTAAGATACGTAACCTTCTTGATGTCGTTCAGACTAGTGTGGGTGTACAGACAGGGGTCTTCAAAGGTCACAAATCAATGCAAGCACACCGGCATTAGTAACTTGGTAGTAACCACACTGCAGAGCAGAATCTGGAACTGGTGAGAGAGACATAGGAGGCATCTGTAGCTGTGGGAAACTGGGTTTAGGCAGGATGTCAACAACTGTGCAAAGTAGTTGGAGGTTCTGAATAGAGCTCTTCATCTGGTGGAGTCTGGAATAAAAACCAGGACACAGGACACGAGGAAGCAATGTAGTCTGTTGGGCTGGGTGCATACACATGACAGGCACACAGGAAAATGGGATCTATCTTGATGGCCAAGAATATCCAGCCAGGTTTAGAAGAAGGTGTTGAGAGGGTGGTTCTTGGCCAGTGTGAGTTTAGATAACAGAAGGCAGCTACCTGCTAGCCAGTGTTCTAAGTCCTCTGAGTGAGGTAGTGTGGGCAGGTACTGCCAACTGTTGCTGGTATTAAGACAACAACAACAACAATAATAACAATAAACCGAAAACATGTTTCTGTCTGCTATGTTATTTTCATTTCTAGAGCAATTCAAAATGCTTGTTTCTTTTAAGACAAAAGACTGGCTTGGGTTTAATGATGTAAATAAATTCTCAGGCATTTTGATTGTGAATACCTGTACTTCACTGTCTGCGATGAACGAGCAATCTATTTTCTAAACCAGAGACATGGGGAAATCAATCACTGATGTTTAGCAAGGAATAAAAAAAAAAAAAGAAAGAAAGAAAGAAAGAAAGAAAAGAAAAGAAAAGAAAAGAAAAGAAAAGAAAAACTTTCTCAATAAACTTCTCGCTGGATTTAGCCATTGGAGACAATGGCTTGTTAATTGATGCTAAATAAGTGTGACTGATTCAAGTTCAAGAGTCAGCCATGCCTTGTGGCTCTGTTCTCCCCATATGGAGCAACCAGGGGACACAGAGTGCCTTGTTTTCCAGGGATCCTTAAAGAGACCCATGGGAACAAATATAGTGACTGTATCCAGAACTAGGGCTTTCTTTCTTTTTGGCCACACAGGAGGCAGAGGCGCTCACAGATTAATCAAATAGAAAGGTGGAAAACCTTTCTATTCTTCGGGGCCTTGTTCTCTCCACTCTCCTCTGTGTGGGAACGTGCTGTTCTGACCAAACACGCACGAGGGGGCTGGGAATGGCAATTTGCCGGAGACAAATGTCGACATATTTACTCTGAAAAAAAAATGTCGCTTGTACGTCAGGGATCTCACTGGCGTGTACTTAACCCTGTTTTTTACCAGTTATCATAAACTCAGAGATGCTGCCTGTTTGGCTTAAGTTAAATGAAGAAACTCTGATAGCCTAAAAGTTTGGGGTTTAGTGTTTCATATTTAATAAGAGGGGGGCCTGTTTTCCCTCTTAGTAATTAAGTTTTGGATTTATGGTAACTTTCTTTTTATCCTGTCTGTGCCCATATCTACACTGGGATAAATATGGAACACATTTGATATTATATTTATTTGTCTAAATATATTGAGTTTGATCACTGATAACTTTACTATCTAATTAATGTTAGTTTAATATTTACACTATTTTTGCCCACTTCACTTCTTAAAATGCTTCTCTTCTCCGCATCCCTCTTGACTCCCCACTTATTTAAAAGTACATCTATTGCCTGGGAGCTAAGATGCATCTAAGGTACCTAAGCTAGGGGTGGGCTGAAGTTGGGAGGGGAAAGAGGTACAGAGGATGGGCGGGCTTTGCAGGGAGGGTGGGGAGGAGCTGCAGGGAGGATGGAGTAGAGGTAGATTTGATCAAAACACATTAGATGCACGTATGAAACTCTCAATTAAAAAAAACCCTACATCTCATCCATCACGGAGCCTGGTTGTTTCTGGGGCTCATCAGCTTGCTTTTTTATAGAAAAGAGGCCTCTTAACAAAACAACAGCCCATCAGAGAACTGTTTTGATCTGTGGAATGGAGTAGACCATAGAGAGGGATTTTAATTTAAGATGAAGTATAATAGGCTTGTTGAGATTTTGACAGCCCTGGTACATCACAGAGCAGGAACATATTCCTACAGTTGTCTTCCTGTTTCCCAGCCTTTTGCTCTGACGTCAGGACAGGAGCTCAGTCGGGTATGGAGTAGGGATAGAGATCAGAATTTGCAATCTCCCCCCTCTTCTTCCTCCCAGGCTCCTTCTTGGTATACAACTATCCAAGACCTAGAGTGTGAGGAACCAGGAAGACATTCTCAAAGTAAATATCTTTAAGGTGTTTTTTAGTTTATATTTAGAGAACTAAAACTAGGACCTCCCTCTGATCCAGCTCTGCTGCCCCTGTGTAAGCATAGCCACAGGAATCTCAATCGAGAAATGGACAGTTGAGCATCCACGACTGTTGTGGCACTGTTCACAATAGTCAGATGTTGGAACCAGCCTGCGCACCATAAAGAAGCATGAGCTATCGCTGAGAGTGAAATGGACCTGGGTGCTCTCATGTGACTTAAGATAAGCCAGATTGAGAAAGACAATGGCCGCATGCTGCCTCTCCCTTATGGAATCTGGATGAAAGTGTACAATGGGCCACGAAAGAAGAAGAGGGATTATTTAGAGAAGGAAAGGTACTGGGAGGGGTGGAGAGTTAGACTTGAAAGGGTGACTATGAGTCAAGGATATGATGCACATGAAAGCGAATATCATAATGAAACCTATTACTCTGTACAATTAATATACACTAATTAAAATTTTTAAGGAAAAAATGGCTTGGGGAAAACAGAGGAAGAAAATTTTGTTTGTTTTGATATGAAATGACTCAAATGCCCTAGCAGAATCATTTTCCCTGTGATGTTTCAGAGTCCTAAGAATAATGTAAAAGATGTTAAGATACTAAAACAGTACTCATGAAAGCAAGCTAACAATAGATTTGAGAATTGAGTGCTTGCAGCATCTGAGAAAGCAAGATTTTGTTTATTTACTTAAGTGTGTGTGTGTGTGTGTGTGTGTGTGTGTGTGTGTGTGGTATATGCATGTGTCAGCAAACAAGTGCTTTATCCACTGAGTCACCTCCCTGGCCAGAGAAGGCAAGATTTTAGCAGAAAGATATGTGTGCTGACCCTGTAGATACCTGGGAAGCTGGAGAGTTTCAGGCAGAGAGTAAGGAGCTGGGGTATGAGGACACAGGGTGTGATGGATAAGGAGATCCTGAATCAAGTGGATTGGCTGCTTCGTTTAGTGAATGAGGAAGTCATGAAGGGCTGAGACAGAGAGCAGCATGATTTATTTGTGTTCTATAAGAATCACCCTGCGTCTTTATGAAGCAGTTTGGAGAAAAGTGGCTGGGCCATTTAGCAGCTTTTATGGTGATAGGTTGAAAGAGGTCATTTCCAGTTTGTAGGAGACAATTGACTGCACATTGACCTTGGAGTTGTCATGTCAAGGTCACCTCTGCCTTTGGCAGGAGGAGCTTCAGTGGAGTGGTGCTGGAAGCCAGGAGTCAGGTTTAGAAAGAACAAGAGGGAGGGGATTGAGGAGGTGTGCTCAACGTTTCCAGCAATGGGAGTGTGTCAACGAGCTCCCACCACGGCTGCCTCCAACAGGAGTCTGCTTTCCTCTTCTTAGAGTGCAGGTTGCATGTAACGTTTTGGGCACAGCCCATTTTAATGGTGATGATTTGCACCATCAGAGTAGAAATAGGAACCTTCATGATGTCATCAAGATACTTTGCCAACTTTTCAGCCATTAAATCAAGTTTCTTTGTAACAATAGTGAACACACAGAGCTTTTTTCCTCATGTGCTGTTTAGAGTTTTAGAGATAAAAACAGATATTTGAGGGTAGATTGATGAGCCAGTCAGTAAGAAACCTGTGATGACGACTTAGGTCTGAGTACCCAGTACTCTCGTAAAATTCTGGGCATGGCCACAAGCCTCCGTAAAACTGGCACGGAGACATGGGCGAGGATAGGTGGATTCCTGGAGCAGCTCAGCTGGTCTACACAATCAGGGAGCTTTGGGTTCAATGGGACACTGTCTCAGGAAAAAAAAAGGGGGGGGGGATTCTGTCTTAGTCATTGTTTTATTGCTGTGAAGAGATAAGATGACCAAAACAACTATATACTTGTATTCTCAGACATTTAGTCCATTATCATTATGGCAGGAACATGGCGGCATGCGGGCAGACGTGGAGCAGTAGCTGAGAGCTGCATTCTGATCCATAGGCAGAGAGAGGAATAGAGAAGCGGGCAGGCAGGCAGGCAAGTAGACAGGCAGACAGGCAGACAGAATCTGGGCTTGGCATGGGGCTTTTAAAACCTCAAAGCCAACCTCCAGTGACAAACTGCTTCCAACAAGTCCACACCTCCTAATCCTTCTAGTCCTCTCAAGTAGTGCCACTCTGTGGCTTGGTGACCAGGCATGCTAAGGTATTAGCCTACTGGACATTCTTATTCAAACTACCACAGGAGAGTGACCAGAGATACATTCATGTGCACTTGCATGATATATGTAGGCGCGCACACACACACCACATACTATGTGCGCACACACATACAGAAAACCCACGTTGGTAGGGAAAAGAAATAAACTTGCTTGCTATCATGTGATAGGTATTATGTTAGAGACAGAAACACACAGTTGAAAGGTACAGGAGAAGAGGATTAACCTGTCCTTGAGAGTTAAACAAGATAACATTTATCAAGAGAATAACCTGAAATCTAAGTCTGAAAGGGGAGACTGAAGTTAGATAGAGCACTGGAAAGGAACCCTTCATCCTTCATCCGATAAGAATGAAGCTCCTGTGTGTGGTGTATGGAGAGCTCACTACCGTCTGAGGCTCATTCCATTAAGAAACATAAGTACTATCAATGCATTTCTGATATTCAGCTGACCCCTCTTCATCCTGCTTCTGACTCTACCATCTCTAGCCAAAGGGCAGGGGATTATCTTTCTACTGCATGAATCACCATAACTTATGAGCATAAGTATTATGTTATGACATTTTTAAAAATTTTTTTATGGGCAGTGTGTGTGCATGTGTGTGTTTGTGTGCGTGTGTACATCCACATGAGTGTGCATGTGTGTACATGTGTACATAAAGTCCAGAGCTTCACATTTGGTGTCTTCTTCTATCACTGTTCATCTTATCGCTGAAGAGTTTGAGAGAGTCTCTTTCTGTACATGATGCTCTCAGATTGGCAAAATTGGCTGGCCACTGAACTCCAGGGACCTGCCTGCCTCTTATACCACTGAGCTTGGGCTACAGCCAGGCACAATCATGCCCAGCATTCTTTTAAAAGCATGGGTTCTGAAGATCCAAGCTCAAGTCCCCCATGCCGGTAAGGCAGGTTCTTTACCAACTGAGCCATCTTCCCAGCTCCTCTGTTCATACCTTTAAAACACCGACACCCTTTTCTGGTTTATAACAGAGGGTAAGTGGAGGCAGGTTCCATGCAAAGTGGGCTGAGTGTGAAGGCAGGGTGTAGCTTGATGAAGGAGGGATCTGACATCAACTCCAAGAAAGGGACAGGAAGGGAAAACTACAGTAAGCAGAAGGGGAGATATAGGCGATGCAGTTATAACGGACATTCTACTAACCTTGTCGGGAATTCAGAAGCTGGACAGACCCTTCAAAGCTGCCTGTATTTAGAGCAAATGGAGCAGGACTTTATATCACCTTGATAGCCAATCACTCAGGGAGGGATCTATACCCAAGGAAGAGACATAATCTTAAACCTTGTTTCATCTGGTGGGTGTGTTAGGGCAGGGTACCAAGATGACGTCTGTTGCCAGGGTCACTGTGGTGATTGGGATACTTGCTTCTTTAATTTAGAAGTGGCTCAGTAGGGGATCTGGATGATGAAAAACATTTTGTGCCTCTAATTCTTTAGGCAACTGTTTTCTGAGGCAGATAATGGGTTGAAAAAAAATACTTCTTTTTATTTCTTCTTATTAGCAAGTAAACACCGTGAACATCAATGTAATGAAAGTACAGCATAAAGGTTGTAGACTGATGGGGTCTAATGTACAATTCTACCTCTCCTGTGCTAATTGCTCATCTCAGTTAAGGCAGCCTTTTATGCAGGAAGACTTT
Organism: Arvicanthis niloticus; assembly: GCF_011762505.2. NCBI lineage: Eukaryota > Metazoa > Chordata > Mammalia > Rodentia > Muridae > Arvicanthis > Arvicanthis niloticus. The sequence continues at coordinate 72,824,355 of NC_047666.1, read as the reverse complement.
CAAGATGCTCTTAAGGCAAGCTGAAGTGCATTCATGCAATAAATTTGGCTGGAAATTTTCACTGGAGGGAGGTGGCTTCTCCAAGGACCCCTGAGTGTCAACATTTTGTAATAGCATTAGAAGATAAAAATGTTCATGGGGAATCACAGTGAGCTGCAAACAGAATTATGTCTCTGTCCTTCATCTTGATCACTAGTGGGTGATCATAGCGCATGCTGGGTGCCTGCAAAGATAGATGTGTGGCCACCAGTACTTTCCACTCCACGCACATATGAAGATTATGCTTTGATTTGTGGCAAAGGTCATAATTTGCAAAACCTGTCACCATTTGCAACTTAGAGTTACCTCAAAGCTTTGCTGGAAAAAAAAAGAGCTATTCTATTCCTGACGACTGTGCACCAGACTGAGGCATCAACTAAATAAACAACACTATACTCCTTATTATACAGGAAGTCTTTGCCCAAGCCATAACATTGTCTCTTGGTTTCGACTTCGCTTCAGCAAATTTGGTTTGATGGCAGATAAAATGGCTGTAGAGGGCATACTTATTGAATCGAAGCCTGGCAATACCAAATGCGTAAGGTGAGCGTGCTGAGAGCTGTATAGAAAGGGGGTTGTATATGGATCATGACACTTGAAGGTGTGCTCAGAATGCAGTGGGGGTGTGATATGGAATTTCTTTTCTCAAGCTCATTGTCGGTTAGTTTTCTTTGCAGAATAGCTGGGCAGTGTCTTTATGAGTTCATTTATAACTGCGGGAGAGACATTAGGAGAATACAAAAAGAAGTGAGGGTCAAGTTACTGTTTAGCAGATTTTTTTTTTCATTCTTTAAGTTCAATCTCATTAACATTGAACATCTGAGATAGACAACCATGAGTTTTTCTCAAAGCTGATTCTTGCTGTGCATTTGAGCCAATTATGGCCTCACCATACGTGGGGCTTTGTGTGCATTCAAGAGTCTCCTTGTGATTAAATTCTATTCACCCATCAAATAACATGTTGATTTATTTCATTTGCGATTGAGATTTTCTTCTCCCTAAGTCCTGTACGTCTTAAAGTATATTGAAAGCATTTTCACTTTGTGTAGCCATTGGGCTTGCGGAAACTCACAGGATGAGTTTTCTCATTTGAGAGGAGCCAAGACCATGTTTACAAGAAAATCAAACAGACATTTCCTACAAGCATCGTCTATTCTAGATGAATTGTTCTGTCAATGGGCTTCCTTTTCTATCTTTTTTCCCTTTTGGTTCTCTGCAGGTCCCTGACAAGTGTTGGAATAATTAAGCTTCATTGTCTCAGATACCCACTTGTCTTAGTCCCTTTAAGCTGCTATTAAAAAAATGTCATAAAAGAGACAGCTTATCAACAACACACGTTTAGTTTTCAAAGTTCTGAAGGCTGAGAAGTCCAAGATCATTGGTGCTAGCAGATGTGGTGCCTAGTGAAGACTTCCTCTTCGGTTTGTAGAGGCATCTTCTTTGTGTGCCCACTCAAGGTGGAAGGGTCAAGGCAGCTCTCTGGAGTCTCCTTTAAAAGGACATTAATCCCATTTCTGAGATCTTGGCCTACAAAACCTATCATCTCTCAGAGGACAGCACATCCTACTACCTTTACCCTGGAGGTTAGAGAATTTATGAATGGGAAGGAACAACACTTAGTCCACATCACAACTGTAACCTTCCATGGAAGACTGGCTACTTTTACCTGAAGAACAGTCCTGTGTCATAGAGGAAATCCAGGAGCAGGGTCTACCAAAAGTTCAGCATGGGCACATATCCTGCCCTTAATTATTCTAATCTGAATTAATTCCCTTTCCTCCACCTAACTATTGTTGCTGCTTCATCTTCACTATGGTTTTGACATCTGTAGCCATTCGGGAATCATCTCTGTTTGTATGTTTAAGTCCAGTAGAGACAGGCATGGAAAACAACATGGCTCCATTAGCAGGAAGACTCACTGCCCAGTGGATAAACAAACCTTCTACTCTGGGTAGGCTGGGGTCAATGTGACCAATCCAAGTATGAGAGAACCATGCATTACTCTGGCAAAGCTGAAGGGATGGCAAGTCTCTCTGCCCAACTAGGGTCTTGAGATACAAGTAGGATATTTCTCAGCCTTTATTTTTTTCAATAGCTGGCATTCAAGAAATACTTGGCTGTTTCTTGGCTATTTATTCCTGGGCTAAGAAATCACTATATCATTTTGCTTAAAGGCCCAATTTCTTGATCTCTTGTAACTATACTTTAAAGCCTGGGTTGTTGGGAGTTGGAAGAGATAATGTCCCTTGAAGAGAGACACAATTGTGTCAGCTTAGACTATTTCAAAGTGGATAGAGGCTCTCAGATGTAAGGTGAGGAAATAGATTAAGAGAAGTGACACCATTACCGGGAACAAATCAGGGGAAAATGGATGGAGAGAGGACAGGGCTGAGAGGGTATTCATTTTGTGATTTCAGATTCTTGTAGCCATATGGTAGAGCCAAAATGCAGGTTTTGACATCTCAAAGCAGCAGGTAAAATGCAGCTTAGAATGAGAGAAATTTAAAATGGCTTCTCCCTCAAAGGGAAAGGGAGAAAAAAAAAACATGTTCAGAATTATCTATGTGTATACGTGTGTGTTTGTGTGTGTGTGTGTGTGTGTGTGCATGTGTGCATGCATGTGCCTATGTGTTACACAGATCAGCCTAAGACCTGCGGCATTATATGGGTTAGAAAGCAAGCCCTCTTCTGTAGGTTCCTCTAAAATCAAGCATAGCCACACAAACAGTCTAGCTACTGGTATTTTCATGTATGGCTTCGTGGTGTGGTTTGAGCTCACGCTAAGTTGTGTATCTTATTATCAGAACAACCATTAGAGAATGAGCTAAGTTAAACGCAAACGTGAGTAAGCCCGGCATGGGGATAAGAACCTGCCATTTCTACTATTCAGAAGCCCAAAGCAGGAGTGTTGCAAGTACAACATCTCCTGAGACTATAGACTGAGTGGAGTGAGCTCAAGCCCAGTGTGGGAAGCGCAATGAGAACCCACATCATTATTTGAAGGGACAGTGAGGGGGGACACTGAGTATATAGGCTCGGTGGTAAAGCATAGCATATGAGACCTTGGCGTCATTCTCCAGTACTGTGAGGGCTATGTTACTAACAGCTATATGTTATCATTGGTTTTCATAGCCAAGCATAAGGTACATTGTGGGTGAGTGTACTTAACACCAAAATTCAAAACATGGGTTTTTTTTACCTACTGAAAAGAAAATTAAAAACTCTATGAGAAAAAGCTAAGCATGAACTTTTGTATCCAGTTGATTCATAATCCTCGTGGCTATCTGTTTGATTTTTTTCCATTTCTTCCTTTTTTTTTCTTGTATTTTGACGACTGTAGGATGAGTCCTCCATGTTCTTCCAGTTTGGCCCATCCATTGAACAGCAAGCTTCCGTCATGCTCAACATCATGGAAGAATACGACTGGTACATCTTTTCCATTGTCACCACCTACTTCCCCGGCTACCAGGACTTTGTGAACAAGATCCGCAGCACTATCGAAAACAGCTTCGTGGGCTGGGAGCTCGAAGAAGTGCTCTTGCTAGACATGTCTCTAGACGATGGCGACTCTAAGATTCAGAATCAGCTGAAGAAGCTCCAAAGCCCCATCATTCTCCTCTATTGCACGAAGGAAGAAGCCACTTACATCTTCGAAGTAGCTAACTCAGTTGGACTGACAGGCTACGGCTACACGTGGATCGTGCCGAGTCTGGTGGCGGGGGATACAGACACGGTGCCTTCAGAGTTTCCCACGGGGCTTATCTCCGTGTCGTATGATGAATGGGACTATGGCCTTCCTGCCAGAGTGAGGGACGGGATTGCCATCATCACCACTGCTGCCTCGGACATGCTGTCTGAACACAGTTTCATCCCTGAGCCCAAGAGCAGTTGCTACAACACCCACGAGAAGAGGATCTACCAGTCTAACATGCTGAATAGGTGAGTGTGGCTTATGGTGGGGACCAGAAGAGAGCCTTAAAGGCAGGGCTTGGAGGTGGACCAGGAAAAGACCGTTCAGAATTGCAGCAGGCTGAAGGCTGACCTTGAAATGGTGCTTGGTTATGGTGGTGGTGGTGGGAACATTTAGTTAAACCTGGCTCTTTGTGTTCTTATTCTAACAAATAGCAAATCAATTGGTAGAGTAGCATACACAAAGCCCTGGGTTCTATTCCCACACTCACTGTGGTGCTACACAATCTGCAATCCCAGCTAATGGGAAGGCAGGAGGATCAGAAGTTCAAAGTTGTCATTTGCATGCAGTTAGGGCAGCCTGGAGCATGGGAAACCCCTGTATCCCCCCAGTCCATGCATACATGCATATGCACATGCACACATACAAACTTACATACACATATGCACACAGTGTTCACATACACACATATGCACACACACACTCACACATATGTGCACATGTGAACACATACATACTCTCTCACACACACATGCACATGTGCATACACACAGGAAAGCAAGTTTCATTTATTGAGTATCTACTATGTGCTAAATATTGCTGTAAGGGTTTTTATATTTTACCTCAATCTCTCAATCCCATTAGTCAGGTTTCTAAAAAATCATTTCCATTTTATACCATATAAGAATAAGGCTTATAGACACAGATTATCTTCAATCAGACTGTGAGCAGGTCAACTTGGGATGGAGCCCAGGCCTCTCTGATCCCTGAGTATTTGATCACCATATGCAGTAGGCTTTGAAAAAGGGACAAGGAGTCAACTTTCCTTTGGAAAGTTGCTGTGTTGGGAGGAAGTGGAGAACAATGTCCATGGATGTATTAACTTGTAAAGTGTTCATCCCTTAAAGAAATAGGCATGGCCTCCTTACCATTGCTCCTTAGCTGTCTGTCTTCATGAGTCTGTGCTGTGGGTGATGCCTCTTTTAGTCCAGTTTGTAGCAAGGCCAAGGCTCCGTTTCAGTCCCCCACTCCTTTTGTTCTGAGAAAACAACTTATAAGGAGAGATGACATCTTGGCCCCTGGTTTCAGAGGCATCAGTTCATGATTGACAGGCTCCATAATGAGGAAGGAGGAGACCACGGTGGAGAGTATATGTTGAGGAAGGCAGCTTACCTCATAGGGTGCACAAACCAGAGAGAAACAGGAAGATATCAGGTACACCCTTCAAATATTTGCTCTCAGTCACCTGACTCCTCAAGCAAGAACCCACCTTCCAAAGCTCTTCCCACCTCCTAAAATAGTTCCATCAGCTGGGTACCAAGCATTGATCACGTGAGCCCCAGGGGAGGATGTTTCACAGTCAGAGCTTCACCTGTGGGATTCTGTAATGCTGTGCCCCTGACATCATCTCATTTGAGGCAACCATGACTGATCCATGTCCTTAGGGAAGTTAATTGACAGCTTAAGGGGATCTTATACCACTCCTTTGCGATTTTTGTGTTTTTGTAAAATGGCCCTGTATGTAGGCTGCCCAGATCCAAACAAAACAGAGCACAAAGAAGAAAATTAAAATGATCTGAATTATATATGATTCAACTAACCATATATAATTAAGTTGGTTAGGAACCACCCTCAACATCTTGCTATACATGTGTATCTATATGGGTTTAAATATACACTTTTACACAAATGGAGCTATGGCCTGCTGTTCAATAGCTGACTTCCTTTTGTTCAACAGCATGCTTTGAACACATCCGTGTAAAGGTTTATTTTGTACTATTTAAATAGCACATAAAGAATGTTCACCTGAAACCCTGCATCCTCAGATACCCCTACCTTCTAGCTCCTGAAAGGCTAGAGTGTAGCCTGAGAAAGTTGAAATGCCTTTGGTCAAGGTTCACATGACTTAGCTGTGTTTAATCTCTGGAGGGAAGTTGATCTATAGTCTCTAAGCAAAGCTTTTAATCCAATGAAAAGCAGCTTTATTGGCTGTTTATCTCTGAACTAATGGTCACTGTTTCAATATCTGCATACTCTATGAGTTTACATCTCTGGTCACACCCTAGTCCCGGGTTCATAGTTCATCCCCCTCCCCCTTTTTTTTTTTGAGGTGCTAGTAATTGAGCCTAGGGCCCTGTGTGTGTGTCAGTCAAGTGCTATCCCACTGAGCTGTAGCCTCAGGCCCCCCCCCCATCGTTTTTTTTTTTTTTCTTTTATTTTGATTCAGGGTCTAAGTTGCCTAGACTGGCTTTGAATTCTCTCTGTAGCCCAGACAACCCTTAAACTTGTCATTTGTTCCATACCAACCTTCTGGGTAGCTGAGATTACAGGACTGTTCTACCAGGCCTGGCTCCAAGCTTGTGTTTTAAACTGGGTAAGACATTTCTTTTGATACCACGGGCATTGGGAAATCATGTCTCCAAATCTGAACTGGTCCAACTACTTTCCCATTCCCAAATTTCTAACCAAATTCATACTGTCTGAGATGCATCCTGTTAGAGGATTAATGAGATTAAAATTCCCAAGATCTCCTCAGTCCTTTGTGTCCCTGAGAATCTCTCTGCATCTCTGGAATGCCTTTGCTGTGTGCTCCTTGTTCCCACTGCACCCCAGCCCACCTTCTTCCTTGTGCTGCTACAGCCCCTGACTGCTCTGCCTATAGACAGCTCTGCTTCTTTGCAATCCCTGCTGCAACCAGAGTGATCTACAGTCGAACGCGATCTCATCGCCTGCCTGCTTAATGCTTTCCAGTAGCTTTTTTTATTGCTGCTCTAATAAGGAAGCGTCTCCTTAATATGGTTTATAAAGTTTTACACAGCATGGGCTCTGTCTGTCTCTGCAACGCCGTCTCATGCCTTCTCTTCCTCCAACATGACCTTCCCAAAGCGCTGATCACACTTCAGTTGGTTTTTATTTTTTTTTTAAATGCACTAGGGTCTCTCTCCCTTGCAACTCCCTTTCCGGCATTGTGTCTCATCATGCACCCCAGGCTGGAACTTGTAGTATAAATCCAGGGATGATGATTTAAACTCCTGACGACCCAGCCTTTGTGCTAGTATTACAGGTACACATCACCACATCCAGCTTATGTGTATGTGATGCTGGAGATCAAGTCCAGGGCTGTAATCACACTAAGCAAGCACACTGCCAGCAAGAGTTACATCTTTAGCCTTTTGCCACCAGCAAACACAAGCAGATGCTCCTTTGCTTGCCCTGTGCTAGTCATTGCTGGGCGTCCGTTTGTCTTGACTGGCACTCTGAAGTTACTTCTGAGCCTCGGACTGACATCCCCCGTTACAGTTCACTAAATCTAAAGCTTTCCTAATTAAAGTGCCTTCCAAAAATGGTCTGCAAGAGCAAGCAGCAGCTTTCTGTCCTTCCCGCCCCTCTGTCCTTATTCTAACACAGCGTGTGACATGGGGAAGGATGTGAGCGAGGTCCTCCAGGACTTAGTGCTTGTCCATTCTGCAAAGGAGGGCAGCCTGCATCTCTCTGAGGTGGGAAACCTTCCTGTTGAGTCGGTTCCGCACTTTTCTGTTATTTTTAGTGTTCAGTTCAAATCTGATTCATGTCAGCTTCCCAAGTATTTGCTGATTAAAACCAAAGCCAAAGGCCAAGGACTACTGAGACCAAAACATCTGTCAAACAGCTCAAATCAAGGGAAGGGAACAGAACGTTAAGCCCATAAAGGCAGTTCAAGCCTGCCTGCTTGCCTGCTTTTCTCTCCAACCTTCCCCCAGGGTAAACGGCAACCTTCAGGTATATTATTTCTGGCTTAGCTTATCTTACACCAGAGTGTAAATGTCACCTCTGGAACCAGGGCCCCTATCCACACATCTCTGAGACCACCATTAGTTTAACCTTTGTTCAGTGTCTCTTGAGTCTGAGAGGCCCTGTGAGGTCCATGGAGGAGGTTGCTCTCCCTGGCTCTCCTTTACACTCTTTCGTTATATTTAAGTCAGGATGAGCTCCTATCACTCTACTGGAGTGATGATAACTCTGAGGTAGGAGCATGCTACCTGTTTGAGGTCAACTTTGGTTACATAGTGGGTTTCAGATTAGCCCTGCACTACAGAATAGAAGAGTGTGTCTCACCCACACCCTCACAAGAAAATCAACACATTGAGCTACAGATGCCCCATGCTATTGTCTTGGGTGTAGCTGACTGGAAGCAGTAAGGCTGGGGCTACACAGTGTGGTTTGTTCACACAGTTGCAGGCTCCAGGGAGGAGAGAGAGCAGAGCTGGCAGGGTCCACCATCACTGGATTTCTACAGTGTGTTGCTCAGTCGGTAGCTTCTGCATGCTCTCTCTGCTTCTCTACCGGGTGGATACGCTCTCTCACCTCAGTTCCCAATATCCCTCCCCCTAAGTGTCTACCTGACCACTAGACACCAATTCTGGGCTCTGTTCATCTCTCTGGTTGCACCCTTTCTTCCTCTCCATCTTTGGCCTTTCCCCTCTCCTGTCAAGTGCAGTTTTTGGTGGTTTTTGGCTCCAATCTGCAGCCTGTGCTAGGGATATTTTAGTAGATTATTTTAAGCGAGCTCAGAAAGGCTTGGGTTAACTAGCTGAGACTCATAAAGTGGTCTCCCCAGGCCTGAGGTACTGTCACCAGGCATGAATTTCTGGAGACCTCCCTGGGATTCAATTAGGCACTCTTTGTCTTGGCGATTCTCACTCTCTGAAATAAGACTTGCCCCTTGCCAGAGCTCTGGTCTCATTAGGTCACTCTTTTAAATAACAACTCAAGCAGCTGCACTATTTAGCCACAGCGGGAAATCTTTGCAGATAAAATAGCTGCAAAGGGTTGGCTGTTTTCTGAGGAAGAAGGCCCCTTTGGCAGGCTGTTCCTTTCCTCAATCACAGCCCAGAAAGGTAGCAGGCTCCTCTGGAGAATTCCAAGAGTGGCCCAGACACTAGAGGACATTCAGAATGGGGAACTGGAACGGGGCTTGTTTTACCCCCCAAGTTCTGTCCTCCCAGAAATATTAAGGAGGAGGTTGAGTTCTTACTTACACCCACTGGATCATGGTTTTCTTCTCATGCGTGACAAGTTCTCCAGCCTGAGTTCAGGAACCAGAATAAGAGGCTATATGAAGAACCAGGGAGATGGTGCATTCAGTAAAGTGCAAATTTGCATCTCTAACACACATGAAGAAGGCCAGACATGGTCATGTGTGCCTATAATTCTAGCTCTGGAAGCTAGCCAGTCATGTCAAGTCACTGAGCCCCCCAGATCCTGTAAGAGATCCTAAAAAAAAAAAAAAAAAAAAAAAGAAGAAAGAAAGAACGAACTTATGTGTGACTGAGGAAGACAACCAATGTTGATCTCTGGGCTCTACACTTGCATATAAGTATGTGCATACATACCTGTACATACAAGCACATATGCATGAACATGTACACAGACATACCACACCACACCACATACATACACACAAAACAGAAGGTTGGAAGATGATTGATAGGCTTGAATCTCAAAGACAAATACATACTTATGGTTCACTTGTTTAGCAATCCAAGAATGTTTTAAAAAATGACCCTCAGAGAGGACCCTTGCATAATTTCAGATCATTATCATATAAGTGGTTTATATAAAGTATCAGTTTAAACCTTGAGGCTTGACTAGCTGGAGATCTGGTGTTTATTTCTGGAGAGGCTCTAGGTTGGTTAGAGAGCTTCACTATTCTCTCTCTCTCTCTCTCTCTCTCTCTCTCTCTCTCTCTCTCTCTCAACTTTGTTTCAAAGATTACAAATGACACAAACAAAGGAACAAAACAGAGCTCAGTGAACTCTGACCTCTAAATAAACAAGGAACATAAGGTTTGGCGTACATCCATCTCACACACTGCACAGGATGTACATCTACAGAAATAATATTTGTTATTCATATGAAATTCAAGTTTAACGAGGCTCCTGTCTCTTTACTTGCTGATCTAAGAACTCTAATTTGTAAATTAATAAGAACTAATTTACTTTGGAACCATGTCACATCCATTTATGCCTTATTAGTAAATACAGTACAATGCCCTGCTATAATGCAGGACATGCTGAGAGAGATTTATTCCAACTGGGAACTTCCTTTGATGGAAAGAGCTGGAGAATTTCTTGTGGCTAGTGAAGGGTTCTCTACAGAGAAACACCTAAAAATCTTTTGATACTAGATTATCTGAAATATTTTGAAGAAAGTGACTAGCTCCCTTGTCACATAGGTAGAGGATTGTAAGGTGCTAGTAAGCACAGGTCTATATTTCTTCCTTTACCCTTCCCAGGGAGAGTTCATGGCTATTTTCCTTCTCAATGTGTGGCCTAATATTCTGTTGGGTCCTTTCTGTCACTTGGGTGATCGCGCACCTACCATGCACTTCTGGGTTCTTATAAAATCCCAAGAACCTAGTGCTTCTGCTCTCTCTGCTCAGCAGCGGATGGAAACTTGGAGGAACAGCAGATGCTACTTGAGAAAGATGGATCTTAATATAGCCGTCCTTTTATGAATCTTGCCTAACGATCCCCCACCCCCACCCCACAGTGTCTTCAGTGTTCTTATTCCATGCTGGGTTTGCACTCTTCCTACATTCTTCCTTCTCAGTCAATGATTCCATCTCAAAAGGATAGGACTCTTCTCAGCCTGGCACAGGAAGAATAGGGAATAGGGATATGAAGAAAGGTGCATTGTTAGGTCCTTAATTAACTGAGCTGTAGTGAACATAATCTTCCTGCAACCTTGAGGCCCAAGCCTGGTTTTGGAACCACTGTGTCAGCTGGCTGCTCTCATGGGATGCCCACTTGACTCTCTTGGCCTGGAAAAATGCTGGGAGCTTAAGAAATAAACAAGGAATTAAAAGCATTAGATTTAGATCATATGAACAAGAGCTGATTGGTCATTTCCATCTGAGTTGCTATTGAATGTCCACTAAGCACCAAGCCTAGGTAGGTTTGCAGTAAGGCAGAGATATGTATTCAGCTTATATACTTTAATCCAGTCTACTTGTGAACCAGGTGAAAGGTTATGTGTATATGTATCTTGTAAGTGGAAGAGCTGCTGTAGTGGTCCTTACCTTGTCAGACAAAGCCACTAAAAGATCTAAAGAAAGCACTTTCATATAAACCGTTTTGAAAAGCAAGAGCCACCTGTGCATACTGGAAGAGAGACTCTATCCACTCAGTGGTTTTAAGAGGGCTTGTAAACTGGGAACAGGACTGAAGGACCTACTAACTATACTAAAGAATATATTCAATGCATATATTGCAAGTATAACATAGCAGATATGAAGAATAATCAGATGTGAAGATTGTTTAAATTATTTCCTCCAGTCTACTTTTCCTAATATTATATAGACTAATTATTATTCCAGTCAACTGTTTTTTGTAAAGTAATTTAATTATGTGATTGCATGTGTGTCTCTGTGTGGGGTATCTACATGAGTGCAGATGCCCAAGGAAGCCAGAAGAGGGCATCGGATCTCTTGGAGCTGGAATTATAGGAAGTTGTGAGCCAGCTGACATAGGAACCAAGCCCTAGTCCTGTGCAGTAGAAAGAAGTGCTCTTATCTGCTGAGCAGTCTCTCCAACCAAGTGATTGGGTTTTCCTCATAAGTATTCACTAATGCTCAATGTTGAGACTTTTGCATAATTATTACTTTGATCGTTATTTTATTCTGTGTCTGATTTGCAAGACACAAAATTTACCCATGGCATAGGTGGAATGTTTTTCTCTTCATCCTTCATTTTGTGCCTTCTGTCATTTCTCTTTCTTTAAAAAGTGACATATAAGAGAATCAGAATGAAGAGGAATGTACGACAAACATTAACTAAACAATGCTTGTAGGATGGGAGAGACAGTGGCACCCTGTCTACAGGAAGGAATAGAATCCTCTTGGAGAACAAAAACCAGAATCAGAGAAGGAGTAAGCAGATATCACTTGGCAGAAGAGATTTCATCTCTGAAAGTACAGGGTTGGAACCAGTGAGGTAGGTTAAGAAGGAAGGTGTCCTGTACACATTGGAATACAGTAGTCAGTGGCCAGGCAACTGGAGGAATCACGTTATTCAACATTTGCAAATGTTCTGATGCAAATGTTCTCAAAAGACATCTGCTGGTCACCATGTTTAAAGGTGTAACCTGTCCTTCTCACCCTTCCAACCATCCCTGTTCTTTTCTACTGCTCTGCTTCCCTCTATGACACAAAGGAGACAGTCTAACTACAGTTTGTCTTTAAAGGTTTTTCTAACTTTCTCCTTCCAATCCATTTCAATCTCCAAATGTTTTGTCTTTAATTGATGCTTATAAGCCTAGAATAGAAGATGAGCAGATAGTTTGTGAGTTTATGTTAGGTTAGAGAAGGAAAAGAGATATGAAGTGTTATTTGGAGAGAGGGGGAGAGAGGGAGGGGAGGGGAAGAAAGGAAGGGAGGGAGAGATAAAGGGAGAGGAGGAAGGATAGGGAGAGAGGGGAAGAGGGAAGGGGAGAGGAAGAGAGGGAGGGAGGGAGGAAGGGAGAGAATAAATAGCAAAATGGCTGGTCTAGAACTTACTGTGTAGAACAGGCTGGCCTCAAACTCATAGCGATCCACCTGCTTCCACCTCCTGAGTGTTATGATTTTTAAAGCATCATGTATTTTTAAGAAACCCACATCCCAGGGACCTTGGCAGACCTGGGCTGCATCTGTGTGTAAACCTGCAGCACAGCCACTCCTGTGCAGCACAGAATGAAGCTTTAGGAAAGACCTGTCTCTCTTTGCATGGCTGGTGCTCATCAAACCCAACCCCTCCCCACCCTTGTCTACTTAGGCAATGAAGCAAAGAAGAATCTTGTGAATTTGAGAATAGATCTACAGAGGTTACTTATTTGTTAGAGGTTGGCAGTCCCAAAACCCAGGGGTCCTGATGGCTGGGGCAGTGTTAACCAGGGAGCCTATGGCTGACTGTTAACTTTTGCTCTGACCTGCAGTCCCTAAAACTCTTGCTCCCCCCCAACCCCTGCTTCTTAACCCAGACTAAGGCACAAATTCACATTTAATGAGAACTGAAGCTGGCATTATTTAGAGGTTGAGTGGGAGTTGTTTTTCTGTCTGCTCTTTCTTCCCACCAGAGGATAAAGGATGGGGGTTTCCAGGAAGCTAGAAAACGGTCATTTATGGTTATAGACAGGAGCTGGAAACCGAGTGAAGGCTGGACCCCAGTTGGTCATGATTAGCTGGGCAAACATTGGTGTCTTGAGAGCAGTGCTAAGCATATGGCCTTTGCAGCCGTATGAGATCTTGTGTTTTAGATAAATAGTGGTTTCAGACTTCCTCTCTGATGGTACAGACAGTGGGGCACAGGTGCTCATATCCTAGAGACAGTTCACTAGTACCTGAGGTACCCAATATGGATTTGGAAAAGGTGGACATTCAGGATGGCTGCTAAGGTGTCTGAAGTGGCACTGTAGACAGTCCTTGGGTAGAAACTAAGAAAGGAATAGGTTGGAGGTACCAGCTACACACAAGAGACCTTTCTCTGGCCTTCAAGCTTGTCCCAGAGGCACGCTATCTTGTGGCAGTGTGCAGAGAGGTGAGCGTTCCCAGACTGGCATCCGTCCCCAAGCTGGGCAGGCTGGTCACACATGAAGGAACTGCTGCTGACAGATTAGAGCTCCCTGCTGCCGAAGTCTGTTTCCTCTTGTCCAGCTTCCAGGGGCAGCAGTCGGCCAGGGGCTGCCCACCGCTCTCTCACTACGTCTACTGCATCTCCTCACTCATTATTGCTTCATGCCTACCCTCCTCTTCTCCTTTAGCCTCTCCCATCTTTTTCCTTCCTGGATGGTGTTTTGTTCACTGATCTTTTACTGCCCTCCTTTTTTCTGCTGGTTTTTATTGAAGAGCTTTGAAGGTTTTCTGTATTCATGAGTGACCTTATGTGCAGTTCTTGCATGCACATACCTGGAGTCACCTAGTGAATATTGCATATGCGAGGAGGGCTTGTGTGTGCATGTGTCCAACAAAGTTGAGCATCCTCAAAAGAGGTGGATAAAACAGGTAAAATTATTTACCTAGTTCTTCCTATTGCTAAGACTGTATTGACCATCGTTAGAGTTGGAGGAACCCTTCAAGATATAATTTATTCTCACCCCAATGAATCTTAAAACCTAGTTCTTAAGTCTTGATGAGGATAAGAATGGCAGTTGGGTAACCAAAACCTTTTGTGTGTGGTCAAAAAAAGAAGAGACTTGGGCTGGGGATATACAGATCAATGGTAGAACATTTGCCAAGCATGCAATAGGACCCAAGTTTGGTCCTAGTATTAGAAGCAAAATGGAGGGAAGAAAGGAGGCTTAGCAGTCAAAGGGCTTTATACATTTCTGACTAGGCATAAATGCCTTATTTTACTTAAGTCATATTCTCCCTGGACAAAACCACAAAACAGCCACAGAAGTCATGCTGTGCCAGTAACACGTTCATTCTGAGTGGAGTAGACACCTTTATGATCCCCAGCAAGAGATTACAAGTAGAAGGTCCATGAGGTCATATGTCAGGGGACACTGGGTGTGGATCTCAAACCTGATGGTCAAAAACTGCAAGTTGTTTATTATTATGCCTAAGAATCATGAGAAGAAAAGTGAGCATTTTCATTCGGGCAATGGTCATGTGTATCACCTCACTTAACCATGGCAACAAGCCTGCCCAGGCCTTGCACTCATCAGTGTGTATGGGCAATGACCATCAACAGGGAGAACCCAGGTGTTTCCTTTTCTTTTACCCAATGGCAGATCCAGGCACTTCCAACACAGTGTTCTCTCTCTCTCTCTCTCTTTCTCTCTCTCTCTCTCTCTCTCTCTGTCTCTCTCTCTCTCTTTCTGTCTCTCTCTCTGTCTCTCTTTCTGTCTCTCTCTCTTCCTCCTCCTCCTCCTCCTTCTCTTCCTCCCTCCTCCTCCTCCTCCTCTTCCTCTTTGAACAAAAGTCTTCCAGGTACTTTGCTTAAGCAAACACAATAAAATAAAATAAAATAAAATAAAATAAAATAAAATAAAACAGCACAATAGAAGGTTATCCAAAATGTACTTAATTATTACATAAACTTGAATAGTGGGACATATTCCTGCTTATTGTTGCCAATGTAGTGTGTGTGTGTGTGTATGTATGTGTGTGTGTGTGTTAGATGAGTGTGCTGTAGACTATTAGTGAAAATACTGACTCCACAGGCTACCCAGGACCATCCTCTGCATCACTCTGGTGACACATCTCACATGTCTTCACACATAGACCTGATTCTTTATTTGGTGGCAATAGGGTCACATAGTCAACAACCTCTTCTGTTGCACAGCCAGTGAGGAAAGAAAACAAGCACTCTGAACTAACATCACTGACACCAAATTCATAGGGATTGTTTTAACTCACAGCCAACCTAGTCAAATTTTCTGTGTTTCTGTGAACAGTACCCACTCATATCCTAATTTAAACAACATAGTGGTCGCATTCAGGAATCTGTCCAGAGCTGCACGGTAGCTATGTGACTCCCTGCATCCAGTCCCTGCTAGTTCCCTTCTGGGTGTGGCCTACATTAGTCTGCCCAAGATGGCTGCCAAAACTCCAGATTCAAGCAATAAAATTAATACAAGAAAGCAGAAGGCATGTTCTTCTTTTTTTTAGGGGAATTCCTAAAATTGTCACACTTTCAAATTGCACTTTATTGGCCAGAAATCGGTCTCTACTCACAAACAGCTACAATGACAACTGAATAGTTCAGCTTCTAACCTGGACAGCAATATGTCCTGGTTAAAAAAAAATTTTAGTTCTGTGAACCTGAGAACACCAAGAACACATTTTTGGTAGGCAATGAGTAGTCTCTGCTGTACTTGCTCATGAGACTCCCCAGAATACAACAGCTTAGGAATAACACAAACAGCCAGCGATAGGGATCACGTAGGCCAGCTGACCGCATTAATAAAGGGCTATTGAAATCGGACAGCATTATGGAAACCTAGCAAAAGACCTTGAGGAGCACCATGGGAAGACTACTGGGGGGAAGCACAAACACTGCCCAGAAGTATAAACAATCTCCATGTGGCAAAACAGCATAGTCATTGTGAAGTCATCAATGGAAACTTAAATTATATTGATTATCCTTGGTTTCAGGAACCCAAGAGCTCTATCTTACCTTAATAAAATTTCCATTAAAAGACTTCCTATAATCAGGAACAAAAAGGAGGCTAGGGACTTAAAAACACTAAGCTTCAGCAATTTAGTAAAATTATTTTTTTTAAGAGTTATTGAATGACTACTATGTGCCAAGAGTTTTGTGTAGCACCATTTAATCTGGAGAGCATTGCCCAGAGCATCACTGTCTCTGTGTTTTTCACGTTAGAAAAATGGAGATCAAGCCGAGTGGGCCACATTTACATTTGACTTGCAGATGAGGTTGATTCCAACCCATTCTGTACAAATCTCAGAGCCAGTGCCCCCCCCCATTGTTGACCCACCCAGGACTACTTCCTGTCCCACAATGCTGAGTCAAATGTGAAGGCCTTTGATTCAGATGAGCATAGATAGCATTTGCTCACAGGACAGAGGGGCTCAGAATCAAGGATTACTTCCTTAGGCTGGGCAGATGGTTTGGTGTGTAAAGTATTTGTAGTACAGAGTTCAAATCTCAAGGATGGCAGTGTGGCTCAGTAATTCCAGCACTCCTTTGTTGGGATGGAAAGTGAGCACAAGGGAGCCCCTGGAAAGTCACAAGCCAGCTAGCCTAACATATGCAGCAGGGAACAAGAGACTATGCCTCATACAAGGTGGTGAGAACTGACAACCAAGGATATTCTCTAATTTCTGCACGTATGTGCCCACACTCAGTAAATGAACATACACACACACGCACACAAACACATGCACATAATACTCTCACACAAATGAACACACATACTCACAAATGAACACTCTCACACATTTACATACACAGACAAATGCACACACATACACATGTGCACACATACAAATGAATATACATACATACACAAATAAAGACACACTACAGACATATATGAGCGCTAGTCTCTGTTCGACCATGACAGACCCAGAGTGAGACTAGGAGTGGCATCTAGTACATGTGTATTAAAGATGCCTACATTGATCCCAGGAGATGCCGCCTTGTCATCGGGTTCACTTTCCTATGGTTCTTTGAGCACCCTTCCATTCACATAAGGAAGGATGTTCAATCTCTCTTATTCTGACTATATATGTTCTCAAGTTTTCTATCTCATACATGGAAAACTGCACACAACCACTCCATACCTGAAAATCTAGTGATGAAAGAGTGTTGCCAGTGCCTACTCGATGCCAACCCTACCTGCCCTTGGGGGTTGGAGATGAGGTGGTGCAGAGTCAATGACACAGAACCCAGAAACAAGTGAGAAATGCATCTGAACACTGCTGCAAGCTCCTTTAATGCCCTCCACCAGCGCTCTATTGGTCCCAAGAAAGCATCTCTTCTAAACAACAGTTCCCAATTGACTGGCATTGTCTACATCAACAGTTCTTGGTCTTTCAGACAGTCTTCAATTAGGTCCTCCTATCAGAGATGCCTTTATGGCTACGAGGCTCCTAGCATTTACACAGAGGTGGCCACAGCAGTTCCTCCTACACAAGAGGAGGCAAACATTCTGTTCTAGAGCCTGTTGGCACTCAGAGAGGTCAGAGGAACATTGAAACTATTGTCATGGACATGTGTTAAGACAAAGCAAGACTTTGACCTCTGTCTTGATTTACAGATGTCCTCCAAGGCCACGGTTCATTTTTGACAGGTTAGATAAGTTTTGGATTTGTTCCAGGCATAGATACTGCCCGAGACCAGACCGGAAGGAAGCAGAGGTGGGGGGGCGTGCTGCTGGGGAAGAAACAGGGCTGAACCAGGGCCAGTTTTCTGCATTTCACGAAATGACTTTTACACTTGGTTTACTTGATAACATATGCAGTAGGTGTTTGTGCTCCCTTTTCTATACTGAGACTCCTTCAAGGTTCTGGAAGATGCAAATGCTACCCAGCATGCACTTTGATTGGCCTCAGGAGGAGTGGGGCAAATGCAAAAAGATCCCTTTAATTTGCAGTCTTAGATTTACTCTTCTGGCAACACAAAGTGACTCACCCAAGAGTCTGGCAAGGCAAGCAGAAGGAACAAAGATCAGCAGTAAAGAGGATGCTGGCTGGAGCTATCAGGAATTTTCTGGTGCTTCTTTAGGACCTAAAGGATCTTTTGTGTTTGAGACCAGGGTAGTGAAGTTAAGGAGAAAACACATTCTTCCATCCTAAATTCCAGTTTAATTTGTTGACCTCCTGGTCACAGATTATTCACCCCTGAAAACTCAAATGTGCATGGGAGAATATTCCTCTGAGATGCACCCCAATCCCTCCCCCACACACATACACGTACAATTGGTGTGCTCACTCACCCACAAGTTTAAAAATAGGAGCCATGGTGTTGCCATGACTCCCGGTGCTACTCAGTGCTTCTTCCCTCAGATGTGATTTCCCTTCAGAGCAGGTTTAGGTGAGACTCTGGCTCAGAGCGGCCTCTAGTGGCACACTCCTTAAGGGAAGCGCTTCCTTCCCCAGTTCAGCCCAGTCCCCAAACTAACCCACAAGGGGCAAGTAGAAAGATGTTTAGAGCCATTCTTCAGGGGATCAGCTTCTAGCAGACCTGTCTTCATAGTGACAGTAACGGGCCTACTGTATGCTGCAAAATGGGAAGGGGCAGACGGCAGAAGATTTGCAGCCCACAACTATTAGGATAGTGCAGGGTAGCAGTAGGTGCTTCCGGTCGAGGGAGTGGTGGCATTAAGGCACACTAAGTAAGGGAGGTTTGCTGTGATCAGCGCAGCTAGCATTCTTTGTTCAGTTAGAGGACTCTTTCAGAATGTTACCACCTGGTAATGAGTCAACAGCCTCGGGGAAGTGTTGACAAGGTGCCTTCCTTGCCTGCTGTCTTTGCTCTTTCCCGCTCCCGGTGTTTTGAGTCCTCAGCTTCTTGTTGCCAATTACATGGAAGAACTTAGGAAGACCGATGAGACTCTGTACAGAACCGGGGCCCGACCTAGCACAAATTCTAACTCAGAAGGACCGGATACAGGCTTGGAATGATATGTATCAAAGCGCGGATGTTGATTCCAGCAGCCAGGGGCTTAGAATCGCCCTGTTGTCATTTGTGTGTTCTAGATGAACAGAACAGGGTAGAATGACATTTTATATGGGTTTGAAACCTGGTGTTCATGAAAGGATTCTTTCCTTTGCTTTCCTCCTGAAGATCAGTCTAAAAACTGTAATTGTTGTCGTTGTTGAGAACCTCAAATTCTGGAAAGGGTACAAACTGTGAACATTTATCTCATGAGAGGTAAATCCTGATTCTCTCCTGCATCCCGTTCCTTGTGGGGCTTTTTTTTCCCAGAAAGATGAGTTTCTATCAGCAGGTTTGGCAGCGCAAGCATCTGAATGAATTGACTTTAAACGTCTTCAGTTCAACCCATATACAGACAAAAGACATGAAACTTTAAAGCTTCCAGTATGATGTGTGTCCCGGCCCTGAGGAGATATTGATGCATTGCTAAATTTTGGAGCACATAAGGGGCTTTAAAATGAAAGTTTCTAGTGCTGGAAAATGATGTTCTTTGTATTACTACACTGTTATTATATTTAATGGAATTGCAGACTGAAGTGCAGGAAAGGGAAAACAGTATTTAGAATAAAAAGCAATGGGTGAAGACTACAGCGAGGAGAGTGAGATGTCCACCTTCTACCTCTCCCCGCTGCCTTCTCCTTCTGAGTAGTTAGTCCCTCCCACAGTGGCAGGGGCTGGTAGGTACTTTTATAATGTGTGGCATTTAAATTTTTTGTGGTTCTGACTGGGCTCAGTCTTGGCACGGTTCTGTGAGCCAGTGAGGCCAAAGCACAGCTCTGTAATTGTATTAAGAAACACAATTAAGAAATATTGCATTTGCAGAACAGATGAATGCCAACTGTCTGATTAAAGACTTGGGGGAGATGTTATGTTTCGCCAAAGAAATAAGAAGACAAAGGGAAAGAGTGCTGCACTGTTCTTGTTAGTTCTCTGTGATTTGTACAGGAGGACCATGGCAGAGCCTCCAGGCACACTTACCACAGAGGCATCATTAGGTGACCGTTGCCATTGGTTTTAACCAGACTTCCACATACCCAGTCATCTCCCTGACAGGCAGAAGTTTTACATCTGATCCTTACGCTTATCAGATTGTGGTTTTATGGACTGAGTAGGAGGGGTGGAAATCTAGGGTTCCTGTTAGCCTCCAAATCCAGATTCCGACAGTGGTTACAGGAGTTTTCCTACATCCCTTCACCAATAACGTAACACAAGGAAACAGCTAATCACCACTCGTAAATAGCATTCATTAATTGCTTTACAGTGCTTGCTCTCCTTTTGGAACCAGCCAGGCATCTCTTGTGTAGCATATTCTAATATTCAGCTGGCTTCTTGAGGTTTGATAGAAAAATATCTTACACAGGCAGACAGTCGAATTCTTATTTTACACACGACTTAATGCCAGGCTCTGCAAGCAGAATTATGTATTTAGCAGTTTTGCTTAGAAGCATTTCTGGATTTTATATCCTCATACACACAGTTCTTCATTTGAAGTTACAGATGGTTGAAAGACAGATAGCAACCACATTACACTCTCAGACCAGTATAGACTCGTAGATTTTAGGAGCTTAGAGCCCGTGACAATTCTTTGTCACCCCCTAGCTCTTTACAACTTCCTTCCCTACTGATGGTCTTGTCCTCCTGCGTGATGTGATCTGAGCCTCGTGCTATGCTGGTCATTTGGGACGGGTGTTGTATGCATCATGTAGGAAGTAGCAAAGACATGATAGTTAACCTGCCCAGAGCATCTCCCAGTTGCCCCCACAGATCTATGTTTGCACCTTCAGTCAAAGGGAGTAACTCAGAAATGCCAATGAAAACCTGGACCAGTGTATTTGAGTATCAATAAAGAGTGCTCACATGAAATCTTTTTTTTTCCCTCTATGCCATGGACCATGATAGTTACGTGTCTCAGTGCTGGGAGCACTGGGGAATGTTCTTTTTTCTACTGCAAAGGTAAAATTCAAAAGTGGAAAATAACAGGAAGCACAGCATTAAGTCAGCTTCCCAGATCTTCTGGGTCTTGTGTAAAGGTCATACATACTAAGTCTGTTGGTCTGTCAGTTCCGGAAGTGACACACGCTTCAGACCAAAGTTATTTATTTCCAGAAATTAAAAAAAAAAAACAAACAAACAGATCTTTGTGTCTTCCATTCCTTCTGAGCCCTGAGAAGGGAACCTACTTAGTTGGCTGAAGCAGCTGTCCAAATCAGTCATTCTGGTTATTAGTAAGCAACTGGGAATATGTGTATAAAAAGAAAAGAATTTGACAAGAAACATAAAGAAACAGGATCTCACTGATGGGAAAGACATAGTAGACATGAACAAGGTCAATGCATGATCCTCAATGCCCAGGTACAGAGCCTCTGCTGGCAGGGTCCCAGAATATGCCTTTAGTCCAGATTGCAAGAGCCACAGACGGTGCTGCATGGGGACCAGCCTCATGGCAGGAGAATGGCAAGCTTTAACCTGGCAGCAGCGTGCCAGAGAAGAGAGAAAACCTTGCTCCTGGAAGTTTAATGAAAATCTTCCAGAAGTGTCATGTGCTCAAAATTTCCTCAAACATATTTTTCATTCTCTCACAAAAAATACCAAGTCCAAAAGCATGGTCTAACCCCCAATGGTCCCCTTCCAGGAAGCTGCTGATGGAAACCCATCGACTCGGGAACCTCACTATTGTAGACAGAGGCTGGGACAGGGCTACAGTCGTCTTCTCCAACCAAATCTGGAGGACAGTGTTGTTGTCTTTGCCTTATTGGTTAGAATAATAACTGAACATGCTGCATAATAGACACTTGGACATCTAGAGAGAAAAACTCATTTCCCCAAAAGTCTCTGGTGGCTCCCTTCCATGAACAAGATGATGTCCAGAGTCTTAGGCTAGTCTCTGGGACATCTGGGTCCATCCCTAGTGATTGGACCGATTTTATCTAACTGTCACATCCTTCCACATGGCCTGCTTTCTGTAACATACATCGCATGAGATTTAGCAACATCACATGGCACAGATGACATGGCTGACCACCCTCTAAGCCAATAGTCTTCCCGCTCCCCACGCTTGCAACAACCACTGACATTTATGTCCCTTTCTTTTTATCCCTGGGGAAGTCCAGGAATGTCCTCTACGATGTGACACATGTTTCTTCCTCTATGAAGCCTTCTCTGGCAATGAGCAGATGCTATTGCTTCCATTCGCATTCCCACACTCCTTTGTCCATCCCTCTGTTTTAGCAGTCTGATGTGGACATGGGTCAAACTAAAAAAAAAATACATGGGAATACTGATGGGTTGGAACATCTCATTCATGTTTTGTACTCACCTTAGGTAGGACTCCACTCATGGTAAGCACCACCTTTCTTTTAATCATTAACTTTCATTCTTAGACAATTTCATACATGTAGATAATGAATTGAGTTCTTCCAACTGCATTCTCCTTTAAATCTCCCTCTTGCCTCTTTCACCCCCCTCTCTTGCTACGAAGCCTTCAGCTACATTTTCGTCTTTTTTTTTTTTTTTTAATGACCCAGTGATTTTAACCAGGGCTGTCTGTGTGACTACAGGTTAAAAGCTGTATATTGAAAGTCTGGTGGTATCACTGATGGGTATTTAACTGAAGACAATAACTACCTCACCCCCAGACCCAGCCAGTAGCCAATCATCCAGCAGGAAAGGGGTAGAATCATGTATAGATGAAGCATACAGAATTGAAAGGCAGGATTTGTGCCTGTGGAGTGGGAACCTTATCACTCTCTGTAAAGACTAAATGTTCTCTCTTTCATGTGTGAAGGTGATTTTGCAGATTCACCAATAGGGAAAATCTGGCTTTGAATTTCAGCATTTGTTTTATGTGAGAGTGTTCACACGGTCTCATACCTAATCATTACTGTCATGTACTTGGAAGTAATTCCTCTCTGCCTTTCATTCCTTTTATGTATACAGCTGGTCAGACTCCCCTCATTCCTTCACAGTGGCCCTCAGTGAAGTCGCTTTCCCCTCTTTACTTCCATCCTTATTAAACTCATTAACTTGCACCTAGATTCTGTAGCAAGCTTCTCCGTGTTCTCTCTTACACATCACTGAATCATCTTACCCAGTCTCCACTTTAAATGGTGCACATCTCACTTGGATCATTTTATGCAAGTAATAAAGGACTTAGGCTGACTTCACTTAGAAAACCAAACCTTGGCTCGATAACCACCCTCCTTGTATCCCATCATCACCCTCAGATCTCAGAAGGGACTCTGAGAAGGCATCTCCCTTTTCATATGCCACCAGAACAAGGTGCTGTGCTGGAAAGTGGCTCCTTGGAAGGCAGGAGAGCATGGCACTTCCCCAGCTGTGTGGTAGCTCAGTGCAGTTGCTTCTTGGCAAGGAAGTCATTCAGCTTTTCTGATTTCCTGCTAGTATCATACATAGAAAAGGTGTTCGCTTGGAAAAAAATGTGTCTGGGGGATTGGGGCCTTCT
This sequence comes from Arvicanthis niloticus, assembly GCF_011762505.2. Lineage (NCBI taxonomy): Eukaryota > Metazoa > Chordata > Mammalia > Rodentia > Muridae > Arvicanthis > Arvicanthis niloticus. The sequence continues at coordinate 72,800,801 of NC_047666.1, read as the reverse complement.
CTTCCTTCTAATTCTGAAATTCTTTGACTCTCTGAGAGTAGGAAGGATTGGGCCCTTTCCTTGAACTGTGCTCAGTGAAGAGGCTTGAATAGGAACCTCAGTCTGATTCATACCACAGGATGGTACAGCAGCTGAAGAAGGAAGATTAAGGGTCTGAGAGTAAGCCTGTGTCTTGTGTCTACTCTCTATGATGCTGGCTGCACTCTTGTCTAGACTTGGCTTTAATTCTTCTCTCAGCTAAGCTTTCGGTTCACTTGATAAAGGAAAACAAATAGGTCAGATTTGATTTTCTTTGATCGCAGGGTTCATTTTATGCTCTTCCTGCCTCAGCAAACACTAACGGGCAATGATTCAGTCTACTTGCCAGGTGCTGGCCTGAGGTGCACTGTCCCCTTCTTGGGCCTCTCTTGTGGGGATGCTTTTTGAAAAACACCATTTGCAGTTCAGGAGGGTGACAGTCACAAAACAAACTCAGTGGCCTGGGGTCTGCATCCTCTGACACAGTTCCAACCATGGAATTGTTCACCATTCTGATGATAAAATTTTCATGGAAGACCTCATGAAGCTCTGCTACCTTTCTTTGCCTCCAGGAATAGCACGCTATCCTTCCTTTGCCTGAGTTAGGAGTACCAGCGCCATCTTTGATTCCTTCTTCTCCACTCCCCTCTCTCAGTTTCTGAATTTTACTGTGTCTCTGCATGACTACATCTCATATCCCTCCACTTCTTCTCATTTTACCCATGACCGGATCAACCTTTACATACATGGCTCTTTCTATGCCTTGGCTCCACATCACCAGGATGCCTGGAGCAAGGCTTCATTCTATGTTTATTGAATGAGTGAGTTAATTTAAGCTAATTGTGAAATTAAGTTTGGTGTTATCTATGGACTTGATTTCCTCTGGGTTTTGGGGGTGCTGTATTATTGAAGACTTGATGTCAGGTTCTATTCTTAGATTCTTTATATTTTTAAACAAATGATGAAGTGTCTACTCTAGCCCAGAGCTGTCCTCAGTATAAAGGACTATAAAGGACGGCACAATAGGGAAGACACAATCGAATTTACTTCACAAGTCAAGTTCAGTTCAGAAAGCAAAGCCCTCCTACACAAACATGTTGAGTAAAAGTGTGAGAGACAGATTATGGTGAAGTGCTTCAAATGGGTGGTACAACTCTTGTGCTATAGAGGAGGGGACTGTCTGTATTGCTGAAGTTAAAGCCCTGGAACAGCTTGAAGAACGTGTAGGCACTGGTCCTCATCCTAGACTTCAAAGGATGCAGACTATAAATAGCTAAGAAGCTGATATTTCTCTAAGTGGGAATAATCACATGACCAAAGATTTAGACTCAAAACTTGACAGAGAAGGTTATGTTGCTATCAACATATCTTAGTGTAACTGGGGAGAAGAGATGACAAATAAGGATGGGGTCACAGTGGAAGAGCCTTGTTCTTTTCACAGACAACAGAATATACTGGAAAGGAACCATCTTGGGAGTTGGCTTCTAATTGTTCTAATTTTGTAGTTTTAAATCAAGTCATTTATTCTCTCTAGGGCTTGGGCTTTTTTGTTTTAGTTACAGAGAGACAGAGACAGACAGGCAGACACAGAGACAGATTGAGAAGCCTTTGGTAAATATCCTGCATGTGAAGAGATGAGAACCAGTCAGGGGTCACAAAGAGAGCTGGAAAATGTTGACTATTTTAGAATCTGGTAATGGTCTATATACTGCTAATACAGGCTTGAACAATCAAAGCTGGTTTTTTAGAAGACTAATAAGGAAACAGATGGATGGGAGTTGTTGACACTGGAGCCTGTTTTTCACAGAGGATTCAGCAGATTCTGTGCTGAAGCTGTACATGCTCCTGGGGTTGTCTTGCAGTGCCTACAGCTACGAACATGAACTTCCAGATTCATCAGCATACAGTTGGCACAACTGTTGGATTCCTAGCTGAGAGAAAATGAGCTCTCTCGGAAGAGCATGCAAAGGAGAGGAAGGTGTGATTCAAACTGAATCCTCAGCACTCACAAGTGTGGGAGCACGAGAATGGGGCCAGTGTTGAGCAAAAGTCACAGGCCTTATGGAGGCTGTGGTCATCAGTTGAATTGGGGCATAGCCTTTAAAAGCCATTAAGTAAAAGGAGGAGGGACTAGTGGTGCCTGATGTGGCACATAAGATAGACATTATAGGGTCACATGCCTTCTTAATTTTTCTTATCTTTTATGTGGCTATCATTAGCCAGAAGTTGATTGTTTATGCTTTTTAAATAGGCTGTACCTAGTTTTTGAGCATCTTATTTGTTTACATAGCATAAGGAAGGAAGGGACTGAATGGGTTTAAAATAATCCCCAGTCACCAGGTACAAGAAAAAGTTAGTGAGGAAAGAGTTTAACATTCAACTGTTGGCTAAATGAGATCTAGAGCCTATTATACAGGATTAGAAGCTACAGGCATCCCTCCTCATCATCCTGGTCCCTGCACCAGCTAGCCCAGAGCTGTGGCCAGTGAACTTGATACCACAGCTATCCATCAGAGGTAACACTAGCTGTATCTCACTGCCCTTCTTGTCTGTTAATGGAGAACAAACCAAAGCTCCTTGCAGAGGGCCATCAAAGAGTGTTCACAGCACAGTCAGCCTTGCTATTATTATCTAATTTTACTTGTTTTATGGCACTGCCTCTGTTCCTATTGACGTTAATAACTGAGAAGTGAGTGGGAAATTATATTTAGAAAGTATGATCATTAAAGATGATATTTTCCTCGTTCTTTGGGGAGAGAAGCATTTCTTCCATTATCATCTTGTAAGATGTGAATTTATATGAAATCCAGGCTCTTGCTTGTTCTTGACTTTCCCTTGCTATGGGAGCTGAGCCGAAATGCCAGGGAAGAGGCCATCGATGGCATGGCGACACCAATTTCTATTAGAAGGTTTTACTGATGCTGCAAGCGGAAGTCATCTTGAAAGGAAAAGTGAATATTTCTCAGAGCAAAGATGTGTGTGCTGACAATTTTGATTCTGCCCAGAGACGCTGGCATTTTGTCTCTGGGGGCGGTTCTTATGTTTCCAACAGTGTCCCTGCCGCACATAGCATGTTCTCTCCTCGATCATCTCCTCCCACCCCCCTCCCCATATGTCTTCCTCTTTGTCTCGCCCACCCCGCTCCTGCTTTCTCTCCGTCTCTCTCTTATCCTGTAGGTTAGTTCCCTTCAGCAGCAAAGTGGATCCTCTCACAGAGTAGAGGATTACAGCCCCCAAATCCACCCTCCACTCCTTCAGCCATCTCTTCTCTGGAAGTTCGTGAATAAACAAGGGGACTGGGAAGCAGTCTTCTCTGCCGGTTCTCTGTACCTCTCTCTCTGTTTCACTTTTCCTCTGAAAACTGAGCTTCCCCCCCACCCCCTTCTTTATCTTTCTCCACAATAGCAAGTCCTTCCCTGTTCCTCTAGGATTGTCTCTTCATGAATAAATCACTCTTGGTCCTTGAGTTATCTGGCTTTGGAAATCATTATCATTATCTAAATCTAGGACAGTCGAGAGTGACATAAGATTAGAGGAGCAAACCTAGATGTGGTGGCTCATGCCACCTTTCAGTCTATGGAGGCAGGAGGATTAGGAACTCAGAAGCAGCCTTGGATACATAGCAAGTCCTAAACCAACTCTAGGCTACTTGATAACCCTACAGCAAGGCATTTAAACAAACAAGATTAATAAACAAAGGAAGAAAGGACTCCAGTTGGGGGTGGGTCAGGATGGCTGGGCAAACTGGTGGCGTTAGGAGACAGCTTCTAATTGTGGCTTTAAACTAAGTCATTTGTTCTCCTCAGTTTTGTTTTGAGAGAGAAAGAGAGAAAGAGAGAGAGAGACAGAGACAGAGAGAGAAGCCTTTGGGAAATACTCTAAATGTGAATGTGAAAGAACAGAGAGCAGAATTTGGGGTTCACAAGAATAGCTGGAGAATGTTGACTAATTCAGAATCTGGCAATGGCCTATACAGTGCTAACACAGGCTTGAACAATCAAAGCTGGCTCTTAGATCACAAATAGGGGACCTCATGGAAACCAACAGCCCCACTTCAGGATGGATTAAAGCACCTGCAGGTATATCTTGAGATCTAAAACTCTGATTTGTTTTTTATTTGTCTAGTATAAGTGAGGCACCCATTTGCACAGGAAGGGGTAGGAACACTTTGTGGCTTGGTTAACTGATAAAGCATCAGAAAACCAAAGGTTGGTTCTCAAAAACCGATGTAGAGAAATTCCCAGTCTCTAATATCTCATCCCATTCATCCTGAAAATTGCATCAGTTCCTCATTGAATCCTCCTCTCTGATTTTAGCCCCACTCTATACCGAATTTTAGGAGGGCTACTGGGTGTGTTGTTCTTAGAGTGCCTTCAACAGCCATTGGTTGCTGAGTGAAAGGAAAATGGAGCTAATTCAAGTGGACCTAACAGTCAATTATTTGTTCATCCATTCATTCTTCAACCACTGCCTTCCAGGGGTCAGCCATGCTGCTGGCTTTGCAAATAGAGAATAAACTGCACATTCTCCTGCCCCTTAGAGCTTGTGGTCCCTAATAATGCAGGTGGCCAAGCACCCACGACGATCCATTAGTAGCTGTTTTAAAAGGGCTGGGGACCGCATTCTCCCATGCCCAGGAGAAGAGAGGCCTGCAGAGGTATGTTTCTTTGGCTGCCAGATGGTCTGTTATTACAGTTTTCCATTGTATGCCACAAAGCTCTCATCTTGAGCCATTAATAAACAGGAACACGGTTTACATTTCTTAAGCCTTTTACTCACAGCCTCCTCTGTTCCCAGCAGCAATCGCAGCGCTGGGTCCTCCCACCTTGAGAAACAATGACCATCTGAGTCTATATTCGCGTCACCGTTTCATGGACTCTGCTGAAGGAATGAGTGCACCGTGCTTTTAACAGGACTAATCGCTGTCATTACTGTAATAACAAGATTTATAGTCTCCTTACAGTTTGTCAGGCACCCTCGCCTCTAGCACTTGGGCATTCCAGAGAGTTAAAATAGCATGCCTTGGCTTTCCAGCTAATGAGTGAATAGCCAGAAACTGGATTAAGCTGTTTTAAAGCCCCAGGTGACCAGGGGGAGTTTTAACAATCCCAATCCCAATGCTTCTTTTACACAGCATGGATAATGTAGAGAGTCACTGCGTGATGATAAATGTAGGAATCAATTGAGGAACTCAAGGGTAACCATTATAGAAGCACAGACGAGGCCTGAGGAAATGACTCAGTTTGTAAAATGCTTGCTACACAAGCATGGAGACCAGAGTTCAGACCCTCAGTGCACATAAATCAGGATGTGGTACTGCATATTTGCACCCCAGCACTGCGAGGAAAAGACACTGAGCTTGCTGCAGCCAGTCCAGCCTATCAGTGAACTGAGTTCAATGAGAAACCCTGTCTCAATAAGACAAGGTGGACAGGCATACAGGAAGATTCCGGTCACCAACTGCTAGCCTCCATGCATGTTGTGCATGCACTCTCCTGTGCACACATACATTCTACTTACATCATAAAAATAAAACAAAATAAAAGCCAAGGCTATGGATCGGTGGCCGAAAGACGACTACTTAGAAACAACGCCATGAATGGAACCAAAAATTGGAAGACTTCCATGTACGCCTCTCATGTTGGTTACACCCTACCTCATCCCTATATAAGTGACCAGGTTCATTGTGTTTTACTGTTTCAGCTGCAATATACAAGGAATGGATTAAGTGCTCCCCAAGGTTAAGAGTGCCAGCTGCGGAGCTGGACCCCTGTCTCCAAATTCCACTCCCGAGCTTTCCCTCCCTCTTCTTTAGCTCTGTCCATCATAGCAAGTCCCTCCCTGTTCCAGATCCTAGTTCTTGGCACTTTTCATGCAGGTTGAAAAATGAGCATGCCATTATGTCTTTTTGAAGTCCAGCTTCCTCATCTGAAAATCGAGGCTAATAACTGTACCCATCTCTTTAGATTGCTACGTGCATTTAATAAAAACGAGTTAATGGTTTTAAGTGATTCAATAGGGCGTGGCTTGGAGTCAATGCTACATAATGGCTTCTTAAATTTTTTTTTAAAAAAAGGTCTTTTTAGCATTAGGATGCGGTGAGAGTTTGAAGGCTGCTATTATTAGGAGTAGAGAGGAGATACAAAGGAGCTGAACAGGCAAAGAGTTGTGGCAACTTAAGCAGGGAACCTCAGAAGGGATACAGCAGCAATGGAGTCCCACGGAGTCCGACTCAGTGGGAAGTCGGGGAGGAGTGGTGACCAGGATCCTCTAGAAACAAAGCATGGTGACTGTAGATAGTCAACAAAATCAGTTCGATCTACAAACTAACCCATGTCACTTCATTTATAATTAACTAGCCACCTCATCTTCTCTGTTCCCACTTCTTGGCCTCACCTACAGCTCCTCCAAACTGGCAGCAATACAATGCAGTGTCCAATAAAGTCAGTGTTCCCATGGAAATGATTCCATATATGCTTGTCCAGTTACCATCATTTATGGAGCAGAGGGAGATTGAAAATACTCTGTTTGTCTATGTTCCAGTCCTTTCATGGCTTCCCATTTGTTAGCACCTTCAAGTTAAGTTCAAACTGTAAGAGACAGAAGCCAAGAGATGCCTGTGATCTGATTCTTTGTTCTTGTGTGACCTTTGTGTTTGGCTGGCTTTGTGGCACCGTTAGCTCTTACCTGCCACTCTGGCATGAAATGGGTTAATTAGGGGCAGCAGAGATACTATAGTAGGTAACAGTATTGGCTGCACAGGTACAAGGACCTGAATATAGGTCCCAACAGTCAAGTCAAAAACCATGTATGGCCAGGTGTACCTATAACCACAGGGTTGTGGTCAGAGACAGGATGATCATTGGGCTTAATGGAGGCCCAGATTCAATGAAAGGTACCATTTGAAGTGAACAAGGCAGAAAGTAATAGAACAGGATGCCCACTGTTCTCCTTTGGCTCTGAGTATGCAGGTAGGCATGGACATCTGCATGTCTGTCTGCATGTACTGCACACATCCATCACACACACACACACACATACACAGAAACACACACACACAGACACACACACAGACACACACACAGACACACACACACACACAGACACACACACAGACACACACACAGACACACACACACACATACTTTTTTCTGTTTATTTCTGTTTCTGTCTCTCCCCTTCCCCTGTTCCACACCCCACAAGCCTTGGCATCCCCTTCTGTATAACTAGGTGAATGCTTTGCAAATGGATTGTGCTAGTTAAATAAAATACATCATTTGAACCTGTCAAATCCAGTACGGCTGCCCTTCTGCCTTCCTCTTCATTCCTCACACCTGCCCACTTCCCTCTCCTCCTCCCCTCCCACCCTCTTTCCTCTCATTCTTCCTTTCTTCCTTGTATTCCAAGTGACACAATCCAGTGACTAACTCCTCATCTCCCATTTGATTTCCCCAGGAGGAAATTTGATCCTTCCAGGGGACACAGCTCTCCTGAGGCCAGACCATGGAAGGAGGCAGCTGAGTCCCACTCTAGAAGAATGGTTTCTGGGGGTGGAGGCCTTCACATTGGCAGGGAGCACAGGCACTTGCTGATGCTGTATTTGCATTACTCTTCTGCCTCCAAGAGCTGTTTGCCTTTCCCTATCTGAATTGACTGGCTCAAGTGAACCAGTCAGATTCAAGTGAAGAGGGAAGAAGAGGAGGAAGAAGGAGGGGACAATCATTATACCTTGAGGGTCCAGTGTGTCCTGGGCTCTGCAGTAGAATATCTTGTGCAGCCAATTTTGGAGTCTATGGTGGCACCAGAACAATTTTAAGACACCTCAACTTGCCTGTAATTTCTGCTTCTCGGAAGCACTTGTGCAAGCAATGTTTTGGGAGGAACAAGTCTCAGGGAATGGAAGTCAGAGGCATGAGAGTGATGCTGGCAGAGAGAGAGAGAGAGAGAGAGAGAGAGAGAGAGAGAGAGAGAGAGAGAGAGAGAGAGAGAGAGAATCATAGGTTTGAGATGCTAACCCCTAAGGGGAAGAGCTGCTAGATCCCACCAGGGCTTTCTGGAGAGCCTTCTGACATGACATGTACCTCGGATAATCAGTTCTCAGACTTACAGCATTCATGTTGTTACACTGTATCCTCCACATCTTTTATGCAGTATTTTAGCAAACCCATCCCCCATCCCTTATTGCCTCCTTAACTAGGCTATTGTACCAGGAGCATATAGACAGTACCTGCTGGAGCAGTTGCAAGAAAATTGAAACATTTCATAAGAACATGCCGTGGAGGAAGTCCTATACTCTGCCCTGCTCCTAGCTCAACATCAACCCCCGTTGACCTTCCCAGTTAAAGCAGATCTGTAAGAGCAAGGCTTTTCAATTGAAATTCTCTTAGCATACGAACTATTCCCTCCTAATTATAGGTCCTCTTGGTGGGACAGCATTTTGCAGCTCTGGTTATGCTACTCCCTGACTCTATTTACCTGGAGAGCTGGAAAGGAAGAGCAGGCACATAATTCAGAAGAAGAGAGATGATTGCATTGTCTGAGTTTTTGCAGGGTGTCTACATAAAAGAAGATTTCTTTCCTCTAGCCCCAAAAGATACTTTTCTTGTCTTCTTAGAGATTTCAGGAGAATCTTTTATCATTGTATACCTGGATCTCACCCATATGGGCCTTACAACCCAATTCTTTTTCTGTCAGAGTTTTACACGTAAGTACCAAGTTTTTGCATGGAATCTCTCTGGAGTCTGGGTCTGCCCTCATCACTATACTCAACAGTGTGCATGACTTTAAACAGTGTCTTTCAGTAGACAGTTGGCTGACTAAACTATTCCAGCTTCTATTCCCAAGGCTTACTCCCAACATTTATATATTCTTATTTCCAGAATCTACATTTTTAAAACACTAAAGACCTAACTCAACTCACTACATCAACCTGTACTTTACCTCACCGCAGTCCACTAGGTGAAAGTCTTGGAATTTGTGCTGCTAATATAGGCCAGCAATTGCTAGTAGTCTGCTTTCCCCCTCATGTGGTCTTCACACAGATCCACAATCCCATCTTAGGGGTTTGATAGTTTTCTTTTAATCCACTTTTATTCACTTTTTGAGAATTTCATGCAATGTGATCATTTTCACTCCCCCCCACTCCTCCCAGTAACCCCTCCAAGAACCACCTTACACCACCACCTCCGCCACTGTGCATCTTCCATTTTCAATAACCCATGGAGTACAATTTGTGCTGCACAGAAATTGACCACAAAGCATCTAATTTTTAAAGCAATTCCTGATGCTAATGATATTTTCCCTGAATTCCCTTGGAGACAGACCATGATGTAAACAAACAAAAAAAATTTTTTTAAAGCAATTTCAGGCTACAGGAATCAGAAACCAGAAGAATCACTCAAAGAGAAATAGAAAGTCTGTAGCAGTGGTTTGGGAACTGGTGGGAGAAAGCAGTTCTTCATCCTTCCAGAAAGCTCTGAAGAATCCTTAGGATTGAGGCAAAAGACAAAAGACAGACACATTCACTCACAGACTTTTAGCTCACAGATTCTCATCTATATTCATATACTTTTGAGTTGTATGTGCTAAAATGACCTTAGCAATGCCCGACACCCTCCTGACAGAGATCACTCAGGACAGGAAGCCAAAGCTATAGGATGCTTAATCTGGACCATACACCCATAGGTGAGATGCTAAATGAAGTTGGCTAAGTCTCATGGAAATGGTCCTTATGGTCATACATAGCCAGAGTGGCAGAGGTGGCCAGAGTATTTGAAGGAGTGCAGATTAGTGACTGCCACTTAGCTCTGATTAAACCAACTTCCTATGTCCTTCATGCTCCAAAAAGCTATTGCTCAAGTTCCCTGCATTCCTCCAAGCTGGGGAAGGAAGCACAACCCCTGGGGACAGTGCTACAGCCCTCACATGGTGGCTTAGTCCTGCCTAGCATACCTGCTGCAGTTCCTACACTAACTGTCATCCTAGAATAACCTCACAGTCCCTTGTCTCCTTCAACACGGCTCCTCTCTCTCGCTAGCACTCTGCTGATAAAATCAGTCTCTTAAGTTGTTGAGAAAGTGGAGCTGCTCCAAGGAACTTGCTCACTTTCATAAAGATTTGTCAGCCAACTGCATCCCTGCTAGGACCTCCGTTCTCACGTCTCATGCCATGGAGTTCCCTGCTCTTATCAGGGACCAACCTGTGCAGACAGCCTATTCCTCAATAGAAGGAGATTTTGAATCTCACTCCAAATTCTCAGATATCACTTCCCAGCCTTGTTTCTCTCCAAACACTTCACTCTTTATCCCTGGTACCATTTCCACCAGATAAACTTTTGTGTCTCCTGCATGGAAATTAAAAAGATCTTTCATCTACATCCTCCACTATTTCTTCAGATCACTATTTTTTGAATAGCAAAACCTCCCAAAAGACTGGTCTGCATTTTTCCTTCCTTGCTGCTGTCTCCCCAGTTCATCTCACATGGATTTCCATTCATACCTGATAAATGGAGTGGCCAGGCCCAACAGTCAGTATGTGCCAAATGTCCTCTTTGCAGAGTGTGATGCAATTGACAACCATCTTCTTTAAATACTTCCTTTTTTGTTTGTTTCTTGTGAAACCATGCTCTCGTGATTTTATTCCCGTTTTATGATGCATTTTCTCTCAATATTCTTTGCTAACTTTATTTTTTCCCTTTCCACTTCTAAATGGAGATTGATGTGGCAACCCCAAGGGATTTGTCTTAAAGTCCCTGTTGCTTTCTTTTCTTGCTATGCATGAAGTGAAGATTTATTTATTCTAAAACCCGAGACAGTTGAATAGGTTATCATTATCTTAATAGACATTATTGCTTAGCGTCGTCCCAGGTTCCCACCAAAATTTAAGAGATACCAAAGAGCTTTGCCATCCATCCCAGCAGTACATCCAGACACTCCATTATCAAATTTCCTAACCAGAGTGCTTTAATTATTCCAAGTGACTAGAAAGATTCTAGACAAATGAAAACAAGATTTAATCCTGACAGCTAAGGTCAGAAAGGCTCTCTATGTTTACAAAAATATACCAAGTGAGTTTAATTAATCTATGGCTTTACATATTCTTTAGATAGAGCAACTCTCAAGTAGACATCTTCCAACTAGGACTCTTCTCCTGCACTCTATGGGCTATCTTGGCCACAAGATGTTCCCACTCAGTGTATGGCAGGGGTCTAAAACTCAAGGTGACAGGTAGAAACATCTTTTCCACTCTGAATTTCTCACTTTAATCTTCATGTCCAGGAAAGGGATGGGTAGAGTCACCTACTTGCTCAAATGTTTTCTAATTTATCCTTTTTCTCCACTACCACATCCAGACTCAGGCAAATACTATTGAAGCTGCCTCTTCTCTACATGAGAAATTCTGTAACCTCTGGGCTTCGTAGTCAAAGCCAGCATCTTCCTCCTGCAGGAATACAAGGATCTCTTGGTTGCCATCACCATACCAGAATGCCTTTAAAAACAAAAAGGCACATAGACTATAATCAAATCAACATCTGATGAGCATGCGAGCATTCAAGCATTCTTCCCTGGACCCTCCGCTCTCTGCGAGCATTTGAGCATTCCTCCTCCCTCAGTTGTCTGCTGTCACTTGGCAGGCCCACGCACACCCTCCACATTCTTCCTTTCCCTCAAACAAGCTGTTTCCTCCTAACTCTGCATGCTTGACTGTTTCTCCCTCTCTTTGACATCTTCTTACACTTAATTCATTAACTCCAAATAATTAGTTAATAGCTTTATTTGTCCATTTTAGCATCATTATCTCTCTTCCCACTTAGACATCTGTAGTCTGACATCTGTATCTAACTTACTTGTAGTGATATCTAAACACTTTACCCACTATATAATAAACAATATATGCCTTTAAAAAAAACTAGTGAATATTGTTCACTATCTGAGAAGTTTCCAGGTAACTTCTGTAATCTTGCTTTTCACACCAGAGTTCTCCTACCTTTACACCATGCTTTTCCTTTAAAAGGGCCATTTATGAATAAGTTGTTTATTTAACTCTTTGCTAAACTTCAAAGAATGAGGGCCTTTTAGAACCTGTGATAGAATTGCTAAAAGCCTGAGGCTTTTAGGGGGAATCTGTGAAATAATGAAGCACTTATGAAACACACCGGCAGAAGAAAGCCAATCCGATCCTTCATTCATGTGTCTTGACAAGATTAGACATATCTTATTGATAACAGTGTATACCTTAGCTTCACATGCTGTTGGTGACCCTTCAAGGAACACAAACCTGCTACTGAATTAAGTGCTTTCCATACAGACAGCTTTTGACCCAGACCAGTGTAACTTGTCAAATACATCAGCATGATAGCCTTGCATGTCACCATGTCCTGTTCACAGTTGCTAGAAATGGCATACCGTTTTTGATTGAGTATATAAGTAAAGGAAGTTTGCTTGGCTCTTATAAACCAGAATAGAGAATCAGACAACCTCTGACAATATGCCAGGCCACAGGTGCCTGAGAGGTGACACTAGCCAGGGACTGTCCATATGAGAAAATTATTTCTAATTAGACAAAAATGGGCTTTTTGGACATTTACCTGTGTCTCCATTACTCTAGGTTCTTCCCTTGGTCTTTGCTAGGATTTCTTGTCTTGCAGCATTTCACTGTCCCTAGGGCTAACTCTTTCCTGGCTTTATACGAGAACTAAAGGGTCTATGTTAGTCATCTTCTGTATCCACTTGAATGTACATAAGATTGTAGAACTAGAAGTAATATTGTGATTGACAAGTTGAGCACTTGCAAGCAGAACCTTACTGGACAAGAGCACCAATTAATTAGATTGATTGCCCTAGAAGATTGCCTTTTATTTCTGTAAAAGAACAGAATTGCCCGCTAACCCTGAGGCCCAGATAGCCATGGTGCAAAAGGGATGTGTTTACATAAGAATACATTTCTGAAGCACATGCAATGTATTGAAGTTGCCATGTGGATCTGATGTCTACATTTGGTGAAGGCCATAGGTTTTATATGGAGAAAAGTGATCTTCAGACAGTGAACTGACACATTGGCACAGTTTGACTGGAAGCCCTGTGCAGTTTATTGTGAAGGTGTCTGGCAGTAATGTGATGGGACTCCAGGATTACTGTCATGTTAGTGGTTAGGAAGGGAGTCTCTGAGTTGGCAGTCTGTACAAAACCAATACTTGTTAAAATGTATTAGCGAATTAATTAACTTTTTTATGAAAAGAAACATATTCATGCGTGCTTTGTGAGTTATAATGGCAGACCAAGGATTGTTTACTGATAACTGTCTGAATAATATGAGTGGATTAACGATTCACTTGAGATCTCACTCAACTGGGTGGCAGTAAACATGGATGAGAGACTGAGTGCACCAGTAATGTTCACATAGATTGATCCAGAAAAGTGAGTGGATCATATCAGTGTACAAGGCTGAGATTCAGAGGAAGCCTGGGCATAGGAGGTGCTATGCTTCAGGCTGGGTGTAAGTCAACTTCTAAACAGCTGCAAATGGAAGGTGTGAGGGATGATGAGAAAAGATGTGTGTGTGTGTGTTTGTGTGTTTGTGTGTGTGCGCGTGCGCTCATGCGCGCACGCCTGTGGAGTGGTCAGTAGCCTCAGAGACACTTTGAGTAGTACAGGCTACATATGTTTGATGAGAGTAGGCAGGTACATGCTCATGTGTATTTTGTGTGTGTATGGGGGTATGTGGAATTGGAGCAGGCTGGTCTATAAGGGCTTCTGCAACTACTGGGCATTCAGCAAAGGAGTTAGAGAGAGATGCTCACTGAACATGTTCTGCAACTGTGCTTCACTTATAGCATGAAGGAAACCAGTGATTGCGAGCTTTGAACTAATACATACAAAGCCACATAATCTGTGACGGACTGGTGGCACATTGACTTTGTCATCTCTACTAAGCTTAAGCTCACGTGGCAGACTCTGCCTACATGGGGTTGCACTTGATTGACTGGAGGGGCTTCCCGATACTCTTAAATGTGCAAGGCAGCACCATGCTTTCTTACTTGTTTCTGGCATCTCCAGTCCCATGGGAGTTTCTAGAGAAGCTTCCCATCATAAAACGCCAGCCGCTGGTTCATATGTCTTCTGCTCACCCATCCATTTCAGTCCAGGCTTTTGTCTTTTCCCCTTAGTTCCGTTTGAAGTGCCTGTGGGTATTTAGAGCTGTGACTCCACTAGTGCACTTCATTAAATTTCTCAGTTGATTGGCTTATAAGACTTTGTCTCACCAAGAAGAAGGAAACAGAAACTCTCCAATGTTCTGGTAGGGAATCGTGTAGGAACAGAAGTTCTGGTAGGGTTTGGAGTTGGAGAGACCCGTGCATGTCTGCTGGTGTCTTTTGGAGCATGTACGATGGCAGGCAGATGACACAGTATAAGAAGCTGGGGCCACTACGGTGTCATGGTTGTCCCCTGGGATTTTATTTTTTTGTTCTTCTTTTTTTTTTCATCTCAAAGAGAACCATAGTTGTAAGAGAGTCTCCCTTGGGAGACAGAGAAGAAAGAGATTTTAACAACAACAACAAAAAAAGGATGTTTCTAACTTCAGACCCACAGCCCCTGAGCTGAGCCTTCACCTCCATTGCCATTGTGTTTGTGATTTTTATTTCTTGTCTATAAAATGAAGACAAAGGTAGAGTAGTCCCCAGGGTTCCAGCATGATCGGGAATCCTTTCAAATGTCGAGTAGTTTATTGTCTATTGTAGATTTGGGAGAAGAAGATGGTTTTCTACTTCTACCTCATTACCATCCCACGGTGCCTTTGGTATACAGAACCTTTACCAGTGTCCCTCCTGGACCATTCTCAGCCATGATCACACCTGACTTGTTACCATGTTCTTCTGGTCATTCCTATTTTCTACCTTATATTTTCTTAAGAAAACTGAGGCTAACGGAGAGTAATATGTTCCTAAATTAGAGATATTCTAAATGGACCTCTGTAATAATAATAAAATTTGACTTGAAACAAAAAGCAGTACTAAGTAAAAGTATAACTTTCAAGTCAAATTTTATTATTATTATTATTATTATTATTATTATTATTACCTCCAAGAATTGTCATGCTCTGTTTGTTTTCTGTGTTACTATATTTTAGTCAGCCTTACCTGGCTATAAATTCTAATAGACTTGGGATCCATAACCGTTTACGAGCTATTTAATTCAATGTAAAAATCATGCTTATCTCAGCTTTGCCAATTCTAAAAGGATTATATTCCTAGATGAAGGTTTTGTGAAACAGTTGGGTGAGCAACACACACACATACACACACACACTCATGGGGGGGGGGAGGGAGAGACAGAGTATAGTATAATTCAAATGTGTTTATTACACCGGAAATGTTAACTCATTTTTCATAACTTCCACTTTTGGTGAGAACCCACTCTTCTTATTTTCTGTGTTTGCACATTTATTAGTTTTTCTATATATACTTTACAGTTGAAGTACCAGGACTAATTAGAATTTGTTGTTAGTCGCATCAGGGTCTCAGCATCATATGTACAGGTGAAGAATATATAAAAGAGATTTTTTTTCTCAGTCTAAAAGATTCAAAGTTGGACAAATAGGCCCAACATGTGTGAACATGCATGACAGGAATGTAATAATATAATGACAGGTATCCTGGAATATCTAATTCCTCTCAACCATGTGCTTTCTTGAAGAGAAACCCATGACATTCAACACCAGAGAACAAGTTAACTCTTCAGCTTCAAATGTGAGAAAAGAGGGTTTCTTTTAACTGGAGATTTCTTTCTTCCACTTTTACTTTTTGTGCCTTCATTGCCTGACTCTGTCTTTTATTTCTTTAATATATATATATATATATATATATATATATATATATATATATATATATGGTATTGGGCTCATCTATGGAAATCTTCTCACACCATTTCTTTACAAAGCATGCTGTTTGGTACCTTCCAGGGGTCATTGCAATCATGCAGTGAGGGTCTTTATCAAGGACTAAGATGCTAAAGGACAGACAACCTCTTATAAGATTCCCCCGTGTGGTTGCTCAGGTCCCTAAGTGCTTAGTACTTTTCCAAATGAGAAGCTTAGTTTTGTACTGACCCCTAGTACAGCCACTACTAACACAACTCACATCCATATCCTCCAAGTACTCTCCCTGTCTTCACCTCTTCACACGATGCTAGTCTGTCTCTAGCTCTGCACACTATTAAGTTCCCATGTCTGCATCCTAGTTCCACACCTCTATTTAACAAGCATACATTGATTAAGAAAATATTTTTGTCAAGGTTAACACAGAAACCAAAGTGTTAATGGATGGGGGTTGAGTTTGGCATCAGCAATAGGGGTCAGTGCTCTCTTCCGGTCCCAGGCGCTGCGGAAGCCGCGGCTTACAGTGCAGACATGGCCAAATCCAAGAACCACATCACACACAACCAGTCCCGCAAATGGCACAGAAATGGCATCAAGAAACCCCGTAACAAAGATACGAATCTCTTAAGGGGGTTGATCCCAAGTTCCTGAGGAACACGCGCTTTGCCAAGAAGCACAAGAAGAAAGGCCTGAAGAAGATGCAGGCCAACAATGCAAAGGCAGTGAGTGCGCATGCGCAGAAGCCATCAAGGCCCTTGTGAAACCTCAGGCCATCAAGCCCAAGATGCCAAAGGGCCCCAGCCGCAAACTCAGCCGCCTGGCTTTCATCGCTCACCCCAAGCTTGGGAAGCGGATTCGAAGCTACATGACCAAGGGTCGTAGGCTCTGCCAACTAAAGCCCAAGGTTCAAACCAAGGCAGAGGCAAAAGCTCCAGCCCAGGCTCCTAAAGGTGCCCAGGCCCCTGTGAAGGCCCCATAGAAAAGCTCCTGCCAACATGAAGACAGATGGACTGCCGTGACACACCTACCCACACACTATTTGCAGATGACCAGTGTCCTAGGTTGTTTTTACAAATAAACTCGAGGCAAGATCTGTTAAAAAAAATAGGGGTCATTGCTAATAGTAACCGATGGGGGGGGGGTGGCACTAGTAGAGCTGATGGAGGTCAGTTCAGATACCAACAAATGGAGGCTGCTGCCAGTGGCAGCCAGCAGCTAGAGAAAAGAACGAGTAGAGAAAAATCACACACACACACACACACACACACACACACACACACACACACACACGTACATGCTCACACACATGCGCACACACACAGAGCATACGGATCAAGACAAGCTCCAATGAGTAGACTTCAACAACTTAATTTTCCCCCTTAGTCCTTTTATACCCTCTGAGACAAAGTTTTCTATGTAAGAAGAAAATTACCTCATAGCTACAGTTACAAATTTTCGAAAAACAATCACCATAAAGCATATTCTTCAAAAAAAAAAAACAGATTAAAGTCATTACATGAAAGAGGAATTACATACAGCAGGATTATGATTACATATTCTTCTTTTGAAACTTATGCCTAACTACACATTCCTCGTCCATCTTTCTCTCTACGA
The DNA here is from genome assembly GCF_011762505.2 of Arvicanthis niloticus. Taxonomy (NCBI): domain Eukaryota; kingdom Metazoa; phylum Chordata; class Mammalia; order Rodentia; family Muridae; genus Arvicanthis; species Arvicanthis niloticus. The sequence continues at coordinate 72,783,296 of NC_047666.1, read as the reverse complement.
GTTCATTGTAACCCCAAAGCAATAATTTTCATGTCATAGATTAACAGTCAAGTCTATAGTAGCAAAATTTTCCCTTTCCTTAGCAGATGACAACTTGTATTTACCAAGGAGCAGGTCATCCATCTTAGGTCTTATTTTTGAAGTCTCGGTCAACTAACTGGGGGAATCATCTGTTCTCTGTTCTTACATTCACAATGAAATCACCTACTTGGTTCATGACCTTCTACTCGTGGTGCGTACTGAAACCTGTGGTCAAATCCCTGGTTCAGTAGATTGCTGATGGCAAACTCAGCCCTCATCCATTAACACTTTGGTTACTGTGTTAACCTTGACAAAAATATTTTCTTAATCAATGTATGCTAGTTGTTAAATAGAGGTGTGGAACTAGGATGCAGGCCCAACCTAGAACAAATATTTTCTTTGATCATTAACTTGTCCCAAGTCTATTTTTATTTCTACTACAATGTACTTGCTTGTGATGTATGAAGTGAACTCCTTTCTCTAACCTATTCAGCTCTTGCTATTTTGTGAGAAAGAGGCATGCTCCATTCTTGATTCTAACTTTAAACTTTATCAACTGCCCTCGATTCCCAAAATCATTTAAATCAACCCAGCTTCCTGAAACTATTTAAATCAAATCAGGAATTCCATGAAATCATTAAGTCACCTAAACAGCATTATCTCAAGAATGTCTATCTTCAGGTTGGTCTGTAGGAAACTTGCCTGACAGAGTGAGCCTGGCAGTAATTACATCAGGCTACAGGCAGTGAGGGTCTCCCAATGGTCAATCACATCAAGCCAAATATATAAGGAATGTGACAATGCCAAACATGAGCAGACATTCTTGTCGCAAGATGCAATCCTTGGAGAAAGCTCCTGGGTCTGTGCCTCTTCGGGGTACACCCGTTGCAGCAGACCAAGATGGTGGGCCGTTTCTAAGAAGCTCACTTGTCCACTGCAGTTCTTTCTGCATGGCACCTACCACATTTAACACAGAACTTTTTTTTTTTTTTATTAACCTCACTGTAGATACAGAAGCAAATGTGATACATTCGTAGCACCATAGAGTTCTCAGTTTAGTGCTGGTTTAGGTCACCAGCTCTCTTTGGAGACTTCAGTTGTCAGGTTTGAGTGTTTTCTAATCTACAGAAAAGATTTTATGGCTGTTATCTCAGTGATTGTGGACTCTAATCATTAAGGATAGAGTAGTGGTTTATAAGTAGATATTACGGGGAAGGTAAAGGTTAGAAAGAACACGATAATGTTGCATAGGGATAAACTGCTTTGCTTCTGCAGATACTCCAATTAACAGTCTCTGTATAGAGAAGACATTTATAATGGCTTAAAAGAGGCTTGCTCTCAGGACATCATCATTGCCAGTTTCCTCCACTTTGCCATGGGGGCTGGGGAGGCAGGCGTTGTCACATTTTAAATACAACCCTTGAGTGCATATAATGTTAAATTATTCATTTGCAAGGTTGGGGTTCAGGTTCCATAAGCAGATATCTCCTCCCAACACACACCTTTTGACACGAAGTCTCACTATGTAGCCCAGACTGGCCCCAAACTTCAGACCTTCCTGCTTCAGCCTCCTAAGTATTGGAGTTGCAGATGTAAGCCACCAGGCCCAGCCCAAGATTATTTTTGTTAGAGCATAAAGCCAAAATTTGCTAAAATGTGGTTTTTACTGGCACGAGTACTATTTATTATGAAAAGCAGAGAAGCGTACCTCAACAAGCACTCATTAACTTATTCATTCATACGTTCTTTTATATAATCATGCACACATTCATTCAAACCACAAGCTGGTGCTTATCACACGCTACTTGCCTTGGAGGTCAGAAATGAAGGAAATAGTTAACTTTCTATGTGAGATTAATCACGAAAAGCTGTATGCTATTTAGGTCTTCAGTAGTCATTTCTTTATTAATTCCTACAGAGAGGATGTGTTTGTCAGTCTGATCCTGCAATCACTTTAGCTGGCACATTAATAGCCAGACTTGCGAAATTCACTTTTTTTGTCAGATCTTCGTTATTCCAGTGTGGCATGGCAAATGGTAACTGAGAGACCTCAGAAATGTGATTGAATGACCACATACATAATAATTGTTCTTAGATTATTTCACCTAGTTGGGTCTTTAAGGAAATTGCCTTATTATTAGCACTGGGTACCATTGTCGTCTTCATCAGCGTTATCACCATGACTGTTCTACCCCCATCATCCACCTGCATTTAGCATCATAAGACTCAACAGTGCAGCGACTCTGGCAATGCGCTGACACCATGTCGGGGGATATTCGGAAAGACTGGAGTGCTCTTTTCAGGAACCTGGCACCTAATAATGTGGAGCTGGTGCAATGGAAACACTTTTAGAATTCAGAACTCTCTAGGGAATTCTACTTGGGTTCCCTGAAATGCTAGGTGCTTTGTGTGGTGTGATACATCTCCAGTGCCTTTGATAGCATCAGACATCGTTATCCTTCTGGGGAAGAGAGAGGCTAAGTAACTTCCTGGAGGAGCTTTCTTTGGACTGAAAACAAGAGGCAGCACCAATATTATTCACCAGAGTTCAGAACAGAGTTCCAAGGACCCATAGGACTCACTAGAATGGGGGCTTTCTGTTGGAGAAGATCAGACCTCCTTTATAAACAGAGTGGAGTCTAGGTCAACTTTAAATCCAAACACAGAAGTGTAAGGTTTCTCAGAATCCCCAAGTCCTTGGAGAAAAGTTTTTTAGGTTTTATTTTCTTTAAAAGAAGAACTGTTTGTTGTGTCAAACTCTCCTCTATGTATCAAGCCTCTGACACTGGCTATCTCCCTGTCCCTCCCCACCCCCCCCCCCCCAAGTATCAGAGGAAGCATTGTGCTGAGTGATCTGCTTCCCTCCTGTTTTCTGGGACTTATTAAAAGAGCTGACTGCAAACAGATTTTTCACTGCCTCAGTGTGGACTTACATCAGGCAGCACCCAATAAGACCTGACAAGCTGACATCTCCAATCCATCAACAGTGATGGCTCAGGGGGGGGTGGGGGGAGGAAAGAACAGGAAGGAGAGAATTGTATTCCCACCCATTTCCTGAGAGACAGTCTTTGGTTGAACGATACAGTATCCATTTTTAGAACTCTGTTTAATTTGGGAGTCTTGAGGATTTCACTTTTGGAAACTAGGGCTAAAAACAACACTCACCTTAATGATGCCAAACAGAAACCGAAAAGGACACTTTCTAGGTCTCAAAGGAGCAGTAGCACTGCAGGAGGAAGAAGAGCCCTCGCGAAGCACCAGTGTCTCACACTTCATACACACTGCACGTTTCCAGTGGACAGCCAGGCAGCTCTATGAGATTGCGATAGTGTTCAGAAGAGGAACCAGATTTCCAAACTTAGAGGATTTTTTTTGCCTCAGTTTCCCCCTGTTTAACTAGCACATGTTAATTGTACAAAATATGGGCTTCATTATGATATTTTCATGCACGTATATATAATGTATTTTAATCATATAGCATCTTATTAACCTCGTTTGTCCACTCCCTTCCTGCTGGTCCATTCCTCTTCCCAAATATAATCTCTTACTTTAATCACACACACACACACACACACACACACACACACACACACACACACACACACACACACACACACGGTACCCATATGAGAGAAAATATGTGGCTTTGTCTCTCTGAGTCTGGCTTGTTTCACTTATCATGATAATATTCAGTTCCATTCATTTCTTGCAAATCACACACTTTTGCTCCTCTTCAGAGATGAAGCTGAGCTCATTGCATGGATATGCACCACATTCTCTTTATCTATTCATCTGCCAACAGGTGCTTTAGATTTTCATGACTTAGCTGTTGCTAATATTGCTACAGTAAGTGTTATGTGAAGATATAGCTGTGGATTGCTGACGATGGTGCCCTTTAAGCACAAGTTTAGGAGTGATATACCTGGAACATATATACTCCAAGGACTTGGGGATTCTGAGAAACCTTACACTGATGATATATATATCATAGTTTTAATTTTAGTTTTTGATGAACCACCTTACTGATTTTCATAAGGGCTAGACTAACTTATATGCCCACCAAAAGTCCACAAAGATGACAGTCAAGCCAAAAATAACACTGTTATTTTTTAATGGCAGCTGTTCTGACTAACGGGCATTGGAATTTCAGTGTACTTTTGCTTTATTCTCCCCTTCTAGGTTGGTTGTAGAGTATTATTATTATTTTTGTATTTATTGCATGGCCTCAAGTGTACTCCACCCTCCCTCCATTGTTCTTTATTAAGCATTGTAGCACTGACAGCAGTAAAGAAGGAAAAAAAAAATTAAAAACCCCACAGGCACATCCTCAGCTACTCACTTGTAGAGCGTTCTATTAAGCTTGCGGCCTTTTAAGACTCTCTTGCTCTTTGGGTAGAAGTATTGCAGATGCTCTTTTAGTAGCATATGGATTCTGATTGCTACTTAGATAAGAGTCAAGAGAATTAAATTCTCTGATTCCTCTAGAAAGAAATCAGTGCCTTCTTGGAGGGAAATTCCATGGCCTGTCTTGCAGAAGCGAGACTTCTTGGCATCTGAGGTTTCTACCTCATGCACTGTTGATTTTCAGGACCACTTGCTAACATTTTTAAGACTGGTCAAATGGGGGGTTGATGAATTGAATTAATCCACATCTGCTAGTTATGTTCTTTAGCAGCACACTAAATGGATTAGAGGGGAATTTTAAAGTCATGTTATCATCTTGGAATAGCTTTCAACCAAGGCTCTTAGAAGAAGGAGCTAACATTTCTCAAATGTATTATACAGGTTTCAAATATTATTGATACTGCCCTACAATCTTTACAACTATATTCTGTCTATAATACAGTAGTTTAGTGGTTTATCTCATGCTACATGGTGTGAAAGGAGGGACTTCATGTCATCTGTCTCAGAATTCCTCCATCACTTACTGTCTTGCTCTGTACAAAGTTGTGTTCTTAGTATTTATTGAGGTGAAGCAAATTCAAGTGGAGAAATGTATTTACCACTATGTCTTCTGAATATAAATTAAGTGACAACCAAAGCTTTCCCTAGGGACCATTCGAAGAAGTAAAGATAACTGGAACCTTGGGAGATGTTTCCAATATTAACTTAGAGTTTATAATTTTGAAGTTAGGAAACATATGCTAACACTCCATAGTAAGATATTTCAAAAGCTGACAGAAAATATTAGTTTTTCCTGATGATTAGAGTCTTAAAATATTTCATAAAGATAATGTTCCAGTGCAAACAAAGCCCACTTGGCATTCTGACATGTATCTTAGGCACTTAATGAATGAGTTTTAATAAATGGCTTCATAGATTAACATGTGTAATACAGATGCTGTTTTAGGTTGCCTTTCTGTTGGGATTGAAAAAATACTCAAATCCAAAGCAATTGAAAGGAGGAAAGAATTTATTTCATCTTACATTTTCAGGTCAGAGTCCATCATTGAGGCAGGCTAGGGCAGGAAACCAAGCAGAAACAGAAGAAGAAACCATGGAGCAATATGGCTTATTGGTTCATTCTGTAGCTCATTTTCAGCTTGCTTTCTGATATAGCCCAGACCCACCTGCCTAGGGATGGAGCTGCTCAGAGTGGGCTCGGTCTTTCCACATTCATCGTCTATCAAGGCGATCTCTCACAGACAGAGCCATAGGGCGAACTGATCTAGTCAGTTCTTCAAGTGTTACCTCTTCTAGGTGACTCTAGTCTATGTCAAGTTGACAATAAAAAATGACCAGCATAGATGAAGGACATTGACACGATTGAATCTTTATGTCCACTCCCACCACTTACATGTGCTATACACAAAACAAACATATTTTGATTTCTTTTACTATAGCTCAATTTTGCTTTGGGGAACTATTTAGATAAAACCAGTTATAAGATTTGTATTCTTTTGAATCTGGCTTCTATCACTCAGCATAACTCAAAAAACAAACAAACAAAAAAAAAAAAAAAAAAAAAAGAAAGGTTGGCAGTGGCTGAGGAACGACGCTTGAGATTGTTCTCTAACCTCCACAGTGTTGAAATTCATTAATATCATATTTACCAACAATATATTCTTTTTAAAGCTAAGCATTATACCATTGTATAAATAGACCAAAATCTGCTGTTTTCTATTGATGGACATTTGGGTTGTTTCTCCTTTAAGGACCTATCATGCATAGAAATGATCTAAGAATTTCGTTGATGCTGTTTTGTTATTTATGTTTCTATTTCTCCTGGGCAAATATCCCAAAATAGAATGGAATATGTTAAAGCTATAAGATACTGTCAACCTACTTTTTAAAAAAATGGTTGTACTACTGTACATCCTTGTCAGAAATATATTCCACCAACAGGTAATGAAAGAAATAAGAGGGGAGAAAAAACAGTAAAAAAAGAGATAGTAAAAATTATAACTATAAGAAGATCGGATGGTAAGATGGCTCAACAGCTAAAGACATCTGGGGATGAGACATCCAACCAAACCTGGTTGAGTCTCATCCCCAGAACACACATTGTGGTTGCTGGAGAGACCTGACTCCCAAGAGATGTCTTCTGACCTTCACATGAGATTCCCACCTCCTCTCTCCTTGTGTTTGTATGCATGGAGGTCAGGGAACAATCTCAATTGTTTTTCCTCAGGCACTGTCTACCCTTTTTTAGTTTTTAGGTTTTTGAGACAGGGTGTCTTATCAGCCTGGAGCTTACTGTGTAGGCTAGGCTAGCTGGCCATCAGTTTGCATAGGTCCTGTCTCCAGGACCCCAGTGCTGGAATCAGAAGTGTACCACCATGACCAGATGTTTTCTCCTGGGTTCTAGTGATTAAACTCAAGTTCTCATTCATGCAAAGCAAGCCCTTCAACTGAGTTCTCTCTCGACCCAAGGCTTCAAGAACTCAAGCACTCTTAGTTAGGATCCTAGGACTTTAGCACAGAATCTGGGGCCTAAGAGGAGGAGGTATCCTTTAAATAGCCTTAAACGTCTCAGCCTTCTTTGTCATCAGCATTCTGGGTTATGCCCTCCGCCACGGGGAAGTTTTTATTCTGGCTGCTTTATATTTTTGCTTCTAAAATTTCTGCTTGTTTTTCTGCATGTCTCCTCTGTCTTTGCTGATGCCTTTTGTCAGACGTGTTTCTGATTGCCCATTTAACTATTTTTATAGATAGTAGCTACATCACATTTTTGCCATATAATTCCAGCATCTGTGCCATCACATTGGTTTTTGCCTGTTGATTGTTTTTTTTTCCTTCATATAAGTTGAAATATCCGTGGCTCTCTGTATGGTAAGTAATTTAGGCGTGTAGTCTGGTTGGCTTGAATGCTGTGTTTTGTGATTCTGATTTTTGATTACAGCCAGTAGTTTGGTGATATTTTGAATTCCAGTGTTCTTCCTAATCTGCTTGTTGATACTTGATTTTCAGTGAACTGAAGGGGCTGTGTCATGCAGTCAGCCCAGGCTTTATGGCTATGCTCAGTGGGAGAGAAAAGTTGGCCTGCATTTAGTTCATCTTATCTTGAACCAGAGCCAGGAAGTTTGGCGTTTGAATGCCCACACTTACAAGATAAAAGAAAACCTACTTATTCACCTTATAGCTTTGTGTTAGCGTTTACTTACCAGATTACTACTGTTCGAATCGATGTTCCTCAGCGGGGAGAGTCTCTGTTCTCAATATCCCGAGTTCTCAGAGCAGAGCCTGGAAGTATACACACATCAGAAGCTCTCCATAAGAACGTTTGAATGAACAACAACAAAAAGGCCAATAAATAAGGAAGCACACAGTACTGTGCACTGAGCAATTAGCAGCAGCGAGAAGGTAATTAGCACAACCAATCCTGGTGACCTTGGAAGAGTTGATTAACCTCTCTGTGTTTATGTGACGTTTTTTCTTTTATGTAATGATAGAATGGCATTTATTTCACAGGGAGAAATAAAATATTTAGGACATAGCACAGACTCAAAAACACATTTTCTAAATCTCCTCTCTATTTCTCTTCAAACATAAACATAATGAAAGGTGGAGCTAGGTAAAAAAAATCCAAGGGGCAGCTTTCTGTGGTGGGGCAATGGGTTTTAAAGAGGCATACGACAAATGAAAAGTCAAGAGTTTTTTTTTTTTTTTTCTTCTGTCTGTCTTCTCTATAAAAGAAACGCTCTTCACATGGGGAGGGAGAAGAATACTGATTTTAAAGTTAGCTGGACATTTAGTTAGCCTTCACCACTATTATTTGCCATGCAATTGTACAAAACATTGGGTTCTGTTTTATGTTTATGTTTACACATTGCAGTTTAACCGTATCTGTACCCTCCCCTCAGCCCTCTTTTCTCTTCTCCCCCAATCTCCTGATGCCTTCTCTTTCCCAGTGAAACCCCGTCTGTTTCCATGTCTTATAATAAACTGTAGTCTTTATCTTTTTAAATGTTCATTTCACATAACATCACGATCCATTCATTTTCCTGCAAATTATGTAATCTCCTTTCTCATCGTACCTGCATAAACGTCCCCTGTGCATATACCCTCATTTTATTTATCTACTTGTCTGTCAGTGGGCACTTAGGTAGATTCTGTAACTTGGCTATTGTGGATGGTATTACATGACATAAGGATATGCTAAATGTTTTCATCCTGCCCAAGTTGAGCCTGCATCTCTCTGTAGAATGGGCTCAATAATATCCACTAGCAAAGAGCTAATTCTAGTGTGACACAATAAAATTACAGGCATCGGAGAAAATGAGAAACTGCTTTTCTCTTTCCCTAGTGTGTCAAAGAGTCTCATAATTGCCTGGTCCGTAATTGGCAACCTTGTCAGCTTTGCTGTTGTTGACCTTCGGGTCCGGTCTAGCTGGGCTAAGTTTGACGCAGCCCCATGACTGCTGAGTCATAGTCTGCTCTGCCTCATTGCCTAGGCATTCTTTGGTCCCTATAGATGAAAAAGTGCATCCCTCAGGTTTCTAGCACGACTGGGAATTTCAGGTTTGGTCCTTTAAAGAACTCTATGTGCCTTACCCACTGGTGTCCAGTAAGCTGCCTGACTATCATGTACACAGGTTCTGAATACATTGTTTCTTAGGTAAAGAGTATCTCCCTTTGTTCTTTGTTTTCAGGCACAGAACACAAATATGCTAAGAACAATCCTAAACATCTAAATGAGTGTCTTTATTTCCCCCTCAAAGTCACCCTACACTGAGGCCCCTGGCTTCATACTCTTGACCTACCTCGTGTTCTACACTGACTAGGCATTGTATGGAAATGTTACTTTATGACTGTGCACTGATACAAAATCCCTGATAAATTTTAAAAAGTAAGCCTTGATTAACTTGATTGAGTTGTTCATTGATACAGCGTATTTATGAATCTACAGATTCATAAAATCCTAATGAAAAGTAGCATTATATTTGGGGGGGGGTTATTATATAAATGAAGAACAACTAGACAGCTCAGCTACATTTTTTAACTCCCTGGCACCGAGCTGCTGAATTCAGGCAGGATGAATGTGAAGACGCATACTGATTTGGGTGCTGTCCCTATGAGATCTGTTGTGCCACCTGATGCTAGGACACATGAGCTCTCCTTCCTCGAATGAACCTTCACGGATGAAAAGGGCAAAATGGGGAGTGGTTGAGGTTTGACATTTGTTAGGTTTTTGCTTTCAGAATAAAAGCCAAACAAGATTTCATTTGCCACAGCAGAAGCGGATTAAGATCAAGGATCCAAACAAAAGCCCTAAGAATATTTTCATCTTATTATAATTTCGTGCTTCTAAAATCCATTTCCACCTACCTCCATGCCCACAGAGGAAGACCTTCAGACATAAAGAGCTTATATTCTAGCCCTCCTGAGGTTTGGAGCAGCTAGATAGCACTGGATGGCCAGGCTCAGGTGAAGAGGTACTGGAAGGGTAGTTAATCAGGGTAGTTTCTGAGAAAGAGGGAGGAAATAGTGTTCTGGGAGCCTACTTCTGAGGAAGAGAGAAAGCCCTGTCCACTGACCAGCTTGAGATAAAGCCTGGAAGAGGTGAGCCAATGCCTGTCTCACTGTGGCCAACTTTGTAAGTCCTTAGTCTTCATAAGAATATCAAGCTTATAATTACCAGATCAATAGTTGGCAATTTTATTAGCTCTGTTGCTTTTGACCCTCTGCTCCAGTCTACTTGGGCCTAGAAGGGGAACCACATAGCTCTTGCATGTCCATCCAAGGAGTCTTGGAATCTTCATTTAAAAACTGGCTTCTGAGGCAGACTAGAATAACTTATTGGCAGAGCACTTGCCTAACATGTATGAAGTCCTGGGTTAAATCCTCAAGATGGGAAGGAAGAAAATAGGACTGAACCAGGGGTTTCTCTCTCTCTCTCTCTCTCTCTCTCTCTCTCTCTCTCTCTTTCTCTCTCCCTCCCTCTCTCTCTTTCTCCTTCCTTCCTTCCTTCCTTCCTTCCTTCCTTCCTTCCTTCCTTCCTTCCTTCCTTCCTTCCTTCCTTCTCTCTTTCTTTCATTCTTCTAAAGGAGTTGGTTTTTATTTTATGTGTATGAGTGTTTGCCTACATGCCTAGTTTTACACCACATGTGTGCAGTACCAAAAGAGGCCAGATGAGGGCATCAGATCCCCTGGAACTAGAGTTCCAATTCCAGTTATAGATGGTTGTGAGCCACCATGTGGATCCTGGGAACTAAACCCAGGTTTTTTGCAAGAATATCTGAGCCATCTCTCTAGACCCTCGTTGCCATTGTAGTAGTAGTAGTAGTAGTAGTTGTTGTTGTTGTTTTGTTGTTGTTTCAGGGTCTCATGTATCTCATACTAGCCTGGAATTCAACAGGTAGCTATATGTGATATTGTAACAAAGAATGACCTTGGACTCCCAATCCTCCTTTCCCTACCTCTCAAGTACTTGGAATATAGGTGGCATGCTCTGTTATACATGATTCCATGTGGTATTAACTATGGGATCTAAGGTTTGATGCTCTCAGTATCTAAGCTTCATGCCCAGGGCCTAAGCCCAAGCTGTAAAGGTAGTCAGGATGGTCCAGCATGAGAAGGTTGGAATTCTAAGTTCAGGCTAGGGTAAGAAGGGAGTATTGCTCACCACAGAACATCCAGCAGTAGCTGGCCTTTCCATCTGTGGGGGGCATGTTGGCGTACTAGAAACTCTGATTAAACTGCAAGTCTGTTGCGACCTTTTTATTCTCTCTGCTGATTGAGTTCTGCTTAAGTCACTGGAAGAAACGATTTCATTTCTAAGCATTTAGTCTCCCACTGGGAAAGTATGAACTGAAATATTTTTCCTCTGATCTCAACAGAGCTAGAATGTGATCATGTTGGTGGATGGCACATCCAATGTCTATTCAGGAATTTACTCTGCCACTAATCCTTGCTCTGAGTTCTCGGGCTTATTGAACCTCTGCCTTTTTCCAGTTCCAATTTATTTCTGTAACCAGCAAGACACACTGGTAAACACTGAGAGACAGTATCAAGTCAAACACTTGAACTTAACTCTGGGAGTCATCTCACCTGTGTTCAGATGTGCCCTCTGCTGACCTCATCGTCTCCTGGAAACACTTCACAAGAAGAGCATGACAACAGTTTTTTTTTTTTGTGACCTTTATTCCAGTATTTAAGAAGCTGAGCAGGCCTCTCCTTGTCTCATTGAAATGTTGCTTGAAATTCATTTTCTCTTGTATTGTCCTTTGAGGCCATGGGGAGTGGCTGGTGATGAGGTCATCAGTAACAATCTTTCATAAACTTGAAAACAAATAAACAAACAAACAAGGAAACAAACCATTGTAACCATTCTTTTTTCTCTTCCTCCTCCTCTATTTATTTATTTATTTATTTATTTATTTATATTAGATATTTTATTTACATTTCAGATGCCATCCCCTTTTCCCATATCCCCTTCCTAGAAAACCCCTATCCCATCCCTCCTCCTCCTTTTTGCTTTTATACAATTTTTTAAATGTTGATCAAAGGCTTTATAAGTTTGGTAATGCTCAATAACAAGATGCCCATACAATCAGAAGTGTAACCCAATACCCAACCTAGATAAACTAACTTATCTTTGACTGGTGGAGACATGCAAACATCTGCCTCCATGTTCCTCTCTCTCTCTCTCCCTCTCTCTCTCTCTCTCTCTCTCTCTGGCTCTCTCTCTCTCTCTCTGTCTGTCTGTCTCTGTCTCTCTCTCTCTCTCTCATCTCCTAGCTCCTCCTCTCCTTCTCCTCCTCCTCTCCTTACTCTTCTTCCTCCTCCCACCTTAGCTCCTCCTACATATCACCCTTCCTGTTAAAATAAAACTTTTCTCTCAAAATACAATTAAAGCATAACTATACCAATTTGTGTCAGTAAGGTACAAGATAGACATAATACCCAGTCCATCATTTTGTTGACTAACCAGAACCTCTCTCATCTCTCCTAACTAAAAGAGTTAGTTCTGAACCTGGCTTTTTTTCTTGGCTTTAGAATGAATGTCAGCTGATGACCATCCTCTCAAATCTTTTCTCTCAAAGTAAATAGCTGGGATGGGCTATGAGACTATAAGTCTTCAACCCCATCAGAAATCCAGAATGACTGAGTTAACTGAAATTATGAGGAGCACGAAGCATAGCTTCTAAAACTTAGCCAATTTATAGAGACTGCTGAACACCTGGACAGTCCCTATACTACAAAACGTTGGAGCATCCGATCTTCAGCCTTCTGGCCCAGGATCATATGACAGACCTAGTGATACAGAATTATTAAGGGCTGATTACTCTGTCTTGGCAGATATAATCAGTCAACTATTCCACAAGTATGTCCTTTTCTGGACAGTAATTTGTCTGTAGATGGAAAGAGGCAATTCTTGCCTAGTGACTGTCTCATCACAACTGGAGTAACTCCAAAGATGCTCAGTTTCTTCTTAGAATCCAAGACAGAAAGCTGTCAGGAGCAGACAGGTCTCTAATCAAAATGAACATTAATACAGAAATGTTTATGATGTCAATTCTGTGGACTTCTGACGTTTTGAAAACCAACTATCCATGTAAGGCAATCTGGACTGTTGTCTGTTAACTCCTCTCAGCTATTATTTCTAAATAAAATATAGAAAACACCCTAGCAATAAACTCAGAGCCATGAATTTGCTATAGGGCCTTAAATCACAGGCTAACCATCTCAAATCAGTTAAAAAAGTTAAAGAAGGACTGGATCTAAGCCTTGTACTTATTCTTAAATGTGTTACATAGGCACAATGCCTATGAGAGTAACAATATTAATCTCACTTTTATATCAATAACAAACTCATACCAATGAAAACCTTAAATTTGAAATCAAAGTAAATTTTGTACCATTTAAGAAATTATCACTTCATCTTAATAACAATTATACATATTTCAACCAATAAGTTACAGCTATCCAATAAATCCCAGCTATTCCTTTCTGTTCAAACAAAACCACTACTTTTTCCTAGAAAGACAGCCCAATATTAACCACTTCAGTCCCCAAGCCCAGGGAATAGGGGGACCGACTCTTCGTTAACTTCTTCAAGCTGATTATGGGCGTTGAGATATTAAAGGAGGAGCAGGAAGAAGAGCAAATTGATAAGCCTCTGACACTGTGTCTTTATGGATCCAGCTGGAATTCCAGGACATCAGAGGTTAGAGCAGGTCTGCTCAGCTTGCTTGATGAGTAGATACACCAAAGCTGTGTATTCTACAATATACAATTCTCAAAACAATTTTTAGTATCAAGATAATTTTTTGTTTGAATTCTGGAATCTAGTTTTCTGGAGGCCTGCCTGTGTCATGTCTAATCCATATAATTCTGGGAGTCTCTATGAGGGTCTGTTCCCACCATCCTCCCATTCCTTCCTCCCTGCTCTTGAATTCCCCAACACTAGGGAATGCAAACTTTCAGGCACCAAGGCTGTCCACTTCCACTGATGCCTGGAAAGGCCATCCTCAACTACCTATACATGTAGAACCATGAGGTGGGTTTCCTGTATGCAGCAAAATGCTGGGTCCTGTTTGCATATTTAATCAATTAGCTTATGTTTTTTTAATTGGGGAATTAAGTCCATTGATGTTAAGAGATATTAAGGAACAGTGATTGTTGCTTCTTGTTATTTTTGTTATTAGAAGTGAAATTATCTTTGTGTGGCTATCTTCTTTTGGATTTGTTGGAAGAGTGTTACTTTCTTGCTCTTTCTAGGGTATAATTTCCCTCCTTGTATTGGAGCTTTCCCACTATTATCCTTTGTAATTCTGGATTTATGGAAAGATAGTGTGTAAATTTTGTTTTTGTCATGGAATATCTTAGTTTCTCCATCTATGATAATTGAGAGTTTTGTTGGGTATAGTAGCCTGGGCTGGCATTTGTGTTCTCTTAGGGTCTGTATGACATCTGTCCAGCATCTTCTAGATTTTATAGTATCTGGTGAGAAGTCTGATGTAATTCTGATAGGTCTGCCTTTATATGTTACTTGGCATTTTTCCTTTACTGCTTTTAATATTCTTTCTTTGTTTTGTGCACTTTGTGTTTTGATTATTATGTGACAGAAGGTATTTCTTTTCTGGTCTAGTCTATTTGGTGTTCTATAGGCTTCTTGTATATTTATGGGCATCTAGTTCTTTAGGTTAGGGAAGTTTTCTTCTATAATTTTGATGAAGATATTTACTGGCCCTTTAAGTTGGGAATCTTCATTCTCATCTATACCTATTATCTTTAGGTTTGGTTTTTTCATTGTGTGCTGGATTTCCTTTATGTTTTGTGTTAAGAACTTTTTGCATTTTGTGTTTTCTTTGACAGTTGTGTCAATATTTTCTGTGGTATCTTCTGCACCTAAGATTCTCTCTTCTATCTCTTGTATTCTGTTGGTGATGCTTGCATCTATGACTCCTGATCTCTTTCCTAGGTTTTCTATCTCCAGGGTAGTCTCCCTTTGTGATTTCTTTATTGTTCCATTTTTATGTCCTGGATGGTTTTGTTCAATTCCTTTACCTGTTTGGTTGTGTTCTCTTGTAATTCTTTAAGGGATTTTTGTGTTTCCTCTTTAAGGGCTTCTACATGTTTACCTGTGTTCTCCTCAAATTCTTTGAGAGTGTTATTTATGTCCTTCTTAAAGTCCTCTACCATCATTATTAGAAGTGATTTTAAATCTGAATCTTTCTTTCCTAGTGATATGGGGAATTCCAGACTTGTGTGGAAGAACTAGATTCTAATGATGCCAAGTACTCTGATATGCCAAGTTACTGATGCCTATGTTCTTGTGCTTGCCTTTCACCATCTGGATCTTCTTAGTGCTACCTGCCCTGTCTCTGACTGGAGCCTGCCTTTCCTATTATCTTGGTTGAATCAGAACTGTGTAGGGTGGGTGTTACTACTGGGGTTAGAGCTGGGGCCCAAGATCTGCTCAGTGCTCAGGCACAGACAGGAAGGAACCAGTGCTCTGGGCCAGGAGTGAATTCCTGGGTCCTAGTGGGTCCCAGTTATTCCTTGTTTGGGGCAGGTGTTCTGTCTTCTTACCTAAGATACTTCCCGGGTTAGACTTCCTGGGAGGACTACTTCTTCTGGGTTCTTCAAGAATGGGGGCAGAGCTGCTGCCCTAGATCTGCTTGCCTGGGATCTGCTCCCCCTCCTCCTCCTCTTCCTTCTCCTCCTTCTCCTCCTTCTCCTCCTCCTCCTTCTCTTCTTCTTCTTCTTCTTCTTCTTCTTCTTCTTCTTCTTCTTCTTCTTCTTCTTCTTCTTCTTTCTTCTTCTTCTTCTTCTTCTTCTTCTTCTTCTTCTTCTTCTTCTTCTTTCCTCTTCTTCTTCTTCTTCTTCTTCTTTCCTCTTCTTCTTCTTCTTCCTCCTCCTTCTCCTCTTCTTCTTCTTCTTCTTCTTCTTCTTCTTCTTCTTCTTCTTCTTCTTCTTCTTCTTCTTCCTCTTTTTCCTCCTCCTCCTCCTCCTCCTCCTCCTCCTCCTCCTTCTCCTCCTCCTCCTCCTCTTCTTCTTCTTCTTCTTCTTCTTCTTCTTCTTCTTTCTTCTTCTTCTTCTTCTTCTTCTTCTTCTTCTTCTTCTTCTTCTTCTTCTTCTTCTTCTTCTTCTTCTCCTTCTTCTCCTTCTTCTCCTTCTTCTCCTTCTATGTCATGAACAGAAATCCAGACTCTCCTCAAAGGGTTAATTTTCTTGTCTTTAGCTATCTTCTGAAAAGTCCTCTGAATGTCTGCAACTGTCTACATTGCTTCAAAGTAACTGTTAGAGTGATCAGGAATTTAAACTTATGGCAAGTACAGTTTTGGAGACCAGATCAGTGACTTTCTATGTCCCCGAGCCATTTGGAGTGACAAATGGAAGGAATTGTTAGGAGCATAGTTTGGAGCCTTCAGTCTTGAAATGACTTTTAAATGTAAAGCTGAAGAATGCAAGACACTGTACTCCCTACAGTCTGATCCTTTCTTGTCTGATCATTTTTGAAATTTTTCCTCCGGTGTGTTTTAGAATATCGCGCTCAAAGACTTTGAAATAACAGATATAATGATTACTGCAAATAACAATGAAGTCAAGAGGCATTTGTTTACCCGTGAAATGAATTTGTGCTCTGTGGGGAAGTTAAGGCAATAGTAAGAAGATTAAAGTGAGAGAAAGGAGAATACAATCCACATTCTTAAAATACCTCCTTTGTGTAAAGTGCATGTTAGTTCCGTGGATACACAAATGAGTATACAGTGCCTATTATTAAAACAGAAAGGAGCAAAATGGTTGAGATTGTCAATTCAAGGAATTCCAGGGCACCAGAGAATCAGTGAAGGAGCATTTTAAAGCATTCATTACGAGGACAGTTCTGAATTTAATCTATATGGATATTTTAGTCAGAAAGAAACTGGCTCCTCAGAGTTTCAGTCTTAATAAGTTATGGGGAAACTTACCAGCAGAATAGCTTTATCTATAAGTGAGAAAATAAATGTAATCATGGTGAAAATGGACTTTGAACAGTATTAAAGTCAGAGGATTTAACAGTTCATATTTAACACACGGACTCACTTAACCTTCCCAACAATACTGTAAAGCACATACTCCATCTGGAAGAGGCAAAACCGTGGAACTGAATAAGTGAAAACATGGTGAGAATTGTGGAGCGGTGGGTCTGCAGGACATGGAAAGGTTTATGTAGAGATGGTACCAATAGAATTTAGAGAGTTAGGTCCTGAGTTTAGGTGGCCATATGGGTACCACTTGAGGCCTAGGATGGAACACAGGGGATGTCATGATGATGGAGAAGGACACAAGGCTACTTGAATTGTCTCAGAGTATTCTGGCAACAGATGAATGTGCAGTAACAGAAACCACTGGTTGTGCCAGGATATGGTTCGAGTCATTGAGAAATGTTGGCAAACTGCTTGGCCATTTGAGCAGCAAGCTTGATAGGGATCAAATCCTTCTTCCTTCAAATCCTTCTTCCTTCTTCCAGCGGTGGCTTTCTTCTCTCATCTTTCTTTCTTTCTTTCTTTCTTTCTTTCTTTCTTTCTTTCTTTCTTTCTTTAACCAAGGCTCCTGTCTTCTAAAACCCTCAATAGGTGTTCCTCCTTGCCTTGGCTTTGCATGAGTACAGTGAGCTCCCTCTCTGGCTCAAATTCCCCTATGCATTGCAACCTTGAAGCACTGCCACCACTGTCAGCCTCAAAGGCTCTACATCACTTTCTCTCATGGTGGTTTCCATACCACCTTCTTTCCCCATAATTAGAGTCACCACCCTCAGGAACTCCTCATAGCTTTTCTATCTCTGTCTTGATGTTACCTCTCACCAGCCTTCAGAGATAATGCCTCCTCTTCTACAGCCCACCTCTGTTCATCCCCTGCCTCATCCCAGTCTCTCCTTCTCCTTCAGTGCAATGACAAGAGACTGCAGAATGTGCACACTGGGTGGCTTTTTATGACTTTGAGTTTGACTCTGAATGTCATTGTGATAAAGGTAATTATGTGAGGTCACAGTTGTGGATCATTATGTAGGTTCCCTGGGTAGAAGAAGTCAGTAAGAACAAATACTTTAAAGCTAAAAGGATCCTCTCATCAACATTAATTTTAAAGAAAGGGTAAAGCATACTGAGACATAAGTGTGATTATCCAGATGTTGTAAGTTAAAAAATCTGAATTTTCTGTGACGAAGGGATCAATTACATTTTTGGTTAACCAAGAAATTAGGATTTTCAATACTATACTTCATATCCCTCCATATGTGTGTGAAAATAAGCTAGAATAATTGTATATGATGTGATATGTACTTTATTTCACTTACATATTTGTGCTTGGGAAATATCTAGGAATGTTGTTGAAAGTAAGAATGTGGTTATCTCTGAGAGATTGAATTCTGTTTTATAACTGCATTGGCTAATTTGTAGACTATGGCTGATTACCATGGAGCAGACAGGAAGAGTGGGCTTACAGGAGGATGTACTGTTCTACTTGCACTAGACAGTGTTTGGAAAGCCCATTTTTTTGAAAAAAAATATTTTATTTTTATTAATTTTTGTTTAACATAAAATGGCTTCACTGTGACATCATATATAAGTATACATACTATATATAACATATTATATATAATGTCTTAGTTTCCTTTTCTTTCTGTGATAAAGCATTCTGAGGAAAGGGTTTATTTTATCTTACATTCCCTGATCACAATCCATCACTGAGAGCAGTTAGGGCAAGGAACTCAACAAGGAACTGATGCAGAAACCACAGAGGAACCAGCATGCTAGCTCACTCTCTGGATAAAATTCAACTAGCTTTTGTATACAGCCCAACTTCCTAGGGATAGCACCGCCCACGGTGGACTTGGCCCTCCTATATCAATTAGGTATCAAGACAATGCCCACAGATACGACCTGGGCAATATTTTTTTAGTTGAGGTTCCCTCTTCAGATGATTCTAGAGTATGTCAAGTTGACAATAAACACTAACCAAGATGACCATCATGCTTTGCTCTAGGTCTTCTTGCCCTCTGCATTCCCTGTCTTCTCTCTCTCCCAGTCTCCCTCTCTCCTACTTCTCTGTCTCATTCTTGTTAGCAGCCTTTTTTCCCCATGTAGTCTCCTTCTTATTCTGCTTTCATGATACATCTATTCCATCATCTATTTTCTGTCTTAAAGAAAAAATTGATTAAAAATAAAATAGCTTAAAGAAAGGCCGCTCATTAAATAAAATTTCTTTCTAAAATTTCTGTCCAGTAAGAAATTTATTTGAGGTAATAAACAGAGATTTCCAGAGACACAACAGTTGTTAGTGATTCCCAGAATATTTTAGCTCATTTGGCATCTTTGGACACATTAGGAAAAAGGTATTGATTCTTCAAAGCACCTTATTGCCAGGTGTGGGAAATTACTGTAATGAAAAGACTGCGATGGCCTTTGCATTGTGGTGCATGAGCCTGCATGTTAATGAGCAATATGCAGATCTCCTTCCTCCTTAATTCTAAGGGATGGAGTCTTGTTGACTGCATATACACTTGCATGGTAGGGAGAGAACAGATGCATGTCAGTGGTGTCTGAGAGAACTATGAACCCTGGAATTTGGGTAGCCAGAAACAACACTAGGAAGGAAGGAAGAAGAGACTCAATAGAAAGCCGATCTGATCCCCAAAAGCAGCATTTCGAGTTCTTAATGCTGACTGTGGTGTCCTGTACTGAGGAGCTCCCTGTGAAGTTGCCCTTTCATTCTTCTGGGGCCCCTCCCCATGGGGCCTTTGGAAGTGAGGCTACATCCCTGATTATAATGGAGTTGCCTCCCAGGGATGGATACATTTGTATTAATTGTGTGTGGACCCCCATGGAGGACAGATTAATGGGATCTGCTCTTGTGTTCAAATCATAATGCTCATTGAACAGCTGTGCATCCTGCATTAGTCCACAGCCGCTTGTGATAGTTTCAAGCCTGGATCTTTCCATCTATCATGGATGCAGTGACATTTCCCGATTTACCGAAATGAAGAGCCCGAGGGTCAGTCGGGAAACCCATAGATCTCTGAACAAACAGATGCCACAAGTCTGCTCTGGCTTTTTGGTTTTGTTACTAAGTGCTCCTTGGATCTGGGCCACACATCACATTATCAAATAAAAGCAACACCTTGAGGTCTCTTGTAGAGGACTATCCTTAACCTTAAAACTAGTAAAATTATAGACATTTTAGTGGTTATTATACTCAGCAGTGGCTACTGAGAAAGATTAGACAAAGGGCTTATGGGAAATATATCCCAAGAATGATAATTGAAAAACTCTTATGTGAAAGGGATCCATAAATTATAAAACACCCATTACACAAATTTTAATTAATGTGAATATTAATTTGCAGATTGCTAAAGTAATATGATTGCCATGATTATTTAACTTAAAAAAATAATGTTCTTGGACTTTGAACCAACCAGCATTAGTTTCGGTAGAAAAGACTCAACTTACTTGGAAGAGGAGTTGCAGATAAGGGGACGATTAAGAAATTTTCAGGGAGCCTTCAAGGATTCTTCCCTCCTCCCTCCTCCCTCTTCCCTCCTCCCTTCTTCCTCCTTCTTCTTCCCTTCTCCCTCCTTCCTCCTCCCTCTGCTTTGGTTGGCCTTTGTCTGTTATTCAAAGACCGTGAACTGATATAGGAGGCATGAACTGAACACAGACTGTGTGCCAGTGAAGGGAACAGTGCACGCCTCCACAGTGTTGGGCCACAGCATCCCACTCATCTCAGTTGGGTGGGGGTAGGCGTCTTAAAGTTGACTAGCCTCCACCATCAAGTAGAACTTTTCATTGCAATCTGAGTGTCTGGGTAGAGGTAGAGAGTAGCAATGGAAGACACTTGATAGGGACAAATGGTAGAGAATTTGTCATTTTTAATGAACTCTGGAGGTTCCCTGGGACACAAGTTCCATTGTAAAGATTTATCCATCAACTCAAGTTGATTTCCCATTATATGCTTGTTCTTGTAGAAAGAGTCCACAGGAAGATTACACAGGCCAAGAAGAGAAGGATAGTATTTGGCTTCCTTAAAATATCCATCATTTTCTAGGCATGGTAGAGCACACCTTCAATTCCAGCACTTGTGAGGCAGAGGCAGGCAGTTCTCTATGACTTGGAGGCCAGCGTGGTCTATATATAGTGACTTCCAGGCTAGCTGGAGCTCCTAGTGAGAACTATCTGAAAAGCATTTAAAAATATTCCTACTCATGGAGGAGCTCCCCATTCTTAGGGGGAAGGGTATGTGAGGGTGAGACTGGGAGGAGAGGAAGGAGAGGTTGCAGCTGTGATCAAGATGTAAAGTGAATAAATGAAAATAATTCTATCAGTTTCCCATGCAATATCTGGCAAAAAAAAAAAAAACCATAATCCAAGTGAAACCCAGTATACTTACTACATACATGATAATAACTGTTAAAGAGCTCCAGCGTTTTAGCCTTTCCACCCCATGCTCCTGATATGCATAGTGGTGGATCATTATTTTTAACTCCTCTGGTGTTCAAAGGAGGAGTCTGCCTCATTCAATTAGAAGAAAATTCTCTGAAAGTTAAAAACACACAGAAAAGAAAAAGAAAAGAAAGAGAGAAAGAGAGAAACAAACAAAAAAGAAAGGAATGAGGAGGTAGGAAGGAAGAATGGATGGAGGGAGGGAAGGAGGGAGAGAGAGAGGAGAGAGGGAAAGGAGAGAGAGAGAGAGAGAGAGAGAGAGAGAGAGAGAGAGAGAGAGAGAGAGAGAGAGAGAGAGGACGGCCTGGTATAAGGGTCTGGCATCACTAACTTTGTTCGAGTGTTCCTACCTCCACTGTAGTGTCTTCTGCCGAACACAGATTTGGACCCCCAAAAGTTTCCCTTTCAATCGGGTGGGGTGTTTCTCTCTTCTTTGTGGTGCTGGAAAAGCTACCTTTTCTTATATTGGCCCTTCTTCTGTAGGCTTGAAGGAGACATATTTCCTTTGCCAACCTAGTCGTTATTCAGATTTCCACTTAAACGCCTTGTATGTGTCCACTCTTGGGAGTCCCTTGCAGATTGCTGATGGTTTCAGACCCACCTGGACTAGAATTGTCAGTGCTCCTCAGTCTATTTGATTTAGAAGTCCAGAGTACTCTAGTAGTATTTGTTGTTAGTTTCTTATACTGCAGGTAGTACCCATGTGTTACTTTGTCCATATCATGATTCTGCACTGTGGGTCTTGGGGGACATGATAGCTGAGAGAGACAAATGTCTCCAAAGCCTGTATGGTAACTGTTACCATCGTTATCAGGTAGGCATGACCTCATTCGTATTCATATCCCCTGCCTCTCCTTTTCTCTTTCCCTCTTACCCTTTTACTGAAACAGGCTCTCAAGTAGCCAGGCTGACCTTGAATATGCTGTATAGCCAAGGTTGACCTAGAACTCCTGATCCTCCTGCCTCCATGTCCCAAGCGCTGAGATGGCTGATACACAGCACAGCACAGCACAGCACAGCACAGCACAGGACCACAAGTGGTAAGCCTATTTATTTCTATCAGACCTGGCTTCATGTCGTTTTATGCTAGTTACATCACGGGGACAATTTATTGCCATTGTTGACAGAGCTCTTACCTGGCTGGAATAAGCCTACTAAAAAAGCCACAGACTGATTCCATTTTAAAAGCTAAAAATAAGTGTGATGGTGAGGCACACACCTGTCATCCTTGCACTCAGGAAGAAGAGGACGGAGGGTGGGAAGCTCAATTCTATCCTGGGCTACATAGAAGACCCTGTTCTTAAATGAATGCCCGTGGACAAAAAGCAGCAACAACAAAATCTGAGCAGAAAACAACTCCCAACCACCACCCCAACACTAGTTCTTCATTCTGTGCTGGTCTCAGTCCCTCATTCCTGGTTTTGTATACCTGCTACCATTAGGCATCCAGTTTGTTATATTATCATTTTTATTTTCCAATTTTTAAATTTTAGCATGACAGCAATGAGAATTTACTTTGGGTTGTTACAACTTGTATACACACTTGTATATGTAAGTTATTTTTAGGTTGTTACAACTACACACGCTTTATATAAGTTATTTTGCATCATTGTAACAAAACACCTGAGGCTCGTTAACTTTATAAAGACTGCAGTTTTCTTAGTTCTGGAGGCTTAAGAGCCAGCTTCTGGTGGTTGTCTGTTGCTGTCAGAGTCTCCCTCTAGCAAGAGCAACATTTTGATGAATGGGCTTTTTTCCAACTTTCTGTATATTACAACAATAGTTTTTATTTGCTAATCATGTTCCATACAAATAATTAATACAAATATTTGGTTCTTAAGATATTTTTCAAGTTGTAAAACTAATACATTGCACACTATGTCATTTGTTTGATTGGTGTACATTTAAGAACATTTAAATTTTTATTACACAGAGATCGTATTCTTGCATTTTGGAATATTTTCTTCCAGGCTTTGAAAATGTGTTTGGATATATTTTGTTTACAGACACAGGGGGAATAACTTCACCACATACAGAACTGAAATTATTCTCTTAAGAAAACACCACTTGTGGTTAATATTTGCATGTTCCCACAAAAGACAATAATTTTAGATGTTCTTTACTTGTCTCACTTTTCCATGGGAACTCCTCTTCAGGTGGGTTTGTGATTTCCACAAGCCGAGAGTTTGTAGGGCTTTGGAGACATCCCTAAACGTGAACCAGCTCCTGCGAGTGGTGGTCTATCAGTTGGGAATGGTCGGTGTGCACTTCCCCAAGCAGCATGTATAGCATGCTTGTTGGCTTGTAAGCCATGGAGCAAAGCCCAGCAGTGATGTGGGAGGTGACTCCAGCTGAACACTGGGGTAGTGCAGCCCTGTCACATCTGAATAATGCCTCTTTAGGAATGCTACCTACCTAATGGAGAAGAATGAGAAAGGTCTATTTATCATCATCCTACACGTGAGATACAAAGGTGTCATCTAGAGCCTTGCCGAGCCTTGCATGCTGCTGTGTTACACTGGGTAGGAGAGCAGAATTTCCAAAGCCATGCGTATCATCTATCAAAAATGCATCTCTTAAGATTTCTATTCTCCATCTACATGGTGGAGTCACAGAACTAGTGAAACATCACTGCGTTTTCTTTTCTACAGTGAGAGGGCTTAAATGTGACTCAAGTGCAGAAAAGCAGTCACCAGATATTGTGGTTTTACCGTGCAGGTTCAGTGTTGTTAACTTCGGCTATAGTTACTGCAGAACTCTTAAAAGGCAGTTTTGCTAGGTACTGTGGTCCCTAAGTACAATGTTAGAACAATCATAGGTGAAGATTGTGGAGGATGGAGGCTGGGCGCTCCGTCCAGTCTCTCCACTGTGTTTCTCACTTTCAGAATGTTACTGTGGCATGAGCTGAATCCCCCTCCAGCAACTATAGCACCCACAGGAGGGAGAACAAA
Source organism: Arvicanthis niloticus (assembly GCF_011762505.2). Classification (NCBI taxonomy): domain Eukaryota; kingdom Metazoa; phylum Chordata; class Mammalia; order Rodentia; family Muridae; genus Arvicanthis; species Arvicanthis niloticus. The sequence continues at coordinate 72,758,956 of NC_047666.1, read as the reverse complement.
GGTAAAAAACAGAAGGGGGCATGAAATCAGGTATTGCCCTAAGTTACTAGGAGACAGGAGAGAAACGGGGGTAGAAAGTGGCTCAGCTTGATGCTAATTGCACCATCTGTGAGTGTGTCAGGAACGCCGATAGACTCAATAGACTGAGCTATTTTTTTTTCCCCCATCACATTTAGAGACAAGCTGCTTCCTGAATTGGATGAAGTTTAAGGTTATGCTTGCAGATTTCCAAAGTGAACATTGAGGCTTTTCCCATTCTTTTCCTGCCTCCTGGGCTGTGTAACTCATGGTAACTGGGAATTTACATCTTTGGAGCAACTTTGCTGGCTGATTTGTCTGCGTAGCATTTAGATGGGGAGTAAGGCTCATCAACCCGGGGCTTGATTTTCCAACATCTCATCACTCAAGGACTTATTATCTACTTTGTGAGGTTGCTGGGTCTCTTGCTTTGCACTGTTTCACCTCCTGCTGGATTTGGGTCATTTTTCTGCTCGTTAAAACTTCCACCATTAGGTGAGGATGAGGATCAAGAACAGACAAAGCATTCACTTCATGATAGGAGATCTACAAAGGGCTGCATGAGGGAGAAACCTGAACCCTTTGCATACAATCTGTTGGGGTGGGATCTGTGGATTTGGGTTAGGTGTCCTACCTGTCCCCGTCACTGCTGATAATGAAGAGTTCACTTTGGAAAACAGGATGGAAACAGACTGCAGAATGCAGGGACCTTGCAGTGAGCCGTGACTTCAACACGTTCCTGTAATATAATACTGTAATGAGAGGGAGTCCAAGTCCATATGAATTCACTGAAGTATCAAATTGGTGTGCAAGCCTTCTTGCCATCCAGCACAGGTCAGGCACTTATTAAAATGGACATCTTCAATGAGGATGTGAGTGTGGTCAAGCTGGACTTCAGAATCATCTGAGGCAATTTTCAAATCATATGCACAGCACTTTCATGAAACAGAACTTGAGAGGAAGCCAGGGTGCAGACTTGGGCAAAAATTCATAAGATAATCATCGAATGACCTTATCCACTGAACAAAGGAGATGGTTAGGCTCTTGTGATCTCGAGAGGTCTCAGTGAAAGCAATGCAAACCATTCAAATAGAGTCCCCGGATGTAAAGACACCCAAATCCTCAAACCTGAAACCATGAGTTCCCAAGGTAACTACAACGTGGCTTCTTGGAGCTGGTTCTCATGGACCATTTTCACACTCTTACCAGCAGGACCTTCAGACATGTGTGTGATTCTGCTGATTACCTCTTGCTTGGTGTTAGCACACTAGGTCCCCTTCTTGCTTGACTCACCAGCATTCCTCCCTCTTCTTCGTTTTTGGAAGGTCCAGTCAGTTCACCATGATCAGAAAGCCCTAAGTCAGATGTAGTTAAAGTAAGGAAGAACATAAAAGCATGGTGCCCCATCCTGAGCATTGCCCGCAGACCTCAGAGTTATGCTTCTTCTCCCTTGTAAGGATGTGGAGGACTGGAGGCATTTGAAACCTGGTCCACTTCACACTCTGAATCCTTCTGTCTGGTTCACAATAGACCCTTACTGAGACTGTCCTCCAAAATTCAATCAACCTCCACTATTGTGGCTGAGACTCAAATCTTCACGCCTTCTTCTTCTGTATTTTTTTTTTCTTATCTGGACCATGAGCCCCTTCACTTGTCTTTATTCCAGATATTATTTTCGTCACAATAAAAAAATTAATTAGAAAATTAATTGGATCACTTATCATCCCTGTTTGAAAACTTTTCTTAGATTCTTATTAATATAGGGTCACAGCAGCATGTTCCAGACCATTGCAAAGAACTCGCTGTCTTTGTGGTCTTGGCCCACCACCTCTTTACGTCTGGCTTTTCAAATTCTCGTCGTCTCCCCGACTCAGCAACTACAGCTTCATCCTTGCCACAGACTCTTGCCTCTGTACCCATTATACTCCCGACTATTCACGCCTAACTTCCTTGCCAGAAACACTTCATATTCTATGACCCAGCTAAAAGAGTCCCATGCCTTTCTTGCCAGCACTATACCCTACCCTTACTAAACTATCTGATTAGGTTTTGTTGTTTTGATACACTCTTTCACTCTGTTGCCTTCAGACTCAACGTGATCCTTCTGCCTCAGCCTGGGCTTAGAGGTATGAGCCAACATAGCAAGTTTCTGTGGCACCGTGTAAGCTATTGTCCTTAGGTTTGGGTATTCAAGCCGTTGAATTTGTGGGCTTCTAGTATTTAAACCATTGCACTTATGATGCTGTATTTGTGGGGCTTTAGTATTAAATCCTTTATGTCTGTGGCTCACTTACTGTTGGTGCTACATTCCTGGGAGATAAAACATGAAGTGTCAGGGCAGTATGGGACAGGAGGATGCAGAACAAAGAACAGGGACAGGTGAGAGAAGATGACACAGCTGTCAGAGTTCTCTGTTCTCTCCAGCACCTCAGGGGTGTGCCTCAACAGCACATGTTCTTTTGATTTTTTTGCCAAAAGCCTCCTTCATGTTTGTCTTCTTGCTGATGGAGTGGGACAATGCAGAAACCCTAGGCACTTCTTGTTGCTTTCCATAAAACAACAAGCTCCCTAGTCCTTGTCACTGTCACCAAATCAGGAGTAGGCACCCTTCTGTCTGCATCAGAACCTGGCCATGAAATTAGCAGGTAGTCAGAGAAGCCTTGTTACCGCTTAGAACTCAGGCTATTTACCTTTTAGTAATACTACTCCTTTTTCTGACCTAGGGGTATTTGTTTGCTTATTTTGTGCTACTAGGTATCAAACCCAGAGTTTCACTTATGGTAGGTAGATGCCCTGCCAATTGTGTTGTACTCCATGCCTTCTAATACAGGCTTATGTAACCAGACATCAAGCCAGACATGTCTAAAGGATGGTATGCGTGTTGTTCAAGTCTTATGAATGAGGAAAAGTGAGGGAAAAAACTAAGAGAGTCCCAAAGAAAGCTATCATCCTTTACCATACACATGGGAAGACTTGTGTCGGTTCCTTCAGTTCTGGAGAAAGATGGAAGGACAGGAGAGAAGAGATGCAGGCATGTGGTCAGCAAGGTGATTTTTGATGTGTAGTCATTTCAAATTACACACTAGACCATGGCAAAAAGCTGGTGTGCTGGGGTTCAGAAATAGACTTTGGAGCTTAGACACACCTCCTTCAAGTTCTGACCTGTCATTTACTTTGACAATACTAGTCCCCATGGCCAAGCCTGTTTCCTCATCTGTAATATGGGATCACACCCGGCGTCCCATGCAAGCTCCCTGGAGCAGTGCATGGCTTCTCACTTTCTGTTCCCATTTGACCTTTGTCACATGCCCTACCAAGTGAATTTTCACGTTACTGAGGGGCAGGAGATCCAAGTTACAGTTTAATGATGTCAAAGTCTTTTATGATTGCTTATGGTTTCCATAGCAAGGATCTCACATAAGGAGAACCCCTGAATGGACATGGATAGGCAGGTTTTGAGTGTCCTTATTTCTGGTTCAGAACACTAAGACCTGACTCCTCTCACTTCCTTCCTATCTTTATGCTCTTGCTCCCGAGCTCACCTCTTCCCTGTCCCTTAGCTTTTTCTGGCCAGTGGCCCTGAGACCAAGCACTCATAGATGTGAGTCACTGATGACAAGAGTGGCTTTCAGATTCGTGCTTTTCTTTTAATACTGAATTATAAGTTTCCCATGCACAATCCTCTGGCAGGTTTGACAACTCTGCCATTCCTGGGCTCGAGGAAAGGCTCTTCTCATCCAGGCAAAGAGCCACGAGAAGCATAGTCATTGGGGCAGGAGAGGAGGGATGTGTGCCCCATTTTATGGTTTACAGAACCATCTACTCTGCAGAACTAGAAAGAGAGCTCTACAACACAGGTTCTCCAGTTCTATCTGAGGAATATTGATAGAGTCCTAATCTCAGGACTAGGGCCCTGTGATCTGCACACTCATCAGGTTCACTGGGACCTAGTTTGATCTCCTGCAATAAGCCTGCAAGGGCCTAATGGCCTGCTAATGTGGACATTCCTGGGATGCTTTCTTGGAGCCATGTTTTCAGGCTACAAGTTTAGAGGAGACACAAAAGCTCTAAAGATCTTAATTGTTCTTAGTTCAGTGTGAAGGAGAGACTGGGAACCACGGCAGATACCATCCTTCAGTTTACATGTGCTGGATAATCTAAAATGCTCAGAAACCACATTTCCAACAATTTACTATTTCCAGGGATGTCCTGAGTATGTTTTCAAGTAGGATTCCCTGTAAGTTACAGGCATAGATGTTTTTTTTTTCTAAGGGACAGCCTAGATCAGTAGTACAGGAGTGTGGTGTCTGTCTTGGCAGGACCTCACTTTACATATTCAATAGCATCCTCATCGATGTGGTCTCCCCTCCTTATGGGACCTGAAAAATGAACACAACTCTAGTTATTCTCTGCAAGTGACTAGATTAAGTAATGGCTTAAGAAAGCAAACACATTGGCTGCAAGGAGATTCAGAACCTCATTCATAATTTTTCTCCTTGGCTGCAGCTAGAGTGCCTTTTTAAAACCTCATCCCTGCTGTCCTGAGACCTTCCTGCATGAGATTTAGACTTGGCAGCAATGCTTTAGAGGCATTTACACTCCAATTAAAGCCTTGGGTGTGGTTAGGAAAAAAAAGAAGAAGCATGAAAGGCTCCAGATAACTCATCTCCTCCAGGTGGTTTCTGTCCACAGCCGGCCCTTATCTCCTCTTTCTACAACACCTACTTACTTGGATCTTGACTTGTTTTTGGCAGTGCTCTGGATGTGCAATGTGGTTGCCATGGTGATGCTACCCAGCATGCCGCATGCTGCTTCATCTTCTCTCCATCTCTTCATTTCTCTCCAGTGTGTGCTTGTTCGCTCCCATTTCTACCTCACACCCACCCACCCCAACCTTTTTTTCCTAATTGAAGACATCAAACACCACACTTCTTCAAGCCATTTTGCTACATCTCCCCCACACTCTCATTGAACATGTTTTAATTTCATATAATCAGAATAACCTGATACTGACTGGAGAAAAGGGGAGAAAGTTGCCCCAAATGTTAAATTTCCCTTGTTTATGCTGGTTGCCTGGAAGTCTGAGGGAATTCAGGCAAGTGTTAATCAAATTAACATCCCCCTACTTTCCCAGAGATTATGTCTATACTGAGGTAGAGAGAGTCACTTTCTGATTTTCACCTGGGCTCCCTCATGTCTTGCTGCTGTCTGTGGAGCAGAGAGCTCTGAGCTGCCCTCAGTCCCATTTGCCAGTCCATGAAATATCCATTTTGCACACTATTTGCCTTAACCCTTAGGCGTCTCTGTAGATGCCAAAATGCTGGGTTGTCAGGAGTTGGTTCAAATATGGAGATCATCACATGACTGTTAACTGTTTATCTCCACCTTCCATGACTTGTGTAACTAACTGGTAGATAATGAGAAGGGCTGAGGGAAGGACTTTAACTATCTGTACCTAACCAGGTGAAAATAGAGTATTTTCTCCTACATATACCAAAGATGTCTTTCTTTTTCTCGATAATTAGAAAGGTACCAGAAAATAAATATATAAACATGCCTTTCCCCCATTCCCTTTTTAAAAAGAAGCTGTCTCATCTGTATGTCATAAGCAAAATGAGTTATATTTATTTCTTTCCTAAACTGATAAAAGGATTTACGTTAGTAAAAGCAATCCCAGAATTACCTTTTATAAATGTTCCAGATGCCTTGATGCTCTAAACTTAAGATAGCCCTTTAGTCAGTCACCTTAGATGACCAACAAGACACAACCTGATTTCTTTTTCTTTCTTCTGTAACAAAACTGCTCAGAAACAACCAGGGCCCATCTCGCAGGGCCCAAGAACATATAAAAGGATAGGAATGCAGGTAGGTTACATGATTCTCATAGTCAGAGCTGGTTTTAGGGGTCATTTAATGTGGAAAAGAAAAAAGGAGACCTTTTAAAGGGACCTGCACAAGAATGAGGTCAACCTACATTATGTCTCACTGCCTTAAGAAACCAGGTTTTGATACTTTATTCTTCCCTAAAATCAATAATTGAGTCACTTTCCCCAAAGAAACCTGCTCCCTTTCCCTCTCCCTCTGTATGTGTATTGAGTATATATATGTGTGTGTGTGTGAGTGTATGTGTGTATGTGTGTTATGCATGTCTGTGGATGTGTTGTGTGCATGTATGTGTTTGTGTGTGTGTGAGTGTATGTGTGTATGTGTGTTATGCATGTCTGTGGATGTGTTGTGTGCATGTATGTGTGTGTGTGTGAGTGTATGTGTATATGTGTGTTATGCATGTCTGTGGATGTGTTGTGTGCATGTATGTGCATGTGTTTGTTTGTGTGTGTGTGTGTGTGTGTGTGTGCATAGAAAAGTCAGAAAGTAGTGAGAGCTGCTTTCCATGCTAGTCTTCTAGAAGTTCTAACAGATCGATAGGTGTTTATTGAACACTTAGCACCAGAAAGGAACTAATTTAGATTCTGCAAGAGGATAATAGGACAAGATTTGACTCTTTAAATAGTGCATTGTCTGTCACAGAATTCAAGACACAGGCATGAAAAGTTAAGTAGCCAACAGGAATAAAATGACCCAAAAGAACAGTACATGAAATACTGAAATGTCGACCACAGGCAGAAGGACAGAGGGAGGGAAGAAGGGAGGAGGCATGCATGGTCAAGAAAGTGGGAGAGGGTGGGTAAGAGCTTATGAGGGCTATTGAAGCAGGAGCAGTATTCAAACTGCATTCATTTGAAAGCAAACAGAGATACAGGCAAATGCATATTGTTTCAAGACAGCAAAGAAGCCACTTGACTTTAGCAAAGGTTCAGATAGAGAACAGGAGAGAATTCCAGCTGTGCAGATGTGGGTCAAGACGTGGAGGGTGCTGAGTACAGTTCAGCTCTCAACTCCACCTAGTAGGAACCCAATGGAGATTTGGAGGTAATGGCTGACATAGCCATACGGAGTCTATAGAAAGATTAAGGGGGGCATGTAAGGATAATGAAAATGTTAGGTAGAGGTCTCAGAGACAGGCTGTTTGAAAGATCTAGGCAGAGATGATAAGGTTCCATAGCATGAAAGAAGGAGGGAGGGGCTCATGCAGGGGCTTCTTGTAAGGGCTGGCGAGCTTGTAATTCCAGCCCTTGGGACAAGAGCAGGAGAGTCAAGTGATGAGTGAGGATGGAGACTCCTGGGAAGTTTCAGGGCTGAAGGAGTCAGACAAGCTAGCATCTATAGGATGCCTAGTATTTTCCAAGTGCTTCACAAGCTCTAAATAACCTGAAAAAGATAAGTCAGGCAGATGGCTGTTTTGAAGAAGTGGTCTATCAGCTTCATTTCAGACACTGTGAGTTTGTAATGGGGGAAAGGCAAGTGGTCCCAGCTGAGAAGGGATGAAAACAGACAATAAGATGAGGTTAGACTGGAGGCATAGGGCTCAGGGGAGGGATCAAAGTTAAAGCATTTTATGCACACATACGAAAACTGAAGTTCAGACCCCCATGACCCACATACATGTTATAAATGTGGGGAGGTGTGGTGGTTACTCTGTAACCACCAGAGATGGCAGAATTGGGAAATTCCCCAGAGCAAGTCATCTAGCAAGATTAACCATAACAGTAAGTTCTAGGTTTGCCTGGGAGACCCTACCTGGGTGAATAAAGTGGAAGACAGAGGATGCTTCTCATCCTTAGGTCTCCACATAGGCAAGCCACACATGTACACATTTACCTACATACATGTGTATCCACCCAAGGCAAACATGTCTACATGCACAGATGCATGTGTACATACATGGAAATGGAAGGAAGAATAAAGACGGGAGGCATAGAACTGAAAGTCAGTCAGACTGAGGAGTTGGTGTCTAAGAACAGCTCACAGGGTGCATCCGCCTGTGTTGAATGTCAATGAAGGAAGGGGAATGAGATCTCTCAGTCAAATCTAAAGCTCACCAGCATGGCTCATTAGCCAGCTTGCTCTGGGAGTCCCCTGTCTCTGCCTTCCGAGGTTAGAATTACAGGATTTATGTGGATTCTGGGGTGGAGAGGGAGGGGGCAGGGGAGTAGAGAGCAAAGGAAGTAAGGAAAACTGAGTCACAGTTGAAGAAAGAAAGCAAGACAGTTGTAGGGAAACATTTAGACAGGAAGCAACACTGCAGAATATGTCTACATTGTGATCAAGATTCAGAATAAGCACAGAGCCATCCATGGATCTGACTGTCCAGACCCAAAGTGTGGGCTTGCCTCCCCCATTGAGAGTAAATGAGATTTTATTATAGCTCCCAGAATGACTTTAATATCATATTTTTAAGCCCCGTGAGAACTTGGACATTCTGTGCCAAACCCAGATCACCTTTTTCTAATCTTAACGGAGCTAGATAAATACCCTAGCTATTGTTGCCTGCCTCTAACTAGTGCTCTGTGAATGTGGCTGCGGCCTTTATACCTCACTGCCTCCTAGAGCATGAGCTGAAAATTAATTCTCCTCTAAGTCTGGCCAAGCTTATCGCTTTGTGCTCTGTCCTCTGATTTTTTTTTTTTTTTTTGTACACCAAATCAATTCCATTTCTTCACTTCTGAGGGGTTTGTGTGTATGACAGGCGACAGATTGACAGCCCCTAGAAAAGAGGGTTCTCTTTCTATTCTATATGCCCTGACCATCCATGATTCCAGTCATCCCTGGGGTTGAGGAGAGCCTGTGAGTTTTATTTTCTCCCTGTGGGCCCCCACTATGGTGGAAAAATGAGGACAACCAACTGACAAGACTGCTAAGTGGTAGCACGATTGGTAAAATCCTAGGAGTGAAGGCATTCAGGTCTGGGCTTGGGCTTTTAGCTCTTTTCAGCTCTTCTACTATGGTAGAAGTCTCTGGATTCTTTGGGTCCTTCTCTTCTGATCATGGCTTTTGTTGACAGCTTTATGCTCAGTGTGAAGCTAGGTGGAAGGAGCGCGAGCTTTGGGGTTACTAAGTAGTGGATGGATTCAATTCCTGCTGCCAGCAACCTCAAGCTTTATTATAACATAGCTATTACATAATCACATATAATATATGCTATTATTTTATAGCATTGCTGTGAGGATTTAAAATAACATAAAACACCCAGAACAGAGCTTGGCATGCGTTCAATAAATGATAGCATTCATTGTTGGACTTTCTTTTATTGCACAGCCAGAGCTGAAATATGACTTCCAAGCATTTTTCCTTATGTGTTAGAAAGCTGGGAGATTAATTTACCTCCGGGAGACAAAATTCTGAAACTGTATGTTGAAAAAGGAAGAAGTGTCAATCAGCAAATTCTGTACACAGTGCTAAAGTATTGTTGTGTTTTAACTGAGTTTATTGGTTCTAGGAACACAGCTCCTAAGAAGAGCAAGTCTGTCCTTCTTTTCATTCACATGGTGAAAAAGGAGTTGAAACAGAAAGAGATATCAAATTATACCAAGAATTTGAACGTTATAAAGATTGGAGTCATACATTGCTTCCATCACAAAATGACAGGGGAAACTGGCTTTGGGGCTAGTCCTGTTAAGCTTGATTTGATATCAAAGCATTTGTTGGAATTGTCCGAGCAGAAATACTGAACTTAAGTTTAGGGGAGAGGTGAGATTTGGAATAGATTCTGAAGTCTTGGGGTGGAGGTGATTAGTGATCGGCTATGTCTCCAGTGAGCCAGAGGGAGAGGGGAAGCTCAGCATTGAGACTTGGGTACTCTCAAAACAGGGAGTATCAATAAGAAACGAATGTAAAAGGAGGGAAGTCTGGCTGAAGGTATGAAAAAAAACCAAGATGATATTTTACTTTAAGCAACTAACATGCAAAGCTAATGTTCATGGGGGAATATTTCAACAACATCAAGTGGAAGAAGGTGAATAAGAAGCATAAGGACGGAGTAAAGCTACTATCATTTCACTTTGTAGACCTTGTTTTGATGATCACTGACTTTGTGAAATATATTGGTAGTAGAGGCAAGAGCCAAGACTGAAGGGGTTGAGGAGTAGGGTTTGATGATAAGAGAAAGGCAACAGGTATCTAATTATCTTTGTAAAGGGTTTTCAGTAACTAGAGACGTTAGTATAATTACCTTTGAGAAGGGTTGGACTATCACTTTGCAAACTGCCCTAGTAAACAAAGAGTTAATGGTATAAGTGCACAGTAATTTCAGAAGCATTAAAGAGCAGGTTTCCATGGAAACATCAACCTACAGAGGGAGAGAGAGCACTGAGATCCCCTGACAAAGAAGGAACAGCAGAGTTCTAGCCCCCACACAGTACAGCAGCAGAGATGATTACATGGTTCTCTCATCTACCCCGGGGAAGATGCGGTTGGGGTTCATGGTGCTGTCCTCTTTGGCTGGCGGGGAGGGGGAGAGGGTTGGTTTGGTTCACATAAATTCTTGTCCTCATTTTGTCTGAAGCTCTGAATCAGAGGCTAGCCCATGTTAGACTGATGGACTAGTTATTAATGAATGTCTAACTCAGTAAGTAAATAAATAAACAGGTCAGTTTGCACCCCACCCTTCTTTTCTTCTACATCCCAGTCTGCTCTGGAAATACTGCCATGATGTGCTGCAGTTTAAAGCAACATTTTCATAAGCTCTAGACAACTAAGAGGTGGGTTTGGTGGGCAATGTTAATTTTTTTAATATTACATTTTATTTCTTTTAGTGTGTGTATGTATGTATGTATGTATGTATGGTATGTATGTATGTAATGTATGTATGTATGTATGTATGTATTATGTAGCTGCACACATGCCATAGAACATGTGTGAGGTCAGAAGACAAGTTGGAGTAGGTTCGCTCCTTCCACCACATGGGGCCCTGGAATCAAACTTGGGCTATCATGTTTGACAGCAGACACCTTTACTTGCTGAGCTATCTCACGAGCCCAGACAGTCACACTGAACAATGTTGACCAATAACTTAGCATCAAGCATTACATTATGGAGTGTCCTTCTTGATTCTGTCGGCAGTGGCTCTCACTGTTTTCAGATCCATTACATCCACCCAGGACAAACATGCTAAATTTCTAAGTTCTTCATTCCGATCCTACTTTAGGAATGTCTCATCTCACCAGTCCTTTCCAGGAAGCCATTCCCAGGACTCATTACAGAAGCAACATGGACAAACTCCACCTTGTGTTTCCTGCTGACCATCAGACTGCACATTCTCTCCACTCCCATCCTTTGTTACACTCCACACCCTCTTCTTTGGATGTAGGTTTAGCACAATTTTTTACTGTCTCCACCAGCATCTTGTGTTCCACTTTGCCTCCCTCACTCCTCATGTCTTTTTTAAAATCCTACACTCAACAAGTTATTATGTTTTCCTCTGTGTGGGAGGGTTTCATCCACATGGCAGATATGGTTTGTAGACAAGTCCTCTCCACAGCCTCTCATGAACCTGCAGTACTTGCACTTAAACCTATAGCCTCTTGTGCATTCTAGACAAGTGCTTTACCATGGAGAAACAACCTCAACAATTGAGTTCTCTAAAACAGAGGTGTGTTCTTGAACAAGTCAGCATCTCCCACGACCATGTTTCTTGAACCTGCAGCATGATGGGATTATGGAATACCCACATCCCTTAAAGTTATCATCCTCACAGAGGCATCTTTAGTTCTCTGTCTATTCAAAGCCTTCTCAGAGCCTTGCAATCGCCCTGCCTCCTTTGGTCCTCTTCCCCTCCCCATACAGCATCATGACTCCTGGGAAGCCCCACTTGTAGAAATCTGCCAACTATCGCCAGAAGACTAAATTACAGCCTCATTTGCCATGAGTGACAACTATTCATAATCGCTATTCCGGTCCCTGATAACGAAGGCTGTCACTGATTCATCCTAAATTCACTCACTCCTTTTGTCCTTTGCTTTAGTAAAGCTAAATAATAGTTAGGTCAAAGTTAAACTTATGGTAACCATTGGAGAACAAGAACTGCATATGCTTCTTCCAGTGTGCTTGTTTTATCCTTTAAGGTGACACAGGAGCGAGAATCCTAAAGAGGGAAGAATAAATCAAGGTGAAGAAGAGAAAAGGCTCCTCATTCTCTTTCTGGAGTTTCATACCCAGGGTACTTTAGGTCCTTGGTTGAGGGGGTATACATCAAGAGTTTCTTTAAATCTAACTGAAAGTTCACAGGAAGGAATTGTTTTCTGGTTAAAGTTGAACATTGCAGAGAAATCTTTGTCAGTTGCTGCTTGTTTAGTTTGGGCGTTATCCCTAGTTGCTGTTTCCAACTCATAAGCAAAAATGGGTATCAGAAAGACAAGTCTGCACCTGAAAATTAGTTGTAGGCACCCTAGATATTTTCTATTTCTCTGACAAATGCTACCACCAGAAGCAACGTTGGAGGAAATGGTTTATTTCAGCTTACTGCCTACCGTCTATCATGGAGAGAAGTCAGGGCAGGAAATCAAGGCAGGACCTTGGAGGCAGGAACTGAAACAAAGACCGTAGAGAAGTGCTGTTTACTGGCTTGTTCCCTATAGCTTGCCTGGTCTGCTTTCTTATACAGCACAGGACACCTCAACCCCAGTCCAGGAATAGCACCATGCTCAGTGGACTGGACCCTCCCATATTAATCCTTAATCAAGAATATGCTTTACAAACTTGCCTATAGGCAAGCTGATGGAGGCATTTTCTCAACTGAGTTATCTCTTTTCAGATGACTCTAGCTTGTGTCAAGTTGACACAAACCCACCAGGGCAGTAGACATAAAGAGGTAACAGCAATAAGTGAGGAGCCAGCTAGCTTTGACTTGTAACATTTTTCCCAGGGTAAGGCCTGATGCTTAGTGAGGACAATGTATCCTGGCTGTATTCAGTATAGTAAGGTGGTAGAGAAAATGAGTCATATTTAATATTTTGAACTCATGGATGACATGTGAAAAAGAGCTAGAATGCAAAAAACAATTCTGTGACCTTCCTATTATCAAGACATCTCTTGGTGCCTGTCATTGGGAAGTCCCACTGTTGTGATTACCTTAGCAGGACCAAATAGCCAAGGTGTCTATGAGTAGCAAAATGAGAAGAGAAGTCATTTCTTTTCTCTTTCTGGTTCTCCATGCTGAATTGAATGGGAAGTGAGTTTGCCACGTTGCTCATTAACTAGTGTCAGAGGATGGCTTCATTGCTTCCCCATAGGAAGTACCATACTTTCACACACCCATGTAGGAGTATGTCTTTCCTGAAGAGACTTTAAGGAGAATCACATAGTGTTCAAATCAGAACTCTAGGAGGTCAGAATAGGGGTCATTTCGAATAGTCATTTACTGTGGTCTAAAATTATGGAAATGTAAGCTCATCTTTTGAGTTCTTTGGAAAGGAAACACTATATTAATACTTTATATACTTTAATATAGCTTCTGGTTAAGTGATTTCCAACTGCAGAAAACCTCCCAGGGACTCACTAACCACAGCAGCAAGAAACAAATGTTCTCTAGCCTCAGCTTGGAATGCTGGAGCAAAGAGAGATGTTCTGACTGTAGTATTAAGAGCAAAGCAAAAGTTAGGGAATTGGGAGGCTCTGAACTTAATTGGGCAAAGCACAGCAGCAGCTCCCCAGACCTCAGTGTGATCAGCAGTCAGTGTGTAAGGTGAGGCTGTGACCTGAAGTCCCCCCAAACGCTCAGTCTCCAACTTCTAAGTAGTGTTTTTAAAAGAGACCAATAGCAGAGCTAGAGAGATGGCTCAGAGGTTAAAAACCACTTTCTGCTTTGGCAGGAGACCTGTTTCTAGGACTCACATCTGGTGGCTCCAGACTTCCTGTAACTCCAGTTCCTGGGGATTCTGTGCCTTCCCCTTACCTCTGTAGGCACCTGCATGCATGTGGAACACACGTACACTCATGCTTACAAACACACACATAAAAGATAATAATCTTTAATCTTTTATAAGGGAACAGTAGGAGCCTAGAGAGATGGCCTAGTGTGTAAATAGTAGTACTTGTAGTACTTGTGTACTTGTAGCACCTATACACAAATCTCACTGATTTGATGACTGTCCATAAATAACAGCTTTCTGGAGGAAAGTAAATGGTCTCTACCCTCCTCCTCGGTCCAAGCAGAGATTACTGGGCAGGTCTCAACAATTCTCCTCTATTTTCTTTCAATTCAGATAAAGCTAAGTCATGACACTCAGTTGTGAAACAGAATCCGTGTGAAAGCTCTCAGAATTTTTCATTGTTGGACTTTAGAGTCTGAAGAGTTTTTTTTTTTCCTTCTTTGTAGTAAATTGTGATTGATGTCACCATTTGTCCCTCAAATGGAAGTAGTTCATCCCAAACTCCCAAAGGGATGAAGCATATTTCTCTCCTCTAGCAGAGGAGAGGGAGAGTGGCAGGTTCTAGCAGATGGCTTGTAAGGTGCCTTAAAATCATCCTCATTAATTTAATACCACAAATAGAATTTAAATAATTTATATATGGACTAGGCCACACTTGAACTTATTGTTGTTTTGAACATTTTGCGAAATAAATTAATGATATTGAATACCATTCCAGAAAGATAAAAATGTTTAATTCATTAGAAGACAAACTATTTTTAATCTGCCTCAAGTAATTATAAATGGATATTGTGGTATAACCTTTATATTAGTTTCTCTCAATGTTCTCTACTAGATATTAGTTTTTCCTAAATCAGAGAAAAAGCTCACAAAACTAATTTTCTAATTATTTTGTCTGGCCATGGCTTCATATTGCTGTACATGCCACTGTAGCTCCAGGAGAGTTTTCAAAGTTTCTTCAAAATCCTCTTTCAAAAGCAAAACAAAAGCAAAACCAAAAATACTTTGACAAGATGAAATAATTTATCTATATTGGAAATGTTACCACTCAATTTAGAGGCAGGTGAATCCGGGAACTGAGCAGGGGTCCTGAGAGGAAGGCCCTGCTTTAAGCTTCTCCCCATAGGGCTTCTTATATGAGTGGTATCTGCTATATTTTTCTCTGTGCTCTAGTCTTCTCCCTATTTCTTCCTACAAACATTTGGAGTAGCTATCTGAAGTAGTTCATTCATTGAATTGTATTACTAAGGGGAACATTCTCCTAGGTTGGGTCTTAGAAGAATCCATCTAAAATCCCAAAAGATAAGTTTTCACTGACAACAGCCTACCAAAACAAACCCACTACACTGATCTGATAGTTCAGAAATTGTCTTGATAAACATATTTCTCATTTAGGAAAAAGTAAGACATTCCTGTTTAGTTTATCCAAGAAATAATGTTAACAAATATAAAATGCTAATTTACAAATATCTTGGCCTCTCTCCTTCAGTACTGTTTTTAATGAAATGGCTTTAAAAGGTTTTAAAATCTACGTTTATGTTCTTGTGAGAAATTGTTTTCACTATTTCCAGGGGAAAATGTGTAGAATAAATAGTCATTTCCAACAGCACCTTCTACTCAACAGGAAGATATTTCGAAAGACTTGTGGCTTCGCCAATCAGATTTCAGTAAACTAGCAGACACAGTATTTATCAGAAGAAATGAGGGATAGATTAATATTATATATGTCCTATAACATAATATTGTATACTGTAAGCATATTAATGTAATGAAGATTAATTTTAAAATGCCCCCAAAGAGCACATCAATACAACATAGCTGCAATTCTCCATACCATTCAAGTTCTAAGACGGCTTTAACCAACCTATTTTTTATTAATTGTTTTTAAAATTGCATAAAAGTAATTGGCTTCATTATGGCATTTTGTACATAATTTCTACTATACATTGTTCAGATTCTTGCCCATCCCCAATCATTTTCTTCTCACTCTCACAATTCCCTCTCAGGACTCTATTGCCCTGGCTCCAGCGTCTATTCTCAAACCTTTAGAGTATCCCAGTTTTAACAGTGGGCCACTCTCAAGATGGTACCTCCATTGCCCTGGTCCAAGTTATGATACAACCTGATGAGTTTCCTCTCCAATCAGTATCTTACCAAGACTCACTGCTGAATCTGTGGCTTGTGAGGACTGTGGGTTACTCTTGAGGGCAGCACCATGGGTCTGCATATGGGCTACAGGGGAGATCTTTTTGATGGGACATCCACTTCTCTTCAGCTGCCAGGGAGCCCCAAGCTGGAGGCCTGTGTGTATTTCTTGGTGCATTGACTGCCTTTTCTGTGCATTTTCAATTGTTCCATTTCCAAATCTCTTCCCTCCTTTTCTCTTTGAAACAATGTCTATTTTTCTCACACTGGTTGCTCTCTACTGGATCAGATGAAGGTAGCTTCAGGTCCACCATCTTACCTGGAAGTTTGGAATCCATCTATTTGGTAGACGATAGAGATAAAGATATCAGACACAAGAGATATAATTGATAGTACATAGTTACACAGGAGTTTTCAGAGATAGAAACTTGAAAGCAGGAGGTCAAGAATTCATTCTCCTGCAGGAAGTCTCTACTTTTAGGAGCTAGAAAATGGAAATGTTGTTTTGGAAATGTGGCTCCACTTTTGAAACATGATGGTGATTGGAAGGAATTTAGACTGGGGCTGAGGATATCTGGATGCTGTTTCTAACCCTGTCATCTGATCTGGGTGAAGCCACAGAAACTTCTGGATGACAATGAGAGAAAGGATTGGATGAGCTATGATGACGGGCTACTTCACTTAGCTTCCAGGTTAGTTTTAAAAAGCTAATGCATTGTAACAATATGAATGCAGAAAGGTGCCATCATGCCAGGGCTCTTGATGTGCTGACAAGGCTGGTAGAAGTCCTTCAGGTGCCTCCTGCACAGGACACACTGCAGACTCATCACTCCAGGTGTCTACATGGTACTGTGGATGCTCTGTGTGGCCAAAGTCAAAAGGCATAGGGTTTGCCAGCCTCAGCTTGACCCTCTTAAACCTGCTGAAGTGTGACTTAGGCCATGTAAAACAAATGTGTTGACTGAAAGACCATCACGATTCTGCATTTCTTGCTCAACGAGGAGGTAAGCAGGAAGAGAAATTTGTTTTAGTTCATTTAGTGTCCAGTAGAGATTATGTAAGCCAGAGCATGACGGGTACTGATGCACAATAGAGGCTTTGAATACTGATGTCACTTCAGAGTGTCATGAAAAGATGCAGAACTAAGAACAGAAGGTCTGATCTCTGATCCTGCATTTGAGTGTCATCACTTGGGGAGATCATTCAACATCTTGGGATCTGTTTCCTCTCTAAAATAAGTTTCCAGTGAATAATTTTCTGCTTTTCTCTGAGGTACAGTGAACTCAAATTCTGTGTGATCCCACAACTTTACGAGATAGGCCACTGGGCCTCTTGGATGTGAAACCACATCTGAGAAACAGATCAAGTAAATTTTTTAACATATCCAACCTTCACGGGACTTCAGAGAGACCAAGAGTGTAATGGGCAACATTCTGCATTGGGCTTCCACTTAATCCAGAGCTTTTGCTGTGTGTGAGAGGATGGCTTTGTGTAGAGAAAGCGGTGATTATAGGGTCTCAGAATCTTAACCCAGGACTTCTATGTTCAGGTTTCAAGGTCTTAATATTTCAAATTGACAAAGTATGGACAGATACAAAGGTAATTGAGTATTTTCAGTTCTCATGGGAAGTTTAATCATCTATGCGATCTTATGACCTAATGTTATCTTCATTTATGGACCTCGACCTTCTTTCTTTCCATGCAGCCTATTTATGAGCAGGCCTTGTTAGATGTCCTATAAAAATCTTCTTCACTGAAGCAGGTGTCTTGCCTTTATGTGGTCAGATCATGATCATCACCCTTTTTAAAAAAGCTCGCTATTATATAATCTCATGTATAAATCACAGTTGATACATCACTCCGATTGATGATTTCATTTGTTCATGACCACCGTGGTTTTCTCTGATAGCTGTAGGTCAAATGACATTTTCATTTTAACGAGGGATCACTTCGGTTCACAAGTAGAGAAGCGACCTCAGCCATAATCATTTCCATCTTTTTTTACCAGTGAGTGGACACATGAGCTCTGCTGTTCAAAAGCCGTTCTTGCTCAGGGCTAGTGCAAATTTTCAAATGCCCTACTAGCTAAATGGTGTCACAGCACAGGCAATTGCTCAGAGAGAAAACACACACACTGTGCATGATTGATCTCTATGCTGTGGAATGACTCAAATGATTAAAACATACATAGTCAAATACTTTGTAGAGTGTCATGAGGCTGTATTAATGGTTTTGATAAGTGTAAAGCATCCAAGAAGACCTTAGACATATAGGATAAACACAGAGAGCAGGGAGAGAAAGAACATATCCACAAGGCAAAGATTTCTACATGAAATCAGGACATGGAGGCACAGGAAGAGAGTAGAGTGCCTCTAAGTGGGCTTTATTTTCTGCAAATTTAAATTTCTGCACTTAGGCTCCCAGCTCAATGCCATCCCCTTCAGAGATGTCATTGTGAAGCTATATACCAACCCCATTCATGTTACGGAGAAATCTAATCATTTCTAGAACTTCTATAATTGCCTTCAGAAATGGACACTTCCTTTTAAATATTTTAATAGTAGTTTAGATAAAGACAGAATAATTTATAGCCATGCGTGGTGAAGAGGTTGGTACTTAAGCTGATAATTTATTTTCCCACCTTCCCCCTCCTCTTTTTCTTCCTTATTTTCCTCTCTCTCATCTTTCCTTCTTTTAAAAACAAAATGGGATTAAACTATTTTTTGGTTGCATAATCTTTTTCGAAAGATGTTCAGAAATAATTCCAAGTAGTTCAGTACTATTATAGGAAGAACATATTTTTCAGGTTCATGATGGCGGATGCTTCTACTGTAGTTCGTCAGTTTAAAATGCTGGTTTTGTAATTATATTCCTTAGACTGAATACTGTTGGGATTTGGGTTGTATTTAGAATTAGTGCCAACTACAGGAAACCTGAATGTTATCTTCAAAGTAGTGATAAACATGGGGGAGCTGCATGGACTGAGCTAAGAGCAAGGAATGAAGAAGATGTTGTGTGGGACCTGATTTGGGTCAGGGATGCAACACTTAACTGATTGAAGGCTCTCAAAAAGAGGAGGAACTTGAGGCCATAGCATATGATGAACATATAAAGAAATGGGATGCTAAATCCCATGTTGTTGTGAGAACAGGGATGATGTGGAAGAAAGGCTATGGGACTTAGGATATTAACTAGTACTTCTGATAAAAACTAGTAAGATAATATTGAGAAAATAATTTAGTGTTTCTCTTTCCTAATCCATAAAATTAAAATGATAGAAGCAAGTGAGCTTATGGTTTCTTCACAGGTTAAAATGAGTTTTTATAAGGGATGTTTGATACATGTCTTCAAATACTTGAAGAATGCTTAGACCAAAGAAGGACTAGACTAAGACCATAAAATATCCCAAGAAGAAACAAGTTTTCAAGAGTTGTACAGGGGTGGGAATCAGCTTTAAATAAGACAAAATTATGAGATGGCATGTTGAGGGTGGAAGACACCATGGCAAATGCCTCAATTGATAGGAATATTCAAAAGAAGCCTAGATGTCCAAGTCAATGAGACTGTGGAAAGAAAACATCAAATGAAAGAAGCAACAGCCTAGCTGACCTGAAAAGTCTAGCTCAAAATTCTAGGAACTTCTATTCTTTTGGAATCTTCTGTGCTCACAGCTGTACCTCTAAAGCTGCATGTGATAGTCATGGCAAGCTTGCCAATCCCAGAGAGTCCTAGAATAAAAAGTACCCCTCATCCCTGAGGTGTTTATGCTGCATAGACATCTTTACAGTTGCTAGAAGGATCTACATTTCTGTAACCATGTTTAAGCCAACAGAGCCTGCAACAGGCAACTGTTGTTCTTCTAAGTTCTCTAGAACTCTATGTTCTCAAGAAGAGAAGATAGAAGCAGGTCCTCTGAGCCCCCTCCTCCACTGCTTTGTGAGATGCCTAGTTGGTTCCTTCTCAGAGACTCGTCTCACAAACAGAATCAGACCCAGCATGCTGGAGTAGCATGTCATGTAGGGCAGAACTTCATTATTGATTCCGTGGGCCTGTATGGTAAAGGGGCATTAATTACTATCAGCTCAGTTGCACTAATGCACTTGTAATGAGCAGGCCTACGGGAATTCCCAGCTGGTTCTTAGCTCCAGTGGCTAGCAATGGGCAGGGTGGGCTGGGGATGAATGTCCTGCAGGAAAACCATTTCATTAGCCTGATATCAGTCGCTTCCAGAATTTTCACTGACTTATGCTTTTGTCCTCAAAGCACTGTATCAAACACACAACCCCTCCTTTTCCCACACTCACAGTGCATCTGGCACAAGTCCTGGGTTCTAGATGCTTCTGGCCTGCCATGCTTACCAGTCTTACATATAAGGACTGAGCAAGACCTT
This sequence comes from Arvicanthis niloticus, assembly GCF_011762505.2. Taxonomy (NCBI): domain Eukaryota; kingdom Metazoa; phylum Chordata; class Mammalia; order Rodentia; family Muridae; genus Arvicanthis; species Arvicanthis niloticus. The sequence goes on along the minus strand of NC_047666.1, from coordinate 72,738,637 downwards.
AGTAAGAATTTAAGGAATGTGCACATTGGGGGTGAAGACAGACCCTGAGCGCCTACGTGCTACCTTTCTTGGCAGAAAGTTGTCTTGATATGTAGCCATTTTCTTTTCTTGTCTCTAGCTCCTCCACCCCTTTATTCCGCCTCCTTTTTTGAATAATGATTGTTAACACTTAATGAGCACTTACTATGCACCAGGCCCTATGGTAAGTGCTTAACCTAGTTGTCTCATTTAAGCTTACAGACTTAATTAGGTGATCTTTTTTATTACCAGACGTTTTGCAGATGGGAGGAAAGGAAACAGGTGTAAAAGTGTAAGTGAGGGCTGGAGAGATGACTCAGCAGGTGAGAAGTCCTGAGTTGGGTCCTAGAACCTACTTTGGGTAGCTCACAAACCACCTGTAACTACAGCATCAGGGGACCCAGTGCCTCCTTCTGGCTTCTTCTTCACCTGCGCTCACTTGCATATACCCCAACACAGACAAATATGCATGCATATAATTTAAATTAAAATAAATCTTTTACTTAATCATTTGGTAATAGGCCATCCTTATTTTAGATTTTATTATTTTTTCACATGATTCCTATTGTAAAACATTGATGAGTGGGTATTGTATAACCAATAAGAATTTGAAGAGTGTCCATTGACTAATGGCCATCTGTGTTGCTACCCACTGGTCTGTCTTTTTGTCAACCTAAGTGCCTTCTGTTTTCAAATCCTTTTTCATACTTTTAATCTTCCTTTAATTTTATCGTTACAGGTATCTGATCAATGTCACTTTTGAAGGGAGAAACCTGTCCTTCAGTGAAGATGGCTACCAGATGCATCCGAAGCTGGTGATCGTCCTTCTGAACAAGGAGAGGAAGTGGGAGAGGGTAGGACCTGACTTTGCAATCCTTGAGCTAAGTAGAGAGGCAGCTGTTGGATCCCAAACTAACAGCAGGAGAGCACAGTTTTGCAGTGCCTTAAAGGAAAACAGCCTCTTGGGTTTCTAGGCATCAGAGTCAAGATGCTGGAGCTCTGAGAGTCCAGGAGAAGCTAGGTCTGCTTCTTTTTTAAGCAAGCATTCTTTTTCATTCTCTTGCTACTTTGGCTACCCACGAGGTTGTTTTCTTTATGTTCTGATTGCTGTCTATCGGTGGTTGCATAACTCATGTCTGCTTTAATGGGAGTTGATACATATGCAAACCAACAAATTCCCTGAAGAATCTAACTAAGCAGTACCAGTTAGAGCTTCTATCTTATGGTCCCGGAGGAAGCCAATAAACCTAGCGCACAAGCAGAAGGGTTACCAATGTTTGCTGTGACTGAAAATTGATACACTGGGCTCTCCTCAGAATCTGTCCTGCTACCAGTTGACCATTGGCTTTGAAATTCTACCTTTAGACATTAATTCCTGTTGTCATCCCTGCTTTCCTATTTAGGACATGGAGTTGGGGGAAGTGGAGGTGGGTTTGGGTGGGTGGGGGGAAGAAAAGTCTTTTAGCTACTCAGTCTTTCATTTTCTTTACCAATAAAATGGGAATTAATGTATTGGCATTTATAAAATACTTGGAGTAGTTCCTGACATACAGTAAGCACTCAATAATCATTGGCTTTACTTATGATTCTAGATCCCAGGTTAAATACCTAAGAGTAATCATTAGGCTTTTGGAGGTATATCCTGCTGGCATTTGTCCCCTGAAACACTGTGATAAATGGTTCTGAAAATAAAATAAATAAGACTAGGAGATGCTGCTTACTGCTCTTCAGTCTAGAGGAATTTCTGAATGTATTAGCAGTTGAAAAGTTTAGATGTGTCTTAGAACAAAGAGGCATCTTTAATTTTATTTAACATGACTTTCCCCAAAATATTCTTATCATGAGACCACTCTGTTCATAGTAATATTATTTCATGAAAATCATGAAATAATTGGTGTAATTGTTTTAAGACCATTTCCTTGGTTGCTGTGGGCCAGTTGGCTGAGAATACATTTCATGATGTCAGTGTGGTTCTAAGTAGAACAGAAATGAAGTATGTTCATCAGTATTCTATAACTGACAAAATAATGAGAGACGCCCACTTTCATAGATAGAAGATTGGTTTCAGTTTATAAATTTTTACTCCATGGTCATCTAAACCTGTAGACCTGAGTTTCTGGTAGAGGTTCCCAATCTATGGGTTGCGACTCTTTTGGGGCTTGAATGATTCTTTCAACGGGGTCCCATAGCAGAAATCCAACATGTCAGATATTTACATTATGATTCATGAAAGTAGCAATCTGAAGTTATGAAGTAAGAATGGAAATAATGTTATGGTTTGGGGTTACCACATGAGGAACTGTATTAAAGGGTCACAGCATTAGGAAGGTTGAGAACCCATTGATCTATAGTAAGAGATAACACTGGGATCAGGCTGCAGAGAAGATATACTTACCTCATGATATCTGGGAAACAGAAAATATCATGATCCCAGTATACTTTCAAAGGCACCTTCTCAATGACCTAACTTCTTCTCCCTAGACCTCATATCCTAAAGGTTCTATTATTTCCCAATCATGTCATAAGCTAACATCTAAGCCTTTGGTGTGTCTACTTTTGAGGAGATTCAGTATTCATGTTGTAGCATCCGACTGTCTTTAAGACCAAGCAGACAGAGATAAACCCTCCAAAACTCACAGTGTTGTCCCAGGACCCCAGACAACTAAGTTATATGAATATTCACCTGTGAACTGGACATTTGTGTCTCAGCCAGTAGAACTCAGGACCCAATTCTTAATATTGAAAGGCCTTGACCCATCGTGTTATTGTGACATCATCAGAGCCAAAAGATTTAAATCATACCTGATGGCGAAACTGAGTTCTCATTTAATCAGAAAGAGCTGAACCCTGCTCTCTACCCTACTCAACCAACTTTCCACTTTTCATGTCGTGATACCATAATTTCTGAAGTGTTGTCATCCCTCTCATATAATTTCTCTTATTCTGCCTATCTCTGAAAGAGGAGTTATTAGTGACTAAGACTTTATTAATGGATTAGGTGCTGTCCATCTGCGTAGCTCTTACATACTAGGGTCATAGTAACTGGTTCAAACAGTTAGCATCTAAGAACTGTCCTTTAAAAGTCACTACTTAGAGGCCTGTTGATCTCTCTTGTCTTGGCCTCAAGTCTGAGTCCTGGGACACTCACCTCTTTCTACAACCAAGTCTTTCCTCTGGGGATTAGGCCATTTGTAGCATCAGTTCAACCATTATTCCATCTTCTATATGTAGACTTTAAGTTAATGGGTTTCCTTGTCCTGAAACCAGCCTTTGCCCATTCAGATGAACCCTACATGTGGCTGCCCGAATGAGCTTCCTAAAATAAAGCTATATACTCTTCCCTGGCCCACACACCAGAGCTTGCTATGGTTTATGGAGCAAGTCTACAGTTTATCTGTTCTTGCATTCAAAACTCTGGTTCACCCTCCAATAGTTATCATCTTTTCCTTATTGTTGTCTACCCTGGGCTCCTTTGGTTCTGAGAATATGCCCTGATTGTAATCCTACTTCCTGTACAAGAAGCCGTGTTTCCTTTTCTGGGAATGAACAACTTGTAAAATTATACAAGTTATAAGCATTCTTTGAAGTCCAATTAAGATGTTGTTACCCACTGCTCTGATCTGTTATTGTGGTATACACCATGAGCCCTGCAGCTTTGGTTCATACCTCTGTCACAGCCTCATCCTAGCTGCCTTGAGTTGGGCCTGTGAGCCCTGTGCACTCCCAGAGGGCAGAGGCTGCGCCATTCCTTCTGTCGTTGTGCCCTCATAGCAATCTGGATGTGTGCATTGCATAAAGCAGCTCAATAAATATTTGTGGAATGAATGGGAACCATTACATAATAAGAGAGTCCAAAAATCCATCATTAAGAGTCCAAGTTTATGCTATTGCCCTTGATATAATGGCTGTTTTCTTTTTTAAAGGGAAGAATAAAATCTTTACATAGATTGAGTTTTTATGGATCACACTTTAAATGCACCAAAGTAACTCACTATTTAAAGAAATTCTGTGGCTAATCTTTTTGTCAAGCAGGTGGGGAGGGGTTGAGATCATAGACTAGAACATTTGCATATCAAATTGGTTAAACCGGAGAACATGACAGGAAAGGTGCTTAGTGATAGTTAAATGCACTGGCCTATGCAGCTCCCAAATTCAGAAGCACTGGTTGCTCATAGGTCAAAAAGAGTGGCCGGAACAGACGCAGCCCCGGAGTATGACTATGTGTGCTGGATGAGTTGATGTCATTTCTCATTGTTGCTGCAGCCTCCGAGATATCATTTCCAAGGTTCCTAGGGTCACCAGGATCCCTGGGGTTCATGAGAACTTAGGATCTGTACACTGTTGACCAGTGGGTGTGATAGTAAGTATCCTACAGAGAAGGCTTGATACTACAGAAATTTGCAGGGGTGGGGTCAACTTGTGTCTTTGAAAGAAGGGCTAATATCTGGTAGCCTGAGCACCCATTAGTTCTAGAGCCTGACTAAGTAGTTTGCTTTTCTTGATGGCTTTCTTCATTTTTAAAATGATAGCATTTAAAGTCAGACCTACACCAGAAACAATCTAGACCCTTTAGAGCTCTCGATTACAGATTCACACTGTAAATAAAGAGAAGCCTGGGAGATTTGGAAGCACAGTAGGTGAAGGGCAGGGGTGTCACTCTTGTTCTTATAATGTAGGTAAATGATGCGTCCCCAAACAGACTTTCCCTCAGTGACCTGTGCTAAAGTAGTCACCCATCTGCTCTGTCACAGCAGTCCAATTTAATTTTCTTTCAGTATGCTTTTTTACCCAACATTCCACTTACCCACTTGATTGTTTGTGGCTTGTCTCATCACAACAGGATGGATGTTTTATGGAGACAAGAACCTAAAACATCCTACACTCCTACAATTGAAACCCTTATGGACAGTACCTAAAGTGAGCAAAGTGAGCATCCAGAGATGATTGTTACATAAATGAAGAATCTATGCACCTAAAAAAGTTGGCCAGCCATTTCTGTGGATCCAGGAGTGGACACACACACACACACACACACACACACACACACACACACACACACACCTCCCTTTAGACAGGTTCTCAGAAGACATTATGAGAGATGGCACTCCTCCCTTAGAAATGAATACTGTTGTGCCTGAGAAGGACCAGGGAGTATTCGGGAGGTTCAGGATCCAATGGAGGGGTCTGTCAGTGGCTTTCACAAGGAGCTGGAGGAAGATTCGTGATGCTGTGGGTGTGAGCCATGTGATGGGTTTCACAACATTCCTTTGGTTTTCAAAACTAATCCTCCAGACGCTTATAAATCTGGCTCTGTTGCAAAGACTTGAGGTCAACACAACCTAGTTTATGGTTTCAGAAGTCAGAAAGAGCAACATTCCCTTTCCCATATTGCCATTTATCAGCTGGGTAAGTCAAGATAAGTGGCTGGTATTACCCCAGCCTATTTTCCTTTAGTAAAACAGGCTTTTACACAAAGCTGTTATAAAGATTAAATGAGACTTTATAGTCAAACACCAGCCAATACTGAGTGGAACACAGTCAGAATTCAACAAAGTCCATTGGTAGTCACCAGCCTTCATGGGTAACTTCTTGAGGACATGTTCACTGTGGTCAAAGTCATGTCAACTGGTAATCCAGTAGAAAGAAACTCTCATTTCTGCACTGTTCTCTGGGGCCACAATTGTTCTGAAATTCTGGAACCCTCCCCAGAGCAGTCATTGTCATAATTTCTAACGGATTGCTCTGAAAATATTCCAAACAGATATGCTTTTGATGTATTGACTCAACCTGCTTTAAGAAAAAAAAAGAAAGAAATTGAATCTGTTCCTAGGAACCTTTAATGAGGTCTTTTGTAAATAATGGGTAAGAGGAATGGGGGTCGAATGGCAGAGAACTCTGGAACGGAATCCTAGTTATAGAAAGCTAGCAATACCTCTCTGCCATTAAGGACTGTGGAGTAGGACATTTTAAAAGGAACATAAGTTGGGTGTGGTTGCACAGACCTGTAATCCCAATACTCAAGTGGCTGGAGCAGTGGGATTATGGATTTGAAGCCAGCTTGGAGTGCATAGCAAGACCTCTCTAAAACAAAGCAAAACAAACAAAAATCCCGCATATAAATACATAGACAGACACAGACAGACACACATGCATGTAGACATGGCATGGGGAAGAGGAAGGTTAGGGAATAGTAAAAGTGATGATAATTGGACAGGGTGTCTCATTTATAAAAGCCTCTAAGTGGGGGACAGCTGCATAAACACGCATTAAGAATAGCCTGGCACCGAGCAGCAGTTCAGCCTGCTCTCGGGCTGCTGTCTTTATCAGAGCCTCTCATGATTTGCTTCATTGCAACTGCTATCTGCTTCTATTTAATCGTTCCTAAAATGGGGATAATAAAAATGAAATGCAGCGTTGGGGGGGGGGGTTGTTCTGAGGAATGACTTTAAGAAGTGATGATGGTGCATATTCAGGCTGGAAGATGTAAACAGACCTCAAAGGGACTGTCTGGGTCAGAGCTGAAAGAGGCAACACAAAACTGAAATCTCTGCTGGCCGTCTCCATACAGACACCAGAGATATAGTTTATAACTCCACCCCCTCTTGTCTGACTTCACCTGAAAAGAAGATTCCCTCCCACCGTAGAGTGGAGCATCCTTAGTTTGTCTGTGCCATGTGGGGGATGCCAAGAAGTCATTGTCATCTATAGTTTGGGACACTGAGAAGTCACAGCCAGACCTTCCTGTGAAGGAAGTGCTAGAGTTGGGGTGTGCAGCATAGCACTTGGTGCTCAGTCCACAGCGTGCTTATGGATTCATGGTGGAGGGGTCAGTGAGAAGGAAGAAGGGATCCCAAATGTGAGAAGATTGTCCCTCACAAGATCTATAGTAGCAATGGCAGCATCACAGTAAGACTAAATACGCATCATGTGTTAGCGCCTACGAAGAATAAAACAGGCAGGAGAAGTTGCTGCCTCTGGTAGCTGCACACACAGTAGACAGCACTGGTCCCAGGTGTGTGCGTGTTGCGATCCTAGCACAGTGATGGCCCCCACCCACCATGATCAATCAAATGATACTGTGATAGATGCAGATGTTATATAAGAATTTCTGACTGACACAATCTAACAGTCTCACACACCCACGATCAAACTGGCAGACTGCTCGTGAACACAGGAACCATGTATGTTCTCGTCTTCATTGAACTTGTGTGCCCAGAATAATGTCAGATGCTGCCGAGTAGGCCAGTAAACACTTGGTGACTACTTAAGTACAGGTGTCCAAACTATATTCCATGTCTCAGCCACAAGGCATGTCTGTGCTTGTTCCAAACTCCACAGAGGTGGGCAGAGGAGTGGCACAGAGCTCTGAAGTCAGAGGGGCTTGTTCTGGATCTACTGATACCTGCATCCGACAACATGCTATTTTTACCAACTCTGAACTGAGTCCTAATATGCTTCATTAGATTAAGAGATTAGAAGGCAGGATCCATGGAAAAAAGCAATGGGAATTCAGATCATTAAGGGGCAGAGGGAAGCAGCAAGGTGATGGCTTACTCTCTTCAAATGAAAGAAGAATTATCATGCCAAGCACAGAGATCAGCTGTTTTTCTCCTCCTGAGACAGACCCGGAGGAAGTGGGCTTAAGATCAAGCAGAAGGGATTTATGTTGACTACAGAGAAAATTTCTTAATAGAGAGAAGGGTTGAGTTCCCAAACTGTTAACAACACTGGGGGATGACTTTGAAAGACCTCGGAAATGGTTAAGCCCTTATTTCTGTATGAAGTAGATAGTTCCACCTAAACAACAGTGTGCAAACTATACCTTTAAAAGCCTTACTCCATTTGCCTTGCCTTCCCTTTCTTTACCTCCCTTCCCCTTCCATCATTTCCTCTCCTCTCCCCTCTCCTCCTCTTTCCTCTTTTCTCTTTCCTCCCCACCTCCTTTCTTTATTTCTTCTCTTGCTTTGTGTTCCCTTTCTCTTCTCCTTTCTCCTTCCCTCCCTTCCTCCCTTCATTTCGTGGCCACACACAGCTATTCAGCATTCACTCTGAGCCAAAGATTTCTCCTACCAAATCATTATCATAGTTATCCTGGTGGCCAACATGGAAAAGAACAAAACCCAAATACATTGCAATAAGAAAGGTGCTCATTCAGATATTCCACGTCTCTGTAACCCAATCTTCCCATCTATATGCCCCGTCAGTGGGTCGATGCTACATGCTCATTGGTAACTAACTCATACCAACTTCTTTTGCTTGGGACAGCAATTTACCCAAAGGGCTGTGCAAAGGGTGTCCACATCTGGATATGACTTTCTGAGTTGAGGATGTCGGAGATCTTCACATTCAAGTGTTCCTGGGCGCTAGGGCATCATGCTAATCTACTCCCTTTTCCGAGGTTCTAGGGAAAGGCCACTGGGAACTAACCCTCAGCAGAGGAGAAGAAGGATAGAGTGGCAGGGGAAGAGGGGCAGAAGGAAGAACGCTGTTCATCCTGGATATGTTATGACTGCTGTGTGACCCCAGTCCCTACGGCTTCCCATATACAGATATGAAACAGATTAGGAAGAAGGGCAAGACATATTGTGAGAATCAACCCCAGACATAGCATCCAGTGTCACAAGGAACCTTAGGAGTTATGGTTTTGCACTCCCGTATAACCAATTTTTCTAAAAAGAAATATTCTAGAAAGGCTACGTGTTTTTTTAGATGCTGTCATCACCATAGAATAAAAGAACAAGAAAACAAGGTAACCATGGTTGACTGTACTTCTGAAACCTGGACTTGTTAATGGGGGTAAAAGGCAGAACTCAGCCCGAAGGAAGTGTCCCCAAGCCAAAGACAGCTGCACCATCTTGTTTAACTCTACTGCAATGTTTAGTCCATGACTGTTACATGCAGCCAGCCCATGAGTCCTCTCGACTGTTGTTCTAATTTGTAGGTCATCTTATTTTTTTTCTCCTAGTGAAGGCATTGAAGGAGAAAGGATACCTACAAGAGAATATAGAAAACATGGAAACTTATTTTTTCATTAAAAATAATTTGTGGTTTTTCTCATGTTAAAGATACTATTATTAGACATTTTAGAAGAAGATGCAATCACATCTCCACCTATATCTACACATAAAAAGAATTAACAATTAGTTGTTTTATATTTCCCAACCATCCATTTCTATATACCTGAATGCATGTATCTGTGTAATAACACAAGATATAATAGAGCTGAGAACGCTGTGTACAAATAAGCAACTGCCCCTTCCCCGTCTCACTAAGAGACTGTAGATATGTTTGCTCTTATTAAATTATATTCAAAGCAGTGAAACTTAGTAATTGCCTAATAATTCAATGTATGGATGTCATAGTTCTGCAAATAGGTCCTTTACAACAAGTCATTCATATCTGTGTTTTCATGCAGAAATAATTTCAGAGTCACAGATGGCTCAACTTTGAGGTCATCGATCGCTTTCATGATGAGAAGAGATGATCACTTTCGTTGAAGGGTAAACAGCCAAGGCTGAAACAGGAAAAAAAAATCTCTGTGGCAGGGAGGGTCCTGAAAATAGGTTTCCCTCCCTCTTTTTACTTCTTATTATTAAATAATCCTTAAAGTTAAAAACCCCTCATTTGGGAATTACTTGCTTTGCTTTAACTCAGTAATCAGCGGTGGATGCACAGTCTGTGGAAGGCTCTCCTGATCATCCGGGGAGGGAGCGGAGCTTTAGAAACTTCCTCCTGTTGACCTTTCATTTGAGCTTGCTTCCTTTCAGCCATGCTTCTTTTCTTGGGTGATGATGACGTCACCCAGACAGTGCAGATGGCCCCCGTGTTCTGTGTCTTTCTGCTTTTATCATACTTGTTTCATTTTCTTGAGAGTTGGAGATTTGGAAAGTTCAAGACCCCAAGAGGCTCCTGGGTGTATGGCATCCCTATTCTGTTTCCACTATCTGGTCCACAGAGGAACCAGAAAGACAAAGCAATTCCTTTTTTGGTCACTGGGGGCGCCAGCTGACTGACCTTTCCACCCACAGGCTGATGCCTGAGGCCAGATGGACTTTTACAATGGTGTACTTAGTACTCTGTTCCTATCTTTGAGTATTTTCTACAACGCAAGCTACTCCGTGAATATCTTAAGAGCATATTGACGTTCACTAAGATGTGAAGTTTGACATTAAAGCTATGATATCTGATTGCCTTCCATATGCAAGCATACTTTTATTGATCTGCACCCAGAAATGTCACACCTTTCTTTCTTCCTACAGTGATGATGGATTTGTATGGATGCATGCAAACCATCTTTCTGTTTCCCCTCAGTCTCTTTACACAATGTCTGATGCCTGCTTGTGAGAGCCGGCCAGGACCAGAGTAAAAGTTATCAGTGCCTTCAGAAAGAGAGGCTCTGACCTCGACATGCTAACTGCTTGAGCAGTCTTCTGTGCTGTGCAGATCTAACTAGGCACTGGCCAACAAAAAATAAATAAATAAATTGTTTTTAAAAAATGAAAGTTATTAATAAAGAACATGGCTGTAAATCTCCCACAGAAGTCATGGATCTTAAATAATTCTGGGTGATTTTATTACTTTCTCTTGCAGAATGATTTCTCTTTGTAATTTATGGGTTGTTTTCATTTATTCTGATGTCTCCTGATGGTTGGCTGCCCGCTTTTATTCCTTCTGTCTGTCCTCATACTCTGTTGTAAGTTTGAGCATCTTATGCTGCTGTTCAAAACGCCCACGGCAGGGTCTACAGGGCTTCCACATCTCAGGCCAGTCAGAAATATCTTCTGAAGGCTTGAACTGGAAGCTGGTCTGTGCTAGGGGATGCAGAGAAGGCAAGTTTGATTGTGGAGAGGAAGTAGAAGATGGGAAAGGGTGCATATATCAGAAGTCACCAGAGAGAGAGTAATGGACCCAGAGCAGCCAGCTGACCAGCCTCCTGCTGAACTTCCCAGGTGCATCATGCCCTAGTTCCCAGCAGACTTCCTCTGAATACCCTTTCCCATTTTCTAGTCTGAGGGCTTGGTATAGGACATCTTCTGAGGTCATTGTCTTTGGCTGTCCCTACAATCTGTTCTTTCTTTTTTATTATTCATCTATCCCATAGGGAAAGGTTCTTGCTGGCAAAGAAGGAGCCACCTCTTTGGTGGAATTTCTGGAAGCTATTTGAGCCATCTCAGCATTCCTTTTATAGAAAAGTTTTCAAAAAAATTCATTTTCTCTAAGGAACTGGGGACAATGCTCAAACATTCTTGCCTGGGATTAAGGAACATTAGATACCCATTAACACATCTAATGGATTTGTAGACAACACTTAATTAGCAATTGCATTTATGGAGAACTTCGGAGTATATGAACTCACTATCAAAGTGTTGAGAAATATCCATATGTGTGAGGGCAAGCTCAGTTGCAGAGGTCAGTTTATCATCTAGTGCCATTCACACCAAGAATGTGGCTAATCCTTGTAACAGGGTAGAAGATACTAGCAGCATCAAAGTCTAGAAATATCAATGGAAATAACTATGCAGACCGGAGGATGGTTTGCACCATAGCAGTGTGTGGGTCTTATCACAAAAGACTTTTAACACAGTGTTAGGAAAATGATTCTAAGATGACCAAAAGGCTCAGTGGGTGAAGTGCATGAAGTCCTTGCTGTCAAATCTCCAGACCTGAGTTCAGTGTCTAAGACCCATATGTTGGAAGGGGAGGAACCAATACTTACAAGTTGTTCTTCGACCTCCACAAGTATTCTATGATATGAATGTTTCTACACACACACACACACACACACACACACACACACACACAAACACACACGCACACGAACATGCACGCGCGCACACACACTAAAGTGAATTTAAAAAAGAAAGAAATAGTTCTAAAATGAGTGTGAGACTGTGGTGTTCAAACAGGGACTGTGGCTAGCTGTATCTATGGTGAGTTAGCAAAATTTGAAGGAAAAAGAGAAAAGATGGGAGGGAGGAAAGAAAAAAAATAAACAAACAAAGATAAAAGGAACATGATTGTTTTGTGTGTCTGCATCTGTACCTTTTGACTATCTGTAAATACACACACACACACACACACAACCTAGGAAGGACAGAAAACATGTGTCTTTGAATGACAAAGTCCATGCTAACAACATAAACAGTTAAATAGCTGTCTAAATCATCCTTGTATAGGGGAATTCTCTAGAAAACCATCATCTTTTGAATAAAAGCTACTGAAATGAACTCTCTGCTCCCCACTATTGGTCATGGTCCTGGAACCGCACAGCCCCATTGATCAACATCTGTTGGATGTACAGAAAAAAAGAGAGAATGCCATGGGATTAAAAATAGCTGACCTACAAAACAGTGACATTAAAATTTAGCTTTGTTTTTATATGAAACACAATATACCAAATATTTTATGAAGTGAACCAGCTAAGGGGAAAGGGCTTAAAATCTCAAATAAAACAGTATCGATCAAGCCAGGTCCATTAAGTTAAAATATAGAGATGACAGAAACCAGCAAGCAGCATTCACTGGTGATTCATCATTGCTCTATCAGTATTTCCTGAGATGTGGGCTTCAGATGCAGTGCATTAGTTAATTTAACAGGGGTGGGAACTTTTAATTTCAATAATCATTTATTTATTTAGATATCCGTCTTTTACTTTAAGCAACTGACATATCTCATATTTACGGTATGATATGAAAATTTTAATGAATGGCATTTTAATATCTCAATGCTTAAACTCTAAACAACATAGTTAGTACACCTACATTACAAAAGTATTTCAGTGGGAGGCTGGAAAGGCGGCTCAGTGGGTAAAGTGCAGGTTGCACAAAGCATAAAGACCTGAGTTTGGATGCCTGACACTCACAAAAAATGATGGTCATAGCATCTGTGTGTGTCTCTGGCACTAGGTGGGTAGGTGGATCAGAGGGGACAGGTAAATCCCTACAGCTCTCCGGCCAGAGAATCTAGCTGAGTTGGCGAGTGCCATGTTTAATGGTAGACCCAATATCAAAAGACGAAGCTGGGAAATCATAGAAGAGTAACACCCAAGCTTCTCTCTGGCCTTCATGCTCACACTAACATGCCCAAACATAAACCCCACATACACACAAGAGCAACTAGAATTAGGGGACTGTGTCTCCAGGAAGGCCCTGCTTCTCACTGCAGTGTCCAGGTCACAGCATTCAAAGCTGGCCCCTTCTGCCTTCCTTTCCCAACACTTACCTCTCTGCATTCAGATTGCATTCCAACATAATTACAACCAACCTCCCTCAATATCCCTGGGCTCTGGCTCCTGGTTCATCATTTACTTTTGTACCTCAGTTTCTTCATTTATAAAATGGGATGAGTAACAGTACCTTTCTTTAAACTGTTGCCGTGAATGTCAAATGAGTTTTACTTCATGTGAAATTCTTAATATAGTACCTGACATGTACCAAGGTACCAAGGTACCAATGTCCACTATAATTGTATGTGAACAGAATTTAAACAAATGATACAACTGAATCCGATTCTAGAATATAAGAAAATGAAGAAGAAAACGACCCCTTACACACATAGAAACACACACTTAGAACAAGTTCAGTTTGGTCTTGAGCCAAGAGCAAAGCTAGGAAGCAGCAAATGAAATCGTTGATGTGCTGATTGAACAAGCCAGCATGAGGACTCACGGCTCTAATCTCAACATTTGAGCGGTGGAAGCCCTATGGTCAGGAGTTCAGTGTCATCTTTGGGTATATAGCAGATTCCATGCCAACAGAGATTACTTGAGACCCTGTCTCAAAACAAACAAACAAACAAACCCACAAATTGACAAGGAGCATCCTTTCTCATGTCATTCTGAGACGACTTCTTAGAAACAGGATGTAGTTGAGAGGTTGAACACTTACTTGTCTAGTATTTTGGGGGACCTGGATTTGAGATGACATTATGCTCATGGACTTTAAAAGTTCAAATACTATTTAGTAACAGGATCATGGCAGATCAAGTCTCCAGCATAACACAGCAGTCCTCGGGCTCCCCAGAGTCACAGGGTTATTGGAAATACTGTTTAGATGGAGGTTTTTCTGGGCTCTCAGTAGCCGTTCAGTAGCAGCCGAAGCACGTAAGGAACCACACCTATTTGTGAAACCTTAGAGCATGTCCTTGTGCTGCTTGATATACTTGGATTCTGTTTCATTTTAATAAACTACAACTTTGTGGTCAGTCATAAAGGACTCCTCTTTACAGCTTCTTCCATCTGTGGTGGATAGATCAGCTTATAACCATAAAGGAATTCCTTCCACAGGAGAACATGCTTTAATGACAAGAAACGAAGCCAGATTCAGGGTTACAAAGAAGGTGGATATTGGTGAAAAGGGCAACTGAGTTATAGCAATACCAGATACCTGCATAGTGTTTTGTGGTCCATGGACATCAACACTCCCACAGTGTGACTGGGCATGAATGTTGGCTCCACCCTGTAACCTGTGGGGAGCACTAACTCTTAGATTCTACCAGGAAGTTCTACAGATGAAGCTCAGTCATCTGAGGTTTAACCTATAAAACCCAGGGATGGTTTATAACAGACATTTCTTTTCACAGGGGAAAGTATCTGTTTAATAGATACTTAAGCTGCCACTCTGCCATTGTCCCCTGGTCTCATTTTATTTCCCAGCCATTAAGCTTTAAAACAAGACCAAATCTTTATCCGTTCATAAAGGAGAGAAGAGAGCAATCAGCCCAGCAGGAAAGAGTTAAGACCTGTCCCAGTGGCTCTAGGAGACTCTAAATGACCCATCGTCTTCATAACACGGAAGATGAATGCCCTGACTAGGCTGAGCGTACGGGTTTCTTCATTCAGAGAATATTCCCTAAACCTCACTGAGCACCAAGCATTATTCTAGGGATGGACAGGGATCGGGGGAGGGCAGTTTTGAACAAGACTGACACCTTCCCTGGCCCAAGGGAGCTCATGTCCTGGTGGGCGGAGCTAGAAAGCAAACACTCCAGCAAATGAATGACTATAATACCAAATGCTCTGGGAGATGTGAACCAGGATGCAGTGGCTCTGAGCCATGTGGTCCCAACCTCAAAGGGCCTTCTGAAAATGCCATTATTATTTTGGATAAGTGGCTACTTATATATAGAGAGAGCAACTGTGAAGCATTATTTGGGGAAAGTTTAAACCTTGACTGACTTCAAGTAAACATTTTTTTTTCAAATTATGCCGATAGGCGCTCTGCTTACATTTTATATAGCTGTTGTGCTGTGGCTTCCGGCTCATTCCCACCCAAGGAACAGGACGATGTGGTTAATATTTGATCTCCTTCTGTTGTTATGCTGTGGCTAGCCTGTAGAGAATGAGATGAATTTTTGTAACCATTTCAATATTTATGCTTGCGTTTCTCAACAAGGCATGAATGTTCATTGTTCACTATGAACTATGTATAGTAAGTTGCCTCTCTAATCTGCTGTCATAAGCGAACATGACATCTTTTGGCTTTCTTTCCTGACTGTTAATTATGGCAATTATGTCACTTTTTAACTTGTCCTCACTTGACCCTGTAGCATCACAATGTGACCCTACACAGGGATGTGGAGCAGATGGATATAGAACAGGAAGTTCTCTGACCGTTTTTAGATCGTAGATGTGGTCTGTGTGTCCTATAGGAAAGATGGGACATTTAAAGGTTAAATTGGCTCCTAGCACTTAAAGATTCAGATTTCTGTAGAATTCTGGGTTTCAGAATCTTCTAAACATTGAAGAGCTCAGCAGCACTGAGCTCTTCTTCTTCTGGAGCTGAGGACAGCATCTTCTTTGGCTGGAATACATGTTCTCCATTTCAACACCTGCAGACACTGGAGGGTCATCTCCAAGAACAGAGATGATTTCAAAAGCACCTATTCCTTGTTTAAGAACTAAAATGTGTGCCTTGGGAACAGGCACCCTGGGATTAAGGGGTACCCAGTTTCCCTAGCTTTCTGATGCCCCCCTGCAGTTCATCTTGAAGTCTCTAGAGGGCGACTGAGACTTCTGGGCTGTGTCTTCGAAGTCTGTAAGACAGTGAGTCTCCCAATTCACCTTAGAAAACAAAAGACACCGTGTGAAGGGCCCTCTGTTTCTCAGGCAACAAAATACAGAAACAATATGCCAACATTTAACACCTTAAAACATTGCAAGAGGATTTGGAGTGCGCCGAAAGCACCAGCTGGCCCAAAGGGAAGGTTCCAGCCAAGGATAAGAAGGGCTGGGAAACCAGGGTGAAGGAATGTTGGTGGGGGTAAGTGAAAAATGTGTAGAATTAAAGCAAACAAACAAAGAAAAAAATAAATAAAAACAAAAAAGCTACTTAGAGTAGGAAATGAAAGTGGAGACAAAAATGCTGTCACATCTTAAATGTAGAAAGAAAAACTGACAGTGATTAAGGAGAGTGACGTCATCTGAGAGTACTGAGAAAGCAAGGTGGTTGTCAGCCATGCTGTTCTGACAGAGAGAAAGGAGGGGAAGGGGGAGGGAGAGCGGGAGAGGAAAGAAGAGGGGAAGGTTGAGGGAAGGGAAGGGGAGAGAGAAAGAGCTAAAAAGAGAGGGAAAGAGAGGGGGAGAGAGAGAATGAGAGAGAGAGAATGAGAGAGAGAGAGAAAGAGAGAGAGAGAGAGAGAGAGAGAGAGAGAGAGAGAGAGAGAGAGAGAGAGAGTGTTATGAAGTTGTCTGGGCAAAGGATCTACGCAGCTGAGATTTTCAGCACTCCAGATAGAAAGGAAGGAAAAGCAATGGCATTAATTGCTTGTATATTTGTGCAAGTGCTAAATAAGGATGCGAGGGGAGGGCCTAGTCTCTCTCTGTTCCAGCAAAGTGGCATTTTAGATTCTCCCACACCCTATCCCTGAAGTTAGAAGAATTCCATCTCAGAGTGGAGCTGGTAATTCAGAGAACCACAAGGACCATGTAGCCACACTTTGGGGCTCAGACAAATGCCTTCTTTCAACCCCACTGGCTTTTCTGCAGTCTGTGAAAGTCAGGTCTTTACCACCATGAGAAGGAGGTACCGCCTGTGCACCTTAGTCTAACTCCACAGACACAGGTGAAGGACTCAGCTACAGAGACCCTGTGTCAGAGAATAAGAAGAAAACCAAGACACTGTGATGGCTCCCTCTTAAGGACTGTGTGTGCCCTTAGCAAAAGGGATAGGAAGGTTACAAGGCAGAGAAGACTATGAGAAGCAGGCTGTAATGAGATACTCCCCAGACATCATGCCTGTTCTTACCAAAGCTCTAGCTCCCAAGTGTGGGCCGAGCTTAGAGACACAGGAAGGGGATATGCCAGAAAGGATGGCTGACATGCTGCTACTTTTGAGATGAACTTGTAAGAGGAATAGCTCCTTTCTTGGAGTACTCTCTCGCTGTCTTATATTACTTGGTCTGAAGGAAGCCTCATTACACTGTTGTAGACAAGCTTGCTCATATGGGGAAGAGCTCTTGTCTCTGACCAAGAGTCAGCAAGGATCTGGAGTCTGCCAGGTTCTCCTTTCTAAGCCACCAAAAAATCCAACTGTGGGTTTAGTTACAACATCAAGCCAGAGGATCCAGCTAAGGTGCACCTGGATTTCTGGCCCATGAAAACTATGACTTAAATAAAGTAAATTGTGTTTTCTTCTCCTGCACTTTGTGGTAAAAGTTTCACAAAGTCACAGATAATTAATGAAAAGGATTTAGAGAATGAAATGACATTTCTGATTTAAAAATTGTGGAAGGGTTTGAGAATATGATTTTAAAATGGGTCTTCATGAGGCTGGTCACAATGGATGGAGGATATTATTACAGCCAGAGGTAATGGAAGGTGAAGTGGGTTTTTACTCATAGAATAGTAGACTTTCCAATGTGTCCTAATGGTAGGTACAAACGAGAGATTAGAGAATGACCTTTGGGTCTGGGGGCCATTAAAGCAAAGATAGCCTGGATGAATATACTTAAGAAGCAATCAGAAACCATGGAGTCATGAAAAACTCAAATATAATTATGACTTTTATTTTGAGAATGTATCTACTAGCTGTGAAGGACTGAGATGACCACTGTTGTTATCTAGGATCTGGGTGTCCATGGACAAATACTGGGTGTAGGGAGAAGGGACACATGGATCAGGAAGAATGAATCTGGACCATATTGGAAGAGACAGAGACTGAGCTCTGGATGCCAGGATGATCATGGGGCACTTGAATCAAAATGAGATGGGAGTCAATGCTGGGGGAAGAGATTACATGGATTCTATTTTAAATATCTTAAAGCTGAGTCATTGTCGAGAAGGGGAAAACAAGAGAAATATAAATTTATTATTCTGTTGGGAAGGTGCCACCAAAGTGCAGATTTGGGGGTGTTCTCCGTGAAGGTGATAACTAAAAGCCAGTAAGAAGACTGGTTAAGGGCCAGGGAAGAGAAGATCAAGGCAGTGGGCTACAGGCTCTGCCTGAGGTCAAGGTATGAGAAGATGGTAGAATTGTCCGAGGAAAGGGAGAAGCCATCATGCAGGGGTAAAAGGAAAGCCTCGTGCAAAGGCCAGCAACTTTAAGGAGAGCAGAGGATGCCAAGGAAGGTCACTGGGGACTCATGCATGTATTATCAGATGCCATGTCTACCAGGTCTGTCCCCAGAAAAGTTAGATCAGGCAGTGCTGTCCTATTCCTTGTCAGCTTGGGTAAATCTCAGAATGTGTAGGGCTTTGGTAGGTTAAAGAACAAGTGAACATGTATTTTTCAAGTTTGTTTTTCTTTCTTTCTTTCTTTCTTTCTTTTTTTTTTTTTTTTTTGGTTTTTCGAGACAGGGTTTCTCTGTGTAGCCTTAGCTGTCTTGGAACTCACTCTGTAGACCAGGCGGGCCTCGAACTCAGAAATCCGCCTGCCTCTGCCTCCCAAGTGCTGGGATTAAAGGTGTGCACCACCACTGCCTGGCTTCAAGTTTGATTTTCAAGGTGAACTTCTTTGAAGGAGTCTTATGAGTCTAAATTCAATTGCTAAGACAGCAAGACTGTGTCTGTATTTTCCTAAAAACAGTCTATGGCCTTTGTTCTGTAATCTCTCTGAGGACTATTTCATTCAAATTGACAGTTTCAATGGAACAAATCTTCAGATTCATGCTCTTCTAGCTTGAGCATCTCTCCCGATCCTGCTGACTTTATTATTATTTTTTAATTTTTATTACATTTATTTATTGTTTGTATATGTGTGTGAGGCACACATGCCACGGTACACATGTAGAGTGCACAGGACAACTTTCAGGAGTCAGTTCTCTCTCTCCACTACGTGGGTCCCAGGGATCAAACTCAGGTCACCAGGCTTCTCAGCAATCACCTTTATCCATCTTGCTGAATAGTTCTTGGTTTTCTGTGTTACGATCTCATCAAATAGTCCAAGCAGACCTTGGTTTCTTGCCTCCCAAGATCCCCCTACCTCAGCCTCCCACATTCTGAGTTTACAGCTGTGGCCCACCATACTTGGCTTCTTCTCTGATCTACTCTTCCAATCTGTTTTTAGCTAGATGAACTTACTGCTACTTAAGAGACTCTCTTAAGGTTAAGATTCCTAAAAGAGAAAAAGTATGTTTGTTTGTGTGTGTGTGTGTGTGTGTGTGTGTGTGTGTGTGTGTGTGTGTGTATTTCCCATGCAATTTTGAGGACTCTTTGAAAACATAAAGAATCTTAGTCCACTGCATGGAGAAGAAATCCATTCTCAAGCATGAAGGAGAAAGTGATGCTCACTCTGGGCTCTATTATCCAGACACAGTCTCTGTTTGCATCTTGATTTCTACCATTCCAGGTGTGTGCCTTTGTCTCTGCATATTGGAAACATAGTTTATAAAAGATACACAGAGGCATAGTTTCATAAAATTTGGATGTCATAGATCTAGTTTTGTAGTCTACGTTTTCTTTTCAATAATATGAGTAGTGTGTAACAATACATGTCATATCTGTTTATTTGTTATGTATTACTTATTGTGCATTTATTTATGGCATAAGTTTCTGCATCTGTGTGTATCTATGCATGTGTGTGTTTATGTATCTTTAGATACTGTATGCAGGTGTGTATGAATGTATGTATACATATATGTGGAGCTCAGAGGACAATCTCAGGAATTTTTTTTCTTAGGTACCACCCACCTGTTTCTAAGATAAGATCTCTTAATGTTCTAGAACTTGCCATATAGGTAAGCTGGCTGGTCAATTAGCCCCGTCGATCCCGCTATCTCTATCTCCCCAATACTGGGGTTATAAATGTGTACCACTATGCTCAACTTTTTTCAAGGATTTTGAGAGTCAAATTTGTACCCCCATGCTTGCAAGGCAAACAACATACAGACTGAGCTGTCTCCCCAGCCCCACGACATGACATTTGAATTACTGCCTCCTTTATAGCACGCTCATCCAAAAGACTCAGAATCTTGACTGTGGCTATCTGGCTGAGTGCATGGACAGAGGGAGGTCTGGCTGTGTGGATTTCCACCCTCCACACACACTCACTCAATTGTGAGCTTCCGGAGGAGACTATGCCCACAAGTGTCTCGGAGAACACCAGGACACCTGCCAACATTGACTGTTCCCACGTTGCTAACATGAACCCTGCTCAGTCTCTAAGCAAGCACAACCTTCCAGGGACTGACGTTGTAGCTGCAAATCTGTCTCCTGATGCTCTTTCCTAAATGCCTTTTTAAACATACTCAATAATAGATGAGCGCCTGGGCCCTTCTTCACGGAAGAGAGCTTGGGAAGCTTGTAGAACCTGGAAATGCTATTGGCCCTATAGAGCTGATTCCCAGCATGCCACACTCCCAGTTCCCCAGGACACCACTTAATACTGCTCATCTCAGGGAAGCAGGTGGTTCTCCTGGTGGATTTCGTTGCTCCATTTTCTCTTCCTGTTCCCTTTTTAATCCTGGACTCAACTTGCACCAAATCTTTGCAACCATTTGGCTGGCATAGACGTCTGCAGTCCTCTGAGCTTGCCTTTTCTTCTCTGCTTTGTAATCCAAACAGGATACTATACCTGATTTGATAGGTATGATCCATTTGCTGAATACCAGAGTCCCGGATATAGGTGAATCTTCCCTACCAGACTTATGTAATAGGTGTCTGGCATCAATTTATCATATGCCCCAGGTCAAGCCCCCAAATGTTCTTCATCTTTAGTTTTTATCTCTATAAGAAAAGACTGAGGTGAATCTGTAAGTTTCTAAGAACTTCAAACAATCTGTGGTTTTTAAATACAGCCTTGGATTTTCCAGAACTCTGACTATGGCATATATTCAGTGACAACTATTCATTCATTAATTACAGAATTGGTTATAGAACTGCTTATTTTTAGAACTTCCTTTCCAGCGTGGGGCAGCTCAGTCATTCAGCTCTGGGGGCTTTGTTAGCAGCTGCCTTTGGGGACAGATGCTCAGAAGGGAGAGTGAATTTTCCCAGTGTCCCCTACGTCTGACTTTTTAGTGACCCACAGCAATAACAATTACACGAAGCATTGTCTGATGGAACTTTATTGCTGAGTTGTCAGAGAGAGAGACCTCTGGTTGTCTTAACTTGGTGCAGCAGGCTTATCTGAGTCTCCTCCCTGATGAGCCCAGCATACTGGTATGTCATAGGTTCAACACCCGGACCACTGTATGACCTCATTACCCAACACTCTTTCTCTTTGTGTCTTCTTATTTCTAGATAATATTTGACAAGTGGGTATTTGTGATTTCTTTTTTGTCAGAATTAGAGATAGTGTTTGGGACCCCTGTGGTCCTTTGTTGTCTTTCTGGACATTGAAATCTCTGTGGTATTTGAAGACTAGTGGTCTTTATTTCAGTCATTCAAGACATTTCTGATTCACATCATGATGTGCAAGATTCTGTTTTCTAAGAAAATACCATGGGGAGGGTTGGGGAGGTGGAGATGGAAGGGGTGCACAACCAAGCATGTGAAATGAAGAGTGAACATCTAGACTTCAGGGGGAGCAGCCAGGAGAGTGAGTGCAGACTCCCTCCATGGAGGATGTGAGGGAAGCAGAAGGAAAAGTCAGATTCAGGGGGGTCAGCTCTTCGGGATAAGGTACATTCTCCAACACCATGGACACCGTGGTTAACAGATGAGAGCAAACTAGTAATAACTCTCTGCAGTGTGTCAGTGTTTATAATCCCGGTACTATTCTGAACAGATCAATAATTCAAAGTAACCCTCATGACATCCCTGGGGAGACACTGTTTAAGATTAACAAAAGGCAAAAGTCTGTCCTCATGGCCCAGGTACCAATGGACAAAAGGGGAAAGGCATATACTAACCAGGGAAAGCACAGCCAGCAAGCACCAGGATCTGGCTCACATAGCTAAACTCCACAGTTTGTGATGAGCCTCCTCCATCCCAACATTCACACGCTGAACATCACAGAAAAGCTGGTCCCATTCACATGCTGTGGGCATCCCAGAATGGACACATGGACACATGGGCTTCCCAGGAGTCCCTATACCTGTCTTATCCATTAGTTACTGAGGCTTTGAAATCCAAGCACCGAGCCACATTTGCAGAGAGTGTGGCTAGCCAGTGTCTTTGCTTTCAATTCAGGGAGCTTAGACACAATCCTAAGAGATAAGTTGTGTGGCTCTGTTCTGGGCTGAGGCAGGTTCAAGGATGCCTGAGAAAACATTTGTCCCACTGATGTCCCTGTGCAGAGAAAAGAAGATTATGATGATACATCTTAGAAGCTCCTTCAGAGATTTTGATGTTTCACGATTTTTCTCATTTCCGTGGTAAATCCTTCAACATGATTAAGAGCTACCACCCTGCCCTTTCCTATCTAATGTCTCTGGATTTTTGGAAGTGAAGGCCAGCTAGACATGTCTCAACAACAGGCCCAAGTGAGAAGGTTATTGATTTCTTTCTTCCTTGTGAAGACTCACATTGTCACACCCACTTCCTCATCGGGAAGTGTTGTTGCCTAGGGTTCCTGGCTTCACTGACACTTGTGAAAGCTTCAGGGAGGCATCCATGAATTGGGATAAGACATCATTCTAAATTTCTTTTGTGGACTGGGCAAATCACTTTTCTCTATTGTAAACATATCATGCCTGTTGTATGGGAATACCAGGACCCTGATTATCTAAACAATACTAAGCCTGAGGGCCATACACCAGAAGGATGAGAACTGGACTTTACAACCTTTCATAGTTTTGATTAAGAAAGAGAACAGTTAGTTGGCACTTGAGGTACACCAGAACTTGGGATGGATATTAACTCAGATGTGGAAGCCCTTCACTCACTGGCAGCAAGTGGTCCAGGAGGCCAGTGACATAAATACCTTGCTCATCTTAACCTTGCTGTTCCCCTATCAGGCTGTTCTGTGTTACACTAGAGCCTAACCAGCGGCCATAGGCTGTAGAGTCACCAAGGGTTTCTTTAGAGATGCACATACACCCTGTCAAGATTTTCACTTTGGTCTTTCATAAACAAGTAAATGGGGCAAGCTGACCATCCTTGAGGGCCGTCTTTCTTGTTTTCTGTTTACTTCTCAGTGTGCACATTATATTTTCAAATATTTTCCCAGAACTGCTTTTTCATGAAAACCAGGGCCCTTTCTTTCCCTTCTTTGCCTCCCCCTTCCTCTTTCCCTCCTTGCCCTGCAGTGAGCTCCTCATTACATCTCTTATCGTGATAATTCTAGAAATAACAACTACCTTCTCTACCTACCTTTTATCCAGGGGTCCTATGGTGCTTCTCCAGCAGGGCCAGCTATTCAGCAGTCTGCCTCTAGCACAGCATCCCTCTGCTTTGGGTCACAGAGGGAAATAGTGAAAGCAAAGCTACAGCTTTTTAGGTTTTTCGAGACGCAGGGGAGCACAGAAAGGAGGGAACATGGTTGTGTAACCTCCTTTCTTATGTACAATTTACAGAAAAAAAAAAAAACCATTAAATGTTCAATCCTTTGGCTCAGCAACCAGAAAGTTGTATATGAAGACATCATGGTCTGCACTGCAGAAAAAGTGGAAGATGAGCAGGGAATCACCAGTGAGTGGTCTAGCTGAGACTTGCTGGTGAAAGTGGGTAAGAGGTGAACTCAATGCTATACCAGATCCCACCAGCTATACTGATGGGCAAGCTGGGCATTGCCTTTCGAGTTAACATTACAGTGTGTGTTTTCATTATAACTGTTCTTCTGAAGGTCACCTATGAGGGCCAGCAGTTCATCAATGATTAGACATA
This sequence comes from Arvicanthis niloticus, assembly GCF_011762505.2. Classification (NCBI taxonomy): domain Eukaryota; kingdom Metazoa; phylum Chordata; class Mammalia; order Rodentia; family Muridae; genus Arvicanthis; species Arvicanthis niloticus. The sequence continues at coordinate 72,714,417 of NC_047666.1, read as the reverse complement.
GTAAGTGACCTGTTTAATACTTAGCATCAGTTACTTCTTTCTCTCTCTCCTTCTACCTCCCAACCTATCTTTCTCCTTGGAATCTCTTTGACCTCTGACCTTTGCTTCCTTCTTTCTGTCTCCTTCATTTTTATCTTCACCCTCATTCCACCGTCTGTCATTTGTTAGTGTACTGATGCGTTCTGCAAACCCATTACATAGACTTTACGAGTAACACATGCCTAAAAAGACAAACTTTCAGTATACATGCCTGGATTCTTCTCCCGAGTCTTCAGCCTTGTGTGTGTGTGTGTGTGTGTGTGTGTGTGTGTGTGTGTGTGTGTGCTCGTGCACAAGCACATCCATGATTATTCATGTAAGTACATATAAATGCATATGTGTATTTGTATGAACATAGAAGTCAAAGAAGAACCTTATGTATTATTCCTCAAAAGTCATCCACTTTAATTTTTGAAACAAAGTCTCTCTTTGACCTGGAGGCTGTCCTGTAGGCTAGGCTTGCTCCCCAGCCAGCCCTAGGGATTGACTTTCCATGCTCTGGGATAACAGGTATGGGTTGACACAATGCCTGGCTTTTTGACATGGGTTCCAGGAAGTACCAGAAAACACTTTGCTGACTGACAAGTCTTCCCAACTCTCCACCACTCTCTTTGAAGCATTTACTGTTATGTCCCACAGAGACACTAGCCCAATATTCATGCTTCTTTTGAATTAACCCTGGCTCCAGTGTCCACCTGAATATCTGAGGTAGAGGCCTGGAAGTTGTTGTGTGGTTCCTCTTCCTCATCTCTTGGGGTTCTTAGAGTCTCTTGGAGCTCTTTCTCCTTTTCTCCTTCTTATTGCCTTTGTCGTTTGTTTCATGAATTACCACAGTTGCCTCTTCTGATAGTCTGTTCTCTCCCTACTCTAATCTAGCCTTCACACAGTGTCAGATGGATCCTCCCCAGACACAGAATTATTTATGTCAATTCCCTAAGATTCTGTGATGGCACTCCAGTGGCATTAAGATAAAAACACAGAGCCACACTGAGGAGCTTCAGTCTTCAGTTTCTGCCTCTAGACTTCCACCTGTCTCTCCATTCTCAATTTCTATTGTTTCTCAACTCAGGCCAAGCGCTCTAACCATCAGGCACTGACTTCAGTTCTTTTTGACCATACTGGAACTTGCTTCTCTCTTTAGACATGTGGCTTCCACTTTACTTAGCAAGGCCATGTTTCTTATCTCTCCTTCAGACCTGTTCTACTTGGCTAATTCTTAATGACTCATCGAGGGTCAGTACAAATGCTACTTCCTGTGGGAAGCTTGAACTCTTCAAAGGCCCCATTAGGAACCAGTTATGTATGTTCTCAAACTAACCAACATACATCCCATCTGTACATTTTGCATACCGTCAGCCCTCCATAGCTCCTGGTTTTATGCCCAGTAGTCCAACAAATGTAGATCAGAAATATGTAGCAAAGGAAGTTGCAGCTAAACTAATGTATAGCTTATTTTCCTTTCTTTCTTCTCTCAGCAGTATAGTATACAACTATGTACATGCCACTAACATTACATTATATATTATAAGGAATCCACAGTTTATTTAAGAAAACAAGAGGAGACTGGAGAGATGGCTCAATGGTTAAGAGCACTAGCTCCTCTTTAAGAAGCCCCAGTGTTAATTTCTACCATCTACATGGCAGCTCAAAATGATCCATAATTCCAGTTCCAAGGGATCAAGCACCTTATGGTCTTCATGGGTATCAGACAACCACGTGGTACACAGACATACTTGCAGGCAAAACATCCATACACATAAAATAGGAATAAATAAATCTTTATAAAAGGATACAATGATAATGTTTCATGAATGTGTGATTTTGGTTTTCTATAACGGACTTATAAATCTGTTGGGTTTGGATCCAAGGAGGTCTTGGAACCATTTTCACAAAGACTAGGGGATTACTGCTTCCCACTGCTCGTTTCTCCCTCATTCTCTTCTCTAGACTGTGGACCAGCAGAAGCACGAGTGTTCAGGCTTCAGATGCCTCATACACAGCCCAGCCAGGAGCACAGTAAATAAGCAAAACCATTTAATGAAGGCAACAGACAATTCTGGAATACTTTACTAATCTTCCACAAGATCCTTTCAATAAAGAGTATCCTCGCTTTGCAGATGGGATCACCAAGATCTGGAAAGATTAAATAGCTGGCTTAGCATCACAAAATATGCCAAACCCTGGAGCCACTGGGGTCTGTCCAAGCTTTGTGCAGACTTGGCATGGATTCTGGACTCTGGGCTGGCTTCTATGTACTGACACTCTGAAACAACTTGTGAGGCTCAATGGTTTCAGCTAGGTATAGCGTGATGAGGAAGAACTCCTGGCAAGGAACTGAGGGCAAGAGTCAAGCTGAACAGTGAAACAGGCTATAGATCTGAAGTCCAGTGCATAGACGGACATTGTACTGTCCTCTGTATTGTTCTGCATTTCAACCAATGGAAAAAAAATATATTACCAACCAACCCACTGGCAGGCAGTCATTGAGCTACTGTTTATGCTTATCTTATTGGAGAACATTTTTCAAACACATTTTTAAATGAAACTTTGGCCTTTCTCTCCTTTGGCCCTCCAGCCTGCTGCCTTTTAATTTATATGTCTTTCTGCAGTGTAGATATGCTTCATATGTTTCTTTCCCCACTGAGTTAAAGAGAAAGATGCTGGGCACTAACCTGTTCACATGGGTGGGTAATGGACGGTTGACCACATACCCAGTTTTGATAGGGGACTGAACCCTGATTCTGCCTGACTCCTTCCAGGTTCCTCTCAAACACTGCTGGATCCACCTTATCCTTATCTTTATTCAAGGCAGAAAATTCTTATCATTTCTCCTCTCTCCTGCCACACGGCGACATTATCTGGCATACTTCCAGTCCTCTGGGTTAGGAAATCTAGGTTAGTTCATGAGTCGTCAGTTGAAATAAAATCATGTCCTTCCTGTCTCATATCCTCTTTCCTTTGGTCCCAGTGGACGGGTTCCAAGTGGACACCATTCTCATTTATGGGGAAAACTCTATATACCGATCAACGAATTAAATAAGAAAACAGGAAGAGGTCTTCTAAACTTGTTAGATTAAATAATATTTTTTAACATCTTTTATCAGAGAGTTCTTTATATTTTGATCCTCTCAGAAACTACTCTGTACCTACTATGTGCCAAGTGCTCTCAGAAACTACTCTGTACCTACTATGTGCCAGGTGCTCTAGCTACTGTTTAATGATAACACCAAAACCCAAAACAAAAGACAAACGTTTCTGCTACATGGAATACCCAATATCATTAGGAAGCCAGGAATGCTGGAAGTGATAAATAGTGTACCACCCAAGTTCGAGGGAAGTGCTAGAGAGAGAAAATGAAAGGAAGGAGGCAGAGGAAGGGAAGTGTCAGCACTGTAGATAAGGTAAGAGAAGGTCGAGCTCATGGGATGAATTAGAAATTACCGAATGGGAGAACAATTCCCGCCCGCATTTGCCCATCATATTAATCACTTGCCTTGCTGCTGACACAAACTTCCCCAGAAAAGCAACTTAAGGAAGGGTTGGTTTCAGTCCCTAGGTGAAGTTTATTTCATCATGGTGGGGACGACACAAGAACAGGACTATAAGGTCACTGGTCCCATTGTGTCTAGCATCAGAAGACAGAGGGGAGAGGAATGGTGTTGCTCAGCTCAGAAGTCCTTTTCTCTCTTTTGTTTGATCCTGGTCACTTAAACCTTCCCCAAAATGCTCATATAGAGATAATCCAAAATGGCGTGTTTTCATGGTGATTCAAAATCTGGTCAAGTTGGTAATAAAGATTAACCATCTTTTCTGTTGCTAATTATGGGATGTAATTCTTATTTGAGAGCATGAGGGTGGGAAAGGCTGATGTCATTTTCTGCCTGTAGCTCTTAGGATTTGATTGCAAAGATAAATGGACACACAGGAGAGAGACATTCTGTCCCCTTCATGAAAGTGTCCTATGAGGATCTTCTGGTGTTACTGAGACAGCCCCCACCTCCAGGATAGGGGCAGACTTCCTGAGACCTGGTGGGATCCTAAGAGAAGAGTGGGCCTTATGCTGGTTAGTGGGGGAAAATGTATAGAAGATAAGATAGTGGTTTAGGAAAAGGGAGAAGGCACATGGCAAAGAATAATACCACAAACACTGTTAAGATGTAGGAGCTTCACCATGGAGAGATCTCCAGGCTGGGATGAAGCTATTGGGAGATGAAAAGAAAGAAAACAGCTAGATTCTAGAGGGCTTGGCCAGGCCATGGGGACTTAGTTCTATTAAAAGCTCTTGGGTGCCATCAGTTGAAAGAACCTGAAGTGTCACACACCTGTCACCCTGAAGGTTTATAGTATGCATCTTCTGAGCACCCATGAAGGGCACTATTGACTGTCAAGAAGGGATATAAGGAAGTATACAGTCATAATGCCCACTTTCTCATAGAAGTGTTAACCTGTTAAGGTGATACAGTTACTTAGAATGTATATATCCAACCTGTTACCTTACAAATGAGAAAATGGAGGAGTGGCTGAAAGGTGCTCCACCATGCTGGCAGTGGCATACCTCTGTGCACCACCATGCCAGGTTTAAGAAAACTGCTTGTTGAACATCAGCTGTATGTACTTTAAGCATTGCCCTGTTTATCCTTAATGAGCACTTTAGTGGCAGCGACAGCACTGCTTGCCTAAATATGAGGAAACTGAGGAGGAGACGGCAGGTAAAGTAACCCCTAATCACACAAGCAAGTTAGTGGGAAAGTCACATTGAAACCTATGTGGAACTAAAGTGTCTCTGTCTATTGCATCATTTTTTATACATTATTTCTTCTCATCTCTTTCATTTCTTTCTCCCCTTTGTAATATTATCACTCAGGGAATATGTTGCAATTAATATTGTCGTAAATTTTAAAAATGTTCTGGACTCTCAAGACTTTTTTCAATAAAGCTCGGAAGGTTTCAGTGCCCCTTAGTTATTCAGTTTCTCATGTAATGTCGTTTTCTTTAACTAGATCATAAGAGCCCCCGGGGCAGGGATTTTCCATTCATATTCTCAGGTTCTCATTTTACGTTGACTCAGAATATGAATATAACCAAATCCAGAAATGTTCACTGACCTCATACTCGGCAACTGGACCCAGCCTGTTGTCACTGGGACATAATTGCAACAGCTAAGATCTTTCATTTAAAGTCAGACTGCTTCCCTTGAGATGCTTAAAGAAGTCTTATAGCCAATGACAGCTTGTCCCTTAGGTGTTTCACACCTGGTGATAGGTTTTCTGGGTGACTTGCTGTCACCCAACTGTGTTAAGACTGGTCCTGGCTGTGACCTTCATTGTCACCTGCTCCAGAGTCAGATTCTTCCAAATGTCTGCAAGATTATTTGGTTGCCAAGGCATCCCTGTGCTACTGGATCATGAACTTCAGAAGGGTGAAGGTGCACGGACTCACCCAGTTTCCCACACAACACTCAGCCCTGGGCATCAACTTCGAAGCTCTTTCTAAACAGAGATTTCGAGATGGAGTATTGTGATGAACTAACCCGAGCTGGGCTTTATACTGCTCCCTATGTACTCCCATGTAATTTGGCATGTCACAGTTTTGATACACCTAGTTTATTGCTGTTCCAGTGCTTTCACGGAGGCACATATAAAACACAGTCCAACTCAGCCCCACAACAGACAGGCTCAGCCAAGCCTAACCAATGAAATTTCAGCCTTTATAACCCACATCAAACAAACAGCCCCTTAGATATCTGAACCAATGTTCCCTGACTTGTTCAGCTCCAAGACAGTCCACTGCCAGCATTCTTTCAGCAGACCCAAACCAGTATTGAAGTTAAGCTGTGGGATTCGTTGTAACCAGGCATTAACCCAAAAGCATGGAAACTTACCCACAAGCTCCAGGCTTTTGTCTCCAGGGTGTTCCTGGAGAGGGGTTCATTACTGTAATTCTCAGAGCTCTTTCCCTGGCGGAGTGATTCTCTTTGGAGGATATTCATCTAATTCCCTTATTATAATTTGAATGTGAAATGTCCTTTATAGGCTTGTGTGTGTGGTCTCTGGATGGTGGTGGTGTTTGGGGAAGTTGTAGAGCCTTTCAGACATCACGCTTAGCTGACAGACACAGGGATATAGAGGTTAGGCTTGAGGGTTCAATGTTGTCCCACTCTGACTCAAACTCTGAAGAGGTGAGGAAACTGCCCTGCATGCTTCAGCTATTCCAAACCAAGCTCAATTAAGCCATGGCCAAGTAGCCTCAGATACCATGCTTTCTCTACCATGATGGACTGCACCCCTAAACCATAAAGCCAGTAAGTCTTTCTTCACTTACATTTCTTCCTTCAGGTGTTTTATTAGAGTGGAAAGATAATTAACAAACACAAGGACAGCTATCCAATTTCCCCCTTCAAGTAAGTGTGAGCCTCCCCATCCTCCTCTCTCTCTCTCTCTCTCTCTCTCTCTCTCTCTCTCTCTCTCTCTCTTCTCTCTTGTCTGTCTCTCTCTCCCTTCTTTCGCGCTCTAGATGAGAAGTAGGACCCAGGAAAAGGACTAGGATACCCTAGTCTTTAATTTGTAACTTCAGGCTCATAAACATAAAAGGTTCATTACTGCCCAGAGTAATTTCATAACCCATATTGACAATAATACACCAACAAGAACAATGAGAAAGGAACTCTGAAGGCAAATATGTACTGGAAAGCATCTGGTCTTCTGGGCTTTAGGGAGACTGAGGTATAAATATGAGTTGTATTGTTTGTTGATTGTGTCTGATTGCATCTAGAATGCAGCTAACTGATCTCTCTAAAACTTGACTTACAATTCTCAATTGTCATACCAGAAATTTCCACAAACCCAGTGGAACTGAGAGCACACTTAGCGTTTCACAGTGTCTGAGGTTCAAGAGCTCAGGCATGGCTTTAGCTGGATCATCTGCTTTGGCTCTTATCACACTTCGACATGAGCATCAGCCATGCTGCACCTTCATCTGAAGGGTTGGGTGACTAAGGATTTTCCTCCACACTCACACTGCTTGGTCAGCAGGATACACTTTGATGTGCTTGGTTGACTGGTGTTCTTACTGGATGTTGGATGCCCCCTCGCCCCCAGCTTTCAGAGGTCATGCACAGACCCTAGTCATGTAGTCTTCTCTATAGACAGTTAATAACATGCTTTCTGCTCCTTCACGGTCAGCAGGAGGCTCATTCCCTCAATCTATTAAAAAAAGTTCTTATTACACTTCATAATCATACTGGGACATCACACAACCTTTGCCATTAAAATGTAACTTAGTGTCTCTATGGAGGGCTTAAGAGGCATGCAAGGATCTCCCTGAGAAGGGAAAATAGAATAGATTTCCTGAGTGGTCTGAGAGTAGGCAGGAATGGGAACAACAGGTATCAGGTGTTGGCAATGGAGGTAGAGAATGCTGGGAGAGCTGACTAGAATTAAAGGGCATCTTGGAAATGAGGTAGAAACCTAAGGCAGTGGACACTCCATCGAATCTACAAAGATGGTACTAGCAAAGACCTCTAGTAATGGAGGCCATTACTGAACCAGCCATCCTCTGTAACCAGGGAAGGCCTCAAGTGGAGGGATAGGGACACCAACATAGCCACAAGACCTCCACCCTGTAGTTTGTCATGCCTACAGGATATGCTGGGACTAGAGTCTAGCAATTATAATCATCATCAGAGAGACCAGAGAGACTTCATCCAGCAACCGATAGGAGCAGATGCAAAGTTCCATGGCCAAACGTTAGGCAGAGCCCAGGAGCCCTGCAGAGGAGGGGGAGGAAAGATTGGAGGAGCCAAAGGAGTCAAAGATACCACAAAAACATGGCCCACAGAATCAACTGACCAGACTGAAATCAGGCTCACAGAAATCAGGGAGCCTGGATGGGTCTGACCTAGGTCCACTGCATATATGTTGTGGTTGTATAGATTGATATTCTTGTGCTCCTAGCAGTAGGAGCTTGGACTGTCTCTGACTCTTTTGCCTGCTTTTGGGACCTTTTTCCTCCTATTGGGTTACCTCATCCAGCCTTGATGTGAGAATATGTGTCTGGTTCTCATTATGGCTTATTATGCCATATTTGGTTGAAGTCCCTGGGAAACTTGCTCTTTTCTGAGGGAAAGTGGATGGGGTGTGGATCTGGGGAAAAGGACAAGTGGAAGGGGGATACTGAGGTGAGGAGAGGGAAGGGAAACTGCAGTCAGGGTATATTGTATGAGAGAAGAGTAAACCAAAAGGGAAAAATGAGTGCCATACAGTCTCCTCTGGCATCTTTTATTGGTTAGAGGAAGTCCAAGAGGGGGGATTACAGAGCTGGTAACATGTATCTACTCCGGGAGTACCCTCAGCATCACTCAGTGATGCTGAGGAGTTAATGAGCCTGTCTGTGCTAACCATGTAAGCAGTACTTTGGTTCCCTCCAATATACACACCAGAGGACCAAACACAAATGAGTTGATGAGGGATGGGTAATGCAGGAAGATGAGCTAGAAGCAACCAGATACCTAGGGTCAGAGCCCATCATTGAAATTACTGTATGCACTTCTCTGAGTTTCTCTTTTGTGATTTGAAGATGATCCTCCTAGTTTTGGCCTCTTGTGACTTGACTTTAATTTCTTTAGATTTATGTTATTATTTAGTTTTTAAAAATCTGTGTATATGATTATACAGCTAAGCATAGAAAACACTTTGTGAAACTTTTGAAGATTTTTTAATGGGTAAGAGTATTTTCATTGCATGTATGCATACATGCTATGTATTATATGTAGGCTTATGTGCCATGTGTGTTCCTGGTGCCTGCAGATGAGTAAGATGGCGTTGGATCCCTGGAAATAGAGGTATAGACCACCGTGTTGGTGCTGGGAATTGAACACCTATCCTCTTCAAGGGCAGCAAGTGCTCTTAACTTCTGAGCTGTTTTTCCATATCCAGGACTTATGGCCAGTCCTTGTTTGTTGTTCCACTCAGCAGCTACTGCAGACTGTTCCTTTCTTGTATCAGAGTCACTATCTGAGGAGTGTTTTTAAGTCTTCTAACGTTCTATGGGGAGTGACTAGAAGACTATATATTATTGAAGTGAAGAGATCATTGAGTTTCTTCTGGTCATTCCTCTCAATATATCCTTTACATATCTCTTCATTTTTACTCATCCCCATAACCTACATTAAATCATTAGAAGGCCCTTCTATTTTCCCTGTTGTATAAACATGTATTCATTTAGAAACTACCTTGTAGGAAAGTTTTCGGAAGTCTGTGAATTGGAGGGAAAGATGTCAGGGAAGTTGAGGAAGGAGCTGTTCATGTCTTTTCCCTGCCTGGAGGATGAAAACTCTGGAAGAGAAATGTAGAAGGCTGAAGTTGAGAGAGGATGGAGGAGTGGAAACGAGAATGGAGCTGTTTTTATAAAGAGATTAGTATGAAGTGCCTAACCTTTTAAAAATTATAAATCTTTACCAAGCCTGGAGCCAAATATCTTTTAGAAAATAGTCTTTACATACTTCCTTAAAAAGATCATTTATATATTCCTGATGTAAGAAAATTTAGAATAATTTTTCCCTCTCTCCAGAGGCTAAGTTGATGGCAGCCTTCCATTGTGTGGTAAGACATTTCAATTAGTGCTGCCAGAGTGATAGAGCTTTCCTTGGAACCCAGACTGAGTCTCAACAAGTTCAGTGACTGCAGGATCCCATCAGGTGAGAGGAGCTGAGAACTCTGTGGCCTAACACCCAACTTCAAGCTACCACTCCTCCGTAGCCAAATTGTGTGATTCCAGGCAGTCTGAAACCAGCTTGTGCTCTGGTTTGCTTGGTTTTTTCCATAAGAATTATCACATAACCCAACATATAATAAACATCCAAATATTCAAGATTACATAGAAAAAGAATACATAAATGTACAAATGGTATTTTTGAGGCAGGGTCTCACTCTACAGCTCAGCATGACCTGGAACTCAGTCAATTGACCTAGTGGCCTGGAACGTAAGATGATCCTCCAGCCCCTGCCTCCTGAGTGCTAAGATTCCAGGTGTGAGCCACAGTGCCTGGCTCTCGGATAATGAATTCTAAATGATTTGCAAATCCAACCCAACCCTTATTTAAGTATGTTCAAAATTGTAATAAAATATATAACTGCCATGGGAAAGCATGCAATCAAAGAATTCATGTAGTAATTTGCCACTGGGAACACTTACTTTCTTAATTAAGAGAAAAAAGTATCACAACATCTTAAATCTGGAAGATGTATCAGTGGTCACCAAATATGTATCTTCCTTTTACTGATAGGAATCAGGTGTAGGGTGAGGAAGGTCAGGTGACTCACCCAAGGTCATATACCCCCCCCAAGGTCATACACTAAATGACAGAAATGGAGCAAGATGGCAAGGCTTTGATGTCCTTGAGCAGGACAAAGTGTCAGCAAGACTAATTCCCAGAAAATGTTGGTGACAATAGGTACTAGCTGTTATAGTCAAAATAATGAGTTGAGTTTTTTTTTAAAGGAAATAAAATTTTGTTTTGAACAATGACTTTGATTATTTAATGTCACCTATGTGGAGAGACAGTTTTGAATTGCCAAAAGTGTCACAGTTTCCGTTGGAACCATCCCAGATTCTAGGGAAGTGTTTTACATTTTCTAAAGTGAACTTCATTAAAGCGCTTGTACACATACTCCTTTTGACAAGTGAACACATAAAAATGGCGTTGGATGGGTCTCAGTCCCAGACCCACGTCTAGTTAATACTGTCAGCTTTGACTTGGATGCCCCAACAACATGTTCATTAAGTTCAGCAATGAGGCTGAGTTTAAAGTAAAGGCTAAAGCCTTGGAGGAATGAGATTAGAACTGAGAATGGCTTCAACAAATTGGACAAGTAATCAGGAAGTAACAAGATGAAGTTCGGTCAAGCCAAGGACAAAAAGGAAGTTAAGATCACAGAGAAAGTAAAGAAAAATCTGAGGCACAGAAAGGGCTGGTCAGGCTGAGAACTAGCAAAGACATGTGAGTCTTCATGATCCTCAAATTAATATAGTATAATTAAGTACTGTGAGTCAGCGTTTGCAGAGGTAACTCTGAAAGTTGGTATTAGTATCCTGGAGGGTGGGGGGGGGGTCTTGGTAGGAAGAAACTTTAAAACATCAGTGAATAGTTCAACTAAAATGTTTCTCCTTATACTAGAATTGTCTCCACCAAAAAGTACCCTAGTATAAAAACTCATGGTTATCAGCTGTCAACTTGACAGAACTTCAGAGCCACCTGGGAAGAGGGACCCTCAACAGAGAAATTGTCTTCATCACATTGGCCTGAGGCCATGTCTGTGGAGGCATATTTTAATTGCTAACTGAGGTAGGAAAGTCCAGCAGTGAGTGTATTATCTATGCAGATGAGACAGAGCCTGATAAGTTAGCTGAGTAAGCCTTAGTGAGCAAACCAGTAAGCAGTATTCCTCCTTTGGTTTTTGCTTCAAGCCCCTCCTTTGAGTTCCTGCCTTGGCATCCCTCAATGATGGACTAGAACCTGTAAGTTAAAATAAATTCTTTACTCCTCAAGTTGTTTTTTGGCCAATGTGCTTGTCAGAACAGCAGAAATTAAACTAGAACAATAGGTTAGAATTATTCCTTAATTAAAATCATTTCCAAATAATTGTTTTTCAATGATTTTTGTTCACCTGCTCAGGTAAAGACTTTGCTCCTTACCCACTTGGTCTATTTTCTAGATAGACTTCTTTTCGCTCCCACATTTTGTTTCTGGAGTACAGGGCCCCATCTGTTTCATTCTCAAGGAAGAGTTCAAAATGGTCCAGGGTATGTAATGGTTCTGTTATCGTGTCTGATAACAAAACCTAGCATTTCATTGATATGCACCACACTACAATGTCTAGTTATTTCCTTTTCAAGGTGGGTTCAGAATAGAAAACATCAACCAGGAAGAGGTGTGTGTAGGTGTGTGGGGAGGAGCCAGAATCAGAAACAGCAGCTCTGGGGCGATAGCAAAGAAAAGATGGAGAAGAGATATGGCAAAAGGAAGGGTTTGTCTGTCGCTTGTTAGTGTCCTACTCCTATTTAAAGTCCTGGCTGAATTCCCATAGGTTCTCTTACCTCTCATGCCCACTTATAAGCAGAATACCAAGGGAAGGCCACACGGGTTACCTGTCGGAGGGCTCTGTCAGCAGAAAAAGTGACGTTAGAACATGGTTCACTACCTGCAGCAACTTTGCTCTTTCAGTTCAACTAACTTGCCTCAAGCAAACGAGAGGGATAAACAGATAAAGTGAAAGAAGGGAGCACCGAGAACCCGGAAAATGAGAGGGATTCAGGAACAAAGCATGAACATGAGGAGTAGAGGAAAGAGAGGAAGAACAAGGTTTCTAACAAATGGAGAGCCAGAGATGATCAAAACTCCTGCACTAGGTAGAGAAATGCAAATCTGGCACAGAGGGTGTGGAAGGTGCTGGCAAGAGTGACCTGGGTGTTGGCCATGTACTCTTCTGTGGGGCACTGGTTTTCTAATCTTCCTCCAGTATTGAGTCTGGTCAAATCCTGCAGAATGCACAGGACTCAAAAAGAACTGTGTGGATGTCCATTGCAAAAGGAGATAAGGATGCAGAGGGAAGGGAACTTGATGACCTATGGCAACTTAAAAGGAAATAGGACCTCAGACACAGCAGTGACCCACTACTGGTTTTCAGATATGAAATAGTTATTAGCACAGAATAGGTAGGGGCAGAACCTATAGGTCATAGGTCAACTTCTTCATGTCTTGACACTGAAGCTTTACCTCTGCAGGCTCCTGTAGCATTTATGGTCTGTCTCAAACTCTCCAGCATGAGGCGCTTCTGCCCACTTATTGCCTCAGCTGTGAATCAAGCATTGCCCCTGGCAACCTGCAGGAATCTTTAGTAGGACAGGCATGATACAACATGGACTACCTTCCTTGAAAAGACAACGGCTCCAGGAGAGACTGTGAGATACCAGTGGTTACACTGCCATGTATTGAATCAATAATCTTTGGCAAGTTACAAACTTTACACTTTTGCAAGCATCATCCTCCTAAGTTAATGGGAAGAATATAAGATATCTCCCTGGAGTGCCGACCTTCCCTCCTTGGGGAATAAGAGGCATCCTATAAATGCCACATTCTATTTCTCTTTGCCTGTAGGGTGCAAGGCACAGAGCAGGGTTAGTCTTCTCCATGGGTTGTCATAATTGAGGAACTTAAAATAAGGGGCTTGAAGTATCAGTGGAGTAGTATGAGAAGATTCAAAACCATCTATTTCTATAGGGGAGTATAGGACAGGGCTGGGCTGGCTATTCTCATCAGGAATAGCCAATTGTTGGGATGATGTGATTTTCCAGAAGTTTCTCCCGTTTTTCTTTGCTCAGCAGGTCTATCACATATGTGTCTTGGAATTTACATTTTTAACACAGAGACATTTTGAAATGGAAGTTCAAACAGAAGTCTATTGGGTTTGTACTTGACCAGATATACATTAATTTTGTGACTGAGGCATAGACTCAAAACTAGGAGGCCCAGCACTGCCTCTGTGCATTCATGTTCCTGGATTTCCCCTAGAACTGCCTGCCACAGACTCTGGCCCGTGCTCATTGGTTATTTCTGCCGGTGACTCCTTTTGCCTGTGTGCATGTCCATGACACTTGGTCATGAAGGACCCATGCATACACATGGTCATTAACTTGGCTTTGACATGCTTCTTACAGACCTTTAAATACATTGTCACCACTTTTAGGTACTATGGGAGTCCTCAGAGTATCTCACAAGACTGCTTTTAGTTACCTTGCGAAGCAAAGTGTGGGGAACATTGTCAGGAGGTGCCCTTTTCTGGGAACACCTCTTTTGAATGCTTGCAAACATTGAAGATTCTGGCCAGGGCTGGCAAGCGGAGCCTGTTACTGCTCCGTTGTGTTTTCATCCTCTTTGGTTTAAGTAAAGGAGCTCAGAACTGTCACCACCTGGGACAGCAAAGAGATGACTCCTCTGGAGAGTAGATCCCTTCCTTTCCACGTCACTTGGAATCTTGTCTTGTTCCTTTAAAATTTCTTTTGCCATTTAGGTATGCATGTTTGTTTCCAGGTCAGTGGCATCATCGGGTCTAAACGCTTCACCAAGCGCTGCCTTAGTTAGGGAAACAGTGTTCTGATTCTTAGTAAGTAACGTGCCAGAGGGGAAGAAATGGAGAAGCTCCTTGAAATCATCAGCAAGCTGTTTAAATAGGCTGCTTAATCTTTATAGCACCTTTGTACGTAATAGAGTTCTAATGTCCTAAGCATAAAGAAAGCTAGTAAATCTTCATGCAGGTGCTCTTTACTCCCCGGTTATGAAGGGTAACAATCTATTGGTTTAGGGAAGGCTTCGGGTTGTGACCATCTTTATCACTTGCATAAAATACTGACTAAGCTGTGAACTATTTCTTGCCGGACTTGTAAGCCGTTTGGAAATGGTGACATTTACATTTTTAGGTGACAGATTATCTCTAAGACCAAAGGAAACTTATTTCTCTTAAGTAAATATCCACAGGTACATAGTTAATTGTCTTTATTTTACTTGTATTCTTTTTTTTAAAAAAAAACTAGTATGCAAAGTAATTACTGGCTGTCACTTGACATGAGCAGTCACTGTGACATGAGCATACATCCTTTGCTCTTGTCGACACCCCTCACGCTAGTGGCACCTCTGCCATCATGTCACGCACAGCCACACATCTTGTTTTGTTTCCCTCTCCCATCTTAAGATCTCTTTTTATCTCTTCATGTTCTCATGACCTATGCTCATACTCCCATACACATACATGAACATACAACATTAAAGCCCCAGATCTGTATCTGAGGGGAGAAAACAGCATATTTTCATCTCTGTGAGCCTAGTTTACTTCACTTAACATCTCCTATTCCATACACCTTTTCAAAAAGGTCAAGACTTTATTTTTCTTTGTAGTTGAATAAAACTCCCTTGTGTATACAAGGGCCACATTGTTATTTATGCATACATTTGTCAACAGACACGTAGTCTGGTTCCAGATCTTGCCTGTTGTGAACAGTACAGTAAGAAACATGGGCATGCAAGTTTCTCTGTGGTAGGACTTACAGCCCTTGGGTTACATATCCGTGAAAGGCATAGCTAGCTCCTACTTCCATTCTCCCATGACTTTTTAATATGCATATTTTAACCTGCTGACTATAGGCCCAGTGTTGTGAGTGATGTGTGTAAATGAGAACATTACATATAACTTGAACAGAGACACACCCTTCAGAGTTCAGTTTAAGCATCATCTGCTCACATGGATGCTAGTCCCTCTTCTCACACACTGTCCTGCAAGTATCCTTTTTGTTTTTAGGCAATTTCTTACCAGGTGAGTGAATTTGCTTACCAAGGACAGTATTATAATATCCAATGATGGGTTACATCTAAATGCTTGTGTTTCTATGTCTATATTTCTAGCCTGGACATTTCATCAGAATCCTACACTCTTCTATTTAATTGCATTTGGATATTTCTGCTGGGGCAGAAGGTAGAAACCTCAGACTGGCTTTTTCTCCAAGTTTAATTCTTCTTTGCAAGTCTGTTTTCCACCCTCTCCATCTTGTTTTTGTCAATACTTATTGAGAGCTCTCTACACAACAAATAGCCTAAGAACCTTGTAGATATTAACTTTCAATGTTCACAATAAACACATGAGTAGATGCTCTTAATAGTCTTGCTTTAATATACAAGAATGATACTGAGATACAGAGAAAAACAGGACCAAGTTTACAAGGTTCCTAAGTGGCAGAGGTGAATGTTAATCTGAGATCAAGCAGTGTCAATGTTGTTGATTTCTTCTATACAGAATCTACCTTGGTATACAGCAAACACAAAACTTATCTCAGAGGTTTCCTCTCCTCTCTTCTCTTCTATTCTTCTTTCTTCTCCTCTCCTATATAAACTTTATTGTCAATCCCATTGTCTTTACCTTTCAAGAATATACTTCATCCCACCATCAGCATCCTCAGAAAGTCCTCAGCTGTCCTAGTTTGCTTCTGTTGCTGTGATGAATACTCTGACCAAAAACAACTTGGGGAGAAAAGAAATTATTTCAGCTTAACCTTCCAGGTAATATACCCCTGTTAAGGGAAGTTGAGGTGGGAACCCACTTAGCAAGACGTAAAGCGGAGACCATGGAAGAATGCTGTTGCCTGCCTTGCTTTCTTTGGCTCATGGTAGGGAAGGTTTTCCATGGTGGTCTGGTCTCTCCCACACCAAATATCAATCAATCAAGACAATTTCTCATAGACATGACTTTAGGCTAGACTGATAAGAACAAACTCTGAGTTGAGACTCCCTCTGAGAACTCTGGGCTATATCAGGTTGACAGCTGTCAGGCTTTAGGGCACTCCCTAATCTCACCAGACTCAGTTCCCCACATTCTCCTGAGTCCCAGCTCTACTGGATGAGTTTCTGTTTCTTCAATACACCAATCAAGGTCTAATAACAAGATGGCGACCGTTTTAACTTCCCCTTGTCTAAATCTCACCACACACCATCTTCTCCTCCACCTTTATCCTGATAGCAGCTCTTTCTGGCTGACCTTTTCCAACCTTCACAGAATTGTTGTGCTCACAATGTACAACACGGGTCTTGTAAGATCTTATCGCCTCCTGACATCTTTACTATCTTAATTCTTATATAATTATAATACATTTATGATATTCACATGATGTCAAAAGCACCCAATGACACACTATCAGAAGCTATCCCCATTGTTAAATGATGAAAGCTAATCATCTCTTCCTCTATCGAGACTCTGGCTCTCTGGAGGACAGGAAATAGGTTGTCTGTTGTAGTTAAGCCCTGCTCCTTCCTCCGAGCCCCCATGCTCCCAAAAATAATACTCGAACTCAAAATCTATTTACAAATACCCTGGTCATATAGTTAGGCTCTACTCTGACTACATCAGAACTAAAATAACTCAATTATTTTAGCCTACATCTTGCCATATGATTGGCTACCTGAGCTCAGGTATCATACATCTGTCTGGTCACATCTTTCATGCCAATCTCCCAGCCTCTTTCTCTCCCAGAATTCTTCCTCCTCCTGATGACTGACCTTCTATTCTCTGCCTAAGCCATTGACCATAGACCTTTAAATTGACAGGTGATGCATCTGTACGATATACAAGACAGTCTCTCCAGAGTTATCATCTCCATCCCCTACAGAAAGAAAAAGGCTTGTTTCCTAACAGCTCTTCTTTGTTGTTGTAACTGGATGCCATTGGCTGAATAATAAGCAAGAAAAGTTTTATTCAATCCATGGTTCTTAATAATGGCAAGACTGGGTGGCTGATTCTGGTGGGGTCCTTTTTGTTGGTAAGGACTCTGCACAGTCCAGAGGTCATCACATGTTGAAAGGGGTGAAGCATTCTTGCTTAGGTTTCATGTCCTTACTTAGAAAGCTACAGTCCCATTAGATCGGGACTTCATCCTTATAGATTTACTTATCATTAAATATATAGTTGGATTAAACTTCTATCCTTGTAATACTTCACAGTGGGGGTTAAATTTCAACAGAAATTTTGGTGAAGATGTTCAAATCACAGCAGCTATGTAGTAGACTTTGTTGAATGAAAGAAACAAGACTGGGCTAGCATCCTAATGACAGGTATAGGTATGCAGAAATCCTGTTTGAGTTTCTTCCTCCACAACAAAATGTCAGAGATGTAAAATACCTTTCAGTACAATGTGTGGGAATCCAGTAAGCATTTACCTAGTCAGTGGTACTAACTGCCTACATGAAGTAGTATGTCACTTTGTAAATGAATGGCTGGATCCAGGGCTGCAAGTGTTGGGGCCATGTCCACAGAGACGCTCTCCCTTCTGTGTTCCTTCTGTACCTTTCCATGACTGCTTCTGTCTGATCCTTCCAACAAACACCTCAAACATCCAGTGTCTGTTGATTCCAACTGGAAAAGTCTCTTTGCTGAAGAGTGACAGACACACAGTTACCTTTGCATCTCTGCCTTCTTCTGCTCCTTCTGCTAACTTTAGCTGATAAACCACTGCTTGGGCCAGTTGAGGGGAAGACAGTAGGGGTACAGGTACAGGCACAAGTCAGGAAATATATTCCTTACACAGAGGAGTGTTTAAGGGTCTTCTATCTATGTGGTCTCTTTGTAAACCTAGGAGAAATTATTCCCTCTCCATTTCCCCATCTCCTCTTCTTGTTGCCCATATATTCCTTAACATTCTACAATTCTAGACTTCTTAGCATTGACATCCCATCAGACTCTAGGACAGGCCCTCATGCTGAGTGAACAGTTAATGTCCTGCCTGACCGGACCCCCTCTTAGCCCAAATACCTGAGTAAAACTTAGCATGTTCCAACAAGGACTAACACCAATGTGGTTTCTATGAATTGGCTCGGGGCAGTGAGTCACTGGTTGGAAGGAGGGACTCAGAGGTAATAGGAATTTTCCAAGTCTTGCTGAACTTTCCCACAGACTCCAGTAACACCCATCCTTAGACTGCCCTGTCAGATGCTTTGTGGTACTCTAGAAGTTAAGGAAGAATTCTGACAATGGGATCTTTGACAATAGAGGATAGTGGGAGACAATGGAGCAGGGTACATCTGTGTAGGCTGTGTAGAGAAAATCGTTACCAACATCCAGCCTCATGGTTCATCTTCAGTCTTGTTTTACATGGCTGAAATAGCATACTCTAACCAAAACGTATTTATCGTTCTTCTTTGTAGACAGAGGGAGTCTATTTCCCAATTATAGCCAGATATGATCACATGACTGACTCCTGTTATTCTGTGTGAATGTGACTGGCAGGGGCCAAGTTAGCAGTTGTCAAGATGTCACTTTAAGGAGTGACCCATAAAATCTTTCC
This sequence comes from Arvicanthis niloticus, assembly GCF_011762505.2. Classification (NCBI taxonomy): domain Eukaryota; kingdom Metazoa; phylum Chordata; class Mammalia; order Rodentia; family Muridae; genus Arvicanthis; species Arvicanthis niloticus. Next base: position 72,695,502 of record NC_047666.1, on the reverse strand, counting down.
TATGCAAGGTCAACCAAGATTCATGCTGCTTTTGTGTCGATCTGGAATACAGAGACCTCCCAGGGACCTTGGGAGCCCTGTGTTAAAGACAGCAGAAAGCCCATTCATGTGAGTCCCCAGAATGGCTGCCAAGGTTGTCTGTGAAACCGAAATGGAGTTTCATGAAGTAGATACGAAGTTGTACCATGTTATAATTTTACATTTCACAAACTATTTCAGAAGTTAGGTTATCCTATTCCTCAGAATATGTATTTTTTTTTTCCTTTTCAATTTTATCATTTGCCCCTTGGTCCACATATCTCCTCGGCATCACCTATAGGATATCCCTCAGACACTAGCACAAGATGTGTCATCAGTAAACACTTGTTGGTCGGAGAGTCTGATTCTGCCTGGAAAACACTCTTAATCACACAGCCAAATCATATGGGGTTTTTATTTCACTTTGAAATCCATCTCGGGTCTGAAAGATCTCTAATGTAGGTACAACAGCTCAGGGCTGACATGGTCAGTGAAGTGTGACACCCATTTTTTTATTATCCATAAATGGATTATCTGCTGTGACCCAGCTCTTCCATCATTTCTGCACCTTCCTCCTGTCAGCAGCTGAGTCGTGGGTGCTGAGAAGGGGCCCAGAGCCAAGGAAAAATCAGAAACAGGTGGGGGTGGGCTTGGGGGCGGCGCTTATGTCAGTAGCTGGGGGTGAGTTATGAATGCATTGGGAAAGTCAAATACAACGATGATCATCTTTTTTTTTTAAACTGTTATCTGCAGCTTCCTACTTACTCTGTTGGCATCCATAGTCAACTGTTAACAAGAGCAATGGGTCAGTTAAGACTAGCCTGTCCTTGGAGCAAAGGTTTCAAAATGGGAATTTATCTGTTTGAAATCAGATCTCTTGAATAAAAATGAGGCATCTTTTCTTTTTATCAACAGCTTGCAGCAAGCCAGGCAGGGAATGTGTGGTAAATATTAAAATCCTCATTAGGGTAAGAGATGAATTTTACCCTGTGGTTCTTGATGACGTAAGAGCGTATGCTGCCAGCTTCCACCTCCAGTTCTGGTCAGTGTCCTCATGAACCCCATGGCCACCCTCCCACCCCACCCCAATTCTTGTATTCTTTGATGAAATCCTTTTTTTTTTAAAGTAATTGGATGAGCCAATTGTCCTTAAAAGATAGCATTTATGAGGCTGGTTGAAACTCAGATGTGGGTTCCACCACCATGACTCTTCACTGAGCACATCTGGAGTAGAGTTCTGGATGCTTTCAATCTCTAGAAAATGCCCAAGCATCTGGTGCTGGTTTTGGTGCTGCTGCTGCTGCTACTGATGATGATGATGATGATGATGATGATGATGATGATGATGATGATGGTAGTGGTGGTGATGAGGATGAGGGTGGACGTCGGAGGAGTGGTCTGGGAGTCCCACTTTAAAGGCCACTGGTTTGACCCATTCATCCTCACACCCAACTAATGATGAAATCTACAAACTTGTACAACGACACAGCCTTCTAAGATAAAGGCTCCCAGAAGTGAGGGCTCCTTTCCCCTCAAGACAGGTTGAAGCTGTGGATGGCAGGGAGAGCAGATGCCCCAGGCATGTCATGGACCATGGTCTCACACTGTATCCTCTCCCTGCCTCTCCCTCTGCTCTTTCCCAGCAGATAGACTGAGTGAGTACCCTTTATCCGAAAACCATTCCTGCTCATGGATTTGAGGTCATTTTAGATTTTGAATCATGTTGTGTTTCCTCATTCCCCAGCAGTAAAAAGAAGAGCTTGCTAGAGATGAGTGCTCTCAGTTCTGGTACCCCACAGGATGACACTGTTGTTCAGATTAAATGCTGCTTAGAAATGCCATTACAGTTGTTCTGGACTAAAGTAGAAAAATAAGAATTTTAACAGTGAATAAGGGATTCGGACACAGACTTGACATTCTCCAGATCGCTGTCAGAGCTAGATCAGACAGTCAACATGCACGTGCACCGAGCTCCACTGTGCGCACTTTCCTTCCTCCAGCCCCCTTGGACTCTTTGCTATTCGCTCGCCCCCCCCAAGGCCCCCCTGCATATTATTCTATTTACTCTGTGGCACGAAGTCACTTCATACTTCATTAACTTCCTCTGCTTAATTAGACAGAAGATGAGACCCAAACACATTGCAGAATACAAGGAAATTAACTGACAAAATATAAACAACAGACTAAAGGACACTTGTCAAAGTCTCACTCCCACCTCCCAGGAAAATGTTAACTGTGGAAGCAGAAGCGATGCTGGGATGTGACTTCCTCACAAATTCACACAGGGTCAGAAAGCTAGAGTGCTTCACTGGAGACCGGCTCCCTGGTATTTACTCTCCAGGACCAGCCTACCTCATCGACCTGTGATTCCAGCAGACTTGTATTTCTGTCTCCTTCCTAAGGAATTCTTTATCTTATATAAGCAAAATGATGTTGAAAGTGGAGGCATCTGGATGCTTTGCCTTTCCCTAGCCTACTTGCATTGTGGCTTGGAAGATGAGGGAAGCTAGGCAGTGGCCATCCCTAAAGGGGGTTACAGTGTTATCTGAGTTTCCCGCCTCCATCACCTCAGTAATTACTTTCCTCATTGCAGTGGCAGTATACCTGATATGACTTAGAAAGAAAGGTTTTATTTGTTTATGGCTGTGGAAATGTCAAGCCATAGACCACAGCTATGACTCTGGGCTGGGGTTGGAGGAGTACATCACGGCAGCAAGAACCTATGAAGGAGGGGTGATGTGCTTCATGGAAAACAGGAAGCAGAGAAGATATGTATGGGTGACTTTTCTCTGCATTTTGATGAATGGCCATCAGCATCATCTCAAAGGAGGAAGGATTTACTTGGGTTCATAATTTCATGTCAGGGAAGGCATGACAGTGTTCATGGTGATGGGAGAGGCTTGGTCCATGGTGGAGGGAGCACTGGGATTCTTGTTCGTGTCTCAGAGGATGAAAAACAGAGAGAACTCAGACTAGAACCAAGGCTCCTCTGAACTGCTCAGAGCCCATCACACCAGTGACTCACTTCCTCCATCTAGGCCCCACCCCCTAAAGATTCTCCTCCTTTCTATGAAGAATGTCACTAACTGGGAATCGAGGTCCGAGCACATGAATCTGTGGAGGGATGTTACATTTTCAAACTATAACAGAAGGAAAGAAACCTGAGACAAAGTCAGCCTCGGAGGATCCACCCAGTGATCTAATTTCCTCAAGTCAGTCTCCACCATCTACAGCTCCCAGGATCTCCCAAAATATCTCTGCCAGCTCGGGACAAGTGATTCAACACATGAGCCTGTGGGAGATGTTTTGTATTCAAACCACAGCGGCAAGTATAGACTTGGGATTTTATCCGTGCGGTTCAACCTAACGTCACCTTCATCTTATTCTAGAACCTTCTAACTAACGTTAAACCATAAGCACTTAGAAACTTCTCTGCCTTCCTCTTTGAGCTTCATTTAAAGCTTTTAAATTGGTCATCTTTTCAATTCAGTTGTCATTTTCAATGAGCTTTTTTTCAGTCAAATGGCTTTAGTTAAGTTGAGGGACAATTTAGTTTTAAGGTGAGGGGCACTGAGGCAATTTAGTAATTTAATTCCACCATGTGGTCTGGACATGAACCCAAGGCCTGGGGACTGGTGCCTTTCTGTTAATTAATTCTCTATGTCAGACATCTGGGAAACCGCCTCTTCCGCTTGGTCTGGGTTGACTAATTAATTAAGCTGTGTTTGTAAACAGGCATTTTCTCTCCTAGCTTTTTTTTTTTTTTTTTTTTTTTTTTTTGATCATCTGTTTCTTCAGGCACAAGCTGGTGACCCTACTTAATGACAGACTACCTAGCCAATAATTCCACTCTCCTACAGGCTCTGGACAGGTCGTTTGGAGGCTGCCCAGCACTGGGCAAATCTGGGCATTGGAAGGAGTCAGTAAGGATTGAGATTCAATTAAGTCATTTATTAATTATGTGGCTACAGGCAAATGCCTCACATCACAAAATGTCAGTTTCCTCATTCCCTCCTTCAAACCCTTACCATTTAGCTCAGTACCTGAAATGTGGTTGACACTCTCTATACTCTAGTCATGCTTCTCTGAGGGATCGCCCACACTAACCTTGACTTTGTGCAGGGGCCCAGGGATGGCTAGCTTCAAGCTGCTTCAGTTTGCATTATTATGCTGGCCTTTCTCCAACCCTTTGTTGATAAGCTGGCAACTGTTGTCACCTTTACACTTTAGGTAGAGAATCGGTCTCTGCAAAGAGAACGGACGAAGTCCCAGAGCTAGCCAGAAATGAAGCCAGAGACGGAGCAGGACCATTTCTTCATCGTTCTGGCCTTGAGGTTTTTTCCTTTGAGACCAGGTTTTCTCCTGACCTTCAGCAGAATGTAAAAGGAGGGGCTAAACACTGGGGGTGGGGCAGGAGGAGAGTTACGGGAGTGCTGCCTAAAATAGCACCTCGTTAAAGAAATCAATGCTAATCAGTGATGCACATGGTGCCGAAACACCTGTTAGCGAATCATCACCCAATAGGAAGGAGCTTGCTGCTCAGTCCCCTCCCTGGAGCATCTTCCCTCGACAGCCCACCTGCTTTGGCTGGATGATAAGTGTGTTGTCAGCAAGTGTTGTAACTCAACGTTTCTAACTACTTTCAGTAACATTAGTCCTTCCTGCCATTCCATATATGACCAATTCTTTTATCAGCTTTGTGAGGTTAGTGGGAGAAAGATAAGAAAGATACATGTATACATATAGCCAGATAGACATAAAACTACAATCTCCCATTTCACAGTAAACATCTAAGAGGCCCAAAGGTTAGAACTGTCACACTCAAGAGGCTCATCAGTGGGAGAGGTGGAGCTACTTCTGCAACTTCCTATTGTAAGGTTAGTACTGTTTCAAGGAACTACAGTTAAGAAAGACTTACATCAGTATTGTGCTTACTTGCAGTGACAAATGCTGAAGAATTTTTTGCTGTTTTTGTCTACTGGTTTTTTAAAATTTCTTTTCCCCCTTTTCTTGCACGTGTGTATTGCACATGTGTGTTCTACATACGTGTGCCCATATGTACACTTAGATTTGGAGGATGGAGGACAATCTTGGTACTTTTTCTCAGGTGTGGTTCACCTTTTATTGTGATGGAGTCTCTCACTGGTCTGGACCTCACAGGGTAGGCTAAACTGTCTGGCTTGTAAGCCCTGGGATTTACTTGTTTCCACCTTAACAGCTCTGGCATTCTAAGTGTGTGTCACCATGTCCTGCCTTTAAAAGTAGGTTCATGGTACTCTGATTCTCATGTTTGCAAGGCCAGCATTTTGATGAGAGGTATCTCCCCTACCCCTCTTTTCATTTGTTGGTTCTGCTTGGTATATATATTAAAGCTTTCCCCTAAATGATATGTTTTAATCAATTTCTGCTACTTGGCCACTACTTTCAAATTTGATGGCTTGAAATAGCCACCATTCTCCTTTTCTGCTTCCTTTAAGTGGGTGGTTAGTTTGAGTTGGGTTGAGTCCTAACTGTGTGGTCCCTAGAACAATCTCACAGGGCCTAATCTCACCTGACAGTTAACCAAGCCTGAATCATCAAAATGGTCTCACTGTTGTTTCTGATGTTAACACTAGATCTCAGAAGGGATCCGGCCCCTTTTGCTGTTTGCTCATCCTCAAAGAGGCTCACCAAGTGTTCAGCCCTGTTAGCAATATTCCATGAGGACAAGTCCTATCTCACCATTGCTCAGTAAATCTCCACACATGTCATACATTTTTGATATCCTATTAGCAAAGCAAGTCACAAAGCCAAATCCAAAGTCAATGTGACAAAGCTTATTCAAAAGCATCAGGAAAAAGATTCTTTTTGGAAATGACATTCACTTGCTTGTTTAGCTAATGTTTATTCAGTGTCCATTGAGGGATTCTTCCTTCCCTATGTCAGGCATTAGGGATATAAAAAATAAAATAAAATATGGTCTTGCCAACATCTCCCGGTCTTCTGAAGGAGATCAGCATAGTGATGTTCTCTGGCTAGTTTGGTGATTGAGATACACACAGGAATTCTGGAAATATCAAAGAAGGAGATCTTAAGCTCAACTCCAACTCGGGGCTGTGATAAGCAGAGGCTTCTGGGTGACTATGGGCATTGTCTAAGCTGAATTCTCAGAGTAGAGCAAAGTCATCCGGGGCACTAAGGAATCAGGGTAGAACAGTGCAGCTTGTAGAAAGACATTTGAGTCAGTGAACACAGAGAGTATTGCTATCACGTAGTATGCAAAGGCCAAGGATACTGAAGTGGCAAGTTGAAGAGAAACAAGGGCAGGGATGAAAAGACAAGGAAGACAGGGCTGGGGTGTGGGAAGAAAGGAACAAAGGTAAGGAAAAGTGTCCACCTTTCCACTGTGGTTGGATGAAAGTGAATGGCAAGGCATTGGTGGCCGGGGGAGAAGCATACAGATGGGAAAGCTCTGTATTTTAAACACATCATCTTGGGACCTGGATGGAGAATGAACCAGAGGAAGACAAGGCTAGAGATGGGGAAAGCAGATGTCACAAAGAAAACCAGGCCAGAAGCAGCATGTGAGAGAGTGGATCCAGGGTGGGATCCTCCTCTACCACTTCCATCTTCCAAAGCTGGGGGAGGCACAGCAGTTCAGTGTTGGCAGTGCTGGCTGTCCTAGTTTGGCCTAGCATTGTCTAGATTATCTGGACATAACTATTTTGTACGTAATTAATAAGAACCTTCAAGCCCTACATTGACAAGGGAAATGCTGGAGTTTGAACTTCTTTTTTCATTTGGCCTTTACTGATTCATTTGTTCTGGATGTTTATGCATGGGAAAGTGGGCTTGTGCCATTGAGCACATTTCTAAGTCAGAAGAGAACCTGTGAGGGTTAGTTCTCTCCGTCTACCATGTGGATGCTTGGATCCCTTAAGTCATCTTACCAGCCCTTTGAACTGTTTTGATACTATCAGTACAGTGTATGCAAACTGACTCCTGAACCAGCCAAATAACTGAGTAGAAAAGTGAATACCTTCCTGGACATAAAGCTTTCAATATCCTCTCCCCTGCCTGCTGTACCTGTGGTCATGCAGCCATCCTGAACAACCCTAGGCTCTGCCATTTGAGCTCCATTCGTCCCTCAGTAATCCCATTAGTCTTTGTCATGTGTAGGGCTTGCTGGTTTTCACATATATTCACACCTTTGTGCCTTAGAGTTCCTCTATGATCATGTTTGAAATGAAGTCACTCCGTTGCCCCAGAAAGCGCGTTCGTCACCATCAGAGTTTACATTCAGATGCGTGCTCTGGAAAATTGTCATTATACTTATACAACATGTCTCTTCTCCAGCTTCCCCCCATTACTTTCCATTTGACACTTGCGCATGAGCACCCTGCAATGATAAAAACAGCTCTCTCTACAGACGCATCTGGCCAGGAGGTCCTGCTCAGGTCTAGCTAGACTTTTCTCGCTCTGAAAGATCCGCCTGAGAAGCTGATTTTGCTGGTTTAGGTCAGCCTATTAAATGGAAGACAATTTGCCTCACTTTGCATTAGTGTCTGGAGACATACTTGAAAGTCTTGCTGGTCTAATGTGTCTGAGATCAATGGACAGGACTCTGCATATTTTTAAGTAATGTTTTCTTTAAAGATACTGAAATCATTTGAAATTTGGAGGAGAGCTGTGAAGGAGGGTGTAATGAGATGGATCAGGAAGTCAAAGGCGAACAGGTTGGGAGTCAGCATCCTTTGAAAAACAGGAAAATCACCTCCAGCTCTATGAGGTTATCTGAGGGGGAATGCAGGGCCTTCTGCATGGCAGTACTGCTTCTTGTTGGTGCCACTCATCCTCCTGTTGTTTCAGATACCTAAGACATCCAGTGGTCCAACAGGTCCCAGGTACATCATAGCTACTACAGAGAACAAGACGTATGAGCTGGGGTATCATTACTATACATTTTATGCTGTTCTCTGGACTCTGTGGGCCTAGCTGAGAGTTGAAGTGGCTAAGAGGAAAAGCAAAAGGCAAAGGCTTTGGTGTCAGTCTGCCTAAGCCCTGTTCTTGCTAACTCCTTGGCTCAGAAGCCTCCAGGCAAGGGTCTGTTCTACTTTGCTTGTCCGTTGTTATGACAAACAGCATGAACAAAGCACCTTCTAGGCCATAATCCATCATTGGGGGAAATCAGGGCAGGAGCTCAAAGCAAGGTTCTAGGGCAGAAACAATAGAAAAACACTGCTTACTGGCTTACCCATTGCTAGGACTTTTATACAGCCCAGAATCATCTGCCCAAGAAATTACGCCCAAGAAATTATCACAGTGGGCTAGGCACCCCTACATCAATCAATAATCGAAACAGTTCCCCATAACCTTGACCAGCCAGGCCAATCTGATCCAAGCAAACCTTCAATTGAGGTTTTCTCTTCCTAGCCCCTTTAGACTGTGCTAGCTTGTAATAAAATGTAGCCAGCACAAGGTCATACAGAAACCTTTCGTCAAGAGGTTTTAGACCCAGGGAGGGATTTATGGAATCTGGAAGGAATACAAACGGAATCTGGAAAGGCTGCAAGCAGCTAGACCTGGCCGCAGGGTTTGACCTATGGGTTAAGAAATGACACATGATCTGCCGAGTGAGGCTGGCTCCTCTGTAGACTTCTAAGCCACTGCCACAAAGCCCAGGAACAGGTATAGGACATGTTCTCGACTTGCCATGGGGATCATAAGGATATTAGATAGTATCAACCGAAATGAGAGTAGAGAGAGAAAATTTTAATTCTGTCATTGGTCTCGTTCCTTTCTCTCGTTTGCATTTGCTGTTTTGTGGCCATTGGCTTCGTTCTTCTTTCTCTCTATAGGGTAGGTTGATGGTTTCTCCATGGTCAATGGAACATGGCTGCTTGTGGCTTCTGCACCTTATGCTACAAAGTGACCTAGAGGTCACTCTTTTTATTTCTAAAGCCTCCAAGTCAAAAGATTCCACCCACCCACCCAATCAGGTGCCCCACCTCTCAACTCTCCTTTGTAACTGGGTCCAGGGTATGCTTGGATATGTGATAACATAAGGACTTTCACAAGGACCCGTGGCTGGAATTGACAAAAGAGAAACTCACAAAGAAAGAAGACCTTGGATAAAAGAAAAAGATGTGGTAGAAAGAGTGAGCTACAGGAAAGAGTCAGGGGTGGCTTGTTGGCAGGCAAATGGTAGTTAGCCACAACACATGATCTGAAACTTTAGGTGATTTCTCCAGAGTCACACTTAGTCAGCAATGACAGAAGTAGGATTCCAACTAGGCTTTTCTAATGTCACAGCCTCTGCTCCTAAGTAACATGACCAGGCAGAATGAAGCGGAACACAAGAATGACTACATATAGACATGCTTGCATTTGCCTCATTCATACACATAGACATCAGTAGGAGGGATCACCTTGCCAAAGTGGTGCTCACATCCAGAAAGTAAGTCACAGTTCAGTGTTCTGACACTCCACATCTTTACTCTTTCTTACAGCTGTCACCTGAGGATAAAGGTAGAGAGTAATGGCAAAGAGAGCCAGTGACAAATAGTGTCAATGACTGAACCTATAGCTTAGTTCCCCAAACATACTAAACCAGCACCTCAAGGCTCTCCTATCATGTGTCAGCCAGGTCAGCATCAGCAACCTTAAAGAATGCCAATGAGCCCCATGGTAGTAATCTGCAGTAAGGAGTTAATGCCCCGAAAGTTGGTACATAGGTTTAGAGGTCCCTCAGAGCATCCTGCATGTCTCATGGCTTAAGATCAGCTTAGGTGTGACAGAGGGGGCCTTGGAAGGAAGCACACCAGTGGGGAAGACAGAACTCAGTGCTGTCCTTAGCACCTCGAGTTACCAGAAGAACATTCTGAAGGCTAGCTTTCTCGAGAGGGTGAAGGGAAGCCTGGGAGTTCAAGAGACTGGATCTGGAAAGAGATGAGCTGACTCCCTTAGCCTTGCTGAGCCTATTGAACAAACCATTTACAGAAGGCTCTGGAAATAAAGGGATTAAAGCCTTTTGTAAGACACCTCTTTTCTCCTGGGAAGGGGATTATGTGGCAGTAGCATGGAGCCAATGGCTTCTCTGGATTCAAAGCCAAAAAGGTAGCAACAGTTCTGTCCTGTGATTCTACTTATATTTGCTTGAATATGAGCATGGAATAACACCAAAGGGACTGTGTAGAGTTTACCTTGGCATTTGGAAGCAGAGTTATAACCTTGGTGAGTTAGAGTTTGTCTCTCCTTTGCTACTTGGAAACAAAAATTATTTTCCTGGAAGCAGTTAGGTGAATTTAGAGGGTTGCTATTTTTTTTTTTTAATAACAATAATTAGGAAAAGGTGGAGGCTGAGGAAGAAAACAACAAATACTTACAAAAAACTAATGAGTTAGCCACAGAGAAGTTAAAAAACTCACCAAGGGTCACACAGCATGTCAGTATGCTACTGCCTGCCACCATTCTGTCTGCATGAACCCACCATGAACTTCTGTTGTCACTTGTAACACACAACCTTTTCACACAACCATCAAGGCTTGACTACGGGGCGGGGGGGGGAGTCAGTGGGATTGAAAGAAACTCTTCTAGTCTCTCATTTGTTGGTTATAAAGGACTATAAAAGTCAGTAATGTTCTCAGGGAATAATGGCATGTTGAAAAACATACAGGTTTCAAGAGTCAAACTGACCAAGGATAAAAGTCTTGGTCTCAGGGATGAAAGATGGCTCAGCAGTTAAAATTTGTCATGCCAAGGAAGGAGACTCAAGTTTCAGTCTTAGAGTTCATGTAAAGGCCAGGAGAGAATGGTGTCTGCCTGCAATCCCAGTTTTAGGGAGACAGAACCAAAGGATCTCAGAGAGAGCTGACTGGCCAGACAAGCCAACAGTGAGCTCAGTATTCAGCAAGAGACTGCCTCTGGATACAAGGAGGAGAGTGATCGAGAACATCAGCAAACAATGACCCATGCACATGTGCGCTCACACATGTACATGTGGACAATGACCCATGCACGTGTGCCCCATGTGTAAATGTGAAAGTACTTATGCATATCACACTCAGTACCTCAGTGAACAGCAAGTGTTTCAGTCTATGTTGTGAGTAACTGGCAATATAGCAATGGCTGTCTTCAGTGGAATCAGTGACCTTAAACTGACGTGACTGCAAGAGAGTCTGGCACTGAGCTGGAGCCCTCACAGCTACCATTATCCCAGTATTATCACAGCTCTGTGGCTGGTGTTATCTAGAATGACCATAACTGCTTCCTGGCACCCAAGGAATCAACAACTTTTGTTAGTGATACCTGCTCCTCCTCCAACTTCACCTTCCAGAATTCCAGAGGAAATGCATCGGAAGCAGAAGCAGACAGTAGGTTCGCATGGAGCCTGGTTGCAGGGGCCCACAGCAACAGTAGATGCACACATCTGGGGGACCTGGAGCTCTCCTGGGAAAGCAGCATCAGCCAGGGATAGCATCTGAGGCCAAAGATGGCAACTGAGGTCTGGGCAAAAATGATCCAGCACACCCTTCTCCAGTATGTAAGCCCAGAGCCACCAGGCCTCAGCTTGGTAAACGACAAAGCAGCAATGGGCCAAAGGCAGTCATGGATTAAATATAAATATGGAAATTATTTTCAAACACATTTTTCAAAGTCTAGATTCCCAAAGCTAGACGTGACTGGGTATGCAAATGATGAAGGGAAGGAGCGTCAAGCTGTGCCTGTGGCCTTGTTAGATGCTCACTGCAGCAGATCACACTGCTGTGCTTACAACAGTGCACAAGCAACTGGGTCTGCCTAGGCGGAGTTAAAAAAAAAAAAAGGTTCTCATCAGAAAGGCTGAAGAGAAAAGAAGGGAAGGATGTCTGCGACTCACCATCTTTTTCGTGCAAGGAGACTGGAATGAGGTCTAAAGGAGACTTGGTGGAGAGTCTGATGTGCTGTTCCATCAGTCAGTAGTTGACTGACAGTACACAGTACCAGGCAGTACAAGAGACAAGAGAAAGAAAATAATGGAGCTATCCCACCTTGGAAGCACTAGAAGACACACCCAGAAACATGAATTTGCATATGAGAATAAAGCTCACATTTTAACAGAGAACCCAAGGCAGAATTGACTCACAAAACCTGCTGTGAAAGACAAAAATAACAACAACCACCCTGACCCCCTTTTCTTTCTCTGGAATGAATGATCATAGAAGTGATCATGTTGGGGATGTGCAGAGAACAGGGTAGAACATCCTGGAAATATGGACGTATGTAACTCCCATGCTGGAAAACGGCCTTAGAAGAATAAATACTGAATAATAGCAAACAGCAGGTCTGCACCTCTAATATATACAGTATTAAAAAACAATCTGCGTGCAAAGGCAGGGAGGTAGGTAGACTTAAGAAAGGGACACCTGGTTGGCACGATGGGATATGCCTGTGGTCGCAGCTCTTGAGAAAGTGTGGACAGAGTGATCGGAAGTTCAAGGCCATGTCTTAAACACACACACACACACACACAGAGAGAGAGAGAGAGAGAGAGAGAGAGAGAGAGAGAGAGAGAGAAAGAGAGACAGACAGACAGACAGATAGACAGATATAGAGAGACACAGAGACAGAGAGATGAGAATAGAGATGAGACAGAAAGCAGAGAAACCAAAGACTCTACTCCAGCAGACACATTTCTAGAGGCAGGTTCAATGGCCCACACCTGTAATTCTAGCACTTGAGAGGATCTGGAAGGAAGATTGCTAGTTTCCAGAACCCCTGTCTTATACAGTGGGATGAAAGAGAGAAGGAAAGGGAGAGAGAAGGAGAGGGTGAAGGAGAGGGAGAAAGGGGAGAAGAAAAATGAAATTTTGAGGAGTAGGAAAAAGCCCCCCAACCCCAATGAAGCATTCGCAGAGCATCTGAAGGATAAAGGGCCTCTTGTCAGAATGTACCAGGGGCTGTTTCCCAGGAGTGGATAAGGGAGACCAAGAGCTCAATGGGAAATGCGGAAAGGATGTGGCCAGAGGGTAAAGAGGCTAATCTAAAGTCTAACGGTGAGGGAAGAGCAGGGTGCTCGCTGGGGGCCAAGGAGATGAGAATTCCAGCAGCCAGATACCATTGCTCAGAGTGGCAGGCATTTCCGAGTGAGCAAAAGTAGGTGTTGATGTCAATTGAGCGAAGGGGACACTTTTAGCCTCTGCCTATGACAGTGTTGATGGCTGCAAACTTGTGTTCTTACAACAACCAGAATATTAAAAAAAAAAGAGAAAGAAAGAAAAGGAAGAAAGCAAAGCAAAGCAAAGCAAAGCAAAGCAAAGCAAAGCAAAGCAAAGCAAAGAAAATGGCTGTGCTGTTTCACTGCTGGGAATGGGTGCTTTAAAAATACCAAGGTGTGTGTGTGTGTGTGTGTGTGTGTGTGTGTGTGTGTGTGTGTGTGTGTGTGTGTGTGTGTTTAAATATCCTAAATACTTATCCACAGAGATATGGTAGAATGAATCAAGGAACATTCATGTTAAGGCCATTTTAATAGGAACTGTAGGACTAGGAAGTCAGTAAAATATTTGCCACAGAACCATGAAACCCAAGTTCAGGTCTTCAGCACTCTAATAAAAAGACCAGTGTGGTGCTATGCATTTGTAATCCCACCCTGGGAGGCAGGTTTGGGCAGATCCCTGCAGCTCACTGGACAGCCAAACCAGTCTAATCAGGCAGCGAGAGGTGGTGTCTCAAAAAAGAAAATAAAAAGTAACTGAAAAAGCTATCTAACACCGACATCTAATGTCCACATTCAAAGACACATGTATGTTCACACATACATATATCACACACATATGTATATACAAAGAGCTATCTCTGCAGTGTGTATTCAGTTGGAAGGAAAGGCAAGAAGTAGATGAATGTGTGCATGGGGTCTGATTTGGGAACTATACACATATACATGTGCAGGCACATGCTGACAGATATCCTTAATTTGTGCATAGGTAGATGTACTTGAATAATTAATGGGAAGTATTATTATGGATGAATGGATGTAGGAAGTAATTGTCAGTATAAATGTTCATTTGTTACAAGGGACACGTTAGTAGGACAGCATACAGAAAACTACTGAAGAAAATAAAGTACGATTGCAGTATTAAACCTCGAAAATCTTAGAGTTAAGATGTATTGCTGGGGGCAGGGGTGGATACATAGGAGTTCCCTGTGTTCAGCAGTCCCTGTCAGGGTCTCAGGCATGCCTCAGGGCTGCAAGGTGGAGCCAGGGAGCATGGCTGAACCTGACACGTCTTTGGGAAGAAAGAAAATCAGGCACCTTGCAGAGGCTCCTCCCATCTCTCAGGCTTGCTCAGAGAGATAACCCATAGCTTTGAATTTCTCATTTAAAAAGTCAGTCCTAGTCAGAGGCTTAAAATAAGTGTTTCGTGTGAGATCCAGATGTCATTTCAAGAGAGAAGCAGGAATGCTTTGAGTTTTGAACAATAACCTTTGACGCCTAAAGAGCTTCTAATAAGCACTTTTGTTCCAAAATCTTCTTTTAAGATGACTGTATGGTAACAAGAGAGGTGACCCAAGGAGACTGACATCCCTTGCTTCTCTCTGTTAGGAAAACCCTGCAAGCAAAGCCTGCCCTGTCCCCTGTCCCTTTCCTCAATGACATCGTAGTGCACACTGCTATGCATGTGTGTGCTTCATGCTGGAGAGATGGACAGCATCATGGCTTTCAGAGAGGACCACGTTCCCAGTGATGTTCCCTTGTATGTGGCCTTATCAGGATGTGCAGTGATGTGTGCTCCAAGGGCAGTCATGGCACATAGATGTTGGTATGTTGGCAAAGGGAAGACTTTGAAGTCCCAAGTCACCACAGGCTGGATCCCCTAGAATTCCCACGAAGGGAATGTCAGGAGCCATGTCTGTTGTGTGCCCTAGGGTGGTTGGCTCAGCTGGTACCAAAGGAGCCAAACCAAGAACCCTAAAAAAAGGGTTCCTGTCTTTCCCTGAGAGAAACAAGCATAGTTTTGTTTTGTTGTTTAGGGTTTTTTGTTTGTTTTTGAGGGTTTTGTTTGTTTTGTTTTCTTGCTTAAGAAAGATTCGCTGAGTTCTCAGGAGATCTTTATAACCGTGATTATGGGAGATAACTGAATTTTTTTTATAGACAGATGTCGCTATTAAAGAAGCTTGAGGTAATGATGTTTGTTTAGTGTTTACCACCAAGGAATTCCAAGTGCTTTACAAACATTCTCATAGGGGCTTTGCAAGGTTTTATTTTTTCCTGATCATACTTTAATCCTGACTATAAACACTCCATTCATTTTTCTGCTTTGGATTTTCTCTGAGATAGCTCCAGTTCACCTCATTTCTCACCCACATCCCCACGTGTACACACTCGTGTCCTTTCAGACTCCCAAACAAGGCTTCAGAACTGTTCTCTGGAGGCCAGCTTCTCTGCTTACTCCCTTCCCTTCGCTTCCAAGCACTTCCATTTGGAGAATTTTCACAAGTCCCTCCTGCTGAAGGAACAACGACTTGAAACCTACCCCAGGTTTTCTACTTAAATTCATCCCTTGATTTTTAGTTTTAAGTGTTTATCATTTAAAATAACCCACCTTGCTCTCTAAAGAATGTGAGGTGGGGTTGAAGGTGTCGTCTACTGTTAGAGCAAATTACTGAAAATGGGCATAGCCCTGGGTTTGCTTCCCAGCACAGAAAATAACAAACTTAAGGTATCTATCTGAGTACACCCTCTGACGTGCGTTGATATGTATTGAGTTGTCTACAAAGGTTTCTTCTTTCTGTCTTCCACCAATCTGGACCTTGGGGAAACACAGTGGAAATTTAATTGTGGTTAAGACAGGAGAGTCTTTTGTACCAAAAACTCAGATATTGCCCTTGTTGGAGAAGGTAGCCAATAGAAAGAGCTCTTCCTTGACCATCATCTGCAGGCAATACTGTGAGAGCCTCCATCCAGGGTGGGTCATGGGATCATAAAACCATGTGTGGGACACAGAAATCAAGTCTCCCATTTTCTGGATATTCGAAGCAAGGCCCGAGAGTTTTAGAAATTCGTTCATGGTCACTGGAATCCTTTAGGGACACACTTGGAATTTAGCTTAAGAGGACAAGACACTGGCAAAGCTTCAAAAAAAAATTGAAGCCACTAAAGAAGGAAGGAAATAGCACAAGATAGAGTGGCTGGGTTATTCTGTGTAGAGGAGAGCTGGCAAGTGCTAACAAGGACAGGGTGAGCCAAGGCAGTGCCGAACTGTGGGATTTAACAATTTCATGGTGTGCATACTCGGTGCAAGTCACCAATGCCACTGAGCGATTTCCACGTGGGAAGAGATGAGTGTGGTTGATGTGCCTCTTCGGAGTGATGGAGTCTGGATAATAGTGATCATTAGGACCTTAGGAAGAAGAGAATATGGCTACTCCACTTTAGGGGCTACAATTTCTTTAAAGGTACTGGGGAGGAGGGGAGATCTCTGTGAAGCTTTCCCAAAATGATCACTTCTCTTCTGAATGCCAAAGTATTTGTTAATACCTCCCATGGTGGCAGTGGCCAAGGCCTCAGTTGATGCTGTCCATCAAGTTGGCCCTCTCTGGACTGTCCTTGGAGATTGTGCCTCTGTCTTACTATTTCAGTGTCAATGAGTTGGGAGAGTGTTTACAGCAGGAGCTCAGTGAGTCAGCCTGCTTGACTAATGGCGCGCACGTAGCACTCACTTTTCCTGACATCTTAGAAGTCAGCAACTCCTTTTGTAGAGGGAGCTATCAACGGGGAGTGTATCCCACAGGTTAGCTGTGGTGACAAATGGGATTATTAGACAAGTTCAGAGCCTGACACATTTCCACCCCAACAAACACCATGTGGTCTTATTGTCTACCAGTATTGAACCCAGTACCTGCCACAAACTGGTGTGTAATTTTTGTTGAATTGAATTGACACACAACATAGGTGTGATCCGGTTAGTCTGGGAAAGGGCGTGTGAGAACTCTGTGAGCACCTTATTGTTGGAGAAACAAGAATGGCATATTTAATAAAAGTCAGAGGATCATGGAATTACAGGATCAGAACTGAGTTTCCCTGCTGGGGCATTGTGAACACAGAGCAGGGAGTGCTCATTTTGCCCTCCCTTCACCCCATGTGCTAGACACTGTATATCTATAAATACATCATCTGTTAATACAATAGCTTTTATAGACTGCCATTGATTGAAATATCTTCTTTGCGGAACAGTTGCTTTGCGGGGGGGGGATAACAAATGTTAGAGTTTGAGAATAAATATCATTACATTTCATTCCATTCGGTTCCATCCATCATTCCAATTCATTTGCATCTCTTCAAACTCCATTCAGCAATTCATGTGACGTTATACGTCCTCACTGGGTTTTTATCGTCTGCACTTTCTCGAACGCGATTTCAGTTTTGTTCTTTAAAACACTATATAGGTCACTTCTAAGAACAGAGTCTCCTGACATGTCACTAAAGACCTCTTTCTGCACTGGCATTGATTCATTAAACAATCCTTTCCTTTCTTTTCGGATATAGATTTTGAAAACCCCTTCTCGATCTGTCAAAGTATGCAGTAATCCATGCTGTAGTTCATCTTGTTCAGGGGAAACTTTGCCAAAAAAAAAAAAAAAAAAAAAAAAAAAAAAAAAAAAAAAAAAAAGCCCTCTCTGCAGCATCACCTCTCACAGATACATTAAGTCTGTTAGCAAAGAAATGACTAGGGTTTCTTACAAGCTGTTCCTGGCTGACCTGTGTTGAGCATCCTTAAATCAAATGACTTTCTTTTTTTCTGCGTCTCGTGGCCCACGGCACTGAAGTTAATTCCACTGAGTTAGTTTAGATTCACACACAGGCCTGGAACATGTAGGGGAGACATCTGGGCACAGTGCTAAGGAGAGGCAGAAGTTGTTGAACTTTTGAATGGACATTGTATGGCAAAGTTTTAAGGTGTGTGTGCGCGCGCGTGTGTGAATGTGCTCGTGTGTGTTTATCTGCATTTGAAGGCAAGGTATCAATGATAGAGGTCAACCTTGGATGTTGTTCCTCAGATGAGATCGACATTCTACTTTGAGACCTCTCAGTCAGACCCGGCTCATCAATTAGGCTAGGCTGGTTGACAAACAAGTCTCGAGGATTTCCTTTTGTTTGTTCCCCCAGCATACAGATGACAGATACACGACATCACACTGGGCATTTAGGCAAGTGCTGACAAGCATTTGGCCAATAAGCTGAGCCATTTCTCTAGATCCTGTTTTGCTCTGTGTTCGTGAGTGTGGGCACATGTGTACATGTGTGTGTGTGTGTGTGTGTGTGTGTGTGTAAGCATATTTTGATTTGGGGACTGCTGATATGTGGTAGGACACCCTCTCATGCTGTTAGGCAGTAGCAGTGAACCACCTGTCTCATGAGCCACAAGAACTACTAGATCACACAGGCAAACAACCAACACTCTACATAATACTGGGTTCTTACAGAGCTATGATGCTCTGTAGGTCAAGAGTGTGTAATACATTTAAATCTTCAATTTACAACTTATGATGGATTATTAGGTCATAATCCCATCAGAGGTCATGGTGCATCTATACATATAAAGGAAAGAAAACATTGGTTTCAGCACTTTATTCTGAGCCTAGAAGCAAAACAGCTTAGAGGATAAAAACAAAGCAGCTGGCCCCGGAGTTAATGCCAGAGAAAAACTGAGCAAGTGCCAAGCAAAATAGTCTAGGACACAAAATCAATGCCCATGTTATGAAGATGTAATGAACAGGCGGTGGCTAGGGGGGCCTAATTTGGCCATGCGAGTAAAGTGATCAGCTTTGTGGGACAAGCTAGAGGGCGTGACTAACCACACAAATGCAGACAAAAGCAAGAGTTCAGCTGAGAAGGAGCTCATACTGACATTAGTATAGAAATCCATGTCTGTCAGCTTGAAAGGGAAGGTAATCTGTGCACACACTGCTCTCACTTATTCCTGGAGTTACACAAACCAAATCATTTCTTAGGCCTGGCACCACCCCTGCATCACCCTAACTACATGAAATTGTAGACCTAGATTATGCCTTGTCTCCTTGAAACAACTGAAGATGCTCAGTTATTGAAAATTAAAATGATTCCTTTCTCCTTTAGGTTCATCAGTACAGTAAGACCGTAGCAACAAAGTTGAATGGTTTCAACATAAAATCAGGGATGCAGGCCTCTGCCACAAGGCAGCTGAACCCACACATTTATCCTGGTGACTGACAGCAGGTCTGCCATACGTGATTCAGAGAATGCACACCTTCTGTGTTAGAGTCATTGTGACGGTGTTTCCTAGTGATAAGTGGTATAGTGGTTGTGGACCCAAGTGGCTTTTCACAGAGACACCTATCCATTTCATACCAGGCTGTCTTCTTAGTCCAGGAGGTGCAACTAACCCTGCATTGACACATGCATTTGTCACTAGCCCCTGCAACCACACTCCCTTCTCCAAGAAAGTAGTGTCTGTATCCATTCATGTAAATGTTACCCTGTTTTAAATCAGAGATTCCTAGTTCCCTGAACAGTTCCCCAGAGAACTTCCGTTACAACTCAGAGGACTTCCAGCTCGTTTGCTATAGGCCTTTTTTTTTTTTTTTTTTTTAAATCTTTCCTAATAATCCTTTGTGATCTCGGGATTATGGTTCTTGTTAGTTAAGTAAAACAAACAAACCCCACAGCTATGTGGTCCACGAAAGTCAAGAATTGAGCAGCTCTTGATGGAGGGGCTATGAGGTTAGGAAGGTGCCCAGCCCACTGCAGGTCCTCATTCAATACTGAGTAAGTGAAAGTGTAAGTGATTGAAAGAATTACTTCTCCTAGAGCAGCCACCCTGAGCCTGTGGGTCGTGACCCTTTGGGGGTTGAACAACTCTTTCACAGGGGTCTCCCTGAGACAATCAGAAAACAGATGTTTACATTCCAATTCATAACAGTAGCAAAATGATGGCTATGGATTAACAATGAAAATAATTGTGTAAGTTGAAGGGTCACCACGACACGAGGAACCTAATTAAAGGGTTACGGCATTAGGAAGGTCGAAAACCACTGTGTTAGATGTAGTCTTTTTATTTTCAGCATATGTTCGAGAAAGTATTCTCTCCATTTGACTCTATGCTGGGATTGTTTTGCCTTTGCTTAACAGCTTCTAAGACAATTTGGAGAGGATTGGGAGAAGCTAGGAGACTATGTATGGCTTCTAGCTTCTGAGTCCTTTGTTCT
This sequence comes from Arvicanthis niloticus, assembly GCF_011762505.2. Taxonomy (NCBI): domain Eukaryota; kingdom Metazoa; phylum Chordata; class Mammalia; order Rodentia; family Muridae; genus Arvicanthis; species Arvicanthis niloticus. The sequence goes on along the minus strand of NC_047666.1, from coordinate 72,675,282 downwards.
CTCTGTGCAGGTGGGGAAATGGAAAGACAAGTCCCTGCAGATGAAATATTATGTGTGGCCTCGAATGTGTCCTGAGACTGAAGAACAGGAGGATGACCACTTGAGCATCGTCACCTTGGAGGAGGCGCCGTTTGTCATTGTGGAAAGCGTGGACCCTCTCAGTGGAACCTGCATGAGGAATACAGTCCCCTGCCAGAAGCGCATCATCTCTGAGTATGGCGCCTCCCTGAATGGATGGGTCTAGGTGGCCCGGGAGAGAATCGGATATGCTGTTGGCTGATCTGGAGTTGGGCACCCTGTGAAATTCTTAGCTGCCATTGGGAGTTAGGATCAATGGGAGTTTTGATCAAATGTGTGGCTCCATCTAAACCCCCAACCCGAGGGAATGTCTGCTGTGTTAAGGTTCCTTTGAACGTGCCCAGCGTCAATGATTGGGACCTGAAGTTTACTGAGTTTTAACTTTCTTTGGGCATGGGAATGGATTTGCTCTGAGCTAGTATTTTGAGAATTAGACCTGTATTTGGAAATAATTCCACTAGATTTATGCTGTCAAAAGTTGGGGTAACAGTACTCTTTGATGAGGAAGGGAAGGGAAACATCTCAAAGGGAGACTGCAGAGTCTCTCAGGATCTGGTAGATATTTTGTATCTCAATTCAGGTTTTGATTAAATCCATGAATTCAATGGAGAAAGTTATTGAACTAAGCATGCAGGATACACGCCTTTTCCTTTTCTATGGTTATACTTCAAAGGAACGTTGAAGATTGTGCTGTGATATGGTTCAGGATGCTGAGATAATTAAAAATACCACAGTTCTAGGTCTGTTCTCTTTCCACACTTAGGAATAAATTCTACTGTGGGGGTGAGAGTTGAGGTTGGAGTTTTAATGAAAAAGGTAATTTTCCTTCTTGTACAAAGTCTTGCTTTGTTTGTTTGTTTGTTTCTTTAACTGGGTAGGAATAAAACAGATGAGGAGCCAGGCTACATCAAAAAATGCTGCAAGGGGTTCTGTATTGATATCCTTAAGAAAATTTCTAAGTCTGTGAAGTTCACCTATGACCTTTACCTGGTGACCAATGGCAAGCATGGAAAGAAAATCAATGGGACCTGGAACGGCATGATTGGTGAGGTCAGTATCGGGAGGCAAGGTCACAAAAAAGTCATTTCCACTGTGCAATTGTGTTTTGCTTGAATACTGTTAAAGATTTATTTTATGAATTTAACAAAATGTAAAATAGTAACTAGAGAGATGGAGAGAAAGGAGAGAGAGAGAGAGAGAGAGAGAGAGAGAGAGAGAGAGAGAGCGCTCTGGCAGTAATGTGCTGCTTCACAATCATGAGGACCTGAGTCTGAGCCCCAGAACCCAATAATCCTAGTGCCTGGAAGGCTCTCTGGGGTCTGCTGGCCAAATCAGTGAGCTCCAGGCCAACAACAGACCAAAGAGGAGGTAAATGGTATTCTAGAGGATGATGCCCAAGTTACTGATGAACCATGAGAATTTTGCCTGTGACGGACCTGCCTTCCAGAATATTCTAATTGGAGCACTGTCTTTCCCTTCAGGTGGTCATGAAGAGGGCCTACATGGCCGTGGGATCATTAACTATCAATGAGGAACGTTCAGAGGTGGTTGACTTCTCTGTGCCCTTCATAGAGACTGGCATCAGTGTCATGGTATCACGCAGCAATGGGACTGTGTCACCTTCTGCCTTCTTAGGTAAATCATGTGTCTACTGGTGATACAAGATAGACTCAAGAACAAGTAGAAAGAATGAGAAACAATTGCAGGAAGTAGTTTGTTAACATTGAATTCACTTGGGAGTACTTGGTTATTCTTAAACACACAAAAACATTAAGAGCACCCAGGAATCATTGAGGTATGATGTCATACAGGAAAGTACTGCTAGAATGGTTATCAGAAGCCATTTAGTCCCCTCTTCATCCTTAGTGTTCATTTGACCTGAACAAATTTACTCCATCTAGGTCTTCCTTTTTCTCATCCACAGTATATGACAGAATATGGTTCTCAATTAGTTGACCTCTGAGTCTTTCTGCTGCAACAACTTCTAAGTTTAAATATCTTCTGTCTTAGTTACTAGTTTATTACTGTAGAAAGACACAAGGACCGAGGAAACTCATATAAAAGAAAGTCTTTAATTGAAGACTTGCTTACAAATTCTAAGAGTTGATACATTATCATCATGGCAGGAAGCAGACAGCATGGTGCTAAAACAGTAGCTGAGTAACATCCTGATCCATAGGCAGCCAGAGAGAGAAAGCCACTGAGCTTGGTGCGGGCTTTTGAAATGCCAGAGCTCACCTCTAGTGACACACTTCCTCCAACTAGGCCATGCCTCCTCCCACAAGGCCATACCTCCTAATCCTTTCCAACAATTTATTGACTGGGTACTAAGCAGACAAATACATGAGTCTCTGGTGACTATACTCATTCAAACTAACACATCATCAAAAGTCCAATTTATTTTTTAATTATCTTCAAGAATTGAGTTTAGAACTAGCACACACATAAACTCATCAACATTTTCTGTTTTCATATGAGTTTTCTGAGATTTTGCTGGCCAGATCTCATCTGATGCTTCCTTGTCCCCTTGTTTCTCACTGTCTTTCCCCCCAATACCATTCTCAATTTCCCTACTTTCTAGCATCACCCAAAAGTAAAACGTATTAGATATGATTTAAGACTGGGTGAGATAAGGCCACGACTTCAATTAAATGAAGTTTTTAGTGAGCTCATACCCCATTTTTTTAACAGGGATTATAGAGCCAGGGATTGGAAAATAAACTGTCACCTTGAAACCAGAACACTGGGCTAGGAGACAGGAAGTCTGGTCTGGTCATAAACAAGCTATAAGTCTTTGGACTGTCATAATCACTCTGAGGGGAAGAAGAGAATGTACATTGTTTTTTAAAATGGGAATATTAGAAGAGACAATGACTAGCCTTTATTTTCAACTCTGGACTTCAAGAATTAATTCACTTAATGTACCACCAAGTAGAATTATAGATTTTATGAAATTTTTCTCTAAGTTACTTGAGTTTCTTAGCCAATCTTCTTATTCATGATGAATCAAATTCTGGCCCTTCTAATTTTACACAAAATGTTACTAGATTGTGTACACTGTTGTGTTCGTTTTTGTAGCTTCTGGGTATAACTTATTTGCAACCTTCCCTTATAAGGAAGACTGAAATGTTATGAGACATAAAGTAGGTTCTAATTTCAGTCCTATCAGTACAGCTAGGTAGACCTGGGATTGTGGGAGTGTTCAGCAGAATATCTTCTTCTTGCAAGTGTCAGGAGAAGGAGAAGTTCACTTATTATAAAAGTAGCAGATGCCAGGTTTGCTGACTACCTGCCATGTATGCATGCTTTGCTTATATGAAATTATTGGTGTTGTTACTAGATTCATTGTTAGGCCTTAGAATCTTGGGTAAATTAAGCATTTTCCAGGAGTTCTGTAATAAAGCTCAGGTATGTTAGCCATCATACCCTGTGTTCTAGTCCATACCACAACCTGATACCATTGTGATGGACAGAAACAAATACACAACGTAATATTGTGGGAAATGCTAGGCAAGGTTTCAAGATACCCTCGATTCATAATCTGACTGCCACTTTCTGCATATGAAAGAAACTTGACCTCTTGTATTTAGTTTTCTCCTCTGCAAAATAAATACAACTATCCCATAATGAAAGGCCCACTGAAAGAATTATAAATAATGGTGTATGGTGAAGTCCTTTATAGATTATAAAGATCAATAATGATATTTGGTACATTTGTTTGCAGAAAGTTGCCCCAAGCTAGATAAGGCAGAGGGGTGGGAGGAGGATTATAAATGTGAAGCATTTATCCAATCCTTGGACAATCATAAAAACATGGAACCAGGGTAGGATTGTCACCAATTAGAGTTAAGGATGAAGGAGTTTTCCCCACACCAGATAAAGTACATCAGATGTCCTATGTAGGCTTGAGTCCCCGCTGCCTCTGAAAGGCTTCTTGTTTAACAGTTGGTATGTTAAGGTCTGGGGTTTTGTTAAGAGTATTTTTAAATTGATTAAGTGACCTGGGCTTTTATAGTCCCTTTGGGAGTTCAAAAATAAAGTAGGTTTCAGAGGGGGAAATATTTTTTCTAATTTTCCTCAATTTCTCCCCTCTCAACTTCATCATTATTAATGACTTGGAAGAAGGGGAAACAGCATGTTAATTCACCTATTATGAGTTTATATTGTGAAATGACAGCTAAAAAGGTCAGAACTATTTTTGGGACACAATTGAGGGGCACAGTATCATGGGACAGAATTAAGATCATTTCTCTGTGTCTAGGGCATTATAGAGATGGCTTTTGGAATATAGTATTCAGCAGATGAGTTCATCTAAGCCAGAGAGATGTAACTTCGCTGGAATAGGTTTAATGATGAAAGAGGCTCAAGAATACATGCACAGACCACTCTTGCCATCTTGTCCAGCCTTAGCCCATTAACCACATTGGTTAGTAATGAGAGACAAATTGTAGCTGCTTTGTGATTCAAAAACTATGCCTATTCTCTTGTTTCCTGAAAAATCTCCACTACTGCAGACACTGATATTCAGTGTAGATAGGTTTTGTTTTACTTTGTTTTGTTTGGGCTTTTGGTTTCTTGAGACAGGGTTTCTTTGCCTAGCCTCTACTGTCCTAGAACTGTCTCTGTAGACCAGGCTGACCTCAGAGATCTGCCTGCCTCTGTGTTCCAAGTGCTGGGATTAAAGGTAAGCACCATCTCTTCATCGTAGCTTTAAAAAAAAACCTACTGATTGACATATGTTCCCATAGCCTAATGATATCTAGTATGATACCCCACAACGAAGTACACTGGTAAAGCTGATGCAGGCTGTACCCTAAGAAAAGTATGTGGACACAAAAGCAAAGGGGAATGGTTAGTCCATGTATGACAGTGTTGCTGAACTGATTCAGCTCTAAAATAGTGCCTACATTTGTCAAGAATTTGTCCACAAGACTCACAAGCACTGCAGAAGACTTTCGAGTTCTTTTGGTTTTTGGTTTTCTCTTTGGTTTTTCATTGTATGGCCATGTTGAGGATACCAAGCAAGTCAGTTTAATATCATTTACTTGTAAAATATCTGCTCTTTGCAATCATATTGAAATCCAGGTATGGTTCCAAGAGTAACAGAAACTGCCCGTATAATCCCAGCAGGGCTCAGAAGCATGATGGTGTCTTTGTGCATTTGAAATAAAAAGGTCTTTACAGGCTCAAGTGGGGAATGGGCTGCTTGAGTGAATCTATGTCTTCCTGACTCAACCCTGGCTCTCTGAGGGCACACAACACACTTGTGTCCTGCTCATCTTAAAATAGGCATTTGCATGAGTAGATGATTATGGAAACGATGAGCTATTTGCTCTCCGTTTTGACCCTGAGCGCTGTTTTCCTTTCCTTCCCAGAGCCATTCAGTGCTGACGTGTGGGTGATGATGTTCGTAATGCTGCTCATTGTCTCTGCTGTGGCTGTCTTTGTCTTTGAATACTTCAGCCCTGTGGGTTACAACAGGTGCCTAGCTGATGGCAGAGGTAAGAATACATGGAACTCCTGCATCTCCACCTCCCCCCCCCCCCCGAATGCACAACTCAGAACCGTTGTTATACCCATTGGTTGCTATGGATATCCTCCCTATTATCTGGGAGGATGGAAATCATCAGCATCCCTGGTTGTCAACATAGCCATGTTTAAGAAATGTGCAGTTAAAAAAAAAATGTGTGCTAGATTCTCTTTGTTCCCTTTTGCTGCATATTAGATCCAAGCCTGGTTTTGCCCCCTGGATCATTAAGGAGAAAGATTGATAATAGAAATGGTTAGCATATGTCTGGGCACTAGTTTTTAAGCCATATGTTATGGGCAATTGGGGGGGGGCAGGGAATGTGAGGAAAGGGCAGGCTGTATATGTACAGTAAGATTAAGAGAATTTAGAATGGATGAGGTATATGAATTATACAATATATAAGATTATCGTGGTCACTAGAGTGTCCCATAGTTGAAGAGTTACTACTGAGTCACAGGGTCTCCACAGCATGTCTCTTTGGCCTAACCCCCTTCCCCTCTTAAGGAGTATGAAAGTATCATGCTTGAAATAAAGGGGACACAGAAGACCAGTTCTCACTTGTAACGACTATAGGACTGCCTCATTTCCTGGGTAGGTAGGCATGAGCATGGACAGACTAGCTATGTGCTTGAAGCACTTTTAATATTTTTGAAAAGTTCATTAGACTTGTCAATGAGTCATGAGAACCTGGTAAATATGAAGCTCCTCCAGAACTTTCAGTCCCAGGATTAAGAAATATGCCAATTTGCATTCTCCTTCTAGAATTCTAGTTATTCTGGAATGTACCTCCAAGAGGACAGATTCTTTTTTTTTTATTTTTTATTGAATATTTTATTTACATTTCAGATGCCACCCCCTTTCCCCATTTTTCCTCCCTAGAAAACCCCTATCCCATACCCCCTTCTCCCTTTTGCTTTTATACAATTTTTTAAATGTCAACCAAAGGCTTTATAAGTTTGGTAATGCTCAATATCAATCAGAAGTATAACCTAATACTCAATCTAGATATATCAACTATCTTTGACTGTCGGAGACATGTGAACATCTGCCTCCATGTCTGGGCCCCCTCTCTCTTTCTCTTTCATCACCTAGCTCCTCCTCTCCTTCTCCTCCTAAGAGGACAGATTCTTAATCTTAGATACTAATAAGAATTGTATGTGGAGTACTTAAAAGGCAAAGGTGCTAGGTCCTAAAATACCAAATTACTAAACCTGGGATGAGGCTTAGACACTGTGTGTTTCAAATTAGTGGTTATTTACCTTGGTCTTAGTAGAATGGACCAATTCACTTTGTATCTGTTTGTCTAGGGTGGTTGCCCAGCAAGTGTTCAGTCACTATGTTATTCATGCTTTGGTGGGATTTACAGTCCAAACTGAAAGCTATTGCTTCATCCATGGTCTTCTAATTGCTGCCCTACCTTATATCTTAGTGTGTTTTCTAAGGTGGAGTTTTACAGGTCTCCACAATAAGAAGCCATTGACCTACCACCTATGCTAAAGGCTAGCCTGAAGCAGGGATCTATTCCAACCTGAAAGTTCTTGTGAATGAACCATCTGAGGTTCCCCTGAGTACAGACCAAAGTCAACATTGTTAAGAGCTGAAGATAGTACTGACTGCCTTCTACCCTGGGAAAAATAGAAAACCAGAATATAAAAATTTGAATTTACAAATACCATACAAGAGTTTATGATTACTCCCGTTACCTTACAAAGCTTCTCTTACATAGGAATTCAGTACTGTTCCACTCTAAATATCAAGTCTCCTTAGAGCACCTCAGTTTGCAAAACTTTGCTTTGTAAACAGCTTTTCACTTACACATCTGTTGTATAAAATCAAGTTCACATGCACAAATGATTGGGCACAGTTCAATAGCTTCAACATGTACAGTCCCTGATGATGTAGCTGGCGGAGCACAGGTTGTCAGGATCCCAGGAAACATCCCAAGACCTTTGTTAATATGTTGGAAAACTCTGTGGGCACATAACTGTTTCTCCAGGGGAAGTATGCACAAAGATCCAAATAGTACATGAGGTCTCTCCCTCCCCAATCAAGGACAATAGACAAGTTACCAAGCATGTATAGGCAGAAGCCCTAAGATTAGATGGAGGGACAGCTATCAAGAAGAGCTACATTTTTGCTCTAGAGGTACATGGTCAGGCCAAGAGTCTCTGGTCTCTTCTCTGAGCTTCCTTGTACAGAAGCCAGTGCTGCAGCAGGCCATTTGGGAAGGATTGGGATTGGAGCAGTTAAGGGAATCCAGGTAATTTTAAAGGTATCGGTTGCTAAGGACTAGAAGATAAAGAAAACTTAGCCAAAAGTACACTCAGCCATCCAACACTGGCACATGGAGGTCTACAGCAGTGGTAGAAAGGCATCTTACATTATTCTTGGTGATGCCTTGGAAGTTAAAGTATTTCTTTGGTAGATACAATGGTAAATTTTAAGAAGAAAGGTCAATGTGACCATGTTAGGATAGCTGGCCACTGTTATCAATTTCATACAATCTTGATGGTCTCATATATGAACACAGGAAGAGTTTGAGTTAGCGAAAGACCTCCCCACACACCAGGGCTCTGGAGCTGCTTCTAAGAAACCCTCTTCTGCCTTCCTCAGCTCTCAGAGGAGACACAGGATCTTGAATTGTAAAGCTGTCATTTGAATGGCTCTGTGGAAGGGTTTCCTACTCTTGCCAGGGACTTTTCAGCTCTGGGTACTTGTAGATCAAAGCAAATCCAGTGATTCAAGTTTAACCTTCTTTCCCCATCTTTTGTATCACACCAGAGCCAGGCGGCCCATCTTTCACCATCGGCAAAGCAATTTGGTTACTCTGGGGTCTGGTGTTTAACAACTCCGTCCCTGTGCAGAACCCAAAGGGGACCACCTCCAAGATCATGGTGTCAGTGTGGGCCTTCTTTGCTGTCATTTTCCTGGCCAGCTACACTGCCAACTTAGCAGCCTTCATGATCCAAGAGGAGTACGTGGACCAGGTTTCTGGCCTGAGTGACAAGAAGGTAAGAGACCCACCTAAAACCTTCCATCTTTTTCTATGCCATCCTGAGCCATACTCAAAATTCTCATGAAGCTGGTAATTTCCTAAATGTTTAGAATCAACAGCTCCTTTTTGTGTTTCTTTCAATTGGGACATGGGCACAGAAGCTGATTTCCTACCGAATTAATACTCTTTCACACTTGCCTTCGGATTCGTAAAAGGTTGTCACAAGGACGTCCTGGGCTGCAAATGAGGGGCTTGGTGTGCTAGCAGGGTTCTCTGAGTACATAGCAGCTCTTGTTGGATGCAGTTGGGTGGCCTCTAAGCTCAGGAATGCCTATGTGCTGTGTTATTAGAGGGCTGCCCCTGTGTACGCACACTGGGGCTGCTAGAGCTTTTTTTTCTTCCCGGTGGTGTTTGGCTTGTGGGCTCCCCCTTTGTTTTTCCGCATACTCATGTGTTCCTAGGACTGAGCTGGAGGGTTGTTCACATTGTATCTTGAAGAGAAGTGCTATTTAATGTGAGATTGCCCCTCCCCGAGTGGTACAGATGAGTGGGTTGCCCCCATACAAATCGCTGTCCTCCCCACCCACCTGGTGTTGGAGAGAGGAAGGGAGGCACCAGCTGGCTTCCATCTTTCCTGGCTGAGGGGTACAAAAGCTGCTCTAAATGTATAGGCCCATGTAGGTCAGCCTGAAGCACACCTGTTTTCCTGGGTGATTTGTCCCCTGGAAATGCTGCAATCATGATGCCCAGAGACTAGAAGGACCATGTTTTATAGTGTCTGGGAAAGTTCGGGGCCAAAACATTTTGATTTCTTTATTTACAGCTCGTTTTCTTTTTTTTCTTTTCTTTTTTTTTTTTTTTTTTTTTTTTTTTTTTTTTTTTTTTTTTTTTTTTTGAGTCTTTAGTATTTAGAAAGTGTGACTTTCCATTTCCACTTCCAGGATGAAGTTCTGATATAAAGATGGATACGTTTTCAGACCAATGGGTAATGCTTTCTCCCATGGGTGGGGGTCCTTGGGAGAAGATACTATCTTGACTGGGAAGGGGGGCAGTTTCTCCATCCATGACTCTTCTTCATTCATCAAGAATTTTCAGAAGTGTATGAGAAAGAGAAACAGTTCCTCCAGAGAATTTTATGGTGTTTTGTGTGTATGCATATACATTTCTGTATGTGAGGACATGTGCATATATGTATGTGAGTGTCTCTGTGTCAAAGAGAGACACACGAATACACTATGTTCACAGCTTATATGTGATACATTACATGGTTTTAGTTTATCTGATTTGTCTTTCTTTTTGCTTTCTTTTTCTTTAAAAAATGTTAAATTAGTTTGCTTTATTTTTATTTAAACTTAGAACTGTCTTTTCTTTCTTGTATGGTCTACTTCTTTCCTAAAACGCAACTTAGTCCTCCAACTCATAATTTATTATACATTTATTTATATGTTCATCCATTTAGTACTTGACTCATTTTTAGACCTTCCTCTTGCTTTCGGTACCATCATCAGCATCCTTTGTCATTACAGAACTAACTAGAGATGGAATTAATGGCATTCCTCCCTCCACGAAACCTTTACCACTGCCTTCACTTGGTCTTAATGTGGATTAAGTAGGCCATACCCACGAAAAATCATGGCTGTACCAGAATCTTTCAGGGCTCTGCTGCCACGTTCAGACTTGTCAGAGATATGGTACTTGGCTGGTGTCATCAAAACGTGGCCAAATCATGGGAACATGTCATCTCACACTGATTTGGAAAAGGTGTAGTGGATTAAATTCCCAAGCATGAATTGTACATATGTGACAAGTTCATGCCTCTGTACATCAACATGGCAGTGGTAGGGTGGGTTGCAGTTGACACATGATGGTAACCTACTATATTTGTCTTACTGTTTTCTTCATATGTCTCTGAAAATCGTTCCTTATACTGCATGTATCTCTCCCATAACTTCATTTTACTCAGAAACAACTTGTAATGTATTTCTATTTGAATTAAAAATAGTTAAGATGGCATGGGGACATGTTTCCCTTCCCTAATGGCCATCCTAGGCTACTTGTAGCAGAGAAAATGTGAATCTGTCATACTGGTGTTTTCTAAAAAGTTAGATCACATCGGTAACAATATGATCTTACATATAGTAATAATAATAATAAGTAATCTTATATATAATAAACACAGCTGATTGATCCCTTTATTAATGACCATCATCTCTCCAGTGCCTTTGGCCAATGTTTGCATCCTGCACCCTAGGCATCCTCTCTCTCCATCATTTTTACCATAGTTCTATACAGGCATCTGCCTGGGAAATTGTTCTTCCCAATGCTCCCTTACTCCTACTTAAGGCAGGCTCAGGTTAGAGAGCCTTTACTTGTGGAACTCTCCTAGGCTCATCTGGACAGCTCACGGGCTCCATTTCACCACAACTAGGCCTTTATTATAACACACCTTCCATGTTATGTACAATAACACGAAGACTTGTGCATAATAGTTCTCTTTGACTGTGAATGTTACAGTCAGTGACATTATTTGGTCATTACTAGGGAAAAAAAAAAAAAAAAAAAAAAAAAACCCAAAAAAAAAAAAAAAAAACAGGAAAAAAAGAAAAGATAAAAAAAGAGAGATTCCATGTGAGAATGGAGAAAGAATCACGTATTTGGAAGCTTTCTGTGCCCAACAGTAGATGCAGCAAAGCCACAAGGCAGCAGGAGCCTTTAACAGCTGCTTAATCTGGAAATGATTGAAAATGGTTATCTGATGTATTTCGGAACAGCACAAATGACAAAATAGTAAATTACAAGCATCCTACCAGAGAGTGTCAACATAATCTACATAATTATAGAAAACATTTAGGTAACTAATGACATATGACTGCATATCAGTGTCAGGAACAGTTATAAAAATCAGAGGAGAGCGTTTGAAAGTATACTTAAAACATCAAAATTCATATTAGCATTACTTCAAAACACCTAAAGAAAACAAAATCTTGGAACTGGCATGGCAATACTTGTGAGGAAGCATATTATTTGAATTTATAAAAAGGGAAATAATGTATGTATTGAAACAATATTATTGAGAGTAAATATGAGATGATTTGTAAGATTGTTTTTCAATGAAATTACTCTCGCATCCATCAAGCCAAGCAAGATTTACAGTGGAGAAGGGCTCTGAAGCTTGTTCGGACTATCAGCTGTCATATCATCTGTGTCATTCAAATCAAGAGATCTGTAGCTTATATATAGCTTTAAAATATCCCTTAATATTTGGGCAGGGGCAAAAAGCAGCATACTGAGATTTCATTGTTATTGATAAAGACACCCACCCCTGCTGCACGCCCTCCCTTGAATTGTCCTGCACTCCAATGAACCCAAAACTACCAGGAGATATAATGGAATGTGGGTGGGCCAACCTCTGACAACCTACTTACTGTACCTCCCTCTGACACCCAGGTGGGAAGGGACATTAAAGACTTTAGTGCCATGCTTTTCACTGAGCAATGAGCCCACAGTACTTGTTCTGATGTTTCTCACCTATCCAGATGGATGTTCCAATTTGCTGTCTGCCAAACATAGTACAAAAGGAAAAGACTTCTCACCCACCAGTACTTGCTGGGTACTAGGTACATTATCTTCACTGCATATGTGTGTGTGCTATTTGTGTAATCTTTCATTCAGGTGTGACTATTTCCGTTTCCCATAAGGACACTGCAACTCCGAGAAGCCTAGAAGCTTCCCTGAGGTTTCAGACCAAGGTTGAAGCCATGAGTATTTGATTCTAAAACCATTTCCTAGGATATTTCCCTTGTGAAGGGAATCACAGGCAATGTTATAACATAGATTAAGACTAATGTATTAGTTTATTTTTTTATTATAGTGACAAAATAACTAACAAAAGGAACTTAAGGGACGAAGGGAGGGATGACTGTGGCTCATGGGATAGGATGCGGTTCATCATGGTAAGGAAAGCACAGTATTAAGAGAATTAGCTGTTTGTCGCACTGGAGCAGAGAAAGCACATGAGGTAGGGCACAACTATGTAGATTCATGCGCTGCCCTCCAACAACTCAATTCTACTAACAGGGCATCATTTACTAAGGACCCCAAAACATCGAGATCCTTAGTAAATGGTGCCAGTCACTGGAGGATCCATTGAAACAAATAATCCTATGAAACTATTTCACATTTCCACCACAACAGTTCATATGGCCACCCCTGACTCTACTCAGTGGAGTAGATTTCTTACTCAGTTCTCTACCCTTCCATTAACTGGCTGTTTGGGGTCCACTTAACCGAGATTTTATACCTTAGATCACTGTTCTTACTACTGCAGATAAAGATCACCACCGTTACTCTTACCAATGATTCTTCAGCACTGTCTTGGCTAATGCTCTTTTCAACTCCTTTTAAGCCAGTCATACTGCCAAACACAATGCAGAGATAGTCTTGTATAATGATGTCGTTAATATCTCCAGTCGTAGATGAGGCAATTGAAGCTAAGAGGTTAAGTTACTTGCCCTTACCATATTCTCAGACGCCTATCACCCCCGCCAGTGTGACAAGCTATTTAGAACATGATGCTTTTTCTAGTTAAGCACCCTTTTCCCACCTCCCCTGGACACCTTATCAAAGTTTAACAAGCTAGATCATTTCCCTGCACTAAAAAAATTAAGCTATCTAATTAATTAAGCCATAATAATTAGATAGCATTCTAACATTTGCACTTGTTTGATAAATCTTTCAGAGGCATCATTGAAGTAGACAATAACAGTGATTTCCAGCACTTGGGAAGGCTAATAGCTTTCAAATTGACATTAGCCTGGGCATAAAGCGACCCTGACCTTTAAGCCATTGTTGGATGGCAGCAAGTGGTATTGCCCGGAGGGAGAGGGATCACTGACAGTGGCAGTGGGGATGAGGTCAGACTTAAGGAAGCCTGAAGGGAGATGGAGATGACAGAGGCCTCAGCTGGCTGGCTGTGTAGTCTCTGGGCTCTCTGGGCTCTCTGGGCTCTCTGGGCTCTCTGGGCTCTCTGGGCTCTCTGGGCTCTCTGGGCTCTCTGGCTACATTCTGCTCCACGCATTCCTAACAGCATCGTGATACCCTCAAGTTATATTTTGTAGATTATTTCTGGAAGGAGCTAGAAAAGCTTTGTTGACAACCCGTCTCACCTACGCAGACAACATCAGTCTTTGCCCATGCCACATTCATTGGCAAGTGTTCCACCCTGGTGCAATGTCTTCAGCCCTGCCTACAGCCATGGGAGAAAAATAAAGATGGCCACATAACACCTAAGTGGGGACCCCTTGGCTTTTCTAGATCAATCATAAGGCCGGGTTCCTGAGATACTTCAGAGGCTCTGAAACTTGCTGTGTCTCTTTTTGGCATGAAAGCAGGTAATGGTTTGAAGTCCTCTGCCAGTCTCAGGTTGAAATTTAGTTGACATTGTAGCAGTATTAAAATGTGATGAGGTCATGAGGACTCTGCCGCACAAACGAACTAATGTTGCTTGATTGGAAGTGGGCTGGTTGTCACAAGCCTGGCTTTATTGTGAATGTGAGCTCAGTTCCCTCAGCTCTCTTGCTCTGGCCTTCTTGCTCTCTTTTGTCATTCGCGCAGGCCTCCTCACAGTGTGGTGCTGTCATGTTTTGACACAGCTCTAAGGCCTCTGCCAGATACTGATAACACATCCCAAACTTGCTAGCCTCTGGAAGAGTGAAGAATAGATTTCTTTATAAGTCACCAGGTCTATAATATTGTGTTAGAGTGACATACAGTGGGTGGAGACAGTAGGGTATGGCTGTCAAGCCAACACGCATACAAACAAGTAAGCCTGCAAACCTGAGGGAGAGTGGTTTGTTGATGTGCATTTTCACTGGGCTACTATCCTGAAACAGCTGGATGTCAGTGAGTTTATGTGAAGAAATGGGGTAATGATTCTTATCCTACAAATGTATTTTGCTTGCTCTATTAACTTTAGGCTAAAAGCCAGCAGGAGACAGCTCAAACCAGATCTGGCACACCCTGGCTCTAGCAGAGACCATCTTGGTCAAATCATGGAGTACTGGGCTAAGAATAGTATAGGAGAAGGGTCAGGCATGAGGAATGAGCCAGATCACTAGCAGTGAGGGCCTAGGCTGGACATCCAGGTACATGCAGATTCCATGCAAAGCGGTCTTCTGGGGTTTCAAGAAGCATGTCATCTATATAAAAACAAACAAACAAACAAAACAAAACAAAAAAAAACAAAAACCACTGTCTTTAATTTTTTTAATAAAGTATTTATTTATGTATGTATGTATTTATTTATTTATTTATAATAAATAGCCAGAGTTTCACATGTCTGGCTTCCAACTCATTATGTTGCTAAGACTGGCCTTGAACTTGTGATCCTCCTGCCTCCACCTCCCAAATGCTAGGAGGATTACAAATATGTGCCACCACACTGAGCAATGTGTCCTCTTAGAGAAGCTGATAGACAACAGGCCTTCTGGAAACGGCCAAAGAATAGAAGTGCTCACATCCTGGGAGCATATGGAGGACAAAACACACAGGGTTAGGGGAGGAACATCTGCCTCTTTTTTCATCTCAACTGTCAAGAGTGAATCCAATGCTTTTCATGGACCACCAGTCTACTGCAAGCCCTCCTTTCTCCTGCCAGGGCAACCGCTGTTCTGATGGGTCCAGAATAAACCCTAAGCTCTTGGATAAGCTCAGGGCTGACCACCAGAGTCAGCTGTTACCACTTGAGTAGTTTTTGCTTAAGCCTGAATCTTTGTGTTTCCTAGCAGACAATCTTGAGTCCTAATTCCAGGGCCTATCTTCACTGGGACCAGAAGTCTGTAAGCTCTATTGAGATTTGGGAATGGTCATATTCAAGACCCAGGCTGCAGATGAACCAGTATTCACCACTGGGCTGCCATGGGGGCTCCTAAGACTCCTTTCTCTCCTTTTCTATATGTCCCTTCACACATCACCCTGATAGCTGCCTTTCTTTTAGCACTCAGTGACTTCTCACCCTGGATTCCTCACCCCTGAGTTTCATTGTCCCAGCAGGTCACTGAGAAGGCAGGAAGGTGTTATCAAAAATGCATATCTACAACCTAATCTTTACATCCAGTGAATTCTGACCCAATTTGGGAAAGTAGACCTTTGTAGACATAACTTAAGACTTTGAAGTGAGATCATCCTGTCCTCGGTTGTCAAGGTAGGTATTGAATGTGGCTGGTAATAATGAACCCTATAAGCAAAATGCATAGTTTTTTTGCCACAGAAGAAGAGGAGAAGGCCACATAATGATGTAACTAGTATTGAACGGGCAGATGATATAACTATTAAAAGTTGAAAAAGGTAAAGTCTCCCCTGGACCTCTAAAAATATTATAGCACAGCTGAGAGATTGCATAGGTTATAGGAAAATGTTTATGCCCAAGGTCTCTTGTGTGATAGCAACAGAAACTTAAGGCAGAGCCATGGATGCCTTTTTCTAGAGTCTGCACTTTGAACTGGTTTTTAACAGGAATGATGCTCAGTGGCATCATTTTAACATCAGTTTTTAACAGGAATGTGCTCCCTGTTTTTGACCTTGAGCCAGACTAATGCCATTTTCTCCCCATGTTCTTTGTACAATCTTCTGCAAGGCCTGTTGTGAAGTCACTGGGAAAAGGGAGCGAAGGCTTGTTTCTGTAAGATGTATCACTTCACGATTTCTTTGTGGTAAAAACTGTTCTTAATGCACTAGTTTATGTCAGGTAGTTTATGTCCCAGACTTGGAGGGAACTTCATTTGGTCATTAGGTGCATACAACTCACTCCTAGTCAGAAGCACAAGCATCCACTCGGACACACACACACACACACACACACACACACACACACCTGTGTAAAGAACATAGGTCTCCTATGTATAAAGAATGCATGTCGAAGCATGTCATCTCAGATTGATGGTCTTTCTCATGAAGAATAAAGGAACACAGCTTTGTTTCACTCAGCAGACATTAGTGGAGCCATATTTTCAATAAGTAAAGGGATGTGAAACTAAAAAAGGAAGAAAAAAAAGGGAGGAAGGAAAAGAGGGAGGGAGGGAAGGAGGGAGGAAGAGAGGGAGGGAAGGAGGGTGTGAGTGAAGAGAGGGAGAGTGCAGGGGAGAAAGTGGTTGTGGTAGCAGAGGAGGAGGGGAAAAAGGCTGAGAAGAAAAAACATTGGACCTAATCTTGGGCTAGATTTGCAGAAGTTATTCTTTAGAAAGCTGTCCTTAAGCAAGATGCTAGGTGATGGGAGGTTTCCAGGAGCTGGAATTTTTTTAAATGTAATTATGCAAATTAGCATTAACTTGCCCTCACTGTTTTGCCACATGAATTGAACTGTACTAATGCCAAAAGGAAAACCAGTAGCAGGCAGCTCCCACTTCTAGCAGAAGCTCATTCATGCTTGCTGGTCTTGGTGGGAAAAGCTGCAAGTCCTGTTCTCACCCTTGGGGTCACTGAATGTATCTGTGCAATGGCTTCTAGGCCCAGCTTTGGATGACTTCTGGGGCCTCTCGAGTTGGGACTTTCTGTGTAGACAAGACTCCAGTTCTCTGAGAAGAGAGTTGTTCTCTTTAGCTGGCTCTTAAAGACAATTTCTTCCTTCTGAAGTTTATTTACATGAAAGGGAAATAAGCCTGTTCTCCAACACCCTTTTCTCTCTGATTACAATCAAAAATTAAAAATAATTGTTTTAATCCACGGAGACTGAGTTTACTAAATCTCAGCTTGTGGGTAAAAAAATGTATTAAGAATTAGTCTTTCCCTTCTAACTAGGTTTGAATCCTTGGAGACAATTTAACGCAGCATGAAAGTTTATCTGTGGCCTAAGGCATCAATCCAAGACTGAATCAGGCTTTATGGATGTCAGAATTATATTCACAGTCAAAGTCAGAGACTGGACAGGGTCTGGTTCTTTATGGATGCTTCAGACTTGCCAACTTCCACATATGACCATCTACAAAAGTGACAAGTGTGGCAAAGGTTCTCGGTGAATTGTGCACTGCCTGTTATTTTTTGGAGACTTTCTGCCTAGCTGGGCATCTGCGAGGGGCAGTGGGGACCCAGGATCGCCTGGCACTGGGAAAGCCCGGTTACTTCATTCACAACTCTATGTTGAGATTTCCTTTCCAACATGGGTCATGGAGAATCTTTTTAAAAACCACTCACACTCTGTAAACATTGCAGTCTGAGACCTTTCCCCTGCCCGATTTGGACAGGAGCCTTCATTCACACCTTCAAGGAAGGTCACTGGCTCCAGGAAGGACACTGGCTCCAAGCCAGTTCCATCCCCAGAGAAGGAAGGGAGGAGACATAAATGAGCAGGCAGGCTCCTTGGCAGATGAGGCAACTCCAGTTTTCAGAGAAGTCAGGAGTGGAAATACTGGGTCTCACGTTCTCTTTGACTATCACAGGATTTACACTGGAGAGCCCATCCATGGCTGAATGTATTTATTTGCAGACATGAGGAACTGAGCCCCCAAGTCCCAAAACTTACATGTGAAAGTGAGGCATGGTGACATGGGCTTGTAATGCCAACCCCGGAGAGGTAGACACAGGGCAGGGTGGCCAGCCTAATGCGCTTGGTGAGTCCTAGGCCATTGAATGATCCTGTCACAAAAATATTTGGACAGCAGTGAAAGAACAGCATGTGAGGTTTTCCTCTGGTGTGTCATGGAAAGCAGGTCTCCGAGCAGAATGTAACAGCACAGTCACGTGGGGACCCTTTCTCATTAGATGAAACTCTGTACCACTGCCTGGATCTAGGGGCCCCAAGCTCCTATTACACAAATGAGGAGCCCAGAAAACCCAAGCTACTTTGGGGAGAAAATTTCCATAGGGAGGCACTTTATCGAGAACCTTCCCATAGTGCCCCAGGCCAACATGAGGAACTCAAAGTCGAAAGGTGGGAGGACTGTCCATCAATAAACGCTGGGGTGATGGTATGACCAGCTGTATTAAGGGTTCATAGACTAATCTTCCCACCAACAATATCCTTGGGGAGCCCTTGAACTTTCCTGGCAGGGAGTAAATAAACATTAGACATCTACAATGCTTGCTCTATAAAGCACTTTCCCTAAGGCCATCACATCCTGTCACCACTGCCTGACACACATCTCAAAGATCAGAATATAGGATCAATCATAGCAGAATTCATGTACATTTATAGCTATGGACTAGGATCCATAACTGGGCCAAACCAACTAACTTTTTTTCTGCCCTTATAATCATATTTAACGAACATACCCTACACAAGGCCAATTGTTACAGCTTCCTGGTCTGACTTCTCTGAATCTCAAAGCAGCAACTCTAACACCCATAACAGAGATGGATATTCACCCAGTTTACATGCTCAGCAAGTGCATTTGGCCTTCGATTACTCTGGTCTAGGAGTTTTTTTTTTTAGCTACCCCTTGTAATCTTCATCAGTGTGCATGTAGAATCTTGTCTCTTCCCATGTTTCTTGTGGGATCAGCAATGCACTGAGCAGCAAGGAGTACCAGATTTCCTTCTACTCAATCTCTATTCTCCAAGAACAGAGATCACTCTCAGGAGCCTTCTCTTTAATGGGAACAAAACAGAAGAAGAACTGGGGAGCAAAACAATGCCCCCTGCTCCATCCTTATCTGAGGAAAGTAGTAAAGAATAAAGGATGAACAAAGGACACTGTCTGGGTTGTACTGTAACAAGGCCCTCAAGGACATAAGCTTGAAGGCCACCTTGGAAATAAATTCCCTCATGCTTATTCTGTAAAACCTCCTCACACATCTTCCAGCTGACCATTAGCACCACAGAACATTTCTAGTACTGTACAAGATGCAGGAGTGTTATACAAGAACAGATTGCCAGGAGACCCTGAGACAGCCAAATCCCAGCCATTGTTGGATGGAATGAAAAAGGGCATGTTGAGTTGGGTGTTAACCTGGTGCTGAAGGAAGAAGGCTGTACATTCTAACAATGCCTCCCAGTCGGTTTCAAATACAGATTGAAATGTGAGATGGCTAACAGCGTGGTGTTATGCAGGACATCGCAATGAAGGGCAGGGGAACCTCTGGGGAATGAGTTTCTTCTTGCTTGACAGAGGGGGAGCAGTGAAACAAACACAATTGTCTTTACAAGACACACCCACTTGTCACTGCAAACTGTCTCTTGCACACACTGCGGAGCGCACATGTGGCTTTGACTTTGGGCACCGAGCAATTTTCTGCCTTTCCTTTTATCTTTCTAGAAGCATGCCAAGTTAATTGCAGCAAATTATGTATAAACCTTTCTCTCTGCCAATCAGGTCCTACTGAGCAGGCAAGAGATGGCCTTACCTGCTTCCTTATACAGATTGATATTCAAACATCCATAGAACAATACAACCTTCAGCTCCCCCATAACTCCAGGTAGCTACTTTTAAAAGGCTGCTGCCAGAAGGGTTGTTTCAACCCTCGGCTGCACCTTTGAGAAGGCCAAGAAGGCTGAAAAGCATAGTCAACTCCACTGTGTTCCTAGCACCAGAGAGGTGTACATCACCCCTCTGTAACTTAAGCCCTGATCTAGGACGTCATCCCAGGGTTGGATATACTTTGGGATGGTTTGGAATGGAAACAACATGGACAGGAAAATTTATTTCTGAAATGCTCATTGGCCTGACAACCATAAATGCCATGTTTTTGTCAGTATATGATGTGATGTGTTCATAAAAAAGACAAAGAGAGGCGGGGAGGTATGTTCTATGGAGGTGTGGTGAGGTGTAGAAGAAGGGGATGTCTCAGTGGGCCCATGCCAAGGTATCCCTTCCTCGTGAGGGACCAGCCACAGGATGGTATAGTATAGAATAGAGTTTATTCAGGGCATGAGGAGGGGAGTTAAGAGGGTAGTAGAGACAGAGAGAGGGAGAGAAGGAGAGAGAGAGAGAGAGAGAGAGAGAGAGAGAGAGAGAGAGAGAGAGAGAAGAGAGAGAGAAGAGAGAGAGAAGAGGAGAGGAGAGGAGAGGAGAGGAGAGGAGAGGAGAGGAGAGGAGAGGAGAGGAGAGGAGAGGAGAGGAGAGGAGAGGAGAGGCTGGCCATGAGCATATGGAGAGAGAGAGAGAGGAAGGGAATGGGGAAAGGGCGAGGGGACAGGGAACAAGAAGGGAAGAGCAAGAGAAAAACAAGAGAACAAAAGAGGGAGGAGGGGGCAAGCAGCCCCTTTTATAGTGGGTCAGGCCTACCTGTCTGTTGCCAGGTAACTGTGGGGTGGAGCTTAAACAGAATGCTAACATGGTGGACATCCTTATACTGGATCAGCCTTGCCATAATGGCACCCGACTGCAGAATAGCTGCAGTCAAGGGTAAGTGTATGCTCATCTCCACAAGCATGACCAACCCATGAGGAAAACAAACAAAGAAACTCCAGAATCTCCCACCATGAGATTAACCAGCAGTGAGCCCGGACCGTTCAGTCATTTGTTTGGAACATGCTCTGTGCAGAAGGACGGCTTATTCCCCAGTGATCCTGACTGCCCTACCTTGTTCTAGCATTTCCTAGGCTCCTCTTGAGTTGGAATTTCAGTCTTGCTTGTCAACTCCAAATCACTGGAAAGAGGCTTTTAAACATAATTGGCAGCCTGGTGTTCTGAGGTAGGCGTGCTGCAGACTAGACATTCTACAGGGCGCCGAGGGGCATTCCTGTGAGGGAGATGCCATCACGGTAGGGGTAGGGGTGGAGTCGAGATTGGGTGTTGGGCAGAGACCATGCCTATAAGGTGGCTTTAGTTCCTCTTTGGAAGTGCTCTGAAAACACTCATCATCCAGTAGCCCTGTGTACTAACTAGGTGACAAATGTCTCAAGGTGACAAATGACCCAGCTGAGCAGGCTTTTTACTTCCACTCACTCGTGATGGCACTAGCTACTTAGATGTGAACTGCTGTGTAGATAGGAAAACATCCAGGGTTGCATGGAGAGTAGGAATCAGGGAAAGAAAGTAATTCCCCAAGCAATCTGTCATCTGAGCCGATTGGGCTGAGTGATGCCATTTTCCTGGAATGCTATAATGGTTGCTTGTGTATAGATGATACCAAAATCTCTAGTTTCAGTGGCCTTATGCTATTGTTGGTTGCTTGGTTGGTCCCATGTGATTAATGGCAGAACCTAATGGTAGAGGGATCATGTGGTACATACACTTCATCCCATGATGGACAGGGGAGAGGCTATTGGTTTCAGGGTGGCGCTTCCTCTTAAATTAACTCTCCACAAACATTGAATAAGCTTACCATGCGATGTCCATTAGCACTCTTCTGGATGCTTCTAAATCCAGCCACACTGACAACCAAAGTCACCATCACAAAGGCTGTTGTGCACTTAAAATCCCCGTTTAAATCTTTATATAAAGGCAAAGCAACTTTAAACTGTCTCTTAAAATACATTTTACAGAGCACTTATGTCGGGAGTATAGAGTTATCACCTACTCGTACGTTAGTAAGATATCTTTTCAGATCATCTCCCTGTTAAGCCTGAGGGCCTTCAGATGGAAAGAAGAGGAATATTGATTTTGCAGACATGTACCTGTATAAGAAAACAGAGCCTGCTTGGTTTGGAACCCGGAACTAAATAAAACATCATAGTGGCCCAGGAAATGGGCATATGTTCACGGCTGCCCCCTCTGAAGGAAAGGCATGCTCTTAGTGACTGGCTACACTTATTAAAGGATGAATGCTTCTAGGACACATGCTGGTACTAGCACTAAACTTCTGCTCTCTGATGGATTAAATTGCCCTTAATTAGCTAACCATTTGCAGTACCGTTTCACTGGGGGAATTGTGTTAGTGTTTTTCAACAGCTGATTTAGCAATGAACTATTGAGAATGGTACGTCCTTACCTTGGAGCCTGGGGAAAATTGCATTCCAAAGCCACAGATGAATTAGCATCTGTGTTGGGTGCTCTCTTGCAAGATGGGCAGTCATTATGACCCCCACCCATTAATCCCTGATAGCCACTATTATAAAGCCACGTTGATAAAGACTCCAGAGTTCACCAGTCATTTGTGACCCCTAGGTGACCCTCAGCTAAAAACTTCATTTTTTTTCATTGTTTACTTTTTCCTGAAACTTACTTTTCAGGCAGATGCTAAAAACCGGGGAGAAAAACAAGACAAGAAGCTCTATGGTACTGCTCTGTACCTAAACCCTCTGGAGCCTCCCTTCCCAGTTAGGGGTTGAAAGGTTTTCCACCTTCTAGCTTTGGTTAAGGTTTATTACTTGCCACGTGGTCAGAACTGTATGTACCTCATGCATGCTAAGTCCTCAGTTCATATTAGTGTTGAGTGTTCTCTGCAGCCCCAGCTTTCCCCCTAAGACCACCTGAGCTTTTGGTCGATTCACCCTTAACACATACTGCTTAGTGCTGGGGCTCATCTGGCATGTGTGTGTGATGAAACACTGGCAGGATGACATCCTCCAAATACGTGATAGCAATTCACCATCGCTTTTCAGTCTCACCCCACACTTGTCTTTAACTCATTCATCAGAGAGAGCCTCAAATCTGCTATATATCCCTGTCTGGAACCGAGTGCAGGAAGCAGCTGGTCTGTGTGAACACACTGCCACTCACCTCTTTACTTATGGAAGGCTTTGTTTTGCACACGATGAAAGGGGGAAAAAAGCAATATTGTGGGGAAATGGGAGAATATTATGAGGTGGGGAAGGCACGGTGACATGAGCTTGAGGTGGCTGGTGACATTGCTTCCACACTCATGAGCCAACAATGTATTCTTCCACACAGTCTCTTTTTCAGGAGAGTTTATGTCAGAAGTTCTCAACCTGTGGGGTGACTCCTTTGGGGGTTGAACAGCTCCTTCACGGGGGCAGGGGAGTGAATAGCAGATATCCTGTTTATCGGCTATTTACATGACAATTCATAACAGTAGCAAAATTACAGTTATGAAATATCAGTGAAAACAATTTCATGGTCTGGGATCACCATGACATATGGAACTATATTAAAGGGCTACAACATTAGGAAGGTTGAGAGTCACTGGCTTAGTTGATATCATCTTTCCAAGATGCTCTAGAAAAGAACAGTTCAACAGCTGTGTTCCTCTCAGTGTCTCTCTGGAAACTGGTCCTAACCTTCATAAGACCCAGGCTGAGTCTGGAGTCTAAGTTCTACCAAAACCTTGTCCTACTCCCCAACATTTTAGATCAGTTCGTCTCTCTTTGTATTATTTACCTGGAATTTTTATTTAAGACTGTGTACTCTCTGTATTTAACGTGTTACCTAGTATGTTGATGATACCTAGTATATAGATACCTAATATATAGATAATGCCTGGTATAGAGATGATACCTGGTATATAGGTTATACCTAGTATATAGAAGCAACTTGCTCAGTATATGCTTATTGGATGGTTATTAATCACCCTGGAAAGGAGCTGCCTAAGTGAGCAAATGAGATGCTCAATTATACTCGAACCTCAGAGAATATGATTTTAGTATAAGTATAGCCCAAACGTGCATAGAAACCCTTTGGCATGGCAGCAGAGACATGGAGAGCAACAGTCCACTGATGAAGCCAGACACCAAGTTTCAATAGCATAGAATGAGCTACGTGTGGTGGTACTTAGGAGATGGATGCAGGGGGATGAAGTTCAGGGTCAGCCTTGGCTACAGAACGAGTTCAATCATATTCTGCATGTCAGAGATAAACAGAATAACGAATGTCATATCAGAGGCGTTTCCTTAGGTGTTCCTTTTCTTGTTAAAAAAATAATAAGTGGTCAGCTGTGGCATGTACCTTTAATCCCAGCACTTAGGAAGCAGAGGCAGGCTGATCTCTGTGTTCAAGACCAACCTGGTCAAGAGAATGAGTTCTAAAACATCCAGGGCTACACAGAGAAACCTTGTCTTAAAAAAAACAAACAAACAAAAAAAAAAAAACAAAAACAAAAAACAAAAAAACAAAGCAAACAACACCAAACAAAAACACAAAATAAAGAAAAACAAAAATATTTAACCTTTTACCCTAAGCCTCGCTCTCCTCACCTTTAGCTGTTTAATGAACTAACTTTAATTGTGTTTTTATGAGTAAAATTTTATCTGTAAATTAGAAAAGAGAATACACCATGTTGATAGTACACCAGCATCGATGATAGCCCAACCACTTGCCTTACCTCACTTTGGCCTTTAACTCTCCTTTAAAAAGCAGCATTCCATCCCAAACACATTCTTCTTGTGGTCCACTGGGACCCCACTGTCTTCCTTAACATGGTTTTGGCAAACAATTCCTGTTTCTTCCTGCTGTGTTACATGGTGGGAGCTCATTCGCATGTGTTCTAACTGAACTTCATCCTTAATATTTTCTCTTCCATCTGACCTCCTGTTTTTCTGCGTGTTGTGATTTGAAAGTAAAACACTCCCCACCCCCAGAGTTCGTGTGTTTAAACCTTAGGTCACCAGCTAGTTTTAGAAGTTTGTAGAACCACCATAAGTAGAGTCTTACTGATAGAAATGACTTACTGGGGGCTGGCTTTGACATTTGATAGTATGGGCTCCACTTCCTGCTCTCCATTGCGGTCTGCAGAAGCAGTGTGACCTGCATCTCAGGCTGCTGACACCCTGCCTTCTGCACCATGGTGACTGTACCCCCTTTTAAACCATGAGCCAAAGTAGCATTTGTGGGGTATTGGTTAATAGCAATAACAAAAGGGACTAACATAAAGTAATTGTCTTTTTCAAGTATCGTATTTCTCTGTCAATGGATTGCAGAGAAGACAGTCTGCTTTAAAATTATTTATAAAACTGAAAAACAGACGCCAATTAATTGAATGGGGGTGTGCACTGGAAGAGGCTGTGAAGAGGGATGTTTTCCTGTCTGGGGGAATGCAGCTTGATGACAGAGCACTTGCCTAGCACTCCAGTTTCATCCAATGTTGTCACCAGTCATTCAGATTGAGAGAGTACTTTCCATCCCATCCTCTGAGCGATATTACAGAAAACAAATGCTTTCCCATTTGTTTGGTACTTTACCCCACAGACCCAGCTCAACCGTTCATTGCTACCCTTTCACTAATTATCCTGCTTCCCTGTGATATACATCTCCTATTTCATAAGGATCATTTTCTTCTTCAGTTCTGGGACTGGAACCCAGGGCCTTGGACTTGCTTGGCCAGCACTCATCACTGAGTGGTGTCTCTCTTTATAGCTATCCTGGCACTCTCTCCCATTCTATTAATTAGCTTCTGGCTTGCAAGTTCACAATTCAAGTCCAGCTCTCTGCAGTCCATTGACAGAGAAACATGATGGGCACTGCTTGGATCCACTAAAGAAATCTGGCTGCTGATCTCTTAATAGAATCATCGTATCATGGAGGTTGATAAAGAAATATCCTTGTTAATGAAGATATTTTCTTCTCAGTTGGATCTTTAAAATATGTGTGTGAAATGGACTCATCTAGATAATTTCTCCAAGGATGGCTGGCCATTCAGAGTTGTCTACCCTGGCAGCAATCCAATCCCTTCACCCTATGCGCTGCTTCCTCTAAACAAAATATCTTCCCCCATGCCGGGAATGATCCAGGACTTGAGTGTTGTGTGAAAACAATAAGTACATTTTAGTGGGTTTCTCTGATGTGAACTTGAAGTTTTCCTGAGAACTCTGTCCAGGCTACGGGCTATATTTAAAAGGAAGGTGCTCCCTTGTGGCATCAGCAAGAGCTTCCAAGGATGCAAAAGCCAGACCTCAGGCCACAACATGTACATATGATGTACAATTTGAAATGCTGCAGACATAGCCCAGTGGTAGACTGCTTACTGAGCATGCTCAAGGCCCTAGGTACAATCTCTACTTCTATTGGAAAAAAGATATTTAAAATCTAGGAGAGGTTCTAAGCTAATTTGTTCTTCTGCACTTTTCTTTATTCACAATAGAAATCACATGGTATATGGCGTGATATATGGATATTTGAGATGTTTCCATTACTCTCTCTTTCTTTTTAGACTAAAACCATAGTGAAGGTAAGAGTTTATTGCATGAGTGAATGAATGAGTCAATGAATGAATGGATGGGTGGATGGATGGATAAATAAATGAATGAGAAGAGAGTTATTAAACTCATACAGTATTATGGTATAAGAAAAAGGCATATAGATAATTTAAGAAGTAACATTTCACACACTATTTGAGTGTGAGAAATATTTTCATAACAAATGGCTGTGGGGAAAGAAAAGGAAGGTAATGTAGATGAGAAATATTTGACATTTACAGTCCCAGATAGAATTTTCACACCTTTATTTTCTCCTCCTGTCAAGCCACCTAAATTAGGCAGACATTTAAGAGGAAATCTGAGTAAGTAGGGTCTCCTACTGTGCTACTATTTTGGCTTGTCAGATCTTAAGTCACAGTATTCTTTCGGGATTTATTTGGGGGAGATATCAGACCTCTTCAGAGCCCCTGATTATCACCTGTCTCCTGTTTGTGAATAGTAAAGTGTGTCTCTCTTCCAGTTGTTGAGTCTGCTATTTACCCTGAATGGGGGAAAGCCTTCTAAACCAGCCACATGATTACAGAGCACCTGCTATTTCCCTCACAGCAAAAGTCAGCCAACCCAAATGAACTATTAGCACTGTCCACTTCCAGAGTGAACAAGAAACAAGTAACAACAAAACAGGCATCTAAAGTCATTATTACAGATGTTAGTCGCTTCTTAGATGGTTTTCTAGAATAAGTGCATACCAAACATTTTTTTCTGAAATTATCCATGGTCTTTTGTACCCAAATTCCAGCATAGCTTTCATAGCTGTATACCCTGATACACTGCAGGTGTTCAATGAATATATCTGAATATATGATATTTAAGTAAAGTATGTATTACGAATTAATAGTTTAGAATGACGTTCAACCCTTAGTCACTAGGAAATGCTGAGTTTAATTCCCCTAACACCCTGACTGCTGGTTCTTCTGCAGCACTAACCTTCTCATACATTATACTTGGAGGTCCCTCATGTTTGACTTAGGCATGAAGACTTACTTTGTCCCCAAGGACCAAGGAGCTGAAGTCCCTGCCTTTCTTTGCCATCAAGACTTCATTTCTTGAGCAGCTCAGGCACCCACGACATGTGCCGAGTGTATAGAAGAAGATTGGAAGAGACACAAATGGGGAAGACATTTTGATCTGAGGCAGCTGATGATTCTCTGACTTTTCTTTCTTCTTCTATGTAGTATAGAAGGGATCCTGTCTCTGATTCTCCAGTTATGTTTCCCAGGATAAATCCAGGGAAAGAGTGTGTCAAAGTTAAGCCAGTTTCTTTACCAAGGAGTTTTCCTGGCCTCTGAGATCCATTGTAGAGCTTAGAGGGATACAGTGTGCTAGGTGGGATCACTAGACTACCTTGTGGCTCTGACGTTCATCCAGCTGTGATGTCTCTGTGGAGAGCCAACTTTATTGACCAAAGGAAAAAATCCTGTTGTGCTATAAATGGTCACAATGTGACAGTTGACACAAATGCTTTCATTTCCATTAGCCAACTTGAAACCTACTGATCGGATGGCTTGCCAGGACAGCAGATGTGTGTCTATTACCCTGACATGTCCCTCTGATCACCATGGGCTAGAGGTCTCACCTGGCACAGTCTTTTGACAGTCCAAACCTCCACCCTAGCTTCATGACTCAAAAGACATCAGTTCTGGCTGTCAGGAGCATAGAGCTGTTATGTAGGTGATTCAGCAAGGCATCTTCCATATAAACACCTAGTAGAGGCCTCCAATAACCTCCTACAATATATCCAATCTGCCAGGACTCCTGGGACAACTAACATTAGATCATCACTCTGTGGTGAGTCTGTCTACATTCATCCTTTACCTAAAGGCTTCCTTAAGAGCCATTGGTCTTTGCTGGTACCCACAGTTTCAAACAAAATCTGGAAAAACATCTCTGATCTCTCCCAGGCCTTCTGGGAACTAGAGTGATGTGGGAAAGCAGAAAACCCAGTCTTGCTTGAAAATACCTTGGAGGAGCAGAGCAAACTCTAGCTGTGACACGGCACTGCTGAAGGATAAAACTTAAACCCTCTGTCCTCATGTCTCTGGCTCACTTCATCTTCATGTTATCATAACCATCTCCAACTCTGTCACATTTTTGATGCCAATGAAATATCTATACACATCGTCAAGTCCTGAATCTGACAAGCTCTTCTGGGATCTCAGCTATGATACTTTTTTTGAAGGAAAAATGAAGAATGTGCCAAGAAAGATGTCCTCAACTGACATGAGGACAAATTAACTCCTCGTCACTGGGGATAGCAGCCCAGCAGTACATCTGAGAGACATCACACTTGGCCATGTTGCATGATTTAGCATTACCAGTAAGCACTTTAAGTGGAGTTTGAGGCCTAATGTACAGAATCCAATTCATTAATTTATTAGATCATTTAGATCATTCATATGGAGACTCTAGTTAGAGTCAGGGAGTATTTTAGGCACTTGAGTTGCACCTATGAGTACAGCAGGTAAAATTCTTGCCTGTTACATCACAGTGTAAAGGGAAGAGGGAAGAGAGTAACATATAGATGTTGACAGGGTGTAGCAGTTTTCCCTCAACAGGTCAGGGAAGGGCTATGCTATTGAGCTGATACAAATGAGGGACAGAGTTACCCAGGGCTTTCTTGGGCAGAGAAGATGATGCTCTGGCAGAAAACCCCTGGTGTATTCTGCAACTACCAGGTGGTCAGGAGGGAAACCTAGGCGTGAGAGGGAGAATAAGGACAGCGCCTTCCTTTCTCTGAACATGGGTTTCCATTCTGGTACCCTTTTCAGTTATATCTTCCCATTTTGATACCATAATTCAAGTTCAAGTTGGTAGCTTTCTACTAGACATTTCTTATGCGGCCCCTGTGTTATCCCAGCTATAACCTTATGTTGACTCCTAATTCAACTAAATGATGTGTCTTTCCTTGGCCTGGTCAGTCACTGTGTTCAAGCAGTGGCCTCCATCCAGGTACCATACTCATGTATCATGTTTGCACACACAGACATTCCTTTCACCTTCAGGGTACACAGTGTACTTGTAGGCTTTGTTGTCTTTGTTCATGACAGCCTATTTGCTCTGATGCTTTCCACAAGCCCCTTGCCAATAGTCAATCAGGGCCAGTGTAGAGGTTACACCACACCCAAGCTCTGCCCTTGTCATGACATTCATTGCTTGTGTGCTCTAAGTTTCTATAGCCCTCTCTTTTCCTATTTGCCACTGAGAAGTTATCATGGTCATCTGGTCTTTGGATTCTTGAAACAATTTGTTTTCTGAGCCTATATTCTGTCTATGTGGAGTGGTGTGATATGGCTTGTGGTTATGTATGAGGACTCCGTTTTAATTCTTTCTCTGCTCCCACCTAGCTGTAAGGATTGACCAAAATTATCTATCAGGTTGTTAGTGTCCTTACCCATTAAGTGGGCATAAGAATGTCTACCTCATGGGCTAAACAAGAAAATTAGTGACTTGCTGCACACAAGTTGTAGAGCATATAATGTGTGCTGGGAGATGTGCTAGCTGCCATTGACACCAAACTATCATTATTACAAGTTAACATGTAATGTTGAGCCCATCTCTAATGTTCTTCAGAACTCAACCACATCCCTGTGGCTATAACCACCTCATGATATCGATCATGGTATTTTATGGCAAGACCAAGATTTTGCCAAATACCTAAAACTTCAGGGGACAGATGAAGACCTAGTCAATAAAATTGATGTAGTAAACATGGAAACAAATGTTTGTTTATTTAAATCTCTAAAAAATTCAAAACAAATCATTGCTTTTCTGCATCAAGGTCTTTGTTATGAGGAAATTAGCTAACCTCAGGAAACCAGAAGAGCTGGCATTTTGTTTCCTGGAAGCCTCAGCAGAGACTGATGATAGGAGAAAAAAATCCCAGTCTCTCCCTCATCTCCTTTCTTTCAAGCCTTTGGGGTAATTTGCCATTCTGCACTGAACCAGAGAGGCAGCGCTCTTCTTCCCCAACAGCATAGCATGCAGAACTCTGAAGGAGGCTTCTAGAATGATGGTGTGACCAGGAACAGGGAGAAGAGCCAGCTAACCAATCTTCCCGCATGCAAGTACAGGCATACATGTGTGTGAGTGTGTATGAGTATGTATGAGTGTATGTCTATGTGTGTCAGTATGTGTGTGTGTGTGTGTGTGTGTGTGTGTGTGTGAGAGAGAGAGAGAGAGAGAGAGAGAGAGAGAGAGAGAACAAGAACAATGGGATGTCTACTTGAGTTCTCCAATATGGTAGTAACAAAATTTCATTGGGCTCGCCAGGGCCCAGAAACAAACCAGAACTGTTGTCACCTTAAATTATGAATCTATATCTTCTCACTACATTCTATTCTGCTGCTGTTATAGTGATTTATTTATCACCTTTGAGTAAATTCAAACAATATTTTTTCTAACAAATAATAAATATAGCTTTCTAATAAAATCTAAAGCTAAGTATTTGGTATGTGCATGTGTGTGTACTTGTTAGTGTGGACATGTGCACATGTGTGTGTATGTGTGCACATGGGTACATATATGTGTTGAAGCCCTAAGTTGATATAGACTGTCTTTCCCCCATTGCTCTCTACCTTTATTTTATTTTATTTTGAGGGGGGGATCTTTCATTAGCATAAAGTTCAAGGACTCCACTAGTCTGACCTTCCAATGAGCTACAGGGATTTGCCTATTTCTAGTCCCTCTACCCCCGTAGGTAGTGAGATTTAGGAGTTTATCACCACCATCCTAGGTTTTTACACGGGTTCTGGGGATCAGAACGCGGGTCTTTGTGCTTACACAGCAGACACTTTATCTACTGGTCCATCTCTACAGCTTCCAGGTGATCATTTCTCCCTCCTACCTCTATTCTATATTGTCTCTTTCAGGATGGTGAGGAATCTGATTGTATAATCCACTACTGTCTCCACAGTCAGGCTGACCCTTGAGTGGGGTCTTGAGGGACTGCTCTGAAGCCCACATTTCAACATAGGAGGGTTCAAATAGGAACAGATCTTGGTGCCTTGAGGCAATACATACACATAGCATTTTAGAATTAAATCATCTGTCCTTCACTGTTAACAGACCATCTGCATGTCACATCTTTCCCAAGTTTGCTGTGTTATCATCTTCTTTCTTTTAATTTTTGTTTGCTTGTTTGCTTGTTTTAGTGGGTTTCCCCACCCTGGCTTTTGAAACAGAGACTTTGTATATAGATGTCAATGACAAATGGAAATATATGGGAGTAAGCAGTATGGTAGTTTGGCTTAATACTCCTGGGTAATGAAGAATGTATCAAAGTCAAAACTACGGGAAGAGAAAGCAGGTCATCGTGTGTCAGGGGCCAGGGGAGGTTTATAGGGGAGTATCATGAGGGAGTTTTCTTGGGTAGTAGAATTATATTGTATTTTGACAATGCTGATGACAAGATCTGATGTAAGGTTAAGATTCATAGACACACGCATCAATGATAATAAAGATGCCCAAAGTCAATGGTTTGGAAGAACCGTGGAGGATGGAGGGTAATGACATTAACAGGGGTAATGACATTAATGAGAGGGATTCAGGGCAGGTAAAGAGGGTCACCATAGAGTTCTTATCAGCACAGAGACTGCATGAAGAACGCACCCATTTTTTTTTCCTGAGGGCCTAGAAGGGCTGAGTGGCATTCGGACATTGATTCTCTTTGTGATTCAAATGCAGAATCAGAAGTCACAGGATGAATTATTTATGTGTGGGATTGTCACACTCTGAAGACAAAAGCCCCCAGCTCCCTCATCACAAGCAGGATAGCTGTGAGCAAAGTGTCCAGTTTGCAGCTCCTCAAGGTCACAATTCTAGTTTGCACTCATCAACATATGCTGAGCAGGCAGACTAAGGGAGAAGAACCATTTTCAGGCTGGTCTATACCCTGAAAGGCACTTTCCCAACCCCTTCATCTCAGTAGAGCAGATTTAGCTGTAGTTGATCTCCTGTTAGCCTCCTGAGGACAAGTGACAGGCTACTGAGTGAAAGGTCTCAGGGTCAGAACAGCAGCCTGAACAACAGAGGCCATCTGCCTTGAGAAGCTCTGGGGTGTCAGTTTCAGAACTTCTTTTCAGTGGC
Source organism: Arvicanthis niloticus (assembly GCF_011762505.2). Taxonomy (NCBI): domain Eukaryota; kingdom Metazoa; phylum Chordata; class Mammalia; order Rodentia; family Muridae; genus Arvicanthis; species Arvicanthis niloticus. The sequence continues at coordinate 72,642,574 of NC_047666.1, read as the reverse complement.
CCTAAGGAATTCACAAATGGCTTTTCACTCTTCCATCTGGAAACTAACCAGGTTAGAGGGAAGTGTGGAAACGGCACATGCACGCACACAGACACACACACAGACACACACACAGACACACACACACACACACACACACACACACACACACCATTGGAAACTCCATTTCCCTCTTTGCAGCTTCAATCTGCTCCCTTCAGGAAGCCTTCCATGAATCCTGGCCTCACGGCAGCTGTTCTTATTTGGAATTTTAGTAGTCATGGTACCACTAGGATCTTTTGTATCCAGTGTGATGCATGCAGCCATCTTTTGGGGTCATGAAGGATATAAGAACATATTGGTTACCGTTCTGTTGCTGTGATAAAACACCATGACCAAGGCAACTTGGGGAAGAAAAGTATATTTGGGCTTATGGTTCCAGGGGGTTAGAGTCCATGATAGCCAGGTAGAGGCAGCAGGCAGGCATGGAGGTTCCAGAAGGATGCTGATAGCTCACACATGGACCACAGACACAAGGCAGAGACAGAGAGGAGTAATGATGTGGCAGGAGGATTTTAGCTCTGAAAACCTACCCTCAGTGACATCCTTGAGGAAGGCCGCAGCTCCTAACCATCCCTAAAACAACTGAGGACTAAAGTGTTTCAGTGTGGGAACGTATGGGGGACACTCTTATTCAGCCGCTACAAAATGTCTCTGCGGTTTCACCTTGTTCTCCTTCCCCACCCCACCAAAGTGCAGTCTCTTCTCAGAGTTCAGGCTCCCTTCAGCTACTGTCTCCTCAATTTGTTCCATCCAGCATTCTTCAGTTACCCCAGTGACAGTGGGTGCAATCATAGCAGGAACCATGCTACCAGTAACAGGTAATTCAGTATGCTTATCACGTGCCAGGCACTGTGCTGCCACACTGCTCAGGGAAACTGGGTGAACACTTGCTGCTTAGTTACACTCAACAAGTGTGGGAGCTGTGGCACAGAGAAGACGAGTTGTGCAGTCTCAGGGCTATCAAGTATCAGAGCTGAGGTGTGTAGAGGCTCCCCTGCTACATACCTTAGAGCAGGGGTTCTCAACCTTCCTAATGCATTAATACAGTTCCTCAGGTTGTGGTGACTGCCCCCCAACCATAATATTATTCCATTGCTACTTCATAACTATAATTTTGCTACTGTTTTGAATTGTAATGCAGATATCTGATATGTTACTCTTGTGAAAGGGTTATTCAACCCAAAGGGGTCACAACCCACAGGACTGCTGCCTTAGCATGAGACTTCTAAACTCTACTATATAGATATGGTCTCCTTTTGAGAGCCAGGCCCTGTTTCCTTCCTCAGCCTTCCTCAGCCTTCAGCCTTATCTATAAGGCTGTAGCAAAAGGGAGGAGGTGCTCAGGGTCTATGATGGTGCCTGAATGTTCTCATCCCATAGATACTGAGTGAGTGTGGTTGTTATTATGTCTGCGTTGTGCCTTTGAGAAGATCATGCTGTCTAGACATTGCTTCTCCTGTCCAAATAGAAAGCTCTTCTGTGTCATCCTCTGAGTTATTGCTTGCCCTGTGTTCCCATTGACATAGGATCCTGCTTCTCTGGAGCTCTCATCACCTTGTTTATTGCCCATCTCAGCAGTCTGGACCTTTTTTATTGGCCAATTCCTGGGCCTCTTGTGTGTCCCACATGTGCTTTGGATACCGGAGCTTACTGAGGTCTCAGCTCAAATTCTACCATCTCAGAGAAACCTACTGATGACTGCCAATCAAAGTCAGTCTGTAGTATTACATGGTTTGTCTTATCTTGAAACATTCCACATTCACCAATAATTCATTGCTGTGCTGGCACCCCAGTGCTTAGATTCTCAAAGCAAGAACTGCTTCATTGTGTTTCACTGTCTTCTTAGGGGTCAGATATCTGGGTAAAGCATGGTTGAGCGTGTCTTCTACTTTATGTGGCATGGATGGAGTCACCTGATCTCCACCTATGGGTAGAGCTAGACCTGGCTGGACTTGAGGGACCAAAATGGCTTTATCGACATCTCTGGTGTGCTAACAGGAATGGGTAGAGCAGAGAGGCCAGATAGGGCTACAGTCAGGAGCACCCATAGGTGCTGTCTCCAATTTGGTGGCCTCAAGACTGGGGCTTGGGAATGGGCCCAAGACTAGCTACGTACAGCTCCTTATATGCTAAAAGCCTTCCCTTGAAATGAGATTCTGGGAGGCTAGTCAAGATGCTGTAAAAACCCATAATGACTTCCCAAGCTCAGAAGTCTCAGGGTGCTGCTTCTGAATCTTTCCATGTCAAGTCACCTACTCAACCTCGGAGAGGAAACACAGTCTTCCCTCTTGATGAGAGGATTGGCAAAGTGTGTGTGACCAACTTTAGCCTACCACATAGTTGAAGCGCACACACGTGCATATGTGAGCATATATAGAAATGCACACAAACATATCTATGCATGTTTGTATGTATGTTACCCATCACCCTTCTTTGATATGAGCTTCTGGATCTTTTTCTACAGTGCCAAATCCCCTATACCTGGATAGAATAAATACTTCCTGAATACAAATAGAGATGAAAGAGGGTACAAGATGTGAATGGCAGAGAACCCCTACATTTCTGACTCCCCTGGGAGGTTAGCTCCTAGAAACAGGGCCTGAGGTTCTTTCATCTTTTCTTCATATCTTAATACAGCACAGTCTACTAATAGATGCTTGGCAGATATTTTCCAAATGAACTGGTGTATTTTAATTGCCATCGATAAAGAGGATGATGTGCTAATTCACAGTATATTCATAGGTATTGATTGAATGTGGCTGTTATCACTGGGTTAATAGAGCCCTGTACTTAGGAAAATCAACTGACATATTTAGTTGACTATAAGAAAACAAACTGGACTAGACCCTCCCTCTTGTTTCTCTTTCTTTTTCTTTGCTACAAGCTCTATAAGAGACTCTTTCATGGAGTGGTGGCAGCCAAATGTCACCCAAGTCCAACAGAAGAATCATTTGAGTGTGACGGTCTTTGCCCCTGGCCCTTGGGCATCTTTCTCCTTGCATGACTGACTGTCAAGAGGAATTCACTTTAAGGTTATCCAGACAGAGACTGAGGTTCAGATGTGAAAGGCTCAGGGTGCTGAATTTTAATTCCCTGCTCTTCAGGAAGAGCAAGAGAGATTACTATTCTCTTGACATTCTACCTCTGTGTTACCCCTTGTGCTGCTATGAGTTCACAGCCATTGCCAGGAGCAAGTGTTGGATCCGGTGGGGAGTGTGGGAGCAAAAAGTTATGACACCAGAAAGGGAAGGATGGCCTCCCAGGTGACCCCACTTAACAACACATGGCCGAACTGCCCAGGAAGCCAGGGCAAAATGACTCAGCAGCATCCTAGCAGCAGCATCCTAGCTAGCAATGGAGATATCACCTTGTCTTTCTCCTTTGCACAGCCTGGAACAATACCCTTGACCTCTCCAGGAGCTTGGTGTCTTTATCTGTGAAATGGGCCTGATCCCTGAGGATCCTCCTCTCCTTTCATTTCACTAATTGGGTCTATGTTTTTGCAGTGGCCAAAGGTGGTTAATAAAAATGATGTGGTTGTTGTTGTTGTTGCTTTTAATATCACCACTTTGAAATCAGACAGAGTTTTCAAATCTAATTATTGTTCTCCTGGCTTATTGAAGTCCTAATTTTTAAAATTATTTGTCAAGGTCTGCCCTGTTCTAATTTATATTCCTCATAGTATATCTTTTAATTCCTCCTCTGTACCCCAGAGACCATGAACTGTCACCAAGGTTAAACAATAAGGCCTTGATCTTGGGATGAGTTTTATGACAAGGGCATTTATTGGAACATCAAGGCATATGGGAGTTTTCTTTTCTTTCTTCCCCATGGGTCCCCTTAAGTATACTAACTGTTCCCTGTGAATGTGAATTTTAGTTAAGTTCAAGGTCCACTGACAGTTTTTAAAGACCTGTTTTATTTAAACCTCCCGTGGAGCTGAATAAGAATTTTTCAAAAGAGAAGGCAAGCTACCTTCCAGCATCTGCTCTGGCTAATTGTAGGTCCTCAGACTGGCCTAGATAAAGGGGCAGATTAGAGAACAAGACTTTTCAATCTGAGGGAGCACTACCTCACACAGGACAGAGTTTCATTGCTGCAGAAGAACCTAACACATTTGAGCTTTCTGACAATGTTAAGTGCTTTTCTGTGCATTATCTTAGGTATTAAAATAACATTTTCAGAATAAAATGGAACTGTGCAAGGCTAAGTAACTTGCCTATGTTCATGTCCCTACAACAGGCATAAGAAAGGGCTGAACAACCAAATTGCCTCCAAGCTAAATTGTGTCCACATTACAGTCAGGGTTATTTTCTCTGGTTATTTGCTCAGGGATGGTGTCTAAATGATGTAAGTCTTATTCTGCCATTACCTAATTTGTTTTTTAAATCGCTCCAATTCATTTTCAGATACTTCCTCCCAGCTGGTGGCTTACCTTCTCATAATCCTAACTGCATCTTTTAAAGAGAAGTTCTGAATTTTGATGACCTCTAATTTCTCTTTATTTCCCTCTGTTGGTGGATTGGACACGTGATGTAGAGTCATCTTTTAACTCTAGGATACAAGTGTGTTCTCATACATTTTTCTCCTGGAACGTTTACAAGTTTGGCATAATTGCTATTGATCTTGTAGGGGTGGGGAGTGAAGTTTGTTTTGTACAGGGACATCTAATTATCTTCACACCAATTGTTGACAGCTAGCTTATCTCCACCAAATGACCTCACACTGTCCACGTGCATATCTGTGGGCAGCTGTTCCATTCTGCCAGCCTTCCCCTGGATCAGTTTTATACCACTGCAATAATGTCACTTGAGCTTCTCAGGAGGTCTTCAAATTTCCCCATTGTTGCACCTCTCTTTGAAAATGCTGTATGCTCTTCTAGGTCCATTTTTGAAAATGTTTTATGTAGCTATGGATGGTGATTGTAAAATAATCTAGAGACTCTAAACATCGTTTAAAAGTTAAAAAGATTATGGTTCAGAATTAGAAATGCCTTGGCCTATCGCTCCATCAGGAAGTGGGAACTCTGGGAACAGGATTCCATTTGGTTATTAAAAAAATCATTGCATGTACCTTGCATGCATTAAGTTTTTCAAGACTACCTAGATGATAATAATTTATTATTAGATCTGAACTGGGTGTAATTCCAGCTTTCAATAGTACTTCAGAAACTATTGTGGGACCTGCAGTATCTTAGTCAATGTTTGTACCTATTGTCGTCGTCTTAGCGAAGTGCAGATTTACAGATGAGAGGGCACTTGTACGACTCCAGGGGCTCTACCTCCTGTGCCATCCTCTCTGCTTTGGATTTAGGGGATGGGTTTCCTCACATTTCTGAGAAGTTATATTTGACAGTGATGTGTGAAGTATTCTGGTGTCTGTCTCTTTGATTAAAGCATAACCTTGTTTACTGTAAGCTTGCTCTCTGCCGGGCACAGTGAGGAGTCATTCTTAATTAGGCCAGGGAAACACTGATGACGCTCACCACTACTACCCCTGGGTGCTAGTGAGCAAATTACCCTCATTGGTTCCCTATTTTATCATTTGTCCATTAGAAGATTTAAGCTACTTAACTTTGGGGAGACAACTCAACACTAAAATTCTGACTCTTCTATGTTTATTTGCTTAAAAGTTGTCACCCTTTTAAGAAGTAAACAGAAGCAATTAATGGCATTCAGTGTGCTGATCACAAGAGAAGAGTTTTCCAGTTGGAACGTCTGTTTTGGACGTGGCACCTAAATCCCTCTCAACTGTAGCCGACAGGAACACCTATAGTGGCTGTCATGGGTCCTTGTGCTATGAGAATTTATAGCCCACGAAGCCCTCTTGTTCTGATAAGGAGAAGAATGACCACAGAACCTGGGCTGCTTGTAAAATTGAGTGGTCCCCCGGCTTGTGGGTTAGGTTTTCAAATACAGCTCCAAGGTAACAGATAATAGTATTGAAACCAAAAGCACTTTAAATATCTTCAGTATCCTGTCTATGCCAAGACACAGCTTTACACCCATATTCTTAGATAGTCTTACAGGACAAGAACATTAGGTAGCCTGCTGTTTATCAGCAAAACAAAACTAAAATGAACATGAATTTAGAACAATATGGGACCAATTACTGAGCATCTTCTGTCTTAGTTTGCTTTCTATTGCTGTGATAAAGGCCATCAGCAAAGGGAATGTGGGAAGAAGGGCTTATTTGCCTTACATGTACCAATCACAGTCCATCACTAAGGGAAGCAAAGGTAGAAACTCAAGCAGGCAGGAACTGAAGCAAAAACCATGAGGGAGTGCTGCTTGCAATTGCTCTCCATTTCTTGTTCAGGCCTATTTTTTGATAAATCCAGGACCACCTAGTGTAGTAGATTAGGACCTCCCACATCAATCATTAATCAAAAAAAATGCCTTATAAACTACAGGACAATTTGCTGCAGGAATTTTCTCAATTGAAGACCCTCTAACCCAGTGACCTGGTTTGTGTCAGGCAACCTTATGGTGTGTCAGGTGCTGTGCCAAGTACTTCTTTTGCATTCTTGAAAATTGGGCATTATAAACTCCTTATTATAGAAGAAGTGGTGCATCTTTTCTGTCAATGGCTACAGTCATTCAGTAGTAAGTGACAGAGATGGTTATCATATCCGTTTTAACCTCAAGCTTAAACTATTAATGACCCCATGAAAGTCTAGTTCTCAGTACCTAGCCATTGCATTTATAGTATGGATCTAGTACTCTAGCCAGAATAACAAGTATTGAGGGATCATTTTGGGGTCAACTTAATAGAAGGAAGAATTCACAGGAGGTTTACCAAAGCAGTTGCTTTGAGCTGTATTTTAAAATGAAGGACACGAATTGGCCCAAAGAGAAAGGTGAGTTTGGGTTAAAGAGATGGATTTGATGAGGCTGTGGAAATCCAAATGGTCAAATTATGTGCTTGGGAAGAATCATTAAGACTCAGCTCACTGCAGGGTAATAACTAGGAATAACGCTGATGTCATAGGGACAGAATCCAAGAAATTTAAATTCCGGTGCTAGGCACTGGAGATACATTCTCAGAATTTAAGCAAGCAGCGAACATAGCTAAAATGACATATGAGTTATTCAATAGCTGGTTTAGGATCAACAGAATTTTGAATGATTTGAAAGTCAAAAGAAAATTTCTTAGCAAAATATATTCAATATTCAAACATTATCTTCATGACTGTAGTGCTGTGTGACCTTAATTACACAAGGAACAGTGTGTTTGGGCCTCTGAATTAAGAGGCCCGGGTGAAGATTTTAGACAATTTTTGGAAATAAAAGTGACTAATCTACCACAAACTATATCATACCACTATTAGGCCCATCATCACTGGTATTGTGTCGTATGCATAGAAGGAACACACAGGGTTACAGATTAAACTCAGGACTGGGCAAATAGAAATCTCTCAACAATACGTATTAAATTGAGTTGAACTGAAGTCCACTTCCAGAAGGCAATTACTGCTCCTGAGTGAGGGCTAATGTGTTTGGTGAATTATAGCCAGTTCATTTCCATTATAAACTCACTAATGCTGACTTAATGTCTCTTCACATTTTTCTAAAGCATTTCTTCTTTATTCTGTCTCTGTCTGTCTCCCTCTCTCTCTTTCTTTCTCTCTCCAGTTCCAGAGACCTAATGACTTCTCACCCCCTTTCCGCTTTGGGACTGTGCCCAATGGCAGCACAGAGAGGAATATCCGTAATAACTATGCAGAAATGCATGCCTACATGGGAAAGTTCAACCAAAGGGGTGTAGATGATGCCTTGCTCTCCCTGAAAACAGGGTAAGAATGGCCTCCAAGCTCAGAGTGATATATTTCTCACCTCCATTGGACAGAGATTGAACTGGAACCATACTCATTCAATCAAAAACTGTTTCCAAGTCAAATTTGATGGCGTTATTCCAACCATTGTACAAGAGTTCTTACGCTGTTACTTGCTTCTGTGTACCATCCTGCAAATTGTTTTCTGCTTGCATGAATGTGGATGGAGTAGAAAAGAAACAGACAGAAAACTAGAAGGGAAGAGTCAAGGAGAGAGCTCAGATCTGTTACATGAGGTGTAACAGACAGTTCTGGTGTCTATGGACAAGAGGGGAAATGAAACCAGAAGTGTGTAAAAATTTGTAGATGGCACCAAGAAGGAGTGTATCCATCGATCTCCAATTTCAGCTTTGATTGTCACTCTTGATAACCATTCTCCGTACCCAGTGTGTATTTGTGCACAAGCTGTCGATGTAGCTCTGGGCATGCTCGTCCTTCTGAGCTGTGGAGGATGACCAGTGCTTGAGCATTGTAACTGTTGAGATTTGGAGGCTAACGAGTCATATGGCTGTTTCCATCTGTTCTATGATGACCTCCTCTGGTCACCTTCGCACCTCAAGGTTTCCAAGTGCCACCTAGATTTGTGGCCATTTAGAATGCAGTGGCATTCAATCCCACTGCTCTGAACAAAGAAAGTCACAACAGGTTTGAGAAGACAGGATCCGAGTTAGGGTAGGAGTGCTCTGGGTAGTCCAAACCATGGGATACCCATAGTTCTCAATTATACCGGATGCTTGGTGTTTGGGCATGCCACCAAACTACATTTTATACGATGCATTTGATGAAATGGTCTTGTTGCTTGTCATGTCAAAAAGGGCTTGGTTTTTGTTGTTGTTGTTTTCTTGAGAGTGACAAAGCTCCCTAGCCTGTAACTGTTCTGGTGGGTTGCATGTCCTGCTCATGTTTATACCTATCACTTGCATGGCTTTATCTGAGCTGCTCCCTCGGCCTTTCTGTGCGGAAATGTTTGGAAGCAATGGTGCATGCCTTCCTGCTGTCAGCCCTCATCTTTTCTCTGTGCATCCTTTCTTTGCAAAGCTCAGTGTCTCACTCGATGTGCATGTAGGCTTAGGAATTTGAAAGACCTTGGTCCTTCTGTATGTTGCCTTCTCTTGCAGTGCTTCAAATTTGCTCTGACACAAGCTTGTCACCAGCCTGGCCCCTCAAAGCAGAGTCACATAGCATAAGAGAATACTGAAGTCTTTCTGACTACCAAAAATAGCCACCTACCTACTGAGACATATACACCTACCCTTTCCCCCACTCTGGACTGTAATGAACTGAGAAATGAAAAAAAATGTTATATAAATCTTACCCGTGCTATTTGTTATCATTGCAGTGCTTATTTTTCATTATTTCTGTTATTATTTTTATTGATTCCTTTTTACTCCTTCTCCTTTTCAGACACAGCTTATGAGTTGGCCTCAGGCCCAACTTACATTCTTATCATTCCTGGCGGGAGGGTGGGGAATAAAAGAAACAACTTCTTTCAACCTGAAGTCCTATCAAAAGCAGCCTGGGATGCAGGCTTTAGACTCTGACCATAGTCCAACCTGAGCCTTACTGTGAGCCAGTCCTACATATAGCTTCTGCAACCCTACCACTTCATACTAATGGCCCAGTAGGTTGTGTTGTTGTGTAATTTCCTCCTTGGTATTTGTGGGTTCATTTCTTTCTTGTACAGGAAGCTCGATGCTTTCATCTATGATGCAGCTGTGCTCAACTACATGGCTGGAAGAGATGAAGGCTGCAAGCTGGTGACCATTGGCAGTGGCAAGGTCTTTGCTTCTACAGGCTATGGCATTGCTATCCAAAAAGACTCTGGGTGGAAGCGCCAGGTGGACCTCGCTATCCTGCAGCTCTTTGGTGATGGTGAGTTAAAGAAAGGGGGAGTGTCTACTTGGCCTCAACCAATAGCTGTTCTGAAATGCAACCTTTATCCTCTGTATATCGAAAACAGCATGTCACAGGATATGGTAAGATTGGAGAACACTTTTTAGATTCTTAGGGCTGCCATAACAAATGACAGGAATGGTATGACATAAACAGTTGAATTCATTGTGTTGAAGTTCTGGGCACTACAGGTATCAATACCGGTAGCTTCACTTGGCAGTGATGAAGAGGAATCCTCTGTATGCTTGTTGCATGGCTTTCTATGGCTCTTTTTGGTGTTCTCTTCTTATTGGTTCTCCTTGGCTTCCTTGACTTGACAGAGCACCACTTAGATCTCTACTTTCATTCTACCTGGGTGAATGCTTTTCTTCTGTATTCATCTCTTACTGCACCCACCTTTTCTTAAGGCCAATCAGATTAGGTTAGGGGCCTGCTGGGTTCTACTGTGACATCTGCAATGACCCGATTTTAATGTCTCACACACACCCTAAGCTACCAGAAAGGTGGGGTTTAATATGTGAATTACAAGGAGACATACTTTAGCTTGCACTGGGTAAAGATGAAGGAAGGGATGAAAGTAGTTAATGACAAAGGAACATTGGAAGATTATGTGGGATATTGAAACCTTCAGGAATGAAGTAGGCTACAGTTAGATGTTTCAGATGTCACCCTACATGTGACACAACATCAGACAGATGTAGGATGGTGCTCTTTCTATTCCTGGAGGAAGGAAAGAGAAATAAATGTGTGTCTGTTTCTGCATCCTTCACTCTGTCCTGCCATGATCTTCTGGCTGAAGAGGCAGAGAGCAAGAATCCTCATATGTAGATACCAGAAGGCACTTTGTCTTCTGGTCTTTGCGCCTTTGTGGTGATGGGTTGAACACTAAGAAATATATCTCATCTAACTACTATCTTCTGCATTTCCTTGGCCAAAGCACTCTACCCACAATCTTCACACACAAGCTACTCTAGGTACATATGAGCCTCGCTCTGCATGGTTCCCTAGTCCATCGCCATGTGGGTCTGTCAGTTAGGGCTGTAGGACATTTTCTGTTGGGGAAGACATCAGAGACACAAGCCCAGGGGTAGGTTTCCAGATTCCACCTGAATATGGCTGCTACACTAGTTAGAAAAAGCATTGTTGAATTAAAAACGAAAAGAAGAAAAGTGAGCAGATTCCTATAAGGAGGAGGAGGGTTCTGTAGCTGGAGTGCTGATCAGCTGTGCAAGTAGAACCAGTAGTCATAACCAAATGGATTCAGATTCTATTACCAAGTAGACTGGTAGAGAGGATTTGGGGTTTCATTGTGCTATGCAAATGCAAAATGTTAGCAAACTAGAATTTCATTCATGTGAATTAGTGATATTCTAGAGTAGATACTTGTTTTCTTTCTTTCCTTTGTTTTTCTGTTTGTTTGTTTTGGTTTGGGTTTTTTTTTGTCTGAAATTTCTAAATTTCTACTGATTAGTGTCCAGTAATAGTGTAGGTAAGAGTCTGACACACCTGGAGAAGTCCGTATCCCTTTAAGCAAAGTTGAGAGGAGGAGGTTGGGGTGGTCGTGTTTCATTCCAGCTTCCTCCCCTTGTGGTCTCATATTTTTCTCTATAAGGCATCTGCAATTCTGAGAAACCATAGAGATTTAACCTTTCTCAATCTCTTTCTACATCTTTTTCCTCAATATAATCTGCTCTGTATAATTCCAAGAGTTTTTACCCATTTGATTATGTTATCTCCATTGTCTATAAAATAAAGGGCAAAGTATTTAACCTCAGAATTCCTTTACCAAACTTTCTTTGCTGAGGATGAGGGTTACTCTCCTTGAACTATTTTTTTTTTTTTTTTTTTTTTTTTTTTTTGCATCTCCCTAAATGAACATCTATTTTCCTACAGTGATTATTCTATACCTACAGTCTAGAATGCCTTTAAATATAATATAAAATACATTCCTACTCTCAAATTTATGTTCTCTCTCTCTCTCTCTCTCTCTCTCTCTCTCTCTCTCTCTACCTCTCTACCTCTACCTCTAGCTCTAGCTCTAGCTCTCTCATGAAAACCCATTGATTGCTTTGCCCACAAACTGTCCTCACTAATTTGAACTCTTGTTCCTTGCACTGCATATTGTATATAATGCCAAACATTGAGCTGCCGAATTGCACTGCCTAAAGGAGAGCCAAAGGGAAGTTCTATGTCCTTGCATTACCTATAGTTCCATTAATTACATTTCCACTGAATACCTAGGGATGTGTTGATAGGTCAAGATGTAACAGTATTAATAAAAGGTATTCTTTTCTCTTTTTGTGTCTGCCCCTTTCTGTCATGTTTCTATGCCCTTCTTCAACTCCCCTTTTTCCCTACCTTCTCCTCCCTCCCTCCCTCCTTTATCTGTCTTCTTCTTGTCCTCTTTCTAGGGGAGATGGAAGAACTGGAAGCTCTCTGGCTCACTGGTATTTGCCACAATGAGAAGAATGAGGTTATGAGCAGCCAGCTGGACATTGACAACATGGCAGGCGTCTTCTATATGTTGGGAGCAGCCATGGCCCTCAGCCTCATCACCTTCATCTGTGAACATCTGTTCTATTGGCAGTTCCGGCATTGCTTCATGGGTGTCTGTTCTGGCAAGCCTGGCATGGTCTTCTCCATCAGCAGAGTAAGTGTTGATCAAGATATTCAGAGCTTGCTAAAGACAGTTCAGCTTTGCTCTGTGCTGAGCAGAGAGACCCAAGAGGGTGCTTGTTCTAGCCTTATGTAGCTAAACCATAAAGCCAGATCATGGGCACTTCCCCAAGAGTCTGTGTGAGAGAATGTCAAGTGCTTTGAAGATGTGTGGTGATATGTTTCCTTCCTTCCATTTTAGACTCAGACATTTGATTTTCTATCAAAAAGGCAGCTCTCTCAAAATAGAAGATTTGGCTTTTCCCCATTTGCCTCTTACCTCACCACTAATTGATTCTGCATAGGCTTCATTAATCAATTGATCCTGTGGGGGTGGGAATCATATCTTTTTCTTACATAGCAGAGTGCCTCATAACTTATTCTAACACACAAAGACATATTATTGGTGCTTTTACTGTTCCTATATTTTAACCACATGTGAAGCAAGGGGAATTAAAGATCCTAAAGGTTGGACATGGTGACATATGACTACAATAAATACCAATACTTGGAGACTGTAGCAGGAGGATCACATGTGTGTGTGTGTGTGTGTGTGTGTGTGTGTGCATGTGTGCATGTGTCAGTGGGGTACACATATAAATAATGTTTGAAAGAGCCTAACAGAACCCAAGTCTTGATTCATTATATATATATATATAGATATATATATGATATATACATCTTATATATATACATATACATTTTATATATATATAGATATATATATGATATATGATATATGATATATATGATATCTATATCTATATCTATATCTATATCTATATCTATATCTATATCTATATCTATATATATATATATATATATATATATATATATATATTCCAAAAACTTACTTAAAGGGAGTAAGATTCCAGGCCATTCTTTGTTTAGAGATCACCTTCATTTCTGATTCAAAACGAGGTATTAAGAAGACAGATATATGAACTTCAGATCACAGAGGGGAGTTTTTGAAGAGAAGGATTGTTGGATTTTGTTGATAATAGTTGTGGGGACTCAGGCATGGAGTGGTGAACTCAAATATCCTTTTAGGATTGAGGATTGTGTTGCAGATATGACTCAAATAGAGCTATGAAAGAAAATGGATTTCTCATCAAACTGTTTTATTTTCTGGTCATTTTCCTCTAGTGTTTCAGGGACAGGGAACATTTTCTCCATTTCCTCTCTAGCTGTCAGTAGGTGCAGGTCATTCAGTAGCATGAGAACAGGAGAAAGGAACTGGGGAAACCCTAGTCCCTGGGCCTTGGGTTCCATTATTCAGCACAGAGACCAGAGAGGTGAGAGAAAAGAGAAATCTCACTTGTGGCCCTCTGACATGGGCACTGTCTTCACAAAAGAGGACACCTAGCATTTTCTCCTGGACACTGTCAAGAGGTCAGAAGTAAGAAGCAGAAAGGGGATAGAGTCCCCTATGGGGAGACCTTATGTCTCACGAGGCCTGACACTTCTTAGCCATATAGCTACCATTTTCCTTCTGACCTTTTCTGTTCTCAGCCCTGACCATTCAGATAATCTTCTTTTCTAGATTAACCTTCTCATATGTAGACACAGTTTAAAGCCACTTCTTCATCTACCTTACCTTGCTAGGGAGAAAGTCCCAAGTCTGTTTGCCTTTCATGGTAGCATATGGGAGATGAGCAGTAGCTGACCTGACTTTAGATGTGGGGAGACTGTCTGCCAGGCAAGCAACCCAGCTGTTCTCATGGATGCTGTTCTTCAGTGCCCTGAACAAGTAGCTGTTTGCCTGGTGTTCTTCATCAATGCTAATTTGATAGGATATTAATTATTTATGATAATATTGACTATAAAAAAGAAACCAAGAGCTAAAGGGTGAATAAAGGAGAGACCTCAACAAGGGAGTTATTTATTCACATTGAGCTCTTGATATTTGTCCCAATTTTTTTTCTCCCACAGTGCAGGCCACAGCAGTAGAAAATCCTTCCTTGACCCCAGGGCTTTCTAACTCTCTGTGTGAATTCGGTTCATGCTTAGCTACAGAACAACATTGGTCCCTTGTTATTTGCTGATCGAAATTCTAAAAAACTGTTAAAATTGGTCAGAGCCAGAAACAGGAAGCCACTGTGAGCACCACCAGCCAGGCGTAGCCAGTAAGAGCTAAGTGGCCCCAGCATCTATGGAGAGATGCCCTGTGCGTCCAATATTCTGCTCTTACTTTGTGCTATATGTTTACAGCATGGACTCTTTTATAAAATGTAAAACTCTGGATCCTAATTAGGAAGGAAAACCAAGATAGGAGTGGAGTTGAGGCAAAAATACCATGACATCTATTTATTCAAGTTCCCTCAGTATGATCACTCCCCTATCGGATAGCAGATTTCAATCGTTAGCTCATGAAATGAAATTGGCTGAACTCAAGGGGCTGCATCCACTCAGCTTTGAGTCCCGTTTGCTGTGAATGTAGCAAACTGCCTGCCTCTCGACTCTCCTATCTTTGTCTTACCTCATTAGGTCATCAGTGGTAGGCCACTGTTGTTTATGGTGTGTTTAGGTTTCTCTGAACTCAGTGTGTACCATCCTATGTCCCTTCAGGGTATCTACAGCTGTATCCATGGAGTAGCTATAGAGGAACGCCAGTCAGTGATGAACTCCCCCACTGCCACCATGAACAACACACACTCCAACATCCTACGCTTGCTCCGCACGGCCAAGAATATGGCCAACCTGTCTGGGGTAAACGGCTCCCCTCAGAGTGCCCTGGACTTCATCCGACGAGAGTCCTCTGTCTACGACATTTCTGAGCATCGTCGCAGCTTCACGCATTCAGACTGCAAGTCGTACAATAACCCACCCTGTGAGGAAAACCTGTTCAGTGACTACATTAGTGAAGTAGAGAGAACATTTGGCAACCTGCAGCTGAAGGACAGCAATGTGTACCAAGATCACTATCACCATCACCACCGGCCACACAGCATCGGCAGCACCAGCTCCATTGATGGCCTCTATGACTGTGACAACCCACCCTTTACCACCCAGCCCAGGTCAATCAGCAAGAAACCCCTGGACATAGGCCTGCCCTCCTCCAAACATAGTCAGCTCAGCGACCTGTATGGCAAGTTCTCTTTCAAGAGTGACCGCTACAGTGGCCATGACGACTTGATTCGATCGGATGTCTCAGACATCTCCACGCACACTGTCACCTATGGGAACATCGAGGGCAACGCAGCCAAGAGAAGGAAGCAGCAATATAAGGACAGTCTAAAGAAGCGGCCAGCCTCGGCCAAATCTCGGAGGGAGTTTGATGAAATCGAGCTGGCCTACCGTCGCCGACCACCCCGCTCCCCAGACCACAAGCGCTACTTCAGGGACAAAGAAGGGCTCCGAGACTTCTACCTGGACCAGTTCCGAACAAAGGAGAACTCGCCTCACTGGGAGCACGTGGACTTGACTGACATTTACAAAGAACGTAGTGATGACTTCAAGCGAGATTCGGTCAGTGGAGGTGGGCCCTGTACCAACAGGGCTCACCTCAAACACGGAACAGGCGATAAGCATGGAGTGGTAGGAGGGGTGCCCGCTCCTTGGGAGAAGAACCTGACCAATGTGGATTGGGAGGATCGGTCTGGGGGCAACTTCTGTCGCAGCTGTCCCTCCAAGCTGCACAATTACTCCTCTACGGTGGCAGGGCAGAACTCGGGCCGGCAGGCCTGCATCAGGTGTGAGGCCTGCAAGAAGGCTGGTAACCTGTATGACATCAGCGAGGACAACTCCCTGCAGGAACTGGACCAGCCGGCTGCCCCCGTGGCTGTGACATCCAATGCCTCCACCACCAAGTACCCTCAAAGTCCGACTAATTCCAAGGCCCAGAAGAAGAATCGGAACAAACTGCGCCGGCAGCACTCCTACGACACCTTCGTGGACCTGCAGAAGGAGGAGGCCGCCTTGGCCCCACGCAGCGTGAGCCTGAAAGACAAGGGCCGATTCATGGATGGGAGCCCCTACGCCCATATGTTTGAGATGCCAGCTGGTGAGAGCTCCTTTGCCAACAAGTCCTCAGTGCCCACTGCCGGACACCACCACAACAACCCCGGCAGCGGCTACATGCTCAGCAAGTCGCTCTACCCTGACCGGGTCACGCAAAACCCTTTCATCCCCACTTTTGGGGATGACCAGTGCTTGCTTCACGGCAGCAAATCCTACTTCTTCAGGCAGCCCACGGTGGCAGGGGCGTCGAAAACAAGGCCGGACTTCCGGGCCCTTGTCACCAATAAGCCAGTGGTGTCGGCCCTTCATGGGGCCGTGCCAGGTCGTTTCCAGAAGGACATTTGTATAGGGAACCAGTCCAACCCCTGTGTGCCTAACAACAAAAACCCCAGGGCTTTCAATGGCTCCAGCAATGGACATGTTTATGAGAAACTTTCTAGTATTGAGTCTGATGTCTGAGTGAGGGAAGCAAGAGAGGTTAAGGTGGGCACGGGAGGGCTAGGGCTGTGGGCCGCGTGGTGCGCATGTCATGGAAAGAGTCGGGGGTGAACTTGGCCCCCATTTGCTTTTCTTCTTTTAATTTCTCTATGGGATCCTGGAGTTCTGGTTCCTTACTGAAAGCAACCCTCGTGGCCAGCACCATTTCTCCTCCCTCGCACACTTCTCTTCTTCCCGCATCTGCCCACCATTCCTGTTTCCATGAGAGGATAGAACTAGAACGGGCCTTAGTGTGGGAGGATGGAGAGGAGACCGAAGCAAGCACTGCCTGTGTGCTTCTTCCTAGTGCAGAAGGGCTCTGAGCGATTCACTTTGAGCGAGGCTTTCCTGATACTGCTCTCTTTGTTCAGGTGAGGAAGCGAAGGTGTTCTAAGGAAGGCCATTGAAGCTCCTGCTCCTAAGAGAGAAGAGGCTTTCACTGAATTCTTGCTGCATGGTTGGCATCTGCTGAGGGACCATGTACCCAGCAGAGGGCAGGAAGTCATTATGTATATATAAGCCACAAAAGATAAATAAAAAGTTTCTTCAGTTCCAGAAGCCTCATGGGTGGTGAACCGAGGGAGAAGGCCATTGGTAGAAGAGAGAGATTTCTGAACACGAAGTAGGTAGTCCACTGCTATGGTGTCCCATGGTGCGTTGGAAGCAAGAGTATGAAATTGTGTGTGCACATATGTCCATGGAGGCTTGCACACACAGGGAGTCAGGTGCCTCTGAATATAGAGAATGAAACCTTGACTGGCTGCTTCCTTCCACATATGTAAGCAATGTGCTTGTTTTGGGCTTATATATAAACCGATGTCACAGGTTACCCCAGTTTAGGCTATCTCTCCCTTTTTCCTTCTTGAGTGAAGGTAGAGGTTCTTGACAAAGGAGAAGCTGTAGGGCAGAAAAGACAACAGAAGAAAATGAGAGGAACTGAGACAACCCTACAAAATAACTTGTCAGTAGCTGCCCGTGTTTTCAATCAGCTTGGGCAGAGGACTTTTCAGTAAGGCTTATGGGAAATAGAAACATCTATGAGTCCTTTATCCATACTTAGAGCTAAGGTTCCAGAAAACTATTTAGCCCCTTAACTGGCTGAGGTTTTGGGGAGAGCTCTTCATATAAGGCTTTGAAGAAGAGAGTCATTACGATAGGGTAAATGAGCGAGGGGGACATTTTTAGTCATTTATGGTAGGGTTAGTGAGACAGGGGGATGTTTTCAATGCTTTGATCCCTTCTTACTTAACCTAGAGCTGAAAGAACAAGCAAATTCCCTCAGGATTAGTGATACATGAAGGAGACACACATGGGGGAGAGAAATGACTTTTTCCCCAAGGGTACATCTCTGGAAACCAGAGAGAATGAAGGAGACTGAGAGATGGGAGCCAGCCTCCCTAGGCATGTGACTTGACTAGTGCAAACACTTCTGACAGACACCTTCCTCTCCTGCGACACTGGTTGCCTCTCAGATTGTACCACTCGACGGTAAATGTGCGTGTGTGTGTGTGTGTGTGTGTGTGTGTGTGTGTGTGTGTGTGTGTGTGTAAAACTCCAGAGATGGGGCTGCTGGCAGGTGTGATGCCCCCTCACTTCAAGTTGGAAAATTAAGAAGGGAAATGAATATCTGTCACTGCCTGTCCTGAAACTTGGGGTAGGGGTGTTCTATGGGTCAGTCTGCTGTCCTGCCCTCCCCTCACACAGGGTGGCATCCAAAGAGCCCTGGGTCTGTTTGGAAGCTTGACTGCAGGATCGCCTTGTCGCACACAGGACACATAAACCAGAAAGGTGCTTATCCTCCTCTGGAACGAAGCTGCCATGTCTCTTCACGTCACACCCTCCTGGCCTGCTTCTTGCCTTCCTGGTCGCCCTGCCACATGGCCTTCTCTCATCCCCACCCTTGACTGCTGTCTCCCACCTTCCTCTTTTTTTTTTTTTTTAACTTCAGTATTTCTCATTTAAATACCAACTGAAGGCCTTGTTTTCTTTCTAAAATGAACTTGGGGGCAAGGGGCTGAACCTCTCAACAGTTTGGAGAGAGGAGCACGGAGTGCTTTATTTTAGGTTCCAGGAAAGACTCTGAGAGAGGACAGAGGGCGTGAGGCATCTCCCAGAGGAAGAAGGAGAAGGGCCATAGAAATGTTGCTTCACTCTGGCTCTGTCCAAGGGCCGGAGCTCATCCCCCACTCTTCCTCTTACCTCACCCTTTAAAATTTAAAAAAAGGAAAAAAAAAAAAGAAAAAAAAAAAAACCAACTAACCTAGCGAACAGCAATCTAGAAAACAGGGGGCTCTGATGGTCTCCACAGGCCACAGAAATCAAGATGGTGTTTATTTGGTATGTAAATATTTTGTTTTCTAATTAATTTTGTATAGATAAAGTGTTCTCCTGTGAGTATTCAGGGTGTTGAGCTGGAGGGAGTGGGGTGGGGATGGGAATGAGGGGGGAATTGTTTTGTTATGGGTTTTCATTTTCAGTTGGGGGAATTGTTTGACATGGCCTTTGCTTCAGAGTGTCTGGGGAAAAAGTTAATGGGAACAGAAGCCACTATGGTGAATAAGCCAGGGGAAAGCCATTTATGTTCACGCCCCATCTCTGAAACCTGTCTTCCTGCTGACCTGCGAGAAGTGCACATGTACTTTAGCCTGAGTTTTGCTGAGTCCATATCAGCACTAAGCAAAACTTGGTCTGATTCTTGTCTTCTAGGGAGACCATAGGAAACCATCAATCTGTCAAAAACAGGCTGGTGGCATCAGATGTTTCCCTGTTAGTACCTGGGCTTACAAAGGTTCCCCAAAAGGGCTTGAAAACGAATTGAGATCCAGTGACCTCCCATTCTTGGCATGGCTGAGAGGTTTCAGAAAGCTAGGTTCCGGGAAATCTCTCATCAGCTTTCTCGGATGCTCAGCAATCATCTTACCATTCTAATCTTTCATGCTCTGAGCATCCCATCCCTATACCTGTGCTTTCTTATAGAAATGACCACTTCAGGCAGGCACACCCAAGAAATGTCCACTAATTCTACTTAAGCATGTGTTTTCAAGGTGTAGAGGGATAGCAATGCTTACAAGGGTCTTTCAGACCTATATGCTTTTCTAGAAGAGGTCACCAGATCCCCTCAAAACTAGCAAGGTAGCTAACAATAGTTTTAGAGGTGGACAAGTGGGTATGTGAGAGACAGTATCAATGGTGGCTTTAGAGTTACCTTGTTCTTGTTACTGCCATCAAGAAGGTGCTATTTTGTTCCAGTCAGGTGTCCCAAATCTCTGATTTGGGGCTAACCAGACAAATAGAATCTCTTTCACTGGATTGTTGGCTTTGTGAAAGATACCAGCTTCTCTCTCTCTCTCTCTCTCTCTCTCTCTCTCTCTCTCTCTCTCTCTTTCTCTCTCTCTGTCTCTGTCTCTCTCTCTCTGTCTCTTTCTCTCTCTTTCTCTCCCTCTCTTTCCCTGTGTGCCTGTCTGTCTCTCTCTCTGTCTCTCTCTCTGTCTCTCTCTCTGTCTCTCTCTCTGTCTCTGTCTCTCTCTCTCTCTCTCTCTCTCTCTCTCTCTCTCTCTCTCCTAAATTGATACACCCAGCATACTGCATTTTCTCCCCCATTATCCTATCATCAGAGACTGTCAGCTGGAAATCTTAATTATTCCAAACCCCTTATTTGGCCTCAATTGATCATCTTTCTCCAACTGGATGCTAGAATTGGAAACCAAAGTACAGTCCTCATGGCCTGCTCTAGAATGAATAAGAAGATGAAGTCTGTCGTGTTTTAGATGTAAAATTCCATAATAGCAAGCTAGAACACATAAGAATCCAGCAGCCATTCCCATCTCCATCACTGATGGATATGGACCAAGATCCAATCCATCCAAAACTGTGAGGTTCTGCAAAGCCCTGAGAGCATCTTATGTTCCATGGTGTCCTTCAGAATCCATGCTTTCTCTCATGAGTGCTATCTTCCATTGCGGAAGTGGGTTGATGGGCGTGGTCCTGCATTACTCCTTTTAGTGGCAATGCTGACCCATCAGCATGCCCAGTGACCTCAACAACCTGACCCTTGAATTTGCCTGAGTGAAGATGTGCGCACCCTCTAGGAGTGTGGCATGTACAGTGGACCTTGTTATTTCCAAGCTGTCACTGTGTATCCTCAACCAGCACCTGGGAAGTGTCCCTAATGTGTATTCCCTGGTACTGGCCACAGCCATTTTGTGATTGGGGCAAAAATCCCAGATGATCCCATTAAATGTTGGTGGTGTCAGTAGTGCCCAAACGCATGTGTAAAATAGGAGTCTTCTATACAGTGACATGAGTACCACTCACCCAGTCTTCCATGGCCATCAGGAATTGCCCCAGGGAGAATTCTCTGCAGAGTGCTGGTCACCTGCACCTCTCATTTAAGAGCTAGGGTTTCTTTTGTTTGGTTTTTCTTTTTCTTTTTTTTCTTTCTTTTTTCTTTTCTTTTCTTTCTTTCTTTCTTTCTTTTTTTCTTTCTTTTTTTTTTGTTGTTGTTCAAGATTTAGGGAAAGATTAACTGTAATGTTTGGGCAAAAGCCTTTAAAAAATATATTCCCGAACTCATATTGTCATTTTTTTTTTTTTTATCACCGTCTCTGAAAAGGCCCTGTCCTTGCTTGGCACCCTGTGTGCGTCTGTTTTGGTGTGCTAGGAATGATTCATGCGTGCGCATACGTGATGTAATGGCAGTTTACTGGTGGATGTGTTTGGTGTTTCTGGGCATTGTGGCCATATTGTATGTTCCCAAAGCCATATAGAAAATGTGGGATCTGGGGGCCCGCTAAAACACGTGGCATCACCTTTGCTTTCTTCACCTTGGTGTCAGAGAGTGTTCTTGCTGTCTAAGGAATTCTTTAGGGCAAGAGGCACTCTGAGATGGTCAGTCATATTAGAGTGGCTCTGGCCTTACCAAAGGCAAATGGCCCATGGCTTGCTTTCAAGATCTTGGAAGAGTCTGCCAACTGCTTAGCTTCCCAGACAGATTTACTACATCAGGGCTGTGCTGTCCATCTGCTGTTGAAATGAATGTGTTCCCAGGAAGAGTGACATACTAAGCCATATTAGGGATTTGTACATTTAAACACCTAATCTACATTAGGATTTTCATTCCTTTTCCTGGGGATAAGCTATAGTATGCCAGCAGGAGAAAGCAACCAGACCATTATGACCCACAGAGCAAGGAGAAAGGATAACAGGTCCAGAAAACTAGACAGTTAAGCCATGCCTCATCTCTACCTGTTTAGTTAAGGCCCACGGGAGCCTGGCTTAGGAGTTCTACATGGGAGTTATCTTCAACACACACTCATGTACATAATTTATAAACAGCTGAATTTGACTCCATGTAGTGCAGGTAAGAACTGTGACTTGGAAAGCAGAAGACAGATGCCCCTCCTCAAATACAAGGGAGTGAGGAGAGAGCTGTAAAGAATAATGATCATTCATGTTTAGTATATCATCCATTAGTATACTGTAGGAATCACTGAAGAATCTGTTCTCTGTTCTTGATCAAATAATCTTCCAGTTAATTGACTTGCCTGCATTCTAAACTTTCTTGGTTTCCTCACCCATTTGCCCTGTGAAGGAGCCAATTGACCCTCAGCCTATTTAACCTGTGGGCCTATGATTGGGTTGGGTCATATGCTACCATGCACTTTGTCATTCTGAGGGCTTCTAGTCTTGATCTGGGTCTAGGATTCCATCTAGCTTGAGGAGGGAGCCATCCATAAGGTCACAGGCACCCCATCCTGCTGTCATCCCATTGTCACCACATTTGCTCAGTCACATCGGGTCTCTGTGAGTTCTGTGGCTTGGAGCATAACCTCTCTACGCCCACACCAAAGCCCCAGCCAATGCCTTCAGTGAAACTCTGTGCTTTTTGCATGCCTTGCAGAGAATGGTGAGGTTCAAGAGCTCTAGGTAGCCGTAGAGAAGCAGGGGAAGTAACTTTGCTCTGAGAGCATTGGGTTATCATAGTGATGCCTGGGATGTGCTAGAACATTAGGAATCTTGCACATCTCTCTGCCACTGTGTCTTTGTGCATTGATGTCAGAGTTAATCATTGTAAGCTGCTGGTGATGTTCCACATTTTGCATTTGCTGGTGTGACTGGCAGGGGTGGGAGTTGGTGGTGTTAATGGGAACTGAGAGTGGAAAGTAGAGTGGATGGTAGAGTTTCCACAGCCTTGGGATACTGCTGTATAGCATCCCGGTTTGGGTTTTTTTGTTTTGTTTTGGTTTGGTTTTTTTTTGGTTTTTTTTCAAAAGTGGAAGTGATATTAGTGCAAGGATCAAAGTTACAACGAAGAACACAATCCACAGTCCATTACAAAACTATTATTTTAAAGATATGGCCTCTAACCTAAATTCTGTTTATCAGTTAATAATTATTTTACAGTTGTGATTTAAGGGTACAGAAAAAAAACAATTAAAAAGCTCTACATAAATATGTAAGTTAAAATAAACCAATGACTGTTGAGCATTTATTAAGCCCCTGAGCTAGTGCTGAGAAGCATATAAAAGTTTTTAAGAATGGAGTGTGTCACACTCATGCAGGATACGCACGTGCATAAGTA
Source organism: Arvicanthis niloticus (assembly GCF_011762505.2). Classification (NCBI taxonomy): domain Eukaryota; kingdom Metazoa; phylum Chordata; class Mammalia; order Rodentia; family Muridae; genus Arvicanthis; species Arvicanthis niloticus. The sequence goes on along the minus strand of NC_047666.1, from coordinate 72,619,133 downwards.
GCGACTATTTAAATGTATGTATTATGTATATATAAATAGGTGTGCATAAATTTCCATGGTTATACATTCAGGTTTAATATTTTCTGGTTTCGGGGTTTGTGTCAAAGATATTCGTTATGTTATTTAAGAATACCCCAGAGATTTAACCTTTCTACATCAGAGCCAGGCCTTGGTCACTTCTTCTAAAATTCTACCCATTCTAGAACTAATGCTCAGAAATTCCCTCAGTTCTTCAATGGTCTTTGGTAGCTTCCCAACTGAGCATCTCTTCTTCATCCCTGTGCACCAAACTCTCCTTTAAGTTCTTTTTGAGGCGAGCTGGAGAGATGGCTCATAGGTTAAGAGCACTGGCTGCTCTTCCAGAGGTCCTGAGTTCAATTCCCAGAAGCCACATGGTGGTTTGTAAACATCTGTAATGAGATCTGGTGCCCTCTTCTGGCATGCAGGTATACATACAGGTAGAACATTGTGCATGTAATAAATAGATCTTTAAAAATATCTCGCCACTAAAGATCTTTTTAAGTTACACTTCAGACAACAGGGCTTCTTTCTCCATGTTGCATTTTTACTTCCTTCTACCCAGCTGACTGTGTTCATCTCAAAACAAAATCTGGCAAGCATCTGTAGGAGCAAATCTTCTCTATGTTTGATTAGACTCTTGAATCCCCATTTATCTCTCTCAGCCTTTGCTCTCCCAGCCTTTTCAAATAGTTAGTCTTTCTTCACATCCACAGCCAATGTGGACATTGGTCTCCACATAGACATGGCTTTGCAATGAGTTTATAATTGGCTACTCACCTACAAACACTGAACAGCAATATTTCAATGAGTATCTTGCCACAAAACCCAGCCTTTTTGTTTCCCTGCTGCTCACACTTAGACATTAACCCGAGCTAAGCATCAAGAGGCAGTACATTCTGATGTGCATCTTAGCTTTCATGTCCTTGGTGAACAGTGAGCTCACTGCTTCCTCCTTCCCCTCAGCCTTGACTTGGTGGGTGGTCTAAGGTTGACTCTCTCCATCTAAATCCCTCATGATCTTTCTGACTTTCATAACATCCATGGCTCTGAGTAAATTCAACTCTTCACTCCTAGACCCCAATTTTCTCTTCAGCTCAGTGCACATATCTCACTTTAGATTGACCCAAATACCCAGATCAGACCCTTCAAACCAACATAATTAGCAGGTCTCCTTCTGGCTGATGGTACCACTGTTCTGTCACCACACTAAGGTTTTGCCAAGAATTTTTGCTTCCTTCATGTCCCCGATTTTGCACACGTAATCATTTGGAAAACCTATTGATTCTCACTCTAGAGGGTTTTTGGGGAGAGGAGGGTTTGGTATTTTTTGGCCTCTGTTTCTCCTCCTAGCTCTTCCCTCCCATTGATGATTTCTGTGTTGCAAATCATTATTCAGAGAGTTTATATTTCAGTCGACTTTCATCAGCTTGCTTGTCCTAACTATAGCTATCGCATGTCATCCCTAACCCCAGAAACAAGTTTCACGAGATTCCCTGGCTGTGGTTTTCCTACAGGCAGAACTCGTGGTCATGTTCCTTTGTGTTGCCCTTGTCACAGGACAGTTAACTTACAAACGTCATCCTTATTCTTTAGCCAGCTAGATTGTCTTGTATCTTAAACTATTCTTGTCTCAAAATTCCCTGCTCCAAACTCTCCTCACCCTCCTCTCTTGCATAATCCACTTCTTCTATCTAAGTCTTCAGAGACAATGACAAACAACTACAGCACCCATTCCCCTTCACAAGCTGTGCACAAAAAATTTAGGCATTTTATGACTGTCCAGGACATGCGATTTTGTCTGGGGAGCATCCATCAGAGACCATCCTCATAATGATCTGTTGTACATGCTATTTTCCCTACTAAATTCTGAACAAGCCATACAGCCACTCATTTATTGTTTCCTTTATTACCTAACAGGGTGTCTTGAGTGTGAAGAGAGCTAGTGAATATTTGATATTATAAATAACAATTTAAAAACGAGTTCAATTATTTTATCAACAGGATACTTGAATCTGCAGGAATATGTAAGGATGAGTTCTTACCCCTCCCGACTCCATGTTTCTCTTTTTCTCCACACAGAGCCTCATTAATACACTAACAGCACGTGTGTGCATTTCCACATGCTTATTTCCAGTGGGCATTTGTATTTTTCCAAGTCATGCTTCATTCTCCGAAGTCCTTCTTTGGCTACTTAATGGTTATTAAAGTGTCTCTTCGGTGATGAATGTACACAGAGTAAATGCCAGAAGGTTAGATGGCAAAGGATGTTGATCAAATGTGAGATATCAGAACCTTCCAGATGCCGTGAGTTGAGCTGGTGTTGTCCTGAGTGAGCCTAGTATGGCCCAGCTGAGATCGACAGGTCTTTGCTTCAAGACTCAGACAGTGAGTTGTTTAGACACGTTCACCAACAGAAGGCCTTGTTACAACATAAACTCACCAATCACTCAGTTCTGTGAATCTCAAGAAGTGGTCCAACAAGATTTCACTGAGTACTGGAAGTCTCCACCTTTGTAACCAGGTGGGCCAGACCAGGGGTCAGGGGCTGTTGGTTCTGCTTATCCCCTTGTCTTGATGACTTTTCTTTTTTCGCCCTTTCCAAGGCTTTATGGCACTGAGGTTATCAAACACATTAGCTCTGACATGTACGTCTCAAATGAGAATATGTCAGAATTTTAATGACTGGATCCAGAAGAACTCTAGAGTCTCAACTCCTCTTTTCTCTGTAGATGTGATTAGATTCATTGCCCTAGAGGAGAGCGCATCACCACTGGCCTGATGACCCTCTTGTCCCTCTGTCTTCCTGCAGCCTTTGCTGTTCCCCTTGGCCCCTTAGTTCTACTTAACAATCCCACCTATTCGTTCTAGTTAGTGTCTATCTCTGTCTCTGAAAGAACTCTTGGGGCTAGTCCTGTCCTTTTACTTAAGCTTCTCTGGTACCAGGTAATATTCTCTTTCTTTCTCCTGCCCAGCTTCCCCTATAAATCTCATGATGTCATTGGTCATGAATTATTCTCCTTTGGGAGGCATCTTCTGCCACCGAGTGCTAATTTAAAGCATACTGTAGTGAACCTAACTCAAATAAGTTACAGGCAGTGACAAGTCTGTTTTTCAAAAAACCTGGCAGAGTTCATTCTTCAACAAGACAGGAAGGGGTAGAGAGATTATTATTGGCAAGCTGGGGTGAATCTTATGACAACTTAGGAGGAATCCAGTAAAAGCTAAAATGTTAAGTCTAAAGGGGTAGGATTTTTTTTTCAATTCTAATGGTTTTAGATAATATTTATCCTACAAATGGGGATAATTAACATTTTAGAGCAAAGTCCATCTTATGATATTATGAGATATTCATTTTAAGCAGAGAGACAGTTTGGTACTAACTAGTGGCTGTGGGGACAGACAGCTGTTCTCTCAAAGGAGGGCATCCATGAATTTCTGCTGGACCAATGGATGAGTCAACACTGCATGCTAAAATGCAGTTTTACATGGTTATTTTATATTATCTTATTCTACTCTTTGTAAAAATGTATTTACCAGTACCTCTAAAGGACAATGAGGGCAAATAATAAAAGTCCTGTAATAGGTCGTCCCTTCACATCACAGGTAGAACTGGGGACCTGTTGGTCCCTGATTTGAGTCTCCCTTCAGGAAGTAGGGAACCCCCAGAGGACCAGACCTGACCACAGCCTCACAGATGCCCATTCTTTTGGCACCAGCCAATTTGCAAAAATTCACCTTAACACTGGAGCGTGATTTCCAGGAGTCTCCCAAACTAGGGGAGAATCGTCCCTTCTGTTTACCTCTTTTGGTTGTAACCTGAGAGGCAGAAGCGAGACAGATTAGAACTGGGATGTATTACGAAATATTTTCTAATGGCTCATTTCAAAATACTTGGAGACTTTAGGCTGTTTGAGCCATTGTTGAAATGCCTGGTGAGATATCCAGAGAGAACTCTGTACCTGAGGTAAGGGAGCTGGACGCAGCCTCATCCGTGAGGTCCCAGATGCTTACAGGAAGTCTGGTCACATGTCATCCCTGAGTCAGTGCCCTAGTCCTTTGGATGACACTCAGAGAGTTGTTGCTCACCACCCTGGGCACAGAGAGCCCAGCTTGTCCTACCATCCTTTCTGTAGAATGTGGACCTTTGCAAATCTGTCTGCCTGTGCAGGAGCAGGCTCACGGAGCTGGCTCTGACAGGGGAGGAGCTGCAGGGTCTGTGATCGCAGTGATGTGAAAGTGTACATTGGCCTGCTTCCTTAAGATGATGGTATTACTTAGCTCCAAAGGGATTCTCTTCTCCCTTTAAAGCAAAACAAAAACACCACATTTTTCTGATATCTCAGTCCCAGTGAGTAGTTTATATAGCTGCCATTGCCACATTTTAATTCTAGTTAATTAATTAATTGTAGTTAATTATCATCAATAATCACTTTTTTTTTAAATCAGGGCTATTTTAATGTTCCCTTTCGATGTGGTATAAGAAATATTGGCAGGCCAGGGATGATGCCACTTGGTTGCCTGTATCTGAACTATATTTTCAATCTTACAAATAGGTTCCATGTCCTTCCCATAGTTGCATGTAATTAGATGATCCCTTTACTATAAGTACTTTCATGTTTGTGTATCTCACCACCACCCCTCAAAACACACACGCAATTATGATAAGAAGCTAACATATGTACAGAACATTAACGTATACATGATATTTAATGGCCTTAAGCAAGAGCCTGACCAGTGTAGTTCTATTAATACCACCATCTTGTCCTTTGATGACCAAGATATACATAACAAGGCACCTTGGACGAGAGGAACTAATCATTTTACCACAGCCCTTGAGACTCTTGGGCATGTTAAATGACGAGGGTGATGAGTTCAGTTATCGAGTTATTTGAGTTCAGTCTTGGTAAAAGGCAAAAGAAATTAATCCCTAAGACGTAAAAGGCTGAGTCTTCTTCATTCTCAGCTAATGCCACAAAGAAGGTTCAGAGTACTAGCACGATGCCAATTGCCTTTTTGGAGGAGAGTGTTTGTGGCATCAGCAGCAACTCACTGGCTCTTCACCATATGTGGCTTATATTTTAAGTAGACAAAACTAATCAGTATGTGGATATGGGCTAATTCACCATCAGCCTTTCTTCAGATGGTCTCCTTGGACATGGAAATGTGATGAATTTAGTTGTACAGATGAACACACTGAAATACAAATGCATTGGTAAGTCAAAGTGTCTAGAATGCGTTGTCTGGATTTTGTACCCCAGTCTGTCTCAGAAAGTCATGCGGCATGTATAAGTCTCCTACCCCAAGTTTTTAATACCAAACAGCAGAAGGAAGTCATGAAATCCAAGCATCTGTTTTAACCAAATCTTTTGCACAAAATTCATCTTCCCAGATCCCCACCCTGCCCACTGCCCATAATCCATGTCTACAGAAACCAGTCAAATAGTGAAACAAAGCAGAAATCTGCAGAGCAGACATAGAAAACTTTCTGTCATGAAGGGAATTTGAAGAGCAAATCAAGATGTGTGGATCTTGTGAGGTAAGACATGGGCAATAACTTCTATTATTCAAAATTTTCATATGGAATGTGATCAGCCGAAACCTCTCAGATTAGTAACCTAGGATGGAACTACTAAGAACATGTGTGAGGTGGTAATGAAATGCTGAAGGTGTCAGTAGTTTGGGCTAGCCCACAGGGATGACAACTTCAAAAGAGAATCATATACTTTCTTTGCCTGGGCAATTGTATCGAATTCAGGCCATGTTCCAGTGTATCCTTCTACTAATATTAAGATACGAGTTGGTTTTAGAAATATTATGTTCAAGAAGTATAGAGCACCTCACATATGCAAAGAACTACTGTCAAAAGACCCCCAGAGCCATACTAAATAATGGTTGGCTGCCTAAATCCTGAAGGAAGGGGAGCAGTAATACCTGCAGTAAATCATTGTGAGACTTTGATTTTGCCCCAAGATTATAATGGTAAATTGTTTAACAATCACAGCTGAAGGTCTCTCCTACTCTTGCAACCTCCATGCTCACTGATAAATGAAAACAAACTTGAAAGCAACCCACCTTTCCAAACAATAGCCTTTTAAATTTATTTCTCAAGAATTCGGATCCATATACAGAATGTTCTACTTATACCAAGAACAGTGAAATGCTCTAACTCCATGTAGGCTTTAACTAATTTAATCAGTGTGTCCTGTTCCATTGAGGATGCTGGAAAAGGCTAAGTGCAGAGTAGTAAGAAATCTGTACCATCACTTCTACAGTGAGGATATCCCAAGAACCTGGTTCAAGCTCCTGGAGTGGAAGGAGGAGTAAATTACTCATTCCCATGCATGGGAGGAGGAAGTGAGACAAGCACATGAATGCTCCTCAAACTGAAAGTTTAGAACCAAGTTGGTGACAAATAGTGCTTCCCTCCCATTCTTTTGCCTCCTGCTTCCTGACATAAAATCATGTTGGTATGCATAGCAAACTAAGAAAAGGGGGCAGCCCATTTATTCTACCTTGATGCCACGATGGCTATGCCTTTCTTATGAGTTGCATTACCTATATCATGATGCTCCTTACTAACAGATGACAGAGCCAAGATCTGATGGGTGTCGGAGCATTTGATTCCCCTGAGATGACCATTCCCTCTCTGGTGCCGTTCTCAGATTCATTGTAATGTAGAATGGAAAGAGGAATCATGGTATCCTAAAGGCATGGAGAATTACTTAAATGAAGCCACAAAGCCCTTGTGCTTAATATTAAATACTAAAGTGGGAATGAAAAAGGCAACGGCAACCATCAAGCCCAGCTGCCCACAGTACAGATCAGAGAAGCATTGTGGAAAAGTCTTAGAAAGACAGTCTCTATCTAACCAAGGCCAAGGCAGCCAAACGGAAAGTGTAAACAGAGTCACAATAGCCTCATATTTTGAGGGTATTATAGCTGGCAGAGATGTTTCCTGTGCAAAGACAGAAACAGGTATAAGTCAGTTTCAGAGCCTAGGAGTCTCTCCTCAGCAGCAGTCTCCACATGAACCTAAACTCCGTGCCACTGACCTTGAGAACAGAACGTAACTCCTCTCATATTGCAGATTGACTTTCTTGGCTTGTCCCAAGCCAAGCATACCCACTGGTCATTGAGCCCTGGGATAACTTAGAACCTTCCCTTGGCCTCTTGTCATTTGCCACTTCTATTGAAGAACAATCCTTAAAAACTGTTTGGGTAAGGCCTACTGGATGAAGCTAGCTACCTGGGTGGAGTTTGAAAATGGGTAATGTGTGTCAACACCAAGGAGAGAGGGCTCCTGCAAAAATGTGCATGTCTAGTAACTCGTGATCTAATCAGAGAGTCAGAGATGTGCGGCATCTTTATTTCAATGAAACAAGATGAAGTAGCACTATTCTCTGCATCTTCTGCTCACTCCCCAGGATGCCAAATGTACTTCTTCCCAGAGAGATAAATCAGACCAAGACCAAAATCCAAACATCCTCAGGCAGCTGTGACCACCTTCTGCCTATCTTTGATTCTTTTCCCATATTATCTGCTACATGATAAAGAAATCTGCACAGTCATCACCGATCAAACATTATGCTAGCAAAATAGAATTCGGAAATTTACTAAGAATTAGAAAAAAAAAAAACAAAACCAGGGGCTGGGGAGATAGCTCAGTGGTTAAGAGCACTGGCTCCTCTTCCAGAGGTCCTGAGTTCAATTCCCAGCAACCACATGGTGGCTCATGACCATCTGTGATGGGGATTTGATGCCCTCATCTGGCATACAGACATATATGCAGATACAGCACTCAATAGATATAAAATAAATAATTAAACCAAAGGGGGGAAAGAATGAGTAAAAGCAGTGTGTTTTACTAAATCCCAATCATCTTTAGGGGATCTTATTTTGTCTGTCTGTAATCTATCTCTCCTCTGAAGCCCTTTCCCTTAAAAACCATTATTACAATATGAATGATAGCTATGCTAGGAAATTGACCCCCAAATACTTATTTTATAGCCACTGAAAAGTGGGTTGCATAGTTGACGATAGCTTTTCCAGGTCTTTCCAGAGAAATCCTTTTTTTACCTCCCTGCCTCTTGCCATGTCTCCTGATACCACTCCGTGATGTGGGTCTCCCTCTCTCCCTTGTTTTTGTTGGAGAAGAATGTGCTCCTTAAACTGAGTTCTTATTTAGACAGACTGCTCAGAAAATGATCTGAGAATAATTCCTCATTGGTTTCCTTGTTACTCTTCAATTTGGAAAAGAGTTGAAAGGAAACAGAAAGAAGGCAAACAGGGCCTTGTCCTCAAATTCTTCAACTCAAGGTCAAGCGCCCGGAAAGTGAGGGCTTCAAGTGGGAGCCTGAGGACTTGTGGAGGAGAGAGATGTGCTCCTGAATATTAAGCAGCCACTGAGCAGGTGCACATGGGCTCTGGTCAAGATGATTTCTGTGCACATGAAGGCATTAATCTCTCACCCCTGCTCTCACTCTATCTCTCTTTTCCCACACCACTGCTCTCCCCTGTCATTTCAAGGCCCCGGGTCTGTGCATGGAGAGTATTTGTTTTCATCTGAGCACACTGATGATCTTGTACTCTCCCCAGTCCTGCCCTAAGTATAGATGAAGCCAATGCTTCTAAATCCTTCTGCCAGTGAGCTGTTTGTTGCCTGTCAGTTCTGAACTGTTCATAATATACGCCATTAAAACGAGAGGAAAAATAGAGGAGAAATAAATTCAGCCACAAGTAGAGCAGAGCATGGTTTTGAAATAATGTTCCTCACCAAACTGAGAGAAATTTCAGAGGCAAAGCAAAGAGGGTAAAGGGGATGAATAGTTTGGAAGACAAAAGAGGGTAATATTCACACCAAGACACTCTGGTTATCCCCAATGAAAAATATTGTCTGTCACTCCCTAACCCCTCATGAGCTTTGTTGGAAGAAGAAGCCTGCTGCTGCTGACTGCTCAAACATGGGAGTAGATTGACTTTAAAAACAAGGCTTTCTTACAGAGAGGTACAGAGAAGCAATACACCCTGAGTCCTCAGGAGTTCATCTACAGACCTCAGGACCACTCCTTAATAACCATCTTCATTCTCCAGCCTAGAATATTCTGAGGAGAAAAGCCACATGATCGATCATTGTAATTGGAATTAATCCATTTGAAAAGACAAAGGGCACAGAGGAGAGGTGAATATATCAAGAGAACAAAGTTAGTTCACTCTTTTTTATTTCTTCAAATTCTTCAATTTCAGCATGGCTTGCCACATAAGCTTAGGTCACCTTTGAGCAAAATCCTTTAAATAAAATTACATCTTCCCACCCCAGTGAAAACACCAAGTTTTATAATCTGATTACTATTTACTCCAGAAAGGAAATTGGTGGATTCAGTTCCAAACAGACATTTTAGAGATTGCCTTAATCCTGATTCTTACACATATTAACATGGAATTCACTGACTCAGACCTGATCTCTTAAGCTGCAAAACCTCATTGAAGGGAAATAGATCATGTGTCCCTGAACCAACTTTGTTGATTACTTCATGTTAAAGCATGAAGTAATGCTCATGAGTGTTCTGTCTACTAATTCTACAATGGCAGAAGGCATTTTGGAAGTAGGCAACAAAAGACGAGCAGAGGGAAAGGATAGAGACAGAGACCAACCAGTTAATGAGACTTAGGGTCATTTTTAATTATTAAAAATAATAATGAACCAAGCATCAATTCTTAGATTTCAAATAAGCTGCGTGTTTGTCACATCAATGTTTGCATAAGTAACAGATATCTAGGGTTTACCCTTATTTATTTTCTTGAAAGAGGAGCCTTAGAGAGGTCATTTGTTTTACTTTACTTTTATTTGAAAACTGTAGTTGGAAAACATTTGTCTGCAGTTCTAGGGCTTCCTTATCCTTGCAAGGTTGCTGATTGAATTGAAACCCTATGTCAGGACGGTATAGGTGCTGGGAGTGAGCACAACAGAGTTTGTGTCTCTTGAGGTTCATGTATCACTGAGAGAAAATCTTTCATATGTTAAAGTAACTTTAAGATGCTTAGCAAACACCCAGGTAGAAAGCAGATTAGGCCACAAGCTATCCAAGCTTGAAGTTGAGGTCTGCAGGGAGTTATTTTTTAAATTGTGATGACCAGAATGATCCAGTAGAGACAAGAAACTGATATTTCATAGAAAGAGAACTTGCTGACAGGGATAATGTCTATGGTGAGTTAATGCACAAACAGAAGGCTGGTGTAGGTGCCTACCAGTGGTTTCTAATGGAAAGACTGTGGTATTGGGCTCAGATACAAGTAGGTGTACAGATTTGGGGTTATGTCTGTTTTGATTAATCATTCTTCAGTGACATACAAAGGGGGCTCATCAGTTAAGTCGTAATTCAGGATGTTTTCAATGCTCAAACCAGGCAGTGGAGAACAGCTAGGATTGCCTGGTGCGCTTAACTTTAGATGTGGTGGTCACTGTGTTGTTTTAAGGGAGAGAGCTGGAGTGGTCCGAGGAAGAATGGCAGCGACCAGCAAGTGAGCTGCCTCTAGACTGGTGCCATGGCAGATGTGTGTCAGGAGAGCATATTTCTCAGTGAGACTGCAGGAGCCTCGAGGAAGAGCCAAGAAGGTGGCAACAATCACCAGGGCATGTGTAGCAGTGGAGGACCCTGGATTAACAGGAAGGAATGGGAGCTAGGGGGGATGGAAGGAAGATGGGCCACACTAGGAGATAGACAAGCCCACCTGTGGATGAAGGTCAGAATGGGCTCCTCACAGTGACTCTCCTGACCCAGGCTTATGGGCAGCTGAAGCTGGTACTCATCATCTTTATCAGATAGAAGTAGCAGGGTTGCCCATGCTCAACAAGGCCTCACCAGCAGGATGTGGCACTGTGGTGTTTCATCAGCACTGCCACAGCCTACACCTGCCTTTTCATTTCCTCTAAGTATCTACCGAGATATTCTATTTTTGATTATTTATTGGATTGGAGACAAAGTCCAATCCTCCTGCCTCAGCCTCCGGAGTGCTGGAATTACATGCATCAATATCCACTCCTGGTTTGGTTCTGCCTGTTGTCATAGATGTGATGTCATAGATGTCTTTAGATGTGAGCCCAAAAGCAAACTGCACAGTGACTCTTCCAGAAAGACCACACCTCACTGTCAACCTTATCCTTTCTCCTTTAAAAGCTTCCAACTAAGTTGCTCTCCTTGTGGAGGGGGTGGAGGGGATCAAAATTCTTTGTTCTTACTTATCTTGGTCTTTGTTCATCTTTTAAAAGAAATCTCAGAGAATAGGGAACAGCTTTGCTTCTGCCCAATTCTAGCAAATGAAGGTTTCCTCTGACTGATTATTTTTGTGCTGTGTTTTCTTTTGTGACAGAGAACAATTGGCCAGGAGCATTAGGAAATGATTGGACATCTTTAAAAGCCTTGGAGGGGGGACAGTTTGGATGATTAGGACCAGTTAAGGAAGATGGGTTTTGAGGGAGGCTGCAGGGGGGGAGGAGGAGAAGTATTTTGAAGATAATACAGGAAAAAATAAGAAACTGGACTAAAGGAGACAGCAGAGGGTGGGGTTGGAGATCCTACTTTGTAGCATCTGGAGATTTAGCAAGCATAAACTAGATCCTGCCTTCTTCACAACATTCCACAGATGCCTGACACCAATGATCTTATTTTATTTAATGGGCCTTTAGGAAATCATAATTTGAAGGGACAATAAGCATTTCTAGTTCTCCTGACCTAACAGAATCTTGAACAGGGGACAGGGGATCTCATAAGGGCAGTGACAGTTCAGCATCACTGTTCACCAGGGAATATGCACCTTCCAGCTCAGTCTTACCCTTGCTGACTTTCCTCTCAAAGATTAGCTGGTGTTCACCGGGGCTCATCTAATGCCTGTTCTTCAGTTCTGTGTTGGAATAGTATTACAGCCAACTCAAGGGCTTATTCCATGCTTTATGCACCAATGCTGGCTAGAACTTCTTTAGCAAAGAATAGGGAAGCAAGAGCTACAGGGTCCTCCTGATCGCTTTACTTTCTGCCTAGCAGGAATTCAGCCTTTCAAAGGTAAACTGAACACAGCCTGGTTTCTAGCTGCGGAGATTCCCCTTGCTTCAGGCTGTCACACCAACATAATCTGTGTGAAGGGGAGTGGGGGGCGGAGGTTGAACAAAGAAGGAATTCTAAGTGGGAGCTTTGTGACCCAGTGACCACCTCTCCCCACCCCCGCACTCATACCTTAGAGTTAGCCCTTGTGGAAACACATCCTGGGAGCTAGCTGGAGTGTTAGCACAGGATCAAAGACACAGGATAGGACAGTGAACTCTTACCTGTAGGAAAATATCTCTTTTCTTCCAGTGTTCTAATGATATCATAAGTACACTTAGCCACAATGGCCAAAGCATGCGCGCGTGTGCCTGTGTGTGTGTGTGTGTGTATGTGTGTGTGTGTGAGTTTGAGCAGGACTGTGAAGGGCTGATGGTGGAAACACAGAACTCACCCACAGTGGCTCTGGCAGCAGCCTCAGAACCACAGCCCTCCTGGAGTCATTCCTGGGGAGGGGTAACGGTCATAGCTTCCCGGGTGTGGTGTTCCCTGCACAGGAAGCACTCAGGCATGCCTGGACTCTCTGAGGCCAGATCGCACATTCCTCCCCTGGGCCAGCCTTCCTTCCTCTTGACTCTCAGATCCCCCAGCCCATTCACTTCCAAGTTCTTTTAGGTTTGTTTGTTTCAGTTTTTTGTTTTTGTTTTCTGTAAATATCGATTCCTTATTTTGGACATGCAGGGATCAATTGAGATTCTGGAGTGGGGGGAGGGGCGGATGACTGGGTCTTTTATTTCTTTTTTTTTCTCTCTTGGATTTTGGTGTTTGAACTTGAAAAAAATACAAGTATATATATAAGCAAATGACTTACCTTTAACAATCGAAATAAGTTGATTTCATTCTTTTGTTTTATCTTGTTTCTCATTGGGGTAGGGTGGGGGTGGGGGGGTCTCTCGGGTGGAGGGCTTTTTTGTGAGCTGTATAGATTTCCAGTTTGGACTTGTTCAAATGATGCAGGAACAAAAATTAAAATGAATTAAAAAAAGACAACATAAAAAAAAACAAGAAAAACCTTTGTGATGTATAAAAGCTGTACATAGTCAAAGATCCTTTCTCTTTTCTAATGGCAAATTATTTCTGTCACTTTATATTCAAAAAATAAAGAAACCTACCACAAATTATCAGGGTAAAAAAAATCCAGAATCTGTGTTTTTTTCTTGGATTTGATGTTTTCTTTACAGTTTAGAGAACCTTATTAAAAATCTGTCTTGCTATGAAAGGTACCTTCCTTCCCCAGGGGATTCTGGTTATCAACATTCCTCTTTTCTGTGAATCATGCTGGTTAGGAACCTCTGGGTTATAAGTTACAGGAGTTGAAATAATCATGGTCCCAAACCAATCTTTTAGCTTCTTCAAGATTTTCTATTTCATCTCTGTCAACTGCATTTTGTTTTCTTTGCAATGTAAAACAAAAACTTTGAATATATTCAAAAAGTAGGCAAGAATGCCACAATGAACCTACAGAGAGCAAGACACAGCTTCTATAGTCACTGAGTCATGCCAATGTGTTTGTTGGGTCTGTATCATACCAATACTTTAAGGCCTATGAGATGGCTTAGTAGGTAAAAGATCTTGGGCTCCTAAGTTCAAAGACAAGTTCATCAAGGGGCCTACGTGATAGAAGGAAAGAATGGACTTGCACAAGTTGTCCTCTGTCCTCTGCACAAATACTGTGGCAAACCAGGGCATGTCTGTGTGCACACGCACAATCACACAGACAGAACAAATAAATAAAAATGTAATACTGTCCATTAAGAACAATCATAGACCTTCTCAGATCCTCTTCCTCCATCACCCTAGAACAAGTGCCATAATTTGATTGTTTTATTGCATCTCAAAGGGGTACTCCTAAAAAGGATGATGTTTTAGTGGTCACAGTGTCTAGCGCCATTATGACACAAATATGCCACAATAATTCCTCCACAGTACATGTCTACTGTTCAGACACTTCAGTGTAGAAATATAATTTCACTCTCCAGGGATTTTTTTTTTTTTTTTTTTTTTTTTTTTTTTTTTTTTTTTTTTTTTTTTTTTTGCATCACAGGTCAAGCATCACAATCTTCAGATTCCAAGACTCTCTCTCAGGTTTATTTGGATCTATAGGTTCATTTGAATCTATATATTTTTTTCCTTCTTGGAATGTATGTGCTATGCAATTGCTGCATTTTGTCCTATGTGGGGCTCCCTTAGTTTGATTTTGATGCTTGAATTCTCAAATTAATGACCAACATGTACTCTGTCCTCCGAATTTTCTACAAACTGATAATTAGTATGCCTTTTGATGTATAATTTCATTCCTTGGAGACATCAGAAAAGTCATCTGTCCTTTTTTTCAGCCAGTGTAAACTGAATGTATAGGAATTAGATAGCCAGAGATAAAAGCATCCCCCAGGTCACCAGCAGTAACACTGTTCTGGCTACAAGGACATCAGATTGCTTCCCATAGTCAAGAGTTTCTCTCTTGATTTCTGCACGTCTCCACAGTGGTTTTCCTCTTCTCTTGTTGCAGCCCCTCCACTGGCTTTATATATGTAGATGCTACATGATTTTTTTTATACCTCAACTTCTAATTTATTCATGTTAATAGTCCTTCTTTAGCTGTTTCTAGTGATGAAATAAAATGCTAGATACACCATTTCAAAATGCAATCATTGGCACATCTCAGCATCATTTATTAAAATCAAAAATTAAAATTTATTAAAACCCACCTCTCATCCTACAATAAGAAAGGATCATATCAAGTGCAGTTAATAGATATCTGACTTAAGACTTCCATGAGCTCAAACACAGAGTCCAGACTAAAAGCCATTCCTGCTAATCTCTAGTATACATGGCACCTTCCAAGACAACTCCGGAGTGACTTTCTTGGAGAGATTCTCCCTGTTGGTTCCTCCTGCATTGTTTTTTCTCTGTAGCAGAGCAAAAGAGTGTGTTAATCTTGACCATTCCAGAAAGCAGAAAGCTCTTATATAAAGCTAGAATTGTTTCTGGTGAGAGAAATATCTTCGTGTCTTCACTGTTGGACAGACATCCTTAAGGCCCAAATTGTCCTGAGGCTTTGACAAGACTCTGAAAGTTATGACAGTACATATGGTTTGAAAACCTGAAATGTGTTTTGTTTTATTTAAGTCAGAGAAAGAGGGGGAGGAGAGGGAGAGAGAGAGAGAGAGAGAGAGAGAGAGAGAGAGAGAGAGAGAGAGAGAACACTTCACCATTCACTTGGCATTGGTTTTAAAAAGAAAACTCAAAAGCAGGAACAAGAGTGCCAGAGACGATAAAGACATAATTGAACCTTTGATGATCCTTATGACACTTTAAATAAAACAAAGACTCAAGTGACCAGATTGACACTGTAGCAGCAATCTTTTCTTCATACTGCCCGAATCATACACCATCTGAGACTTTTTAAATTAATTAGCCCCGAGTCGCTATGTTCTGTGAAGCTCTGTGCCACCAGAAAGAGCAATGGAAGAGCCTCTGACATCACTGTCCACCAGCTATCTCAGAAAGACAGCTGAATTGGTTACTTTCTTCATTCTATGACCACATAACTGACAAGAAGTCCCTTAGGGAAGAAGAATTCACTGGGAAGTACAGCTTGAAGCTGTCGTAGATTAGGGGAAGACATGATCATGGCAGCAGCTCATAGCTGTGGCAACAGAAATTCGAAACAGCCTGTGTCTCCATGAGCCAGGAAGCTGGCAGTCAGAGGCCTGAGGTAGGTAGGGCCAGCCTGTGATTATTCTCAAGACCTTCACCCCACAACCCCCCACCAATGACTCATTCCTCCAGCTAAGCCCTGCCTCCTGGCAGGTCCACAACCTTCACAATAGCACCACCAACTGGCAACCAAGTGTTCAAACACATGAGCCTATGGGAGATATTTTACACCCAGCCCATGGCAGGAGCCTTTCCAGACAGCTCCAGGATCAGCATGCTTCTCCTACATAACACTGCTTTAAAAGTGGAATTGCCAGGGTGATTTGGTTTGAAACCACTCAGTCACCGGTATCCATTAGAGAATTGGATCCAGGGCCCCCTTATGGATCACTAAACTCAGTAGATGCTCCAATCTTTTATATAAAATGGCACGGTATTTGCATAGAACCTATGTACATCCTCCTATAAGCTACAAACCACATATAATGCCTAACATAATGACAGTACTGTGGAAATACTTGTTATGGTGAGTTTTAAAAAGCTCTGTATATGCTCATTACAGATACAACTTTGTAAATAGGGAACTTCAAAACCTTGTTTCTCCTTCATTAGGAGCTACAGAATAAACCCAAAATAGACACAATTAACTACTATAGCCCAGTTCTGTACTTCTTTATGTTACCGCAGTACCTGGTTAGGTGGATATGCCGAAAAGCTAATCTACATAACAGAAATTCCTTACATAAATTTACATTTTGAAGTGAATATTAAATATGATCACTTTCATGATCATGGAAGGAGAACAGAAATGTTACAAAATATATCTTCATAGGTATAACTTCTAAACTTTCCTAATTTAGAATGTGTTTTTCAGGGTACACCTATCTTTTTGTTTATTTGTTAATTCCTTTTACAGTTACTATTTTGAGAGTGAGTGTGCTCATGTGTGTATGCATTACTACACGAATGCACACACGCGTGTGTGCGCGCACACACACACAGAATGCATAAGGAGGACAGAGGACAACTTGCAAGAGTCAATCCTTGTCTTTTACCACATGACTGTGGCCATAGGCTTGAAGGTGAGCAAACCTTTTCCCACATAATCATCTCAGTAGCCTTGCTTTTGTTATGTTTTTTGTTTTTTTAGTGTTTTATTGTTGTTGGATTGTTTTGTTTTGTTTTGTTTTTTGATTTTGTTGTTTTTGGTTTTTGTTGTTTTATTTTGGTTTGGTTTTCAAGACAGGGTTTCTCTGTGTAGCTTTAAAGATCCTGAAATGGGCTCCGAAGAGCAGGCTGGCCTTGAACTCAGAGATCTGTCTACTGCTGCTTCCCAAGTATTGGTCTCCAGAGCCAGCTTGGCAAACTGGCTTCAAACTCAGGAATGTCACAGATAGGTGACATCTGTTGCCATGACAACCCTGCATACCTTTTCAGAGCCAACTCCTCACACTCACCTTTGAACAGCCTACATCACAGCCTAGATAAAAAGCAGACTTTCCCCACCTTAGACTCTTTTTCCCTTATCTTTCTCTCTCTCCTCTCTGTTCCCATGCTTTCCTAATAAAACCACTGCCATGTGGAACTGCCTTGGCCTGGTGTGGTCTATCCAGATGCTAACTGCCATTCAACACAACAGCCAAGTTCTGGGATTAAAGGTGTTATTGCACTGCCACCACCACAGAGCTGGTTTTGATGTTGTTGGTGGTGGTGTTTTTTGTTTTTATAGTTGTTTAGTTTTTTTTTTGTTTGTTTGTTTGTTTTGTTTTACAGTTTCACTGTGCCCCTCAGGCAAGCCTGTAAATCATGACATTTCTGTTTTAGCACCCTTGGGACTAAGATTACAGGAGCACCCCACCATACCTGCTTTATGGACCACTTTTCAGGCCCTATTACTGAGTTTTGATCCTATGTGCTCCTTATTTGGAAATCTCCATCTGCACTGCTATCGTCTACTTTTTCTTCTAAGAAAATTAGTGCTTTCTTCCAGGCAAACTAGCAGGCAAAACACAGCCCATAGTCCGAATGGTTTAAACTAGTCTGACATCACATGGGGACTTTCTCAGAGCAAGCAATCATGGATTTGGGCTCTCCAATGTTTTATAACTTTTCCCAGGGAAAAGTGACCAAATTATACTTAGTCCAGATAGGGAAGAGACCAATGAACTGATTCCACAGGAGTCTAGCTTGGTGACCTGAGCATTTTATTGGAAGTACTTAGCCATATGGTTGCCTCCAGGAGCTCTGATGACTCAATGACAGTCATCACCGAAGCCCCTGAATGTCACCAGTAACAACTCACAAAGCTTCGCTCCTAGGGCTCTAGTAGAATGTCTCTTCTTTAAAACAATTGTTTGAGGTCTGTACAACCATGGTGATAGGGCTTGTGAACTCTGTAGCCTTTTATGCTTCTTGGGTGCTGTGAGCCTGTTTCCCTCTCCAGAAGAGAATATTTAAATCCAGAGGATATTCAGCTTCCTTCATGTTGTCCTCATCATACTGATAGTGCTTAATCATACTTAATTATACACAAATTTACTAGGTCTTCTACCACATACATTTACACCTACTACCCAATTATCTATAAACTTAAGTATGATGTATACTTTTGGACATATTTTTGTCAATTTTAGCTTTAAGGATGAGTATCTCAAGGGGTATTTATACTCCCGTTTAATACAGCCTCTTAAGTTTCCTATAACCTAACACTGGGAAAGGTGGTTGAGTCTTCCCTGTCCTGAGAAAAGCACACATCTCCTCCTGCCTCAGCACACATTCGCAAAAGGTGTGTTCCCACCAGATAATCGGTATTTATGTTTCAGAGCAATGCAGCTCCTGGTTTTGCTTCTTTCTCTCCTCAGTCTATAGTCTGAGGTCCCCCATGCCACCAGTGACTGACAAAGCAGCTCCTGAACCCAGCAGCCTACACCACTCAACCAAACCCACCCATCAAAGCTTCAATGTCACAATGTTTCCATCTATGTTGAGATTAGACAATGTTTGCACAGGTCCTTTCCCTAATCCCTGTGCAGACAGCGGGGTAACTCTCTGTCCTGTCTAAAAAGAGTCTTTGAAATCAGAAAAGGCAACATCTTTTTCTTCAAGTTGAATGTGGAAGGAAGCTGTAATTTAATAACCAAACAGTGTATTCTAAGTATTTTTATATGTTACTTGAGGAATTCCCTCTTAACGATCCAGGATAACTGAGGTTTGAAGAATCACAGTTTTACTCAGAACCACTCAGCCTTTGGATGAAAGACTAGCTCAAAACAATGAGGCTGGCCATCCCCACCTACCCCCATCCCCAGGGCCACTAACGCCTTTATCACTAAGCCAATGCCTCCTAGGTAGGTTGCAAAGGGTCAATCACACTCTGAATAGGAAGTTACTGGGCAAACTTGACACCATTCTGTCTAGTGATGCCTTGGCATTTGCTTGCCCTACTCTGGTGCTCCATAATTAATTACCTCTACTTGTCAGTAACTCTTGGATAATCTTGTTCCATTCATGCACCATAACATTTCCTTTGTCCGAGAGTCACATTGGTTAGCAAGTCTGAGAAAGACTTGCAGAAATGATCTTTGCAAGTGAAAATAACCATTTGTGACCACAAAATATTATCTATTGAATACTTAATAATCATCAGCATTGTTTGAAATATTCTGCATGTTCTCTCATTAGTAACCTGTAATAATGCTGAGGAAAATCATATTTACCTTCTCTTGTTTACATAGATGAAAATCAAGATATGCTTACATGACTGGTGTATAAAGTATATGGCTGCCCAACCAACAGAGACCTGTCCCTCCCCGGACCTTTCCTGGATAGGGCCCCACTGCAGTGGTCTTAACATAGTAACTTATTTATTTATTTATTTATTTATTTATTTGGCAGCCTTATTTCTTGGTGTTCTCTAGTGTCACTCATTAATTATGGCTGCATGCTAGAGTTACATAGTTAGTATTTTGTGAAACTTCACTAGGTGATTCTAACGTGGAGTCACGACTGGGCCTGAATGGTGTTGTTTATTGCCAAACAACAGAATTAGAACCAGATAGTAAGCAAAAGACTGGCCCCCCAGCCTTGTGAATCCAGAGATAAAAACCCAGCAATATTGTTTGCCTAGAGGTAAGCCAGTGAAGAATAATTGACCTGGAGACACTGCTCTGAGGGTCAAAAAGCTTGCTGCTCAAACCAGAGGGCCTGAGTTTAAACACCAAGACCCACATAGAGTAGAAGGAGAGGAAAAAAAATCTAGAATATTGTTCTCTGACTATCATACATGTCCCATAGCCTGCACAAGCACACACACACACATACACACAGGCAGATGGGCACACATGTATACATACAAACATACATACATACATACATACATACATACATACAATTTTTTAATGTGCTTGATCTAGGAGCCAGCTGCCCCACGTATGTATTTGCCCAGCTTTGAGCAGCTCTCTTGTGCTCCCAGACATTCACATTAACTTTACCAACAGACAGTGTTGGAAAAATCCCAGGGTACCTGCCAAAAGGAGCAGTGATTTGTTACCCAGAAGCCTCCCTTTAGGAAGCTAGTTAATAATAATAGGCCTGGTGAGATTGCTCTGAGGGTAAAGAGCTTGCTGCTCAAACCCCAGGGCCTGACTTTAATCCCAGGACTCACACAGAGTAGGAGAGAAAAAATTCCAGCTAACCCTTGACACAGTGTCCTAACTAACACTCTTAGTTAGTCTATTGATGATACATTATGACCAAGGCAACTGTTATAAAAGAAAGCGTTTAACTGGGGGCTTGCTTACAATTTCAGAGGCTTAATTTATCATAGTAGGGAGCATGGCGGGACCATAGCACTTGAACAGTGGCTGACAGCTGCATCCTGACCCACAGGCAGAAAGAGAGCTTGGATTTGGTGTGTACTTTTGAAACCTCAAAGCCCACCCCAGTGACACACCTCCAACAAGGCCACACCTCCTCCAACAAGGTCATACCTTCTCCAACAAGGCCACACCTCCTCCAACAAGGCCACACCTCCTCCAACAAGGCCACACCTCCTCCAACAAGGTCACACCTCCTAATTCCGCTAATCCTACTCAAATAGTGCCACTCCCTGATGATTAAACATTCAAACATATGAGCCTATGGGGGGCCTTTTCTTATCCAGACAACCACACATGCCCACACCAGAGTGTAGAATCTCAGCACAAGCTGCTGTTGTCCTGATGTGCTAGCTCAGTGCTTTCTTCTAGCCTTTCGGGGAACAACTGCCTTATAAACAACATTCTAAGTGAAAATTCCCCTATTCAAGTTACAGCTGTGGCTTGGATCCTCACTGAGTAAACACTGGATAACCTGAAAGAGAACTTCCTGTCAACCTCAAACATTCTTCACAACCCTGGCATCAAACCAAAGTGTGAGGATGGAGAAATAGCTTTGTCCAGCCCCCTTCTTTCAACCAGCAACATATTTTTTTTCTAAAATACACACCTCTTGGGTATAACACGAACATTCATATATCAATTCATGATTGAAGACAAAGCTTGGTGAGCCTCAGGCTTCTTTGTTCTGTGACAGCTAACACTGGATTTGCTCTGTCATCCCAGCAGGTGAACTAGAATAAATTAATTTGCAAGCTGCATATAATGAGAAGACATTACTCCCTGCCGACTTTACATAGACCATTGTATTTACATAAGATTAGTACACAATATACAATATACGGTGCATAACTTATTTTCTACATTACTTATTTAATAATAATTCATGTAAGGAGATTCTTACATGTTTGTTCTCATGGTTGTTGTAGCTAATGAAGAGACGTTAGGGGTCTATTGCAGTGATGGTGTGATGGCCTAGCCTATAGGATGACCTGGATTCTATTCTCCAGCACAATAAAGGGGAAAAAAAAGTTTTGTCTTGTTTTTTGGTAAGAAGAAATTAAGAAGATTTTATTCTGTTTGTCTCTCATTTTTCTTGGAATAAACACTGGCAAATATTTATTAAGGAAGCCCCCTCCAAGTTAACAATGATTACAAAAACTTGCTGCAGCCTGTAGAAATGATCTTTGTGAAGATTTTGGGGCTAGAGTTTCTATCTAGAATAATTTCAAATTCATTCATGCATTTATTCAAGCATTCATTGTCTACTGTGTGTTCTGCATTATTATTTTAGAGGTTAAATAGTAGTTTGCAAAACAAAGAAAACCTTAGACACCTCCCACCCGCACCCCCTGAAGGATTCATGTTCAGACCTCCTTGGAGAAGCTTGGAAATGTGACTCCAGGCAAACCTTCAGATTGGCATTTAGGTGGGAGGCTGAACACCATGTTCCCAGTGACCCCACAGATACCTCCCTTTGGACGACCCCACTTCCACCCCCACACTCATTTGGTACCTGCTCCAGTGTAACGGCTGCTGAAGCTATCAGGCACATTGACTACTCTCTGAGAAGAAGCATTCTTCTATAGACATAAATCATGAAGCCCGTGAAAGCCACCCCTGAGCCGCAATGAGAACCAGATACTGTCATCAAGAACCATCCACGGCACTATAGACTTGTCAGTTACAGGTAGAGTGATGGAGAACAGTCAGTGATGGCTCCTGAGAACCTCTCTGTGAACCTCACAGAGTGCCTGACAGGTAGGTAGGCAGCTAGTGTCACTGAGTGACAGACAGAACCAGCGTTGGGTGTGTGTGTGACTTTTCCATGATCGCTCAGAAATGAAGAAGCAGATCCCAGATTTTCCAAGCCCAGTGCTTTCCCCTTCATGTCATGCTCCCTTCCTGACCAACATGCACATCTGCAAGAACTTACAGAAGAAAATGGTGGCATATGGTGGAGAGAAGAATAGGGTAGAAGTCAAAGTAAGGAACACCTACAAACCACTCCCCCTCCGACCTAGATGAAGTCATTATCTCGAAACTTTCACATGAAGAAAACTGCCTGCAAGATCTTTTCTCAACATTTGCCACCATGAAATGAATAACGCGAGCCCACAAAACTAATTTTCCCTCTGTTTCTTGTGAGCTTTTTGTCACGGCAATGAGGAAATACAGATGTTTTCTTACAGACAGGAAGTTGAACCAGATTCTCAGCTGAAGCACTTCCTGGCCATAGCTTGACAATTCAGGCTCTAAACTATCTTGGTCTCTGTCATCCTCTTTTGTCTGTAGAATGTAATAGCGATACTTCTCACATTATTTTGCAACTCATGCAATTTCTATGCAAGCAAGACAAAAAACAATGATGGAAGGAGACCCTGTGCAGCCCTTACTGGTACATGTTACCTTCTGCAAGGCCAGTTGTGGCCTCAGGGATGCTCTCATGACTAAGCAGTACTTGAATACTAATTATCAGAGATAAATGTTCTCGATACCCCAAGTACTATTGATCTTGCCCAGGAAGTCCCTCCTGAGGCTATAGGCCTAGTGGTCTTTCATTTTGAAGCTGGCCATCAGGAAACCATATTTCAAAAGAAAGATAGCAAACGTGATCAAGGGGAAACTAAAGGCACCAAGTTTCAAGGTGGTGGTCGGGGGTGGAGATTCCTTCTTGGGAGTTTACGAACGGGATGGGATGCATCAATATAGAATCTTAGGAGAACACGCAGAAGGGAAGGCAGGATTAAACTGAATAGAAACACAGACAGATCCTTCCTATGGCTAAGCACTATCCTCTTTCACAGTAACAAAACAAACTATGGCAAAAATAGAAATTCAAATCTTTCTCTTCTCTCCCACATGAAGCTCAGTGTCACACATGGATCCAGCCTTTGTTTTTAGTTCAAACCTTTCTCTTCTCTCTTAGTTCTTCTCTGGAACCTGCTTTAAGTTGAGCGTCATCAGCCTTGGGATAAGAAGCCACAGAACAGAACAGAAGATGACAGGACAGGAACTCTCTTAAGAGCCAGAACCAGGCAGACACCAGGGCCTGGAGGCCAAGCTTTCTAGTAGTGCAGCCTGCAACCCTTGGCAGTCTCCCAGGAGGCCACCTCGGCTCTGTCCCTTGAACTCAGGATCCTTGGGGTGCAGGATCCTGAACACTGAGAGCCCTGTGTGTCCTGTAATTTGAGTCTGAACAAGCTTGTGTTTGAGAACCAACCACAGGGGTACTTTATACTGCACCTCTTATACCAGGCAGGTGGGGACCATATTCCTGTCTAACTTTCTCCAGTACCCTCCTGGTTAGATTAGAACCCTGCTTTCCAGGGTCAGAGTCATGAACTGTTTGTGGTTCTTGGCCCATCTCCAAAGCAAAAGGTTTTCTGGCCTTGCATCACAAGAGACACCACAGGCGCTCTCTATCAGGAGCTTCCTATCCCACTGACAACCACATTTCCATGGAGCCTGTCTCCATGGGTGTCAGACAGACCATAATAATTCTTTCTTCTTTCCACAGTAATAAATACCAAGTCAATGGGCCCAGCACAGAGGCATAGCCTTTGTCATTTAGATGCCACAGGTAGCTTCATGTTTGGAAAGCAGAGAAAGGAAAATTAATATTCTTGCCTTGCCGGGGCCCCTGCAGTGTCCCAGTGCCCTGGAGGGTCACAGCCTGTGTCTCTCAAACCCATTTAGGGCTCATTTTCCTCCTCTCCCAAATGCAGCTCTTTCCCAGGTCTCCGGGTAAACCATCTACACAGGAACACAACCAAGTTGAAGAGGGCCAGATGAGAGAAAAGAGGGCGTGGACAAAGAACTGGAAAGCAGGGGACAGGGCTCACAGGACAGAGCTCACAGGACAAGGCTCACAGGGAGTATAATTCTATTAGCTGGAATCTGGTCTGATCCTGAGATAACCCCAACTCCCTCACACTACAAATAGCACAGCAGATTCTTTATAGTTCTACCAGGATAAGAAGAATTTGATGTGGCCAAACCAATCATGTTTTCAGGACAGTCTCTTGCAGGACAGTTCACGCAGGACAATCTGTGTCATTGGACTTCCACACAACACTGCAGGCTGTTGAGTGCAGTGTTACAGAAAGGAGAAACTGGGGAACCCATAAGTCCAGGACCAATGTCTGTCCAAGATAAGAATCTCAGTGTTTCTACCTAACACTCTGACATGCCCAAGCATCCCCAAATGCCCCAGTGTTCAACAAGACACCGGAAAGGATGGGTAAGATAGAGGCACATTTTTACTGCAGAATCTCACTTCTAGAGCCTCTACTCAAAATGAAGGAGAACCAAGATGTGCCCTCCTTTACCTGGGTAAATTCTCTTTCCGTATAAAGTTACTGCCCTTTTCTTGTGTGTTCGGGTTTGTTGTGGCTTGAATACAAAATGTCTTCCAAAAGTTTCTGCAATGAAGATGTCATCCCCTACTCATGACATGCAATTAGGAGGTAAGAGAAACCTACCTTTTTTTTTTTAAGGCATAATTGGAGGAAGTAGGTCATTGGGAATGTTTCTCAGTAGGGCATGTTGGGAGCTCCTTTCCTGTCTACTCTCTGTTTCTAAGCCACCATGAGCTAAGTGGCTTTTCTAGATTACAGACTGTTCCCTCGCTATAGGCCCAAAGCAACGAAGCCATCCACCTGTGGAGTAAGGCCTCAGAGACAGTAAGCTGGAACAAACCCTCCCTCCCTATAAGCTGATTTCCTCGGGTATTCCATCACAGCAACAGGAGGTTGGTTAACAGTAGGCTGGATCAGGGTTGACTTGCCCCCATTTCCCATCTCAAGAATGTGACTGTTGAGAAGCTCAGCCAAATCAGTTTCAGAAAGAGTCTAAGATTTCCCTCCAGTCTAGGCCAGGCCCTCCTTTACTCTGTCAGGAGCAACACAATAGCAATAAATGGCGTCCTGAAGGTTCTCTTTCTCCTCATAGTTTCATGCCCATCCATTCTTCAAATGTGCAAGGTCACCTTACCACACAGTAGAATTCTGGTTGTTGATATTTTAAGCCATCTGTGTCTACTTGGTCCCCGTGAATGGAACACTTCTGAAACATCCTTGGTATTGGCAAGACTCCACCAAAAGTCAACTTAAGAATCACCTTCTCTTTAGAGCCTTTTCCAGTTACCTCAAAGATATAAATCTTTTTTTGCCTTGATTTTTGGGACAATGGTTGCCCTTGTAGTAGAGCTACCCACTCATGACTTCTTCCCTGAGTAGATGAGACAGCCTGATCTAGAAATGGATTGTGTAGAAATTATAATAAAAGAGAATGGAGGTTAAGGTGAGGCTACTGCTTCACCTCACTGACCCTCTGGGTGAGATGAGTCTGGCCAGTAGCTCCACCTTATGCCAACCCATAGATACTCTGCTACACACACACACACACACACACACACACACACACACACACACACACTCCAGGCCTCTCTCATCCTGAGAAATGCCCCGCACCCCTTCACAGACTCAGTTTTAATTGTAATCAGATCTCTTTCAATTACCATCATATGCATGTCTCTGGAAAAAGTAGCCCACAGCCTACTTAGTGTAGTTAACGTTTATTGAGGATAATTAGGTGCCGTCCACTGAGCCAAGTGATTCGCATTATGTTTCTGTGGCTTCCAGCTACACAGTGACACACAGACCGTTATCACAACACTTGATGGACTGGTAAACTAAAACTTGCTTTGATTAAACAACTTCCGCAGGCCACACAAGAAAGACGTGGTAGATCCAGAACTCCATCCCTTGTCATCTGTGATGTTTGTCTTTTAAGTGGAGGATATTTATCTTGTTTTCTTCACCAATTTATCCCCTAGGACTTAGACAAATGTTCCAGACAGAGTGGATGTTCAATCAATATTAGTTGAGTAAGTGAGACTGTCATGAGGGTTTCCCCTTAATCATGATGCTGAACTGCCTACATCAGCCTTCCTTTCCGCGGCTTCCTTTCTGCAGTCGCTGGCCTGCCCCGCTGTGGTGCTTTTCCCAGGGCCTCCTGCTGTATTGGCCAGTCACCTCTGACGTATTTCCTTCCTCTTCTGCTGCACTTCCTGTTCCCGTCTGCTACATGTTCTATCCCTGTTGCTCCAGTTTCTGTTCCCCCACCTTTTCCTACTTGCCATCAAAACAACAGCCGTCAAAATAAACACAAATAAGTGACTACACACTCTCATTTCATACAGCCCTCCTCACGTTTGGGGCAGAGAACAGCATTGCTAATCAATCTAGAGATGAGGAATCCCTAAGGAAATGACCATGTCATGTCACTTTTAGGGACTGTTGAGAATTGGTAGGCTCTAAAAGGAGCCCCGAGTCATTAAACCCTCTTTGTTTACGCTGACTGAACTGTCTGCTGGAGCTTATGATTGCAGGTCTATACCAGTAAGCAGGCCTGAGCTGTCATTCCAAATTCATCCCTGCTACACCCAGACGTCTCTTGGTGATAACCAACAACATAGCTTTCTAAACTCTCACTAGTGTTGTGTTTTTATAAAAATATAAGGGAGATAAGGAATATGTTTGGTGGATGTACAGTCAGATGTGGGATAAGGGGGTGCCTCTGCGGGCCCATGCTGAGGCATCCATTTCCCCTGAGGGACCAGCCACAGGATGGTATCAGTATAGAATAGAGTTTATTCAGAGCGCGGGGAAGGGAGTTAAGAGGATAGTAGAGACAGAAAGGCGGGAGGGTGGGGGGTAGGGGTTGAGAGGGAGTAGAGGTCGGGCATGAGCATGTGGGGAGAGGGGCAAAGGGCATGAGGAGAGAGGGAGCGGGAACAAAAGGACAGAGCAAGAGAACAAGAGAGAGAGGAGGGGGCGAGTAGCCCTGTTTACAGTGAGTCAGGCACACCTGGCTGTTGCCAGGTAACTGTGGAGCCGAGCCTAGACTAAATGCCAACAACTAGTAATGTAAACAACTTACTAGTTTGTCTTCCCTCTCCCCTCACTTTCCTTGAGTTCATCTTGGGAAACTGCACTGACATCTGCCTGGATCCTATCACAGCACAGGGTACCACAGTGCACACGGCCATCACTAGCTCCTGTTCTTTCTACTGCCCACACACCTCTCATCTCCTATTGGACTCCTTACTGTTGCACTTCACCACGCCTCCTAAGTAGGGGCGTGCCTTCTGAAACACTTCCTGTGCCATTCAGTGGGTGAAATGCTTCCTGGTTTTCTTGCCGTGGAGTGCATCATCAGCCTCTGTCCTGTTTCTCTCTCATGTGCCTTTGTCTCTGCATTGCCAGCATGAGCCCTGCCACACCTTGAGCGTGTCCCTTTGCTTTCTCTTACTTCCTTTCCTTTCTTCCTTCCTCCCACGCCATTTCCAGCCCTTTCCCCCTATAAAATCCTTATCACGCATTTACCCTCCTCCTGACGCATTTCCCTTAGCCACTGTGAAAGCTTCCCTCTTAGTCCCCCTGTATAGCTGGGACAATTTTCCTTTAGGACAAAAATGACCCTGATTTCACACTGTAGACGGGGCCCATCATGGAAATGAAGAATACTGCTTAGTTTTTGTATCCAATCAATCTTGTCCAAGTAACTGTGCTGGTAAATTAGTAACCTTGTGGGGGCTTGAATGACACACGCCTTCTTCAGTTTCCACCTGCCAGAAAGATGCTTAGCCAGTGGGGCATACAGGAGAGGAAATCTTTTGCTAGAAGAGGGATTTGCCCCAGAGATGGTTGACTTCTCTGAACTTAATTATATTTCTTTTTCAATTACAATTGTCTTAACTAATCCTTCAGTGATTCTGTAGTTAGGTTACTTGTAACTCATGAGGGGATATGTCATTTAACTTAAGTTCAACATTGTGTAATTAAACACCAGCTCCAAGGCCTATTATTAGGGTACTTCTTTTTTAAATGACTGTTACCTAAACTGGTGGCTTGGGAAAGGAGAAGAAAGGTAGATCATGTATTCCTTGGCCAGGGCAGCACTTAGCAGCCTGTGAATCTCACTGATAAGCTGTGTAATCAGTGTTGGGGAATCCAATGGGCATTTGTATTGAAACCAAAAGTCACATCAAATAGGAACTCCCACGGGTTAAGTGTTTGTGAAACTTTGAATTCAGATGCAGTAGCACATGTTTGTCTGTGGAGTATTTCTTGTTATATGTCACAGGAAATTTTAGGGCATAATGATTTAAGAGAATTTATTACATTTTGAAATAGTTGACTATGAATTGACTATGTGATTTTGGACCACTGTCTAACTTCTCTATTTAGTTTTCTATTCTCCAAAGTGGAAATAATGTCAACACTTACTGAGTGTCTGCTAGGATGCAGTCCAGACCTCTGCCCCAGCAAAAATGCCCTCAGCAACCTTGCCCTCTCCCTAGCACTACAGCTACTGTCAACCCCTGACTAAGAGACTCAGGTAAGTTACCAGTGCCTACATCTCCCTACTACAACCCTTTCCCTGAGGTCTGCTGGTGACCCAGAGACAGATGGCTTGGCTGCAGACTTTTGTGAGAGCCTGTGAGAAGCAACTCCTATATTGTCTGGTGGGTGGGTTTTCAGTTCCCTTCAAAGACCCCTGCCCACCTTCTTCCCCACCATACTTGTTTATGACGCTGAGACCTGAACTCCTAAGAGTGTCTGCCATGTAATTGTCTATCTATCTTTGTGCCCATGGCATTAATAACTCTTCTAATAAACAGAAAAGGCCTTCAATGTCTTCATGATTTAATGTGTTAAAACATGACAAGAACCTAGAACAGCATCTTCATAGAGCAAGCACTATGTGAAGTTTATATTATTCTTACACTTTATATTTCTATATTAATAATGACGTATAATACATAATATATGTTTCACTATCAGATAAATATCTAAAGAAGTTTAGCACTGTTATTGAACTTCAACCTCATAATAAGGAAAGAACAGGCTTTCTGGAATACTTGAATACTGGGTCATAAATATATGAGCATGAGACCAATGCTAGCTCTAGAATGATATCTAACATATCTCGTCATATGTATACAGTAGACATTTGTTGGGCTTTTACCTCACGGTTCCTGTATTTAAAAGAGTAGATTCTTTATTTTTCCTGCTTCTGTTGTCAGAAAGATTATCCCAAGATAGTGTCAGGCTATGCCACTTGTCCTTGAGCACTTAAAATTTAGCTAAGTGGCTAAGACATAAGAAGAAATGCCTCATTCAAGGGCAAACTATATTTTATATGGAGGATATAAATATGGTCATGAGGGAGTCCAGAAAATAACTTCTGAGTGAAGACGTCAGAATGTGGAAAGAGGCGAAAGAGAGGAGGTCCATTTGTGAAGTAGCTTTCAGAAAGTACTGATTGCATATCTGAGAGACGGCATGAGGACTGTGGGTAATGAGAGGATACAGTGAAAGGTGCAGTCATGGGGGTCCACAGAGGTTGTCGCAGAAGCATAGTCTTCCATGATGACCCTAAGGGGTAAGAATGGGGACAGTGCTTTCTGCCCTTAGCTTCGCCGCCAGTGAGAGCTACTTCTTTTCCACAACTCCATTTTTTGTGGCTGTTCCTTCTTTCCCTTGTATCATATTTGATTTGGAAATAAAACCAGTTAGCGGAAAATGACTAAGAACCACCCCATGAAGACACTGCTTATGACCTAGACAACAATTGTACTTGCAGCATTTTCCCAATAAAACTGTTGTGGAATGTGTCATCCTCCGGCACAACATCCAAGGAAATGCTTAGACCATTCCTTGCCATTGACTTTCCTCAGTTTTAATTACGTTTTAAAAATGAATGAAATAGAAACTACCCACTCGTTTTCAACATTTTCCTGAAGTACTTACACATGAGTTGAAGGAACAAGGGTGAGCAAAATTTACTCCTTCTCTGTCTCTGTCTCTGTCTCTCTCTGTCTCTCTCTCTCTCTCTCTGTCTCTGTCTCACTCTGTCTCTCTCTCTCTCTCTCTCTCTCTCTCTATATCTCTCTCTCTCTTTATACAGACAGGGTTTATCTGTGTAGCCCTGGGTGTCCTAGAACTCACTCTGTAGATCAGGCTGGCCTAGAACTCAGAAATCCACCTGCCTCTGCCTCCCAAGTGCTGAGATTAAAGGCGTGTGCCACCGCCACCACTGCCCAGCTATTCCTGCTCTGTCTTAGAGAGGTGCCTTGGAGGTTAAGAACACAGCCTTCGAGGGATGGGTTAGGGGGTTTCTAGGTAGGGGGGAAAGGAGATAACATCTGAAATGTAAATAAAATATCCAATAAAAATTAATCTAAACAAACCCTAAACAACAAAAACCAATGGCTTTTCTTCCTAGCACCTGGGGTTGATTTTCAGCACACAGAACAGTTTACAACCACCTGTAACTCCAGAACCATGGGGCCTGATGCCTTCTCCTGACCTTGCTGGGTACCAATTTTTTTATAATTGACCATGTTCTTCACAGTGATCTGTGAGATCTTTGGCCATTTGGATGGAACCCCTTTATTGTTGCAAGTCTCTCCCCATTTGGCTGAGGTAGCTTCCTGGAGATTTAAAGAACTATCATTGGTTCTTTTCTCCTATTGTATGGCCCAGGCTCAGCATTAAAGACTAAGACATTCGAGTACAGGGTGGGATGAGGGGAGGTGCAGAGTGTGAACACTCATGACCAAGGAAAATCACAGACTCAGACTCGATGACTTTAAGACTCACACCTCACACTGGTCCTTGTAGAGGCAGCCTATAATAGCAAGAATATGAAACCCAGAAACCGCTGGGAGAGAAAGGACTGATTTCTGGAGCTCACACGTTATTAGATTCAAATGATGGATTTTAACAACTAGAAACAAATTCACAAAGGCACACAAATACACTGGAAAATATGGCCCAAAGGGGAAAAAAATGCAAAAATACATCAACAGAAACCATCCCCCCAAACCCCAAACTCTGATTGCAGCCGTATTAGATAACATCGGAACAGCTGTATGAAACATGTTCAGAGAACAAAAAGAAAGCAGAGGCAGCAAAGAAAATGATTTACAATAGGATGGAAACACCAACAATGAGATAGAAAAGTAAATTATTCAGCTAAAAAAGACAATGACAAACACATTCACTAGAGGAAATTTTCTATCACATATTACTTATTTACAAACCAGTTTATGTTAAATTAGTATTAATATTTCAATATTTATTTTTTAATTGTTTTATTAATTCATCCTTTCACATATTACATTCTGAATGCAGTTTCTCTTCCCTCCTCTTCTCCCAATCCCTCCTCACCCCTTCCCCAGATTCATTCCTCCTCAGTTTCCCTTCAGAAAAGGGCAGGCCTCCCAGAGATATCAACTGAACATGGCACAAAAGGTTGCAATAAAACTAGGCACCTCCCCTCATCTTAAGGCTGGATGAGGCAACCCAATGGGAGGAAAACAGCCTCCTAAAGCAGGCAAAAGCATCAGAAACAGTCATGCTTCCACTGTCAGGAATCCCACAAAACACCCAGGTACACAACTGTAACATGTATGCAGAGAGCCTAGGTTAGACCCATGCAGGCTCCCTGATTGTCGGTTCAGCCCCAGTGAGACCCTGATTTGTAATGCCAGAAACTGAAAACAACCTAGATGTCCTTCAACAGAAGAATGGATAAAGAAAATGTGGTACATTTACACAATGGAGTGCTACTCAGCTGTTTTTTTTTTTTTTTTTTTTTTAAAGATAAATTTTCAGGTAAAAGGGATGGAACTAGATGAATCATCTTGAGTGAGGTAACCCAGACCCAGAAAGATAAGCATGGTATGTGCTCACTTATCTGTGGATAGCAGCTGTAAAGTAAAGATAATCATTCTACAGCCACAGACCTAGAAAGCTACACAACAAGAAAGGCTTAAGCAGTAGATTCATGAACCTACCTGGGAAGTAAAAATTAAATAGATATTGCTGCTGAACTGGGGACAGATGGGGATGGGAACAGGAGGGACTGTGGCAGGGAGAGGGGGGAGATGTAGGGAGAGAGTATTGGGAGAGACTCCTGAAATTTGGGGAGAGCAATTTGGGGACAAGGTAGAAACCTGGTGCAATGGAAACTCCTAGGAATCAGTGATGGTGACCCTAGCAATGGGGTCTTCACAATGGGAATATGAACCAATCATCTCCTATAACCAGGCAAGACTTCCAGTGGAGAGATTAAGACACCAGCCTAGCCACAAAACCTTGGACCTATAATTTGCCCTGCTTATAACATGTGCTGGGGTAAGGATGACATAGAAATTGTGGGAATGGCCAATCAATGGCTGGTCCAGCTTGAGACCCATTGACATGAGAGAGAGCCCATTTGAGACACTGCCTGGAGGACAAAAAACCTGAGGCCAGGTGGCCCACAGACCTAGGATAGAGTCAAACACACCCAGAAAAAAAAAACTGGAATTCTGCTGTACTTTTAGACGGGAACCTGGCATAATCACCATCAGAGACTCAGAGACTCCAGCAACTGACGAAAACAGATGCGGAGACGCACAGCCAAACGTCAGGCAGAACTAGGTGAATCTTGACAAATAAGAAGAGTAAGGATCATAGAAACCAGGAGGGTTAAGGACACCCCAAGAAAACCCATAGAATTGTCAGAGGAGTTTGAAAGTGGGAGTTAGTGTGCATAAGAAAGAATTCAGTAAGACTGAAGATGAGAAGATACATGTTTTGTTTGTTTGTTTACTGTTTTGAGAGGAGCAGAAAGAAATATTTGAAGAAATCAGAATACCACAAGAAACCATGGGCCCTCCGGAATGGACCAGTTTGTGTGCACACATTACACACACATTCCAAATAAAGAGGTAAGGGCAACAGGGAGAGAAGATCTGAAGAAAACCAGGTGTCTATACTCCACATTAGATAAAATGCACAAATATAAACATCTAAGAAGCTTACAGGACTCCAGATACAGTGAACTTTGAGAAAGACACAGTGAAACACACTGCTAAGAGCCGAAACCAAAGAGAAAGCATTAACATCAGCACCAGGAAAGCAATGTGCCACATACAAATGATTCTTAATAAGTTTATCACCAGATTATCACCAGAAACTTTGGAGACCAGAAGGTGATAGACTGATGTGTGTGTGTGTGTGTGTGTGTGTGTGTGTGTGTGTGTAAAGTTCATAATATTGAACTTGTCAGTGGTTTATGGAAAATAAAGACATGGGTATCAACATGAAAAATAGGCAAATTGAGCTTCATGAAAATGCTTTTCAAATGCGTCAAGACAGTGCTTGAAGAAGATGTGTTTGTGGGAACAGAGGATGTACAGGGAAATCTTTCTAAGTTACTTTTGCTGTGAACCTGAAATTGCTCTTCTAAAAATGCACTGAGACCTCATAACACTCAGTTCTAAATGGATGTCTGCATCAAATCCCTTCCCTTGGAGCTGAGGGAACCCTGCAGAAAAGAAT
Source organism: Arvicanthis niloticus (assembly GCF_011762505.2). Lineage (NCBI taxonomy): Eukaryota > Metazoa > Chordata > Mammalia > Rodentia > Muridae > Arvicanthis > Arvicanthis niloticus. The sequence continues at coordinate 72,585,080 of NC_047666.1, read as the reverse complement.
TTGGAAAGGCTGTAAGAGTTAGAGGGGATGGAAGACACCAAGAAAATATCCAGACACGACAGAAGTGATGTACATACAAACTCACAAAGACTGTGGCAGAATGCACTGGGCCTACAAAGGTTCAAATTAGACCATGCCCAGTACTTAGAGGGTAAGTAGACATGAGCTCTCATCCCCAAGCAAGAAACGATGGCCAACTAATAGCTGCTTACAAAAAAAAAATTAGTTTCTCCGACAAAGTCTCATTGTGTATACAAACCATACTTGAGGGCAAGCTCCATGATCAGCAGTTGGTGACCAATACAAAATGAAGACAAAGTATTTTTGAAGATTTTGGCAAATGCCAAAGTGAATGTTTTGAATATTGTTGTCTATATTGTTTTATGTGGGCCTTTTTCAAACCCTGCTCATTGTTTGCTGGTATACCATTGCTTCCAATTTTGAAGTTTTACAAGTTGTTTATGTTTTTGTGTACATATTTGTGTATGCATTTCTTGTGCTCTTTCTTGTTTTTTTCTTTCTTTTTTAATTGTTACTTTGTTTTATGTAAAAGTAATTTTATTCGCCTAATGTAATTGACATCTTGGAGACTTACTGCTGAATAGGCTCATACTTTCTAGTTCTTTCTGAACTCTGATTGGTTGGTCCAACTCAGCTGTTCTGGCTCAAAACTCCTTGCCAAGCTGACCGATTAAACTGACTTCTCTCAGATTCTCACTGAATCGTTCTGCTTGGCCTCAAACTAACTCTGGCAATCTGTTCTACTCTTCTGGCTCCTGGGTCCTTCTCATTCTCTGGCTCATTTAGTCTTCACCTGTGTCTGGCTTGTTCTTTCTTCAATGTGTTTCTTTAAAGCTGTCTCAGTAAAACTGCCTTCTCTCTCTCTCTCTCTCTCTCTCTCTCTCTCTCTCTCTCTCTCTCTCTCTCTCTCTCTCTCTCTCCTGTCTGTTCTTGTGAGAGTTTGGGCATATTCAACCTCTGATTCATTCTATAAATTTTTTCTCTGAGTTGTCACTTGGTCTGCCCCTCAATTAGATATCACTTTTGAACATGGCTGCTTCTTTCTATAAACTAACCTTACCAACACTGTTTGGGATTAAAGGTGTGTGTGTACTAAGGGTGTGTCTGTATTCCATCCAAAGCAGCCATGTTGCTGAATTAAAATTCCTCTACAGTTTTATCCTTGTTTGTTTGTTTGTTTATTGGCCTGTTTGTATTGTTGAAAGACAAACCAGCCTGGTCTTCAGAGTGAGTTCCAGGACAGCCAGGTCTACACAGAGAAATCCTGTCTCAAAAAACAAAAAACAAAAAAAAAAAAAAAGAAAGAAAGAAAAAGAAAGAAAGAAAAAAAGGAAGGAAGGAAGGAAGACAAAGAAGGTATAGATTTAAAAGTCTGGGGAGGTGAGGAAGATCTGGAAAGAGATGAGGAAATAAAACTGTGATCAGAATACATCATATAAGAGTAACTTTAGTTTTACTAAAAATTAAATTAAAAATAAAAATTCATTTAAGTAAATATCATCACAGAAAAACATAAGGTAGCTGTATTAGCGAGTAAAAGGCAAGGAATGGGAGAAAATATTTGAAAAATCACATATTCAAAAAATGAGGCCAATACTCAGACTAAACTCTTAAATACAGCAGCAGCAACTGCAGGAAAAAAAATCAAAACTGGCTAAAAGCCTTGAATAGACATTTTTCTAAACAAGATTTAAAAGTGACCAAAGAGAACATAAAAAAATGTTCAACATTCCTAGTCACTAGGAAAACAGCACCTCGAACCCATCAAGATGACTGCCAGAGAGTAAGAAGTGTTGATAAAAACAGATGTTGGTACCTTAGTACACTGTTGTTGGAAATGGAGCATACAGTTGCCACTGTGGAAAATATTGCTGCACTGCATTTAAATAGTAAACAGAGAGTTAGTGTGTGTATATAGCTACGAGAAATGAAAGCACAATCTAAAAGCACTGTTTGTATTCCTGGTTATAGTATCATTATTCATGACAGCTGAAGTAAAGAACACTTAACCTGCTTGACAGTTGCAAGTGCACACAGAGCAAAATTATTCAATTTTTAAAGAAAGGAAATCGCACAATATGTTACAACATAGATGGACCTGGAAGGCATTGCGCTAAGGGAAATACGTCAGTCACAGAAAGATGAACACTGTTGATTCTGCTTATTTAAGACTCTTAGAGTATCCCAAAGGTCAAAGGACAGAAAGTAGAAATGCAAGCGTGTTAGTAGCAGGCCTGTAGGGTGTGGGGATGTGGGAAGCTAGGGAGTTGTTTTTGACTCAGTTTCAGTGTTGCAAGATGAATGCAACCGTGGGAATGGTTGACATAATATTATGAGTGCATGCTTTGTCACTGAAATGTACTTTAAACCAGTTAAGATGGTAAATTCTTTATTAAATATATTATACTACAATAAAAAATGAGAAATAAAGCACTCAGACAGTAACGCCAGTGTCTTTGCACTGTCTACCCTCCTTGAGAAATTAATGCTCTGCTCACACACTGCCTCTGCTCCCAGATGCATCCAGAACAAACCTTTCTCTGTGTGAGGGGGCTCATCTGCTCCTACCTTGTAAGCCCTCAGATGCTCTCCCAGGGAGCTCTCTCTCCTAAACATCTCCTCCAGAATAAAGATTTTGCTTTTTAAAGATTTGTTTTATTTTAAAGGTTATAATGTGTATATGAGCATGTGTGTGCATGTACATGAGTGCAATGTCTACAGAGGCCAGAAGAGGGCACCACATTCCTTAGACCTGAAGAAGCAGAAGGTTGGGAGTCATCTGACATGGGTGCTGGGAAACAGTCTTGAGTCCTTTGCAAGAGGAGTATGTATTCCTAACTGTGCAGCCCTCTCTCTAGCTGCCACTCCTCTATTAGAAAGTTTAATAATTATGTAAATTAAGCATAACAGGAAGTGAACTTCAGTGACTTACCCCAATGACCTTGCTAGCTTGGAAACATCTCCCTCCATCTCAATATATCAAGTCTAGATCCTCAATCTAAGAAGGAATAAGGATCTCTCTTTACTGTTCACTGTTAAGGTATCCAGTCCTGCCATTTCTACCATCAAATGCATACCAGATTGTCAACACACACTCCAGTGTCTATAAACTATATACCCCATACCTTAAGCCACCTTGGTCTTCCCTCTTTTGTCTTGCCTACAATTTGTTCTCCATAAAGCAGTCTATATTTCCAAATGAACCCCACCCTTCTCTGTATGTATGGAGTAACATACATGCTCTATCCTTAGCCTGACTCTCAAGTTCTTTGCTGATCTGGCCCTATATGTCCCCAGAGTCTTACCTGGGACCACTCTCCACCCAGCTTGCATGCTCTGATTGTACCTGCTTTCCATTTCTTTCTGCAGTTTTTTTTTTTAAAGCCCATGGCCACCTTCACTCTTGCTGCTCCTCTGCACAGGGTAATTTTCCAGCAATCAGCACAAGTCAGTTCTTTCTTGTCTTCAGATCTCAGCTTAATTGCTGTGTGGTCTGTGAGGCAGTCAATGGCTACTGTTTCATTTTGATCCTCTGTATAGGACTTAAGGCTAATGTATTTATGTTTCATGCTCATCATCAGGAGTGACTGAACGCTATATAATCCTTCCTGATCATCCACTGTTCGTGGTAACTGGTGCCCATAACTGACATGTTCTGTGGCTTGTATAAGTTTTGCTGAAGGAAAGATAAACTAATGGGCTTGGGGCTACATAACTGAGAGCATTGGGTAATATCTCTCCAACTGTGAACATCATTCCTGATACACCACACCTGACTCTCTATCCTATCACATAGCTTCCCTTCGGCTCTGAGTCTCTTTATCCAGAATGGACCAGTTGCATTCTCTGAATGTATTTGGGGTAGGGAACCTGTGTGTGTACCCAGTGTGGAGGTCAGAAGTCAACACGGCATGTCATTCCTCAGGAGCCATTCACCTTGGCTTTCCTTTTTGTGCAGGGGTAGGGGTGGGATGGGGCTCTTGAGGCATGGTTTTTCTGCTGCCACCTGGGTCTTGCCAATTAGGCTAGGCTGGCTGACCACTGAGTCTCAGAGATCCACCTGTCTCTGCATCCCCAGTTTGCGGACTGAAAGCACACACCACCACACTCGGCTTTTTTATGTGGACTCTGGGGATAGAACTCAGGTCGTCACGCTTGGTCAGTAAGCACTTTACTGACAAAGGCATATTCCCGGCCCCTGTTTGCTGCCTTCTAGGGACAGTTCCTGCCTTCTTTATCTCCCTGATGTAATCCATCCCACACACCATTATCTTTCCTCTTGAAATTCTGCCATTGCTATTTCTTCCCTGCACCAAATCTCCATACATTCCTCACTGCTTGCAAAGTAATATACAGTCTTTAGCCTGAGGCACAGTGACTCTGAAAACTGCCTCTAGATTTAAAAAAAAACTGAATGCCTCTGCTCCAGCAGCTGGGACACTCTTCATCCAACCATTTCTCCCTGTCCTCTGTAACCCAAGCAATTCTTAAAGATCATAGCTAAAAGACTGAGTGCCTAATGTCTCCCAAGTGGGTACTCTCTGTTCCCCAACCCGAGAACACCTGAGCAGGGCTCCACAGTGAACGTCACAGCAGGCAACTGAGTTGAAGCCAAGCACACTTCAGACTGATTTTGAGAGTTTCATAAATACAAGCTTCTTCCAGAACCAGTCTGGAGTGTTTATCAAGGCTCCCAGATCACTTCCTCAGCAGAAAGAAGACTTTGGGGGATTTTGATGCGCGGCCTAGCATGTCTGCTCTGTCTTCACTGGCTCTTCTGTTTTTCTACCACTTTAAAACTTGTTTATTTTTACTTTGTGCATGTGAGTGTTTCCGCTTCATCTATATGTGTGTCACATGCCTAGGGTTCGAGTAGAAACCAGAAGAGCATTGGATCTGAGAGAGCTGGGGTAACAGACAGCTGGGGTCTCGAGAATAAACTCAGGTCTGCTACAAGAGCATCAAGTGCTTCTAACCACTGAGCAATTTTCTAGCCTCCTATTTGTTCTTTATTTTTTTAATTTTTGAGATTATGGTATAATGATATCATTCCTATCTCCTACAACTCCCTAACATACTCTTTCAAATTCATAACCTCTTTCTCCATTAATTGTTGTTACATGTATATGCATCTATATTCCTAACAACAACCTGCCTAGTCTGTACAATGTAATTTCTACCCATGTGTTCAGGGCAGACCGTGTGGTATTGGATGGCTCGCTGGTGCGCTCTGCCCTGGAAAGGTTATTCCTCCAGTTCTCAGCAGTCTTTACTTCCTAGAGTTCTTGCCTTTTGATTCACAATAGTCTGGTCCGTTGGTTCTCTAACTAAAATACTCATCTCTAAGATGAGAACGAGAGGCTCAGTTCCTCTGTCACTTTCTTTGCTGTGCTTGTGAAATGTCTGACAAAAGCGACTTCCGGAAGTAGGGGCTTCTTTTGCCTCACAGTACAAAGAACCAATCAGACGATTGGTCAGGGAAGGCACTGCAGCCGGAGTATCCGGTACACCTGTACCTGGTGTCTGGTCCTTTTATCTACAGTTGGGAAGCTGTGAAGAGAGGGAGTCTGATGTTCACACTGTGTTCTCCTTTATTTCCAAACTGTAGCCAAAACTCAGAATCAGCCTGCCCTACATGGAGCGTGCTTCCATGGTAATTCTAAATCCCACTAAGTAGACGACCAAGGCACCACAGAGCCTTTTAAAAATCCATACCCATACTGGAGACTCAGAGCCGTGGAACTGAGTCAGAGTACGATCAATGGGAAAAATTCAACCGGGGTTCACAAACCTACAATCCATGGGCAAGTTATAAAAAAGAATTAGCTGTCAGAAAGGAAGACTTGAGGATTCCTAATTAAAAAAAAAAATACTATTAGCATTTAAAGACTCACTTGGGTTTGAGTAAGGTAGAGACAGACAGTAGAGACAGGTAGAGGATTGAAGTAAACGACAGCTAGTCACCGATAGTCCGTGCGCTATGATGCTAACAGAGCGGACGGACTCCTCCACTTCAGGCTTCGGGAGAAAGATTCGCTACCTGTTTTCACTTTCCACTTGAAGGATCAGAAGCATAGAAAGAAAGTCGACGCACTGGCTGAGGTCACAATGCGAACCTGGTTTCAGAAGCAAGTTTTTCATACCACTCACAGGAGCAGCAGCCCCGACATGGACCCTCTGCAAGGTTCATGGCACCATGTCAAGTATCTTTCACATATTATCTCAATTTTTACAGGACTCTTATGCTGCCATGATTCATCTCCAGTTTACATGTGGTGACACTGAAGCACAGGCAGCCGAAGTGACTCTGCCAAGATCACAAAGCGCCCTGCCAGGAATGGAAAACCAGAACACACTCTGCTACTCAGAGTTCTGGCTTCGGCTGTTCTTCCCCCAGGGAACAGGAGGCTATGAGTTCTTGTTTGATGATTCCCAAGAAAATAGTTGACAGCTTCTTGGCATTATCAATTTATTACTTAAGAAAAAAAAAAAAAAAACCCTTGAAGCCTCTTTGCAATGGGAGCCCCCAGAAGACAGCCAATTAAGCAGGAGTTTAGTTGAAATTGAGAGGGGTTGTATCTCCCTCACCCCTTCTCAGAGACATTGCCCTACCAGAGACTTTCTAGCTCATCTTCCTACATAGAACAGCTGGGCTGCACCTGATTTGCTTCGGGGGACACTGGGCCCTTTCCAAGGCCCACCCTGTGTTTCTCTAAGTACTGAGTCCTTGTATAAGAATGGCTACTCGTTGACCTAATCAGGGTCCCTCAGTTCCCACACCCTCCTGTCCATTAATGTGAGCCAGATTGAAATTCCTATCATAAAACAGCTCAGATGAATGAAGGTTTAATTTAAAAATGTTCCTCCCCTGTCCACAGGAGCCTCTTTTCCATCCATCTGTCAAATATACCCACTGCTAAATTTTCAATGGATGCTAATGAGAGAATGTGCTTTTCTTCCCAGGTGTCACAATGCCCCCATTATAGCTTTGGGGGAGAGATAGGCATAAATGCTAAGGATCCCAGATACCTGGGCCAAGTTGAAAAGTTGTTTTTCAGTTGTACAGGCAACAGGGAACCATTGTGGATTCAGAGCTGAAGACTGACATGGGACCTACTTAGGAAATCAATCTGGCAGTGATGTATAGAATGACTTGGAACTGAGAGAGGAACAGTTGGTTGGTATACGATGCTGTGCAGCCAAGGGCTTGGAAGTGCTGGCATGGAACATGTGGCTTCATCAGCATGCCCCAGTCTCACTGCCGAAAGGCTGGTCAAGGAGCACATCTAGGTGGTGATGGATCTGCATCAGGGGACGGCACTTAAAATACATGCCTACCCTGAGCTGTTTTTGTCTTCAGATGCCATATTAAAGAAAAGCTTCCTTACATCTGTCATTCCCAAGCAAGTGGCCTTCCTTCTTGGAGCACTAAATCTTCTGTTTGAGATGTGAACATCCTGGGCAAGCAATTCCATTTCATAGGAATGGTGGGGCTGTTTTACCTCTTATTCCAACATGTAGCAGTGGATCCAGGCAGAATCCTTTTTACAGAGGAATCCTTTAACCATTGTCCCCTGTCCATACCCTAACCCCACCCGCATTGCTTGCAATCTCCTTGCTCATTTTGTCTGTGGTAGCATAGCAAAAGGTGGAAATAACACATCTCAGTTACTTCTCTGTTGTTGTGATAAGACACCATGACTAGGGCAACTTGTAGAAGGAATTGTTTGAGACCTATAGCCTCAGGGGGTTAGAGTCCCTGATTGAGGCATAGAGGAAGCAGATGGCAGACACTTGGAGCTGAAGCTGAGAGGTCACACTTTGAAACCCCAGCAGGAGGCAGAGAGCACACTGGGGAATCAATGGCACTTGAAACCTAGTCCTGGCCCTGGGGGGAGGGGGGAGAACACATCTCTTTGAATGAGAGTGAGTATTCACACTTCCCAGTTCTTCCCAAACAGTTCCACCAACTGTGGACAAAGCATTCAAACAAATGAGCCTGCAGGGATCATTCCTATTCAAACCACCACAAAAACATACCTTTTGTCCTTGTCCCTTGATCTTCACTATTCCCTAAGGTCTCCCTACACCAACCTAAAAACTCACTAGGGTAACATTGGACTAAGCTCCTGGCATCGTGACAATCTTGAGGGTGAATAATTAGAAGTCTTATCCCTGTGAAAGCCACTTTTCTGGTCTCTTGGTTGTGTCTTAGTATGAGCTCCAAAGTACCTGCACACTCCCGCCTGAGTAAAATGCTAATCTCACAACAAAAAAAGGACATGGGTCCTGGAATGTGTGAATCTGGGCTCCTGTGTTTATACTGTTCTATCTGGCCAAGCCAGAGTCTGAAGGATTCAGAACTTGGCAGATTGTCTCTACTCACTGTTAATGTCAAGTGCAGGGAATGACACGGGGCTAGTTGAGAAAACTGAGGTTTTAGTGATTCAGAAACAAATTGCTAAATCACAATTGATACCAGAACCTCTCTCTTACCATTACCAGAGGAAGAGCAAGTCAGCCTTTGAAACTTTCCCTCAGCCAAAGCAATGAGCCTCTCTTCCTTCTTTCACAGTTCCTTTGTATTCTCTTTCTGTTTTCCTGCTGTGTCATTTTGGTCTTTTCTCTTTTTCTTAAATTCCTGGCATCTGCCAACACCAATATCCTTTTGGAGTGTTCCCTAACTGAGCAAAGGGCAATCTCATCAGCTGCGACTTACCAGGGCTCCGAGGCAACCCCCTGCAGTATGTTCTATGCCTGTGGTTTTCTTTTCTTTCTTTCTTTCTTTTTTTTTTTAAGATTTATTTATTATATTTATATGAGTACACTGTAGCTGTTTTCAGACACACCAGAAGAGGGCATCAGTTTTTATTACAGATGGTTGTGAGCCACCATGTGGTCACTGGGAATTGAAATCAGGACCTCTGGAAGAGCAGTCAGTGGTCTTAACCACTGAGCCATCTCGTTGGAGGCCCACTGGAATCACTTACAGAGCTTATTAGCTGATAGGTGGATTCCAGCCTGGGATCTTCTGATGTAGAAGATCTGGATGGCTCCTCTTACGTCAGGTCCAAGATTTCCAGCATGGTGGCTATCATTGTCAAGGACCAGAAATCACTTATAGAGGCCATACCTCCCATGCAGCAACTAACTAAGCAAACCATACTGATGTATGTCTCCAGAATGCTTGGTTGTCTTCCCACCAGCACCACCCTAGTTCTTTCCCTTCTGCCTCTCTTGTTCCTTTCCTGTTCACTGCTAGTGAAATCACCTGTCTGAAATCCAAAGCAGACCCCCTTTGCTCTTGATTAAAACCCAGCAGTGGCTCCAACATTATCAGCAAACAAAACTTAGATACTTTAGCATACTGGGCAATGCCCACTTCAACACAAAAGAGGCAAGAGTTCCCTCCCTACCCCTCCATTCTCCTTTCCCACATTTCTCATGACAGTGAGGAGCCAGCACACCCACAACACACCTGTAGTTGCTTCTCTTGAATGCTGTCATTTTCTTATAGTTTTCATTGGTTAAAAAAATAGCATAACATTTCATGATGACATTTTCATACATAGCTCCTGTTGATCCTCTTCCCAAACCCCACCCCTGTCCTGTCTCTCAACCCAAATCCCTGCCAAATACCTTCTTCTTCTCAAGTGATCCCTGCTTTCATGTAATGTGAGTTCTACTAATCACTTCCTCACCATACCTGTGTCTCCAGCATCCTCAGCATCAGGGAAAGGCAAATCCAAGCTGCACTGAGAGTTCATCTCACTCTGGTCACACACAGTCCTATCAAGAAAAGAAGTAACCGGTGCTAGTAAGCATGTGGGGAAATACAAACCATTATACACTGCTGCTGGAGGTATAAACTGGCACAGCCTCTATGAATAACAGTGTAAAAGAGATCTATCTATGAACCAGATACATCCTGGCATACTCCAAAAGGTCTCTTAAGACCTACCTCCGAGATACTTATATACCTATTCTTATCCCTGCACTAGTTCACAGCTGGGGTCATGTTTTCTAGACTTCTTTTTCTCTCCATATATCTTTTAGAATTTTACTAATTAAAATAACCTCGTTTTCGTTTTTTTATTGAAAGATTTTTTTTTTTTTTTTTTTTTTTTTTTTTTTTTTTTTTTTTGCTATGCTAAGAAATAAACCGAAAGCCTTGAACACACTAACCAAGAGTTCAACCATCCATCACCAGGCACTCCCCATTGAAGTCTCCATGGTGATAGGCAGTCCCATGGTGCTTTCTCCAGGGAGGTCCACTCCCACAGCTCAGCATCACATGTGAACACATTATGTTGAAATTGTCTGCTTCGTGACTTCATCTGGCAGGGCATCTCTGATTTCCACTCTAGCGCCCTCCTCAGTGAATACTGGCTGAAGTGAATCTCCTCCATGAAATCCCTTCTTTATTCAGTTCTGCTGCCCACATATCCATGGTCCTCTTGACCTCCATTAAAAAAAAAAAAAAATCAAAGCCTTTCAATAAGTGCACTGTGACAACAATGTAACCAGTCAAGTGACATCTCTCAGTCACTGTAGGAACCTGATTTCGTTTTCTTATGCATCCTCAATAAATCAGGGGCTCTACTTTGTACAAGAGCAATCTTTCTCCTCCAGGAACTTGGGGAAATGGTTGACTAAAGCTGTGATATCTTAGGTGGGGAGCACTTGGTGTCAAAGAGGCTGAAAGAGATTAAGATGGCACAGCTCAAGACCAGAACCCAAATCAAATGTTATCTCCTTTACTGTCCCTGAGTCACTCTAGCTGCAGGAATCTTTGTGCCCAAAAAATTTCTATTTCTACTATTTCAAATAAACTCTGGCTAGTGTGCCCTAGTTCATGAGCTTCTGATCGCAGAGAAATTGAGTAGAGAAATCAGGCCCAGTCCTTAATGGCAAAGTATTTTTTATTCCCCTTTAAGGCTCCAGTTTGTTCATGCTGTAGCTTTTTGGGTGGGAAATTGTACCCTCAGAGAAAGAGGCTCATGGCTCCTTAGTTGCATGCAAGGTATTAATAGATGAATTTTTTCTGGTAAAATGCTAATGGGAGAGATTGATAAGATTGATTAGAAGCGACTGCGATGTCTGAAATTAAAGTTTTTAAATAGGCAAAGAATACAGTTTGAACATTAAACAGCCACCAATGATTCATGGAGTTATTTTATGTCCTTAATATACACTGCACCTATTCTCCTACAGGCATAGGCAAATGTGTATAGTTCACGTATTAAATAATAAACAGGGAGAAGAAGCACTTTAGGTATACAAAATATTATTGTCTTCATTATTGTTCCCGCAAACTCGAGCAGTCTTTACTGGAATTTCATTATTTGTTTGAAGAAGTGTGCTGAGCTTGACAATTTTCCATTATCATTCTGAACGTCTCTGTGTCAGGCAGCCAGGGACTGTAGCTGGGAGAAGGAAGAGTAATGCAGACAACTGTTTAGGAAAGAATTCTGTTTATTTTCAGAATTCCCTGGGCTGCATGTTGAATCTTTTTGGCCACTAATTGCCTGAGCCACCTCTCCTGTGCCTCCTGGTTCTGAAAGGTAGCTGCTGCTTTCTCCGCCAAGCTGCGAGGCGTTGGGAGGATGACAAGACTTTGGAGCTGTTGCCAGCAGGCACTTTTTTGATCTGTACACATCAGGTATCATGGTCCTCAGGCTCTCTGTTCTCACAGTTTACCAAGAAGTGACTGAGTGGTTGCTGGCCCTGAAGTGTTGACAGAGCCTCAACTAAAGTGTGTTAGAAAGGGCTGCTTTCTAGCTACAGTGAAACCTTTCCCTGGATCTTCCCAATGCAGGATAGTCAACCAACAGAGAGAAAGCAAGATGAATTATTCCTGACCACTGCTATTTGAGACCCTGTAGAGTTACCTTTGTTTTTAAATTTGCTTTTGACTCTGATGCTTTCAGGATGCCAAGCAAGTGCTCTGAGTTGAGCTACACATCCAGCACCTTCCTTTCTTAATGTCAAACCTGAAGTCCATGCTCTCTTCTCTGTCCATGGTCTTTCCACTTTCAAGTTCTAAGTCCTAAGGAAAGATAACGTTTCCAGGCTAGTGTTTGGTACATCTGGTTTAGAAAATGATCAGGGAGCCTGAGCCAGCAGTGCCCAGTCCATTCCTAGGGGTTTCTGAGTGCAGTCGTGTGAGTCAACTCAGAGAGGACAACTAAAACATTTGGGCTGACCTAGTTGGAATTTGGCAGATGTGACCATTCCAAAGGCAATGAAAGGATATTAAAAAATAATGACTCCAATTAGAAAGTCTTACTTTGTTAATTCAAATTTTTATTAACTTCATTAGCTTTAAAGTTTCTTTTTTTTTTCTCTTGATACTAATGCTATTGGGTTGAAAGACCCTAGAGTCTTCAGTGCAGTAAGACACCTGAGCCTCACAGCAGCCGACACACAGGTTTGTCTGCAGGCTATCTTGCTTTGACCATATCTTACTTAGGGTTTCTACTGCTGTGAAGAAACACCATAACCAAAAGCAATATGAGGAGGAAAGGATTTGCTTCAGCTTACAGCTCTCAGGTCACATTCTATGACTGAGGAAAGTCAGGGCAGAAGCAAGAACCAAAGCAGAGGCCATGGCAGAACACTGGTTATTGGCTTCCCCTACATGGACTTTTTATATAACTCAGGACCACCAGTCATTGTCCTCCATGGCTAGGCTGACCCACACCATTAATAAATATGCCTCACAGACTTGTCTCATAGGCAAATCTGATGGGGAATTATCTCAATTTTGATTCCCTCTTCCCAAATGACTCTATCTCATGTCAACTGGCCAAAAAATAAATAAACTAATTAAAAAAGATCACAAAGTGTATATTAACGTTATATACATGGGAAAAGGAGAAGAAAAGAATGCATGGTTGGATGACCATTAGTTAAAAGATTTGCTGCCTTCCAAAACTCAGAGACATTGGAGAAACATGATGATCAGTCCAAATTGTTCACTTGGCTCATTTGAGTCAACTACGAGACCGGCAAGCCACACTTCTAGGTGTAACCGTGATGGGATTCTAGACAGAATTAATTAAGAGGGGGCACCATGCTGCATGTTGAAGGTATCGTCCCCAGCATAAGCTGGGGGGTCCAGATGGGATAGATATGGAAGAAAGAAAGACCTAGTTAAGCACCGGCACTTTCTCTGCTTCCTGATTGGTCGCTGCGCCCGTTACTTCTCTCTGAGCTGTGACAATATGGCTAAAAAGAAGTGACTTAAGGACTGAAGAGTTTGCTTTTGGTTTATGGTTCGAGAAGGTGCGCAGTCCACCAAGTCAGAAGAATGAGCATGGGAGACATCTGTTCACAAGTTGTCCACAATCAGGAACAGTGAGCAGACAGGAAAGGATGTGGGACCAGTTATAGGCCATCAAGCCTGACTAGGGGTAGTCACCCACTTCCTCCAATGAGGCTCCATCTCCCCAAAGATTTTACAACCTGCCAATTCGGCAGCACCAGCTGTGGGCCCAGTGTTTGAACACGTGACCCCGTGCAGGACATTTCACCTTCAAACCACAGCAGCCGGGAAGGGAACAGAAGCTTCTTTCACCACACAAACTGTCACAAACTCAATCCTCCGAAACAGTCAGCGAAATCCCCTGCTTTAGGCTGTATTCTCAAGCATTTATCACAGCAAGCAAAACAACCCACGTAGGACAAGGAAGAATTCGATTGTTTATGGTTACTACAGCCCACAATCCCCTTTCTGTCCGTTTTCAGTCCTAAAACATAATATACGTCAACAATGATCATAATAGCTATAATTTACAGAGCACTCATGCTGGGCTACTCATTTTATATGCATTAATCTTACTAAAATTATACAGTAATCCTGAGGAAGTACACTGTAGTTCCACTTTACTTGAAAAGTTTTTTCTATACCCAAGAAACAGAAGAGTTGAGTAACTTGCTCCAGATTGCAGACTTTATAGGAGAATAAGAAATGTCTGATTCCAGGTCTTCTCACCAAATAGAAATGAACAGTGTTTTCCTAGCTCTGTGTAGTTCCCTGCTGTGGCTCTGGTGGGGGTGGGGAATGCAAGAATTTGGATCCTTCCGGTATGAGCAAGCAGGGAAGCTGGTTAAGTCTCCAGCCTCAGGGCCATCAATGATGTGTCTTCTGCTCACTGCTCACAAGGCATAGGAAATATCCCATTAGGGCGTGGCATCCTCTAAGGCTTCTAAAGAGCCTTACATTCTAGCATCCACACACTTCTATAACTGCTCCCTTTTTATACTAGGATTGGTCTCCTGCCAAAAAAACAAATGGCAGAAGTGTCGTTACCGCTCAGATAGATTGTAAAGGCCTATGGCTTTTACCTGGATTGTTCTCATATACATTTATATATGCATATACATGTGTATATGTATGTATGTATATATGTATGTACTTACGTATATATATACATATACATATATATGCATGTGTATATACATATATATATATATATATATATATATATATATATATATATATTAAACATACCAATACACACTCCCACCCCCTACCCACACACACATATATACTCTCAGTTGTAAGGTCTGTGGCAAGCCAGATGCCATGGCGTGAGGACACTGGGGCAAGCTATAGAGTCACTGTCATGAAGAGGAACAGAAGCCTGCAGCTACCAGCTGGTAAGGGACTGAAGCAGACCAACAGGCCAGAGAACCAGCTTGGAAGCAGATTCTCCAGCTCAAGTCCAGCTCTGAAGTGACTGCAGCCTGGCACTAGCTAACCATTCCTAGATTCCTAACTCCCAGGGATAGTATGAGGTCATCTATAATGATTTAAGGTGCTGACTTTCTGGGATAGCTAGTTATTTGGTACTGCATAGCTAATTTCAAGGTGAGGAGAGACAGTATTCGTTGTCTGCACCTCAGCAATCTCCTAGGTGACTCTAGATCCAGCCAAGCAAACAGTTAGAATTAATCACTGTCAGGATACAGTGGGCTTTCTTCCAGCCCAGCTATTTCCTGCATGCTCTGCTCAGCCCAGAGACTCCTAGCAGGAAGTTCTTGTTGGTATTTTATAACTGTGACATACTACCCTAGAAAGCAGCTTTACTGTGACTCATGGTTTGGGGAATTTCCATCCATGGTCAGTTCTCACCATTACTATGGGTCTGAGGTAAGGCAGAGAGAAAACTTCATGGTGGCAGGAGTGTGTGGCTGGGAACATTACCCACTTGGTGGCACACAGGAAACAGGAAGACCAAAAAGGGTCTAGGTATGAGATATGCTTTAATGTCACAATGTCATTGCACTTTGCTCCTCCCCACTGTCCTCCTCATCTTTCCCCAAGGTTTGGTCCTCTTCTTGCCCTCAAATACCCTTTTCTGTTTTCTTGTCCTGTGTGTGTGTGTGTGTGTGTGTGTGTGTGTGTGTGTGTGTGTGTTTGCGCGCACACGCATGCGCGAGTGCATGCGCATGTGTGTATATGAGAGAGAGCACATGTTATATGTGTAGGGTGCAATTGTGTGCATGAAGAGATCAGAGGGGAGTTTCCATGAGCCAGTTCTTACACTACTTTGTTTTGAGGCAGGCTATTTCCTGGTCTTCCTGCCACGTCATTGTCATTTTCACTCCAGGATAGCTGGCCTGGTGGCTCTGGGAGATGTTCCAGCCATTGACTTCCTCTGGCCACAGGAGCACTAAGATTACAACTGCATCCACCGTCCTGTGTGGGTTCCAGGGATCCAACCTCAGATGGTCTGGCTCTTGTGGTGACCACTTTTACCCAATGAGCCGTCTCCTTGGCCTGATTTCATTTTTCTTTACAGCTGAGTAAAATCTATTTTCTTTATTCATTCCTCTCTTGATAGGCACCTGGACTGGTTCCCTTTCCTAGCTATTGTGGAGTCTGCAGAATACATGTGCATGGGCAAATTTCTTTGTGGTCTCTGACTGAGACGCCTCAGCTATTTACCCAGTAGTGACAAAAGTTCTATTTCTAGCTTTTTTGAGGAACTTCCTTTCCTTTCCTTTTGAAAGACACTGATCTACTAGCCCCTCTGCTTCCTTTAGCTGCCCCCTTCCTTGATCTGCAGTACCCCATTGCTTATCTCTCAAGGCCCCCATCTCTGCTCATGTCTGAGCAGAGCCTGCTGGAGTTGTACAGCAATGAGTAGGGAGCACATAGAGAGCTGTCCAGCTGAGCTCAGAGTGCACTGCTGCCTATGCCTTTACCCAAGGCCTTGGGTCAGCAAACTGACCTGCATGAGAAACAGCTGACAATGGGCTGTCATTAAAACTGTGTGAACTCTAGCCTAAGTCCAGACCAGGAGCCTTAGAGAAGAGGGGAAACTATGTCCTGCTCTTGGAAGGCCAGGCACCTCTGGGTAGGATGTTAGCACTCAGGTGACATTACTTCCCTTCTCCTGGAAGGAGAGCCATCAGAGGCCTACAGGAAGAGGTCATTGCTATTGTGTTCACTCTCATGACTCCACTCACTCCAGGCTTGAAATGCCAGGGTATCCTTCCAAGAGACCCCTGCTCTTGCCACCACAGCTCGAATGCTTCTCACCACCATGCCTTCTTCAACCTTCTTTCCTTGGTATTTCTTGTTATGGATCCAGGGTCACAACAACGAGAAAAGCAACTAATTCTCCCCCTCCCCTGATTCTGAGCACAACACAAGTTAGAACTGTAGCCTTTCTTCCTCTTTTGGAAAATTATAGGCATTAAAGGAAGAAGCCCAGATTATACTTTGATTTGTCTAAGCTAAATTCAGCTACTTTATCCCCTAAACTTGACAAATCATTTCAGATCACAGAACACTACTTTGAGAAACAGGAGGGATTTGCTATTACTGTCTTTGTTTTAGAAAATTCATGATGAAGGAATTTTCTATCTATATTGAACAAGATAGAGAAGCTTGATCAAGAGCCATCACAGAAATCCAGAGGGTATCTCCCGCTGACATCTTCTGATGCCTGGAAACCAGTTGCATCTCTCTTACCCCAGAATCATTGACTTTGTTACCATTGTTTTCTGCCAAGTTCCTCCTCCAGTTCAGTTTGTCACTTGTTATTCTTTGGGGCTACACTGTTGAATCTAAATGTCCTGTGAAATATCTTCACAAAGAACAGGCTATGACTTGGCTTTGAAACAAAAACCTCTTGTGTTTATACAGAAATACACAGACACTCAATGGTGCTGGTGAAAATTGATAACTTGGAAGCACATGTTTGATACATGGTGACCATAAGTCTTTTCTTTCCTGCAAAGCAGTAAGGGGCATAATGAGGGAAGGTCCCTAATAGTAGACCAGCTTTGCTGTGTCACAGATCTATGGACAAAATCTCACATATACCAGCAAGAAAACACCATCTTCAAAGCTGGTAGAAAGATGTCAACAGTTTAAGAGAAAACCCCAAAGAAAATTGTTCCAGAAATTTCATATCTTGATCCTCCCAGTGGCACAGAAGTTGACATTATGTACAAAAACATAGATGTTGATAACTCTGAGTTGAAAACAACTTGAAAAAAAAATGAAACTCCCTTTGTAGCAGATTTAGGAATTCTGCTTTTTGATGCAGGCAGATGGATACTGTAAAATATTATGTGTAAATAAACTCAAAGTGTCTTTTTTAAAGCTTTGAATAAAAATTTAGTATGGGCCAGTGAGATAGTTCAACAGGTAAAAGTGCTTGCTGCTAAACCCAACAAGCTAAGTTCAGTCCCTGGAACCAATATGGTGAGAGAAAAGAACTAATTCCAGTAGTTTGTCCTCTGCTTATAGGCATCTGTATATTCCTATATGTATATAAGTATACATATACAGTGTCACACACACACACACACACAAAGTCAATGTAATAAAATGTTTAAACTAATTTAATAGTACATGGTGCCACCACAATGTAATTAGCAGTATTTTTTCCTGGTGCATAATTTATGCCACGTTAGATTTGATGCAACATGATATATCATGTATATGTTATAGCCTTTATTTTCAAAGACATATTTATTTACTTTATATGTCTGAGTGTTTGTGCTGCCTGCATGTATGTCTGTGTACTATGTGTATGCCTGGTGTCTGAGGAGATTAAAAAGGACATCAGATCTCCTGGAATTTGAGTTATGGATGGCTGCCAGCCATCATATGGATGCTGAGAATCAAACCCAGGTTCTCTGCAAGAACAAGTGCTCTTAACTGGTGAGCCATTTCTCCAGCTCCAGTATCTTACATTTTTTTTTTATCACTTCTATTTTATCTCATTTATTTATTTGATAAAATGTTCAGATTCTTTTTGGGTTTTTTATTAAAATTTTTCATATTTTTTGGTCATTTCCCCTACCCCAACTCCTCCCAGATCCTTCCCATCTTCCTACCCACCCATCTTTATGCTCGCTCTGTCTGTCTCTCTCTCTCTCTGATTAAAAAGCACAGAAGTGAAACTTATCACAAACAAAGACAAATAAAAATGCTAAAACAAAACAAGAAATACTCACTCATCATTTAAATCTCACAAGCACCATGAATAGTCTGGGAAACCAGAGCTAAAGCTGGTGATAGTTAACCCAGGACCAACGTGGGGCATTTCAATGGCTGTGAAATGGCATTTTCTATAGAGTTCATAATGAAATCCTAAGATTTTTTTAACTTAAGTGGATGGACTATAACGTTTAAATGGTAAAACCCAAGGTGTCTTATGACAGAGTACTGCCACATGCTGAAAGCCAGAAAGGATGGCTTCAGCAGGTTAGAATTGTGTGACAGCTGGCATGTGCTCACTGAGGTCCATGCACTGGAAATAAACCCAACTGTAACAGTGTTAGGAGGTGGGCTTGAACAAGAGGAGCTTAGTCCACACACAACAAAAGATTCACTCCAGCAGACCCACCTGCACACCACAGATTCACACCTCCACACCACAGATTCACACCAGCAGACCCACATACAAACCAGACTTATACTTTCACACCACAGATTCATACCTTCACACCACAGATTCACACCAGCAGTCCTACCTACACACCACAGGTTCATACTTTCACATCACAGATGAACACTGGTAGACCCACCTACAGACCATAGATTCACACTGGTAGACCCACCTACAGACCATAGATTCACACTGGTAGACCCACATACAGACCATAGATTCACACTGGTAGACCCACATACAGACCATAGATTCACACTGGTAGACCCACATAGTCTGACCTTATTTTGTGTTTAGCTTTGTTCTCAAAGGGTACTTGGAACATTGATCCTGAAGGATGTTAAGGCAGGCCAGGTAGACAGAGAGTCACATGCCTAGTGACATAACTAAAGGCAGTCACAGTGGTGGTTAAGGCCTGCACTACTCAATATGGTAGTCACAAGTAATGGCTTGTGAATGGCTACAGGGATTAAAACCTAATATTTCAGATAAACTAGACTTATCTAAAATAGTAGTACCACCTATAGCTGCTGGCTGTCTTTCTGGATACCAAACTAGAATATGTCCATTTCTGCAGAATTTTCTCACAGGCAGCATTGCTTGAGAAAAGACTGGTTACATGGTTAAGAACATGTTCTGTTGCCCACAGGACCCAAACTCGGTTTCCAGCACCCATGTCAGATGACTCACAGATGCCTGTAACTCCAGTTTCAGGTCATCTGATGCCCTCTTGTGGTCTCCATAGGTACCTGCAATCACGTGCATACACACTAAAATGTTTTAAGAGTCCCTAAAATGCTTTCTACCCATGAAAAGTTTGACAGACCATCATAAACAGGCTTGTGGAGTTCCTGCCATCAGTTGGGAAGTATTTTTGGCTTCCTGGCAACAGAATAGTTGCTAGGAAACAGTGTAATGAGCTCTGTCCTGTGACAGCATGGATTTTGGTTTTAGGTCTCCGACTGGAACACTAATCCGGGCAACTTGCTTGAGTATGACATTTCCCCTGCCCCTGCCTCAGTTTCTTCATCTTTAAATGTACAGGGTGCAGCTAGGCGTCTGAACCATCCACAGCTCTGATGCTACAAGACTCTAGTGAACAACTAGTAAACACGTCTTAGCTCCATGGCATCTTCTGTTTCACAGCTCTGACGGAGCTAATATGAAGAAGAATGAAGCCACAGTAAAAAAAAAAAAAGTATCAGCAACAAGTGAGGACCTTAGTCCTTCACAGTGTGCTCTAGCAAGCACAGAGGTCTCTACCTCCAACCTCGCCCAGATGGGCCCATGCATTTGTGAATGGCTGTCATCACTTTGTAAATATCAATCTTTGGATGCTGACTTTCCAGAAAGACACCTGGCGTTCTCATCATTATTTCTCCAATGTCTGGTGCATAGACTTTTTCAAAGCACTTGTGACCATATGAATGAATCAGTTCTTCACCACAAAGTTTCAATCCCAAATGCGTCTAGTACAAACTCCTTCTCTCTCCCTCTATCGCTCTCTTTCTATCCCTCTCTCCCTCTGCCTCTCCCTTCTTCCTTCCTTCCCTCCCTCCTTCCCTCCTTCCACAAATCCCCACCTATATCTCCTTATGCTGGAGTTTGATATGTGGAATGGTGTGTCCGTAGGCTGATCCTTTACATTGTTCCTTTCATTACAATCTAAGGCATCTTCTCCATTTAGCATCCTCTGAATCTTACTTTCCCTTTCCCTTGTCAATGTAGCTACAAGGCTTCAGTGCTCACTGTTGTTTTGAGAAACTTTTTTCAGGGCGCTAGGGCCCTCTGAAGCCCAAAGCTACCCCTCCTTTATACAAAGATCCTCAGGTCTCTAAATTAGTCCCTGTCGCTGCATTAGGCTTTCTTCTTGTTCTAGTTTATTCTTGGGAGTAGGGATGCCTAGCCTACCATAGGCATAAAGTCTAAGATCACCTTTCTGGGACCCAGGCTCGCTGTGATGCCTCACTCCAGTTGTTCTGCAAAATCTCCCAATGAAGGAGGCTTACCAGATCAGAGAACAGCTGCCATTTCACAGGTGGCATTTCAGGCCATTTACTGAAATGTGATCACTTGGAATCGAAAAGAGAAGTCCATAGTCCTCCCCTGGAGAGTAATATTTAATTCATGAATCACTTATTTATCAATGCATGGCTTGATACTGTAGAGGATTCCATGGTAAACAGGAGATATATCTATCTGCCTTAAGATAGAGTAGTCTAATAGAAGTGAACCCACAGACAGGAATTATAGGATAGGAAGTGACACTGAAGATGGAATTCAACTTGTTAAGAAATCCCAGAGGACCAGAAGCACTACCCACTTGTCGAGCCAGGAAAGTTTTATCATTCAGTCCTGTGCTTTAATGGAGGGTTGGATTTCAACTTGATCTGATCAGAATAACAAGGTAACATTCTAAGTCAAGTCATGATCACTTGAAGGCAGCGGTGACATTTCCTTACTTGGCCAGCCCACAAGTATGGTGAGAAACTGGAGAGGGGAAGTTGACAGAGTTTGCATTTTCCTGAAAGCCAATTCACAGCTATATTTGTGGGAAATGGTGATGTCCTGGTGACATTTTACCACAGAGTAACCTGACATATGATTTCAGAATAGCTGGAAAGTTTTGCTGAAAGAATTGGAGAAATAAAAGATTGGCCATAGTAGTCAGATTGTCCTAAATAACAAGACAAACCCCAAATCTCAGAGCCTCAAACATACATGGTCTACTCTCATGCACATAGATGTCCACATCACATTGGCTAGGGCCCTGACAGCTCATCAGGGACCCCACTGGTGCAGATTCTATTCTTTGGGAGAACATTCATCTTTAACAGAGGAGTTAGAGAGAAAAGATGCACTTCTGCTCACATTTGATTGGCCAGAGCCAGGTGTTGGAGCAGGAATGGCAGGGCCACAGCATCTCCTGCAGGAGAACCTAATTGAAGACTGCCTGAGAGACCGAGAATTGCTGGCACAGACAATGCCAGCCAATCAGGAACTGCTATTTAGAAGAAATGCTTTCTTGGGACCAATGGGCCACGGGTAGAGGGTATTAAAGGAGCTTGTAGCAACGTTCGGATGAGATTGCTGCAGTGTTTCTCACCTGCTCCTGGAGTCTGTGTCTTGACTCCATGCCACCTTACCTCCAACCCGCAGGGGCAGGGTACAGACAACAAGGTGTGAAGGGAAGAGTGCAGGAGAGATGATACTTGCGAGGTAAGTCAGGAGGCAGGTGGTGCTGCAGAGAGCAGAAACATCAAGCCCTGGGTAGAATCTCAAGTATACAAAAGGGAAGGGGAGGACTTGGCAGCTAACAGAGAGGGTGGTAAGATTTGGATGGAGGGGACTAAGGCCAGAGAGAACGAGGGCTGAAGCTGCCACTGGCTGTAGATTTTCAGACTAAAGAATACATTACCTCATTTTGCTTCAGGCTCCCTCTTTTGTAAAATGAGAGTGACACCTAACTTACAGGGTTGTCGTGGGGATTAATTAGAGACAGTTTCTGTGAAGCATTTAAGGCTCTTAAAGAAGGCACTTTAAATACAAAATAATATCTATTAAAGTTGGCTTATTTGTGAAAAAAATGATGCAGCCTACAAGCAGGGAGAGTTTTCTCTTCTCACTTAAACTTCTCTAGAAACACAGAGGCACCGACATGTGCCTCTCTTAGGTGGTTCTAAACCAAAGCTACTCAATGAGGATTATCAACACAATTAAACATCGTCCAGAGGGGATGCTTAAAATCCGATTGACAGTGTCCTTTGCCTTACACTTACTTTTCATTTTCATGAGTTCCCATTTATTAACTGTTGATCGTAGTACCTGTGCTATCAGCGTTCTGTTCAGAAAGTCCTGTACTGCACCAATGCATTCAAAACTATTTTCCGTTTGTTCTCTTCTATCAGGTTCATTGTGTCTGGTTTTATGTTGAGGTCTTTAAGCCATTTTTACTTGAGTGATGAATATAAATTTATTTGCATTCTTCTACATGAAGACACTCAGTTTGACTAGCACCATTTGTTGAAGATGCTGTCTTTTCTTCAGCATGTATTTCTAAACTATCAAAAATCAGGCACCCACATGTGTGTGGAATTGTGTCTAGGTCTCCAATTAAATTCTACTGATTGATGTGTCCATTTTTGTGCCATACCATGTGGTTTTATTATTATAGTTCTGTAGTACAACTTATAAATCAGGAATGATAAGACTTCCAATAGTTCTTTTATCGTTCAGAGTTGTTTTAGCTCTCTTGGGTTTTTGGTTTTCCCATATAAAGTTGCAAACATTTCTTTCAAAGTCTGTAAAAAATGTGTTAGAATTTTGATGGAAATTGCATAGAATCTGTAGCTTGCTTTTGGTAGGATAGCCATTTTTACTATGTTAAGTCTACCAAGGCATGTGCATGAGAGATCTTTCCATCTTCTGATATCTTTGTCAGGTTTCTTTTTTTTCAAAGACTTGAGGTTTTTATCATACAAATATTTCTCTTGCCTGGTTAGAGTTACCCCAATGTATTTTTAGATTATATGAGGCTATTGTGAGGGGCATTGTTTTCCTGACTTCATTCTCATTCTGTTTATCATTTGTGTATAGGAGGGCTACTGATTTTTTTTAGATTATCTTGTATTCAGTCACTTTGCTGAAATTGTTAATTAGTTATAGAAGTTTCCTGGTGGAGTTTTTCAGGGTCACATATGAGCACTACCATATTATCTGCAAACAATAACATTTGATTTTTTTCTTTCCAATGTATATCCTCTTGATCTGCTTCAATTGTCCCATTGTTTTAGCTAACTCCAAGTATTATTGAATAGCTCTAGAGAGAGTGGACAACCTTGTCTTGTTCCTGATTTTAGTGGAATTGCTTTGAGCTTCTTTCCATTTAATTTGATGTTGGTTATGAGCTTGATATAAAATTCCTTTATTATGTTTATGTATATGCTCTGTACCACTAGTATCTCCAAGACTTTTATTTTTATTCTAAAGGGGTGTTGATTTTTTGTCAAAGGTCATTTCTGCATCTAATGAGATGAACATGTTTTTTTTTTCTTTCAGTTTGTTTATATGATGGATGACATTCATGGATTTTTGTATATTGAACCATCCCTGCATCCCTGGGATGACACCTACTTGATTATAGTGGATGATGTTTTTGATGTGTTCTTGGATTCAGTTGGTGATTATTTTATTGAGTATTTTTACATCAGTTTTTGTGTATCTCTTATGTCCCTCTCTTCATTTCTGATTTGAAAATTTGGATACTCTTTTGGTTGGTTTGGATAAGGGTTTGTCTCTCATGTTGATTTTCCCACAGAACCAACTCTTTTCCCATTGATTCTTTGTATTGTTCTATGAGTTCCTATTGTTTTGATTTCAGTCCTCAGTTTAATTATTTCTTACCTCTTGAGTTTGATTGCTTCTTTTATTCTAGAACTTTCAGATGTGCTGTTAAGTTGCTGGCATAAGATCTAATTTTTTTTTAATGTATACTTTAGTACTATGAACTTTCATCTTAACACTGTTTTCATTGTGGTCCATAAGTTTTTGTATGTGTATTCCTTTTCACTGAACTCTACAAAGTCTTTTTTTTCTTTACTTCTGTTGTGACACATTTTCATTTAACAGAAAGTTGTTTTGTTTGCAAGATTTCCTTTGTTGTTGTTATCTAGCTTAAATTCATACTGATTTGATAGAACACAGGTAGTTATTTGAATTTTCTTGTATCTGTTGAGACTGTCTTTGTGTCTGAATATGTGGTCAATTTTGAAATAAGTTCCATGAGACTCAGAGAAGATATATTCTTTTGTGTTTGGGTGAAATGTAACATCTGTAAATATCTGTTAGATTCATTTGGTTTATAATATGTGCTAGCTCTACAATTTCTTTGGGATTTGGGGTTTGTTGTTGTTGTTTGTTTGTTTCTGATTTTGGTTTGGGGTTGGTTTTTTGTTTGTTTTTGTTTTTGTTTGGTTGACTTGTCCATTGGTAAGAGTAGGGTATTGAAGTCTCTCACTATCACTGTTTTGGGGTCAACATGTGATTTAAGTTGTAATAATGTTTCTTTTGCAAACTTGGGTGACCTTGTGTTTGGAACATAGATGTTAAAAGTCGAAATGGCATCTTAGTGAATTTTTTTCTTTAACGAGTATATAATATTCTTCCACTAATCAACTAACTATGATTAGTTTTGATTGGTTTGACGCTTATTTTGTTGGCTATTAAAAATGGCTACACCAGCTTGCTTCTTAGGTCCATTTGCTTGCTTTTTTGAACCCTTTTCCCTGTGTTATAATAATGTTTTTGTATACTGTGTAAAAATTATCTTTGTATTAATTTAGTGATGATTTTGATACCCGCAGAGAGTTGATCACTGACCAGACTTTGGTATTGTTATTTTTATGAAGCGTCACCTGTCTCAGTGTTTTGTAAAGAGCCTGATGGTTGATAAAAAGCTGATCAGCCAATTAGCTGGGCAGAGGAAATAGGAAGGCTTGACTTCCAATCCCAGCCAAAGGTCCCAGGGAGAGAAATGTAGGAGAACAACCACAAGGAGAAGTAGAGAGACTACTTGAAAAGACCAGGAGGATGTGCCATGAAGTCATGATGAGAGATGAAACATGAAGACATATATGAACCAGAGAGAGCCAGGGTAAGACCAGACTGGCAAGTAATGGGGCTTTTGTCTTTTATTAACAGTCTTAGAGATTAGAATAGCTCAGAACCTGTCCACCCTAGCTTACAGCTTGTCAATTAACTTAATAGGTCTCTGTAGTAATTATCTGGGAGATAAAATGGGAACAGATAAGATTTTTACGTATAAATTAATGTCTACAACACTGAGGTAATGATTATCTTTGAGGCTGAGGTATATTTCTTGAAAGCAAAAGAAGGATGAATCCTGTTTCCACATCTGTTCTGTTACTCTGTGTCTTTTTATTGGGTAATTGAGACCATTGATATTGAGAGATATCAATGACCAATGACTTTTGATTCCTGTTATTTTGTTGTTGATGGTAGGGTATGTATGTATGTGTGTAGTTATTTCTTATCTGATATTGAGAGATATCGATGACCAATGATTGTTGATACTTGTTATTTTGTTGTTATTGTTGTTGATGATGGTAGTGTGTGTGTGTGTGTGTGTGTTTATTTCTTATCTTAATGTTCCTGGTATGAGATTATTTATTCCCCTCATTTTCATGGGTGTAGTTAATCTCCTTAGGCTGGAAGGGTTTTGTTGTTGCTTTTCTAGGAAGCACTTCTGAATTTATAGATAGGTATGATTTAAACTTGACTTTAGCATGGGATACCTATGGTGATTGAAAGGTTTGCTGTATATAGTAGTCTGGTCTGATATCTGTGATTTCTTAGAGTGTGCAGCGTATCTATCTAGGCCATTCTGGCTTTTAGAGTCTCTATGGAGAAGTCAGGAGTAAATACATACATATATATATATATATATATATATATATATATATATATATTAATTACTTGGTCTTTTCTTCTTTCAGCTTTGAATATTTTTCTTCATTCTATGATGAGTGTTTTGATTATTATGTGGTGAGGGGACTTTCTTTTCTGATCAAATCTAGTGTTTTATATGTTTCCTGTACATTTATAGGCGTTTCCTTCTTTAGGGTAGAAATATTTTCTTTTATCATTTTGTTGAAAATATTTTCTGGTCCTTTGAGATGGGATTCTTCTCCTTTCTCTATTCCTATTACTCTTAGGTTTGGTCTTTTCACAGTGTCCCAGATTTCTTTGGTGTTTTGTGTCAGGAGTTTTTTTAGATTTAATATTTTCTTTGACTCATGTATCTATCAGTTTTTTAAATCATATCTTCAATGCCTCGGATTCTCACTTCTACTTCCTATATTTTGTTGGTGAAGCTTTCCTCTGGAGCTCTTATTTAATTACTAAAATTTTCATTTTCAGAATTCTCTCATTTTGTGCTTTCTTTATTATTGATTCTATTTCCATTTTCAGGTCTTGAACAGTTGTATTCATTTACTTCAAGTGTTTGTGATTTGGGGATTTTTTTAAAAAATAAATTTATTCATTTATTTCTTTCATTTTTTTCTTTGTGTTTTCCTGGCTTTTAAAAAAAAGTATTTGTTTACTTTCTCACAATGTTTTTTGTGTTTTTCTGGATATCTTTAAGGGATTTATTAACTTCTTCTTTAAGGACCTCTATCATATTTATTTAGTTGGTCTTTATCTCTTTCTTATGCTTCAGCTACAACTGCTGTAATAGGATATCTGGGCTCTAGTAGATACGTATTGCCCTGGTTGATATTGTGTTTTTACAATGGTGTCTAGGCATCTGGGTTTGAGATAATGATAGGCCTAGGTGTTTGATTTCTGGATTTGTTTTTGTTGGGTGAGTATTCTGTTCCTTGGATTCTGTTTTTCTCCCTAGATTTTTGTTGAATGCAACAGTCCTGTGTTGCCTGTTTTCCAAGCCTGCTCAGCTGATATCTTCACAGGGAATGCCTGCTGGTATTGAAGGCTGAGGTACTGGAATGAATTGGAAAAGGAAGGTTGGAAGAGAAAGCCTTTGTGATCCCTTGGGGGTGGGGTCAAAGGGGAAAGGGAGACCAGATCAGATTTTCTGCCAGGGAGCCAGGTATGAAACTAGGGCTATTGAATCTCAGAAGCAGTATGAGAGGTGTACCTCTGACTTCAGACTACTTGTTGCTCTGGGAGGAGAGGCCCTAGATTAGCAGGAGTGCCACTTGGGGGTGGAGTGTGAAACAAATCAACAATTTGGGAGAGGAAAGTTAGAGGAAAGATCTGTGGGATGCATGGGAGATGGGAGCAGGGAAGGCAGCCACGGGTGTTTTACTGAAGAGCTGGGAATAAGACTGGGGGATTGGATCTATGGGAACAGAGAAAGAAGAGGTCTCAGGCAGCCTACCTGGTTTCCTGAAGCTCATTAATTATCAATTAAAATGAATTAACAAAAATGTTTAATGACAGGATAATCTTACTTTCTACGTTGTAACAAAGGTAATTCTGAGTCATCAGCTCAGCAAACGCTGAACAGCTCATTGCTACTGTTCGTTAGCTTTACATTTACGTTAGAGGTTTCATCGTTCTCCCAACGGATGCTTGGCATTCTCCCAGGAAAAGGGCTCACATACTTTTCTATGTAGGGATTTCTTGTATCATTTCTAAATTGAATTTGAAACCTGAATGATTCCAAGAACCACTTACTTAGATTCCAGTAAACAACAACAATGAAAAGATGTCATAGAATATTATGCTTAGAATCGATTGATTATTAAACAAGAATCTCATTGCCAGGGATGGCATACTGCCTCTTACATTGTTATTCAGAATATTCTAAAGACTCCCCAAACAATATAAATAATTACTATTTCTCTTGGTATCTGCCCTGAAGATCCAAATGATAAAAACCATCTTTTTGGAGACACTACATACCTTGGTTACAAAATACAGAAATCAGCCTGAAACTGACCCGGAAGCTTCCTTCCTGCTGCCCACCTCCATAGTGCCACAAGCTGGCATGCAGTCAGCTAGAAGAGAAACATTAGCAATAAACTTTTATAGCTGTAAACTTCGCATGCTACAATATAAGACATGCCACTGGTGCAATAGTAGCTCAGCTGTTATAGGGGTAACCAACTGCTTTCTGATTGGCTCTACGGTTCTTTCCACAGGAAAGAGTTCATGACTGATTCTGTAGACCAGGTAAAGGCTAATGTCTAGGTAATCTCAGACTCCATTGTCAAACACACACACACACATATATGTGTGTGTGTGTGTGTGTGTGTGTGTGTGTGTGTGTGTATCCATATATACATACCCATGGAATAGCATTGCTCTCAGCCTTGGTCAGAGAAGTTTTCTTTGCAACAAGTGTCAGTTAATATGAACATATGGGCAGCCAAGGTGCAGAACATGTGACTGTTGCATGTTGTTCCTTATACAGTACACCTGTATAATTCTCTCTAAGATTCAAGGAACATTATGGGAAAGTAGGGCAAAAGAATATAAGAATCATATTGGGGGTGGCTATAAAAGTGTCTTATGGGAATGATGTAGCTGTGGCAACCATGAACTCACAGCAGTTGTAGTTTCCTGCACAGGACTTAGCCCATCAATAACAGTAATAGATGGGGAAGACTCTTCCCAGAACTATTGACAGTTGGGGGTTCTAAGAGAAGAGGAAATCATCATCTTCCACGGTGTAGCCACCGGAGAGTTGCCCATGGTCCAGTGGTCAACTTCAAGTCAGGCTCTTTGTGTCTGTGATTAAACCCAGAGGGCTTAAAACCACAATCAGAATGAAAAGGCATGAAACAAAGATGGGGGCTTATTGGGAGAAGCAGGGGGTTGTGAGAATGGAAATGGGGTAAAGGACAGTGGACTGGTAAGTGGGGCCAGATATATTACATTTGTGTATGAG
The DNA here is from genome assembly GCF_011762505.2 of Arvicanthis niloticus. NCBI lineage: Eukaryota > Metazoa > Chordata > Mammalia > Rodentia > Muridae > Arvicanthis > Arvicanthis niloticus. The sequence goes on along the minus strand of NC_047666.1, from coordinate 72,555,707 downwards.
ATTGTCAAATTCTAAAGTAATAAAAACATCTGTTAATAAACCATCTAAGGACTGGGATGTGTTTCAATGGCAGAACACTTTACTTAAAGGTACTGGACCTTTGAAACAATCTTCATGGACACAAAAATAAAGCAAAACCCACCAAGAGGAGTTTTTCTGTCACAACACCTCTGTAATCCAGTAATATTCAGACATTAACTACATTAGATATTTGATCCCTTCTCTTTCCGCTTCTTGGGATTTCTGAACTATGTCCAAATCCCCAGGATTTATCCACTCATGTCACTTTAACACAAATACCATAAACCCTGTGGCTGAGGGATGGGACACACTGATGTCTTACACTAAAAAGAGATGGAAGGGGAAGGAACAGGATCAAGGCACTGACTGGCAGGTTCAATGTATAGCAGAAATCCAATTCTCATTGACAGCACCTTCTTTAAAAGTTTATTTATTTAATGCATATGGTGTTTTGCCTGCATGTATGTCTGTGCACTTCATGTGTGCCTAGTACCCTTGGAGGCCAGCAGAAAATAAAAGATCTCCAGGACTGGAGTGATGGGTGATGATGAACTGCCATGTGGATGCTGGGAATCAAGCCCAGGTGCTCTTATCAACCCAGCCATCTCTCTAGCCTTATATAACACCTTCTTGTTGCACCCTTGCCAGGTGACAGTAGCTAGCCAGCTTGTTTCTATCTCTGTTATAAGGCCACTAATGCCAATGATCAGAACTTGTGGTCTGTTCTTCCCCCCAATACCCTATCTCTTAACACTATCATTCTGGGGAAAAACTCAAGTTATAACTGGGAGAGTATCACAAACGCACTATGTAAAAGTGAATGATATTCATGATGTTGGGATCCGTAAAGAAAACTATGCTGAATAACTTACTGCCCACCTTCTACAAAACATTTTTCTGAGCTTTAATCTCAGCCTGTTCCCATCTAAGGGTGATAGCAAGGATGAAATGGAGCCAAGGAGATAAATGTAGTCTTGGAAAATTGGATGGCACCAATCCTACCACCTACCTTTCTAGCCTCGGCAAGTTGGACTTTTGCCTCATTGTATAGCTAAATGACCTACATCGTCCACCCCCCAGCTTTTGCCTTAAGGAAGCCTCCTGCAAGTACTGCTTTTGCTGAAGAAACACCTTGTGGATAGCTACTTAGCTGTGTAATTGGGTTGTATGCGGGCTGTGGGCTTTGGCCTCATCCCTGTCCCTGTCCTCACCTGGTCCAAGATGTCGATAAGAATCTGAGACAAACAGTATCTTTAACTGCCCTTTCTCAAGGGCTGCTTTTTCCCCAGAGACAGACTCTGCTGAGGCGTACTTGAGCTGGATCCAGCAGACCCATAAAATATGGTGAATGAGAGAGCCAGCTCTCTTCTGGCAGGAAAAAGGAAACCAGCTTTCATGCTCAACAAGGGGCCTATCCCAATAAAGTCCAAGCACACTGTGCCGCAGCAAAGAAAATGCCAAACACAGTCAGCCAGCTTTCCAGAACAGCAACAAAGATGGCTACACTGTCATGGTGCCCTCAGCTCTCATTATCAAGGCTTACCCTAATGGAAATGTCCTCCAGCCCAGCTTGTAAAGTGGAAAACGAGCCCAAGGAGTCATTATACACTGAATAAATAAGCATCACAATGATTTAGATGTAAAAAAATAAATCTCCCCTGTAGGCTCATGTGTTTGACCACATGGTCCCCAGTTTGTGAAACTTTTAGGAAGTGAGCTGCTGCAGGGCAGACATTGAGGCTTACAGAGCAAATCCACTTCCTGTCCACCTTCCAATTCCTGCTCCCCGTGTGCAAGTCACCTGGAGCTCCTCTGCCATAGCTATGGACCCTTCCCACTTCTGTGCCTGCCTCCCTGGGATGCACTGTATCTCAAAATGATTCTAAGTAAGTCCTTCATCTCTTCAGTTGCTTCTTCTTGTGTATTGGGTCACAATGATAAGAAAAGTAAGTGAAATATCTACAGGGCCATCAGCTGATGGTGCAGCTCTGAAAGGTTGTAGAACCTTAAGAGGTAGAGCCCTGTGGGAGGAAGTCACATGTTGGGGGTGGGCCTTGAAATCTGAAAGCCTGAGCCTACTTCCTCTGCGCTTTCTGCTTCCTAGCTGTGATCACAGTGTGAGCAGCTGTGACAGCCTGCTGCCACCATTGCCTTTCCCATCCTGACGGGATCAATTCCCCCATACTGTAAGCCAAAACTTGACAAATGTCTTGTCAGATGCTTGATAAGAACAGTAAGCAAAGCCATCAACACAGGTTGTGAAGGAAAAGAAATTACCACTAACAAGGTATTCATACTGAATAGGAACCCTTTGGTATGGCTATCTTTCTGTCCACCTATTGCTTGAAGCCTTGCTTGCCTATTTTACATGCCTGCAGGTGCCTGATCTATCAAGGAGCCTTAGCAATCGCCAGAGGCTCAGCATTCAGTTCTTGGACTTTGCCATTTGAGATATGAGGCCCTGGTGGCTTGGGCAGACCTATAGGACGAATCATAACTTTAAAAATAGCTCTGACTAACTGGCCTCATTTCTGGATAAAGTCACTCAGAACATTCCATCTTTTTTTTCTAGCATGTTTTGTCTACTGCCATCCAACGACCAATAACAAGCTTCACCAGTCTTGGTCATGTGAAATGCCAGATATACTGTGCAGTTGAAGATTCAGGACCTCTCATAACTTTGAAAGAAAGAAACCATTTCTGAGGTTCCCTGAGATGTGACCTTCATCAATTGCTGGGGCTCCTTTCCCCTCAAACACCAAAGATAAATGACATTAAAGTGGGATCTTTTCAGAAATTTATTACTCTCCAGATGAGGAAATGGAGAGTCAACAAGGTCAGATGAGCTGCCATGTTCACACAGAGACCACCAAACTTGATTTGAGCCAACTCCTGATCCTGCATCCTTTTACATTCTGTTATTAAACTTCCTGGGGAATGTAGTTTCTTCTTGATTAATGATTCAGAATTAAATTTAAATTCATAAAGCCTCCTATGGGAAAACAGTGTTTTATTGTAGTCTTCTAAACTATTGGTATATATAAAAGGGGGCTTCCTCTCGACATCTTCATGTACATGTAGCATGTACTTGGGTCCATAGGTCTAACCATCCTGCCACCCTGCTTCCCCCAGGCACTCAGTGCCTGCAGCAGCTCACTTGGGAAGCATTGCTAAGATCATTTTCTGTTTATCTTCTCATAGCCAGAATTTTCTCACTCCTTCTCTTACTTCAGCTTCCTGATCTATGGAAATCATTTTATCTGGTTTCCTAAAAGCCAAATTCCCTACTCACCAGCATAATAAAGAGACACACATACATTCCGCCCTCCATGATGACACAGGGAAGGTGGGACTCAAGCTGTGCATTTAAAAGAAAACGTTCCAGAGTGTGAAGCTAACACAAGCTCAGACAGAGCTCTGTCCTGCGGCACCCACACCTGCCTCCAACCATGCTAATTATTTTCCCAGGCCAGTGGAGACCCTGATAATAACTTTGAAAGCATTCTGAAATCTAAGAGGGGCACTCCAGGATGCTACTGTATGCTCTGTCCACTATTATAATATGGGTCTTGACATACTCAGCAGTTTTATAAATGATTTCAAAATGATCACTTTCATTTCAAAACTGGCAATATGTAATATATATGAGTTGAATAAGATACTGAATTACAGTAATGAATTTAAATGATAAGACCAAGTAACAGAGGTTTTAAAATTACCTGTTAATTTTCCTAGCTATTAGGTTAATAGTGTTCAGTGCATATTTCCATACTGAGGTATTTTCTTGCTAATTTACAAGAAAATCCATTTATATTTTGAGGCAGGAGTTAATATATGGACACGCGCGCGCGCACACACACACACACATTTATTTATAAACACAAGAAAAAAAACTCATTTTCTGCAAGGGGTCAGGATACCTGATGATGCCACATATTCAGAATGGAGGAGGGATTGTCACCCAAACTTTGGTCAGGCAGAAGGGTCTGTTCTGGTTCCTCTGTTTGCTGTTTGATACTAACCAGACACTTAACCTTTCTGGGCCCCAGGTTCCTCATCTGCAATATTAGTGTCTACCTAATGACATTTCTTCTACAATTCAATGAAATTAAAGCTCTTAGCACAATGCTTGGCACAAGTATCTAAGTATGAGCTATTGTTTTAGGCATTCCAAGAATGAATATTTGGGGCAGGAGGCTCAGTCAGTAAAGTACGACACACAAATACGAGGTGCTATGTTTGATCCCCAGCATCCAGATGGGGGAGATTCAACTATTTGGAAGTTTGCCTATAACCCCAACACCAGGGAGCCAAGACTAGAAGATCCCGGGACTTGCTGGCTACATAATTCAGTCAAATAGTGAGCTCCGAGTTTAGTAACAGAATCTCACAAAATAAGGTGGAAGAGTCTGGGAAGGCAGCTCAGGGGTTAGAGTGCTTGCCACAGAGGCATGAAGATGAAAGTTTGGATCCCTAGAAACCATGTTAAAGGTTGGGTGCACATGGAAGCTCTCCTAAAATTTCAGCCTCAGAATGTGGAGACAAGGGATCCCCAGAATACGCTGACCACCTATAAGATGAGTTCTGGGTTTGACTGAGAGACTCCATCTCAGAGAATAAAGACGAGCCATTGGGAAGATGGTTGACAGCAAGTTTGAGCCACCACAACTGCTCATGTATTCACACACACACACACATGCACACACACACATGCACAAGCAATCACACATGCATGTATGTCACATGGTTGCATACTGATTTTTGCTTATTTGTTTGTTTGTTTGTTTGTTTAGCTAGCAAAAATTTGATCCCAGGCACTCAGATAGGGAAAAAGATACTCACCTATAGAGAGATCATTAGAGATGCTGGAAAGATCCTTGGAAGGGATGAATGTAGTTTTCATAGGAGCCCTGTTTCTTCCTTACGTGTGAGACATTGTACGAGAGTGAGCAAGCAGGATCTCTCTTCTCACACTGGCTTTCTGTTTTATCATGAGATCTCTCACTTGTAGACACTTCTACCATAATGTCCTTTACCATTAGGCCCTCCCAGAGCAAAGTCACTGCTGGTACTGTGTCCTTAAACTCCCAGACTCTAAACTAAATAAACCTCTTTTCTATATACACTTTCCCAGCTTCTGGTGTTTTATAACAGTAACCAATAAAGGACCAGTAAAAATGGCTTATCCTATTTTCCCACTATACTCTTACAACCTAATTTTCCTTGATATTTTTAATGTTTTATTGCATGTATTTATTATCCAAACATTCACTCATTCATGTGTGCACACATACACATGTCACACTGCACGTATGGAGGTCAGAGAACAACTTGTAAAAGTCCTTCTACTATGTGGAGCCTAAAAATAAAATTTAGATTATCGAGCTGGGTAGCATGTATCTTTACCCCTGATAAACCTCAATATTATTTTATTTTTAAGTTTCAAAATAATTTAGAGAAGATGCCAATGGAAAGCCAATATTGTTCCTCTATTTCACCAGTCAACATTTGCCAGTTTCTTTGTCCAGGCCCCATCTTTCATCTCCACCCTCAGCAGATGATGTGAAAGTAAAATTAAAGGCTTTAAGATGACAATATGGCCCTGACACTCCTGTGAGCCTGTGTCTGTCTCCTAAGAGGAGTGAGTCAAGTGTCCAAATGCCAACAATCCACAGCCCGCTTTCTCAGTTCTTCACCTCACACCATTGTTTTCATTCCTTTGATTAAAATCCAATCAAAGTTTGTGCATTTTACCCAACTGGTGTCGTTCCAATCTCTTTTCATGGAGATCATCTCTTAAAAAAAAACATGCCTTTCATAATGCTGACATATGAAAGAGTTCAAGCCAGTCATACTGTTTATCTCCTCTTAATTTGAATTTGTTCAATTGTTTTCTCATGATTACATTCATGTTAAACTTTGTTTGACAAGAATCACAGTAAGTCCCTTTTTGACTCTCTTACAGTGTCGAGTCAGGAGACATAGAATGTCAGAGTATCTCATTATTAGTGACGTTAGGTGAGTCTGCTTGATTAAGGAGCTGACTCCTTGACTCTCTAGTGTAGCATGTTACGTGTTTTCCTTTGAAATCAACATATAACTAGCAGGCAGTTATCTGTGAACATCTTTGCACACACATGAATATATTTTGATCATATTCACTCATAAGTTTGGGCATTCATATGACACTAGCCCAAATCATTTAGATGATTATAAAGTGGTTGCATTATAAGACTCTCATTCTGCTACATCTGCCAGTTGGAGTTCTTCTTGAAGAAGAGTCTACCTTGTTCTTTTTGTAACGATATTATGGGTTCATGGATTATTTGTCTTACTACATATGTTAATAGTCATCACTGCCATTGTTATGAAGCTCAAGTTTGACCCTCCTTGAGTAGCCTTCCTCATGTTTTTTCTTAATACATTCTTCAGTTTTTAAAGACTTCTTTGACATCTGGCACATGACATTACCAAATCAGCATATCCCATGACTGAACCTTCCCAGTGAGTACCTGTGGAGTCCCAGTTGCTCTCAGTGGCAAGTAAGCATGACTCACAAAACAATATTCATATAATTAATGGAAAATATTTTAAACCAGTACCTTTTGGGGAGAAAATGGACTTCCTGCTGGGGATCCTTCTGGTTGCCTGGGTTGGAAGTATTTTTTGCTTAGTAGAGCATATCTGGGGGAACATGGAGGGACGCCAAGAGCTGGATCATTATGACTATCAAATAAAATAATTTGGCACACATGAGCTGAGATTTTCCATAATTCTAATTGAAGTCTTGGATATATATATATATATATATATATATATATATATATATATATATACATATATATATATATTATTCATATGTATATGAATATATATAATATATATAATATATAATATATAATATATATATGAAAGTGTGAAGCATATAACATATACAGTCTAAAATTGTGTATTGTGTATCAGTTACAACAACCTCTTTTCTAGTCTGGGGGCCCAGAGCAGTAGAGCCCGGGCTCTGCCTGTCTTGGCAATCTGTCCAGGGCTTTGCTGAGAGCTGCTTTTGAAGTTCAAGGGTGTTCATACCCTCTGTTCTCAATCTTGCCAACTCAGCCAAATGCCTTTCTTTCTGTTATCTCCCAAATGCTTGCTTTGGGGCATCTTCTTTGGGGTTCTTAATGTTTGCTTGATTTCCCAGGGGTAGGCAACTGGCATCCAGCCCATGGCAAATCTTAGAGGACATTTGGGGGTAAATGCTCTCCTAGCTGGTACAGCACCAAAGCCTTTCCTTCTCTCCTTGAGGCTGGCAGCCAGCCTCAGTTTTGCAGGACCTTATTATTTGTCAACATTATTCTCAACTAACATCTTTCTCTGCATGTGTAACTACATTTTTTTCCTCTATGGAGACCATTTGGTTACTCAGTGAGCTTAGATTAAAGCAGTATGCTCTCGACTCTCCAGTATGATTTCAGGTCTTTACAAAACCTGTTGACAGCCTTAGACTCCAGCATCCTTAATGACCTTGGCTGTCTCCCTGGAGTTATACTTATGATCTCTTTCACTCAGTCTTAGAATTTGCATGGCCTTTCATTTGTGCTAATAGACACAGCCAGATTTAATACTGAGTGCTTTCTAATCATTTCCATATATAGCTCAAGCCTTGGCTTTCTCTTGAATTTCACCAGATGAGTATAGAAGCTGGGAACAGTTATGAAGCCAGACCCCTGTGGTCCCACTGAGCACAGGGAACCCTGTCTTAACATTTAAGATTCCCTCTACACTACAGATCAGTCCTCTTCTCAGAAACCCATGGAAGGTTTTCTTTGCTTCCATGAGACATTTCTGCTTTTGTTTCTTTACATGGTGCCATCTTTTCTCAGACCTCATTGTGCCACCCCTGACTCAGTCAGTGAGAAGAAAGACAGGTTGCCCTAGGAAATGCTAAGCACCTTCCATGACCCAGCTACCTCCTGAGGCTTGACAATTAAACCTCCCAGGTAGTGTTAATAGAAACAGCCTCATTGTGAGTTTTGAATTACAGGCTGTGTCACCTTTCCCTATGCATCTAAGTATGCTATCAGGAATGCAATGGGACTGGTAAGGCACTTATCTAACAATACGAAAGTCCTAAGATTTTGTATGTGTGTATGGCTCCTCTACCGTGCAGCTTCATCTCAAGGTCATTAGTTCGTTGTAAGGGAATCTTTTGTGGACAAGCCAACAGGGTCTGAAGAGACACCATATTAAGATCTGAGCTGTCTTGGTGGTGGTCACCTTGACTAAAATTTGCTAGTATAAAGAACAGGCAAGCAAATATATATCATGAGTCTATTGGCACAGTGGCCTTCTAGAAAGATGCAACATGTCTATAGGAAGGTGGGGTAAGTAAAATGAGAAGACTCCACTGCTAGACATGGACTCTTATACATTTAAATTGAACACCTCAAGTTTCATAAGCTGGGATGGTAGACATAGATTAGAGATTGTGTGTGATCTCACTGCCAGAGGTGAGTGGCAAAGGAGGGTGGGGCCTAGGGTAGAGCTGTAATACATGTGCTGTCTGACATAGGGGGGCAACTCATTCCACCCTTGCTGGAGGCATTAGAGTAGATAGAATATATTATCTCAGAGATGGGACTAAGTCATGGTACGCTTTTCTTTGTAATGCTGTGGGTCAGCTTGGAGAATAAAATGTCAATGGTGGCTCACCCCTGATGAACCACAAACTCCTCTCCGTATCTTCCATCATCAGTGAGTAGGCCAGGATACATGCATGATAGAGAAAGAACTCCTACTTGTCTTATAGGAAAGGGACTGTGTGTGTGTGTGTGTGTGTGTGTGTGTGTGTGTGTGTGTGTGTGTGTAAACAATGATTAAGTTTTATTAATGAAAACTTAACATGAATAATAAACAGAATGGACCAAACTGCAGAGATACCAGTGATTAATATGAGTAATTCATAATTCTCTCTCTCTCTCTCTTTCTCTCTCTCTCTCTCTCTCTCTCTCTCTCTCTCTCTCTCTCTCTCACACACACACACACACACACACACACACACACATCTCTCTGTCCTCTCTCCTCCTCCTTCTTCTCTCTTTCTTCCTTCTCTCCCCTTCATTTTTATCTTTTCAATTTTCAATACTAAGACAAATAAATGAGTCTCTAATGTGGCTTTGAAAGCTATGAGGAGAGGTACTGAGGCTCTGGGTCTGAGGTATGTCTTTCCCAGAATCAGTCCTGGGGTTTGTAATAGGTAACATTGCTCCTAAACACCACACCTCCTTCTGTTGCCTTGGTGACAAATTCACACCATCATGCACATAACATTCATAATGACAAATATACCAATAAGAAGCTCTTCTAGCCGATAATGATAAAGGGCCAGTGTGGATATCTATGACATAAAGTCAGATTATGGAAATTTCATAGCATTGGCTAGAATTTTTTTTCTAGACACTAATGCCCCTATGTTCTCTCAACCATATCACAGGAAAATGTTGATGCTCTGGCTGAAGGGAGGGTTCTAGAAGGTTCCCCTGAAGACCATCTTGGTAATCCAAGGACAGGGAGAATTAGAAGCCTAAAGCAGCGTGCCTCTTGCTTCACTGAAGACACTGCTGAGCTGCCTGATAGAAACCTTCACACCAGATTGTGTAGTCCAAGAGCAAGTATCACAGTTGTCATTGGCAACACTGCTGACACGCAGCTTCTCCACAATGGTTGCTGATTATTACTGAGTATAAAGGAATAGAGAAGTGAGTGACAGAACCTGACCCGGAAGCACCCACCTCTCATTTACACAGAATCCTTCTCAATGTTAGAAAGTGTCAGGGTCCAGATTATGGCCCAGGAGCTGGAACTATCCCTCAGTCAGCAACCAGCAATCTTATTGCCAAGATAGTTGATAACAGTGCATAAAACACAAAGCTTTTAGAAGTATCTTGAAAGAACAAAGGCAAGAATATATTTATAGTGCTAAAGCTTCTGGAACCAAGATCACAGTTTGAATATGATCTCCAATCACAGCAGGTAAGCACTGTTCATTAGCTAGTCTACTCATTTGTGTGTGTGTGTGTGTGTGTGTGTGTGTGTGTGTGTGTGTGTATGAGTGATCGTGTGTGTATGTGCTTGTGTGCACATGTGTGTGCCTTCACCAGAAGAGGATACCAGGCATCCTTCTCCATAGCTCCCCACCTTATTCCTTTGAGACCGTGTCTCTCACTTAGCTTGGACCTATATGGACTAATCCTCCTGTCTCTGCACACTACAATGCTGGGATTGCAGGCATGCAGGTACACCTTTTCATATGGGTGGTAGGGATTTGAACTCGGGTCCTCATACCTGAGAATGCTTGTGCAGCAAGTGTTTCTTATCTGCTGGCTAAGCAATCTCCCCAACCACTCAACTTTCTTATGGTGCTCATCGGAACTCATTATCAACTTCAGAATCAATTTCTTTATGGCTTTCATTTCCTTAAATGTGAAGATTACAGTCTCATGAGGACTCTTCACTCGGGTTGAAAATATTAAAGACAGGAGTGGTTGTGCATGTTTATAATCTATAATCCCAACATTCAGGGACTTTAGACAGTGGGAGAAACAGTATACGTTTCTGATCAGTTTAGATTACACAGTTCCAGAATGGCTGGGGCTATGTAATAAGACTCAATTTTCATACCCATCCCCCAAAACAAACTTTAATGGGCAGTCTTATATAATTATAAAACCTTTACAAATGCTAAGTTTGGCATGTTATATTTTAGAAGCTCCTCTTGAATAATTACCTAGATGAATAAATAGACCATTCTCTGCACACAAAGTTCCAACTGTGACACCTCCCACCTCTGCCTCAGAGACTCCCCTATCCTATTTTCTAACAGCATAACGTAGGCTGGAGCCAGGTGGATGGAAGCATATACATAAGATGTACACATATAATGTATAAGTTTCTGTACTCACCTTGCTTTGTTCACACTTAAGTTTGATATTCACCCACTTGCTATGAATAGCAAGTCTATGCAAATATCCTGTCCTGTGAGCATAGAAACATTTATCCTGTCTGTTTTAGGTATTATTATGGCTTGATTAGGTTTTCAGGTGGCTAGATGCTCTAAGGACATGAAGCTCTAAGTCATGCAGCGCCTGGTATCCACAGACTGGCATGTTTATCTTACCTAGCAAGGAGTGAATGCCTGGGCTGTGAGATGCATCATTAGTGGATGCTACCCAGAGGGATGGCAATCCAGTCTCATGTGCAATGCTCCACACCGAACACTGATTCTACAGGAGTTTCGGTTTTAGCTATTCTGGCTGCATAGATGGAACCTCATTATTCTGGGGGCATATTTGAGCTCCTTTTCTTTTCAAATACTTATAAGACATGTTGACATTCTTGTGAGATTCTTGTTCAGTGCTTTTATTCATTTTTTTTTCCTGATAACCAGTTGTCTGTCTTCTTTGTGATTGCAATTGATTTTAGGTGATTTATTATTGTTGTTGTTGTTATCTTTAATTTTTTTATTCCAGTAGGTTTTTAAATCAGGCTTGATCATTCTGTAAATAAATGTGTACATTACAGAATTTACAATGAATTACCCATAGAGACAGTGTTAAACATACCTCCTGAGGTGAAAAATCATATTAGTTTATGTACCTCTCAGTTTTAAGGAATAGGAACATAAATTTCATTTTACCCAAAGCTTCATATAATTTTTTTCTTTTTCTTTTTTTCTTTTATTAATTAATCTTTTTTTTTTTTTTACAATCCAGTCATTATCCCCCTCTCAGTTCACCCTCTGACAGGTCCTCATCCTATTCCTCCTTCACTGTCTCCAAGAGGATGTTACACACACACACACACACACACACACACACACACACACACACACACACCCTCCAAGGCCTCCCCATTCTCTGGGGTCTCAAGAATCTAACTCCAGTAAAAAGATAGGGCATCAAGTGGAGGGATGGGGTTCTTATCCCACAGTCAAAAACTCTGACCCAGAATTTTTCCTGTCTAAAAGAACTGTAAGGACAAAAAATGGGGAAGAGACTTGGGGAAAGGAGATCCAGTGACTGGCCCAAAATGGGACCCATCTCAAGAGGAGGCTCCAAGGCCTGACACTATTACTGATGCTATGGTGTACTTACAGACAGGAGACTAGCATGACTGTCCTCTGAGATGTCCAACAAGCAGCTGACTGAGACAGAAGCAGATACTTATACCCAACCAGTGGTCTGAAGTTGGGGACCCCTGTGGTTGAATTAGGAAAGGACTAGAAGTCAAGGAGGGCAACCGCGTAGGATTTTAGATGATTTTTCTGTAATCTGGAATTAGAAAGCGATGGAATTGTGTTGTACTTATGTTCTCTTGCTCTCTGCTTCCTTCCCCTTCTCTTATTTTGTTTTCTCCTGGACATTTTTGTTTATTTTCTTTTTATGAGACAGGGTCTTGCTATGTGCCCTAGGCTAGACTAGAATTATGTAGACCAGGCTGGCCTTAACTTGTAAAATCTTCCTGCCTCTGCCTCCAAAAAGCTTGGAATATACTACCAAGGCCATATTTTTGATGAATAAAAGTAAGTAATTTTTAAATATAAATTTACCACACCTTCCTTTATGCCAAAGTATTTTATTTTCCATCAGTTCAGTGTCAGTGTCAGGATGATGAAAATGTTTCCAAATGGCTTCTAGATTTTTTCATTCTTTTTTCCAATTAATTAATTAATTAATTTTATTCACTTTACATCCTGATCACAGCCCCTTCCTTCCCAGTCCCACCCTTACAAGTCCCTTCCCCCATTACCCCCTCTCATTCTTGGAGAAAGGAACTGCTGCCTTGGGTACTAACCCACCCCACCATGGACATTTAGATCCAGCAGGACTAGGCATATCGTCTCCCACTGAGGCCCAACCAGGTAGTCCAGGTAGCAAGAAAGGGGAAGGTAAAGGGGGGAAAGGAAAAACGGAAGGAGGAAAGGCAGGGAGCAGAGACCAAGACAACCTCCACTCCACTTGTTAGAGGACTTACATGGAGACCAAGTTGCACATTTGCCACAGATATGTAGGGGATCTAGGCCCAGCCTCTTCATGCTCCCTGGTTGGTGTCCCAGGCTCTGTGAGTCTCTACGGTCCCAGTTTAGTTGATTCTGTAAGTCTTCTTGTTGTGTCCTTGACCCCTCTGGCTTACTTACTTCTATTCCCCGCTCTTCCATAAGACTCCCCAAGCTCTGCCTGATGTTTTGTTGTGGGTCTCTGCAGCTGCCTCTGTCTGCAGGATGAAGCCTCTCAGGGGACAATTATGTTAGGTTCCTGTCTGCAAGCATAGCAGAGTATCATTAATAGCATGGAATTGCATAATTTTATTCTTGCCTTTCATATTTAGACCTATAATCCTTTGGAACTGACCTATGGTGCATGGCATACGTTACAGTAAAATGCATTTTTCCTCAGTTAGATTTCTAATTAACGCAGCACCACCTAGTACATTTGCTTCACCAAGTCTCTCAGTTGCTTTTCTGCTCTTGTGATAAAACACCATGACCAAAAGCAACTTAGTAAGAATGAGCTTGCTTTTAGCTTTTGGTTCCAGAGTGAGAGCCCACAATGGCTGGGGAGGCGTGGGAGAAGGCAGCTGAAGCAGGAAGCCAAGAGATCCCATCTCCAACCAATGCAGAAAGCTGAGAGAGTGAACGGAAAGTGAGGTAGGCTTGTAAACCCTTTGAGCCTGCCCTGAATGACATACTTCCTCCACAAAGGCTGCACTGCCTCGGTAAACATTGCCACAAACTGGGGACTCAAGTATGTGAGCCTAGAAGGGAGGACATTTCTCACTGAAGTCACCACATCCAGCATGGCATTCCTTGGCATGGCAATCTTAGCCCTTGGGAAATGAAAGATGGAAGGTTGAGATTTCAAGGTATCCTAAGCTACATGAATTTGAGGCCATGTGAGACCCTATATACAATAATGAGAAGCAAATAAATAAAAACATAACATGGCACTGTCCCTTTCAGGATTCAAGTAACAACCTGTATGTGCCCTGCTTCTGAATTGTTTTCTGTTGTGGATGGCTACTTGTTTACCCCAACATCACAAGGGACTTAATTCTGCTACCTTATAGTGAAGTGTGACACATTAGAACCAAGGTTTGATTTTTCCAGAATGTTTTGTCTGTCTTTGTCAACTTTTACGGCCATATAAGTTTTGGATCTGACTAGCCAATTGGTACACACACGTGTACATACAACCATGACCAAGTTTTGCTTGGAATTTTATTGAACCTCTAGGCTCCTTAAGAGGAGTTTGCATGTATGTAATAACTCAGTAAGTGCACATGGTGTTAGTTTCCTCGGTATTGTTTTGTGCAAATAAGAGTGGAACTGCACAATTTAGTAAAATGCATTTATACATATTTTATGATTTTGATGTTTACAAAATTTTAACTTAAAAAATTCTATAGCTACCGGGATAACTGACTTGTTAAGGGTACTTGCCATCCAAGCCTGGAGTCCTGAACTCAACGTCCAGAGTCCATGGAAAGATGGAAAGAAAGAAAGGAGAGAAGTAATTTCACAAGCCTGTCATCTGACTTCCACATGTGTGCTGTGGTATTTTCATGTGTGTGTGTGTGTGTGTGTGTGTGTGTGTGTGTGTGTGCATGTGTGCTCATGAACATGTATGCTTGCAGTCATGTGTACCAATAACGATAACAATAAAGTAATTTAATTTTCAGTAAAAATTGTACATTTTAAAATTTATTTTTATTTATTTTTAGTGGATATTTTATTTACATTTCAGATGCCATCCCCTTTCCCCATTTCCCCTCCCTAGAAAACACCTATCCCATGCCCACTTCTCCTTTTTGCTTTTATACAATTGTTTTTAATGTTAATCAAGACTTTATAAGTTTGGTAATGCTCAATATCAAGATGCCCATACAATCAAAAGTGTAACCCAATACCCAACCTAGATACATCAACTACCTTTGACTGGTGAAGACATGTGAACATCCACCTCCATGTTCCCCACCTCTCCTCACCTAGTTCCTCCTCTCCTTACTCCTCTCCTTACTCCTCTTCCTCTCCTTACTCCTCCCACCTTAGCTCCTCCTACATATCACCCTTCCTGTTAAAATAAAACTTTTTTCTCAAAATACAATTAAAGCATAACTATACCAATTTGTGTCAGTAAGGTATAAGATAGACCTAATACCCAGTCCATCATTTTGTTGACTAACCAGAACCTCTGTCATCTCTCCTATCTAAAAGACTTAGTTCAGAACCAGGCTTTTTTCTTGGCTTTAGAATGAATGTCAGCTGAAAACCATCGTCTCTAATCTTTTCTCTCAAAGTAAATAGCCAGGATTGGCTATGAGACTATAAGTCTTCAACCCCATCAGAAATCCAGAATGACTGAGTTAACTGAAATTATGGGAAGCACAAAGCATAGCTTCTAAAACTTAGCCAATTTATAGAGACTACTGAACACCTGGACAGTCCCTACAAAACATTGGAGCATCCAATCTTCAGCCTTCTGGCCCAGGATCATCTGACAGACCTAGTGATGCAGAATTATTAAGGGCTGATTACTCTGTCTTGGCAGCTATAAATCAGTCGACTATTCCACAAATGTGTTCTTTTCTAGAAAATAATTTGTCTGTAGATGAAAAGAGGCAATTCTTGTCTAGTGGCCGTCTCACCACAACTGGAGTAACTCCAAAGTTGCTCAATTTCTTCTTAGAATCCAAGACAGGAAGCTGTCAGGAGCAGACAGGTCTCTAATCAAAATGAACATTAATACAGAAATGTTTGTAACATCAATTATGTGGACTTCTGACATTTTGAAAATCAACTATCCATGTAAGGCAATCTGGACTGTTGGCTGTTAACTCCTCTCAGCTATTTCTAAATAAAATATAGAAAATACCCTAACAATAAACTCAGAGCCATGAATTTGCTATAGGCCCTTAACTCACAGGCTAACAAACTCAAATCAGTTAGAAAAGTTAAAGAAGGACTGGGTCTAAGCCTAGTATTTATTCTTAAATGTGTTATACAGGCACAATGCCTATGAGAGTAACAATATTAATCTCACTTTTATATCAATAACAAACTCATACCAATGAAAACCTTAAATTTGAAATCAAAGTAAATTTTGTACCATTTAAAAAATTATAGCTTCATCTTAATAACAATTATACATATTTCTACCAATAGGTTATGGCTATGCAATAAATCCTAGCTAATCCTCCCTGTTCCAACAAAACCACTACTTTTCCCTAGAAAGACAATATTAGCCACCTCAGTCCCCAAGCCCAGGGAATAAGGGTACCGACTCTTCATTAACTTCTTCAAGCTGATTGTGGGTGTTGAGATATTAGAAGAGGGGTTGGGGGAAAAGTAAATTGATAAGCCTCTGACATTGTGTCTTCACTGCATTCAGTTGGAATTCCAGGACATCAGAGGTTCGAGCAGATCTGCTCAGCTTGCCTGATGAGTAGATACACCCAGGCTGTGTATTCTGCAATATACAATTTTCTAAACAAATTTTAGTATCAAGATAATTTTTTTGTTTGAATTCTGGAATCTAGTCTTCTGGCAGCCTGCCTTTGTCATGTCTAATCCATATAATTCTGGTAGTTTTTATGAGGGTGTGCTCCCACCATCCTCCCATTTCCGCCTCCCTGCTCTCAAATTCCCCAACACTAGGGAATCCAAACTTTCAGGCACCAAGGCCATCCACTTCCACTGATGCCTGGCAAGGCCACCCTCAACTACCTATACAGGTAGAGGCATGAGTCAATCCCTTTGTGTTCTCGGGCTGGAGATTTTAGAATGCCTACTCCAGCTTGTTTCTTAGGACCATTTGCTTGAAAAATTATTTTCCAGCCTTTTACTCTAAGGTAGAGTCTGTCTTTGTCACTGAGGTGAGTTTCCTGTATGCAGCAAAATGCTGGGCCCTGTTTACATATTCAGTCAATTAGCCTATGTCTTTTAATTGGGGAACTGAGTCCATTGATGTTAAGAGATATTAAGGAACAGTGATTGTTGCTTCCTGTTATTTTTGTTATTAGAGGTGGAATTATCTTTGTGTGGCTATCTTCTTTTAGATTTGTTGGAAGAGAATTGCTTTCTTGCTCTTTCTAAGGTATAATTTCCCTCCTTTTATTGCAGCTTTCCTGCTATTATCCTTTGTAATGCTGGGTTTGTAAAAAGATATTGTGTAAATTTGGTTTTGTCGTAGAATATCTTGGTTTCTCCATCTATGGTAATTGAGAGTTTTGCTGGGTATAGTAGCCTGGACTGGCATTTGTATTCTCTTAGGGGATGTATGACATCTGTCCAGCATCTTCTAGCTTTTATAGTATCTGGTGAGAAGTCTGGTGTAATTCTGATAGGTCTGCCTTTATATGTTACTTGGCCTTTTCCCCTTACTGCTTGTAATATTTTTTCTTTGTTTTGTGCATTTGGTCTTTTGATTATTATGTGATGGGAGGTATTTCTTTTCTGGTCTAGTCTATTTGGCGTTCTATAGGCTTCTTGTATGTTTATGGGCATCTCATTCTTTAGATTAGGGAAGTTTTCTTCTATAATTTTGTTGAAGATATTTACTGGCCCTTTAAGTTGGGAATCTTCACTCTCATCTATATCTATTATCCTTAGGTTTGGTCTTCTCATTGTGTGCTAGATTTCCTGGATATTTTGTGTTAAGAACTTTTTGCATTTTCTGTTTTCTTTGACAGTTGTGTCAATATTTTCTGTGGTATCTTCTGCACCTAAGATTCTCTCTTCTATCTCTTGTATTCTGTTGGTGATGCTTTCATCTATGACTCCTGATCTCTTTCCTAGGTTTTCTATCTCCAGGGTAGTCTCCCTTTGTGATTTCTTTATTGTTCCATGTTTATGTCCTGGATGGTTTTGTTCAATTCCTTCACCTGTTTGGTTGTCTTCTCTTGTAATTCTTTAAGGGATTTTTGTGTTTCCTCTTTAAAGGTTTCTACCTGTTTCCCTTTAAATTTTTTAAGAGTGTTATTTATGTCCTTCTTAAAGTCCTCTATCATCATCATTAGAAGTGATTTTTAAATCTGAATCTTCCTTTCCTAGTAATATGGGGACTTCAGGACTTTCTAGTGTGGGAGAACTAGGTTCTAATGATGCCAAGTACCCTGGGTTGCTGATGCTTATGTTCTTGGGCTTGCCTTTTGCCATCTGGATCTCCTTAGTGCTACCTGCACTGTCGCTGACAGGAGCCTGTCTTTCCTATTATCTTGGTTGTATCAGAACTGTTTGGGGTGGGTGTTACTACTGGGGTTAGAGCTGGGGCCCAAGATCTGCTCAGTGCTCAGGTGCAGACAGGAATGAACCAGTGCTCTGCATCAGGAGTGACTTCCTGGGTTCTAGTGAGTCCCAGTATTCCCTATTTGGGGCGGGCATTGCCGTCTTCTTACCTAAGATACTGCCCAGGTTAGAGCTCCTGGGAGCCCTGATTCCTCTGGGTTCTGTGAGATTGGGGGCAGAGCTGCCACCTGGGATCTGCTCAGTGCTTGGGCTCAGACCAGAAGAAACCAGTGCTCTGGGCCAGGAGTGACTTCCTGGGTCCTAGTGGGTCCCAGTTACTCCCTGTTTGGGGTGGGCATTGCTGTCTGCTTACCTAAGATACTGCCTGGGTTAGAGCTCCTGGGAGCCCTGCTTCCTCTGAGTTTTGTGAGATTGGGGGCAGAGCTGCCACCTGGGATCTGCTCAGTGCTCAGGCCCATACCAAAAGGCAGAATTTCTCAACAATGCAAAATATAAACATACAATATGAATTGAGGGGCTCCATGGACCTGGATCCTTTCTTAGAGTCTCCTTGGCCTTTACTATCCAGAGTTCTTAGTTTTGATTTACAGTTGTGCAGACTTGGCTGAGCATATAGAGACACAGCACTAGGCTCCCACCACAGCTTGCTGACCACGAGGCAGCTGAAGTAAATGGAGAATGCTGGAATCAATTGTACATTTTCATAAGGATAAGTTCTACTGATTTATACTATGATACAGAGTATAGTTTACAAAAAATACAATTTTTAAAAGAGGTAAAAGAGAAGAATACATAGACATCAAACACAAAAAAATATAAATGTTCAAACTGAAGAAAATATTAATCAGGCTGATTTGGCACATACATGCACTAAATTATCACCTTGTACTCCAGTAACATAAGCAATCATTTTCAATTAGCTTACATTTTCTAAGTTTAAAAAATCAGAGTGAGTGATGGAATTATAATCTCAGAAACAAAACAAATAATAAAAACAGTCTTAACTGAATTGCATTAAATCTAAATGAGTTAACAGTATAGATGAAATGCAGAGATTATAAAATAGGAGAACAAAATAAAATCCAACTTGCATTCTGGAAAAGATGTACTTTAAGGTAAAGATATAGACTGAAATTAAAAGGATCCAGAAAGTTGTAGCATGATAATAAAGAATATTAGTAATATAAAATACAGACCATAAAACATTTGAAATGTTTTAAAGTTTCCTGTTAAAAATATATAAAAGTATATAAATATCAGTAACTTTATATTGACTATGAATCCCATGTTTTTGCTTGTTTTACTTTTTAATTCAAATAAATAATCTGTACAGTTCCTCTGTAATTACCTACAGATTATATAGTCAATGTAAAGACTTCTTACATAAAGAGTCATGCCATACGTAATTGATAATAGATGTAGTTCCTTTTTTTCAGTTCTTATACTTTTTTGTCTTACTTGTCGGACTAGAACTTGAAATACAAGTACTGATCTGATGGTTTAGTTCCCGATGTCAGAAAAATTTTGGCAGAGTTTTCAATTAGCTAAATTAACTCTCTTTAGAAATCTGGATTTCTTTTTAGATTTTAAAGATTCACTTCTTTTATTTCTATGTCTGTGTTTCCTGTGTGGATGTAAGTGCACATACTTGCAGTGTGCACCGAGGCCAGAAGAGGGCAGAAGATCCCCTAGAACTGGAGTTGACAGAAAGCTGTGAGCCATCCCGTGGGTGCAAGGCATTGAAACCTGGTCTTCCATAAAAGCAGAAAGTGTTCTTACCCACTGAGCAATCTTTCCATCCCCAAACCATTCGGGATTTTCTTACGCCTTGGTATCAGGAGTTGGTGGGAAAGAGTTTGTCTCAGCAGAAATAAAGAGGGAACAAAAAGCAAAGTCCACTGCCATTGCCATTTGCTTGCCTGTCATGTAGTCCTCAGTTCTGCGACAATGTGTTGAGATGTGCAGTAGTAAAACTTAAGATGTTCATCATCAGGAATGACAAAGTGTTTATCTAGTAAGACCCTACAGGCTCCACAAGTGGGGAATGTTATAAGACTCAACAGAATCATCAAGTCTAACGTTGTATGTTATCTAACCTTCTACATATAAGGTGAGTAGGAAACATAGCAAGATAGCTTCTCCAGGGCTATCCCACAAGCTCACTCATAGCCCCTACTCACTTCCCCTTTAGTAGGATGACATTCACATCCTACTGTTGAGTAAACTGTGGATCCAATGGGGACAGAATAAATGTACCACAAAGAAACATTCCTAGGGAAGTCCCTCATCCCTGAAGCTAGGTGTTTACATCTTTTGTGATTTTTGTGCTTAAAAATTCTACAGCATTCTGGCTCAGGGTTGAAATTCAGCTGAGTTTGTTTTGTGTCCCTAATAGGTCAGTAGCGGATTAACTACAGTAAACTTTTCTGCATTGACTTGGTGTTTGAGTTGTATTTGATCCAAGCAGACCCCCAACAGTGAACTGAAGGATGTATATTGTCCTGTCCCTTTCCTATCTCTCTATGTGCTTCTGGCCTACAATAGGTGAACATCTCTATTCCAGTATGTCTTTTCTGCTAAAATTATCTTTCTTACCACATGCCCACAGCAACAGAAATAAAGGGCTATGGACTGAGGACTCTGGGTCAATGAGACAAACTAAATCTTCCATCTTTTCAATTGTGTATTTCAGGTATGTGTCAGACAATGAAAAGCTAACACAATATCTATTTCCATCTTACATTCCTTCAGTTTGTGCCAGGAGCCAACAAGAAGATGCTTTAAAACTAGCAAGTGATCTTCCTGAGATGGTTCCACCATGGACTATACAGTTAATGACAGGTTTGCTTCTGCAGGCAAAGCCAAGGAGAATTTCATTTTAGGAAAGATTCCTGCTATTAATATGCTTTTGATATATATATATATATATATATATATATATATATATATATACCCACCCTTTTAAGCAGATTTCTGCAAAACAATGAAGAAGCAGAGTACAGTCCTATAGTGGTGCTATATAGACAAACAGATGATTTCTTAATTCTTAATGATGATCCTAAAAGAATTCCTAAAATTATATTAGTAATTATTAAGCTCTTTTATAATAGGACTGCTATTAAGTCCTCTCTGATAATTAAAACTGTAATGAGAACTCTGCCAGTCTTCAAGAGTCATGAGTGAATTGCTTATGAGATAGCAGGCAGGTATCTGCAACTTAGAATACATTCCAAGAGGTTGTAAAACCATTAACCAAAGGTCATAATTGGGAATTAAGGATTTACTATAGGTGCAAGGAAGATAGGATACTGACTGGGTTTATCTATACAAAACTTCACTATTAACTTAGTCACAAAAAGTTATGGTTTTTAACTCTTCATGGACCTGTAGAACTAGTGGCAGATGATGAATGTTTAACCAGATAATTACTCCTAGTGGATGTACATGTAAACATTCTCTGTTATAAACTTCTTATTCGTTTATGGTTTGAATTTATGTGTAAACTTTTGATGAGCTTTTTACCATGTGATCATGTATTCTGAAAGATGTATAAGCACTGAGGACAAAGAGAGGAGACAACCCCCTTTCTCCCTTGTTTCTTAGAGAATTTTTATAGAAAACCCTTTAGAACTTATAAATAAAGACTAAAATCACTGTTCAAAGTGTCCCCCTTTCTTCCTGCAATGTCAACCAGCAGACTGAGGCTAAGAGCCTTACAGTTCCTGTGGAGATAGAAACAAAGGCTACTTTACTTAATCCCCTGCTGTTTTAAGGTGCTGAGGAACTAAGAAGGCAGACCAGCTACTGAAGCAGAGTGACTTAGACTTTACATGATAAATGTATTATTACTAACCAGCAACCCTAAATATCTTGTAAGACCAAGTCTTAACCCCCAACCCCTGCGCCAATGCTCTTCCTGCTCCATGGCCTCAAGAAGAACGAACAAAAAAAGAACAGCCAGGGCTAGCCCTAGCAAGTTTGTGTATGTTCTTTCCCCTTTTCTTTGTGGTTTCTACGGTGAGATACTCCCACCCTGCTTCTCCTCTCTCTGGTTTTCACTATACTTTTACTAAGAGTTGTGTTTACTTTTAGAAACATTGGCTGACTACATTGTACTAAGGCCCAGACTCTGGATTTTAGGAAGACCCAGGTCCTAAGAGACAGGTTCTGTCTCATGGGTATTATGATGGGCAGGAGCTCCAGACTCCATGTTCTCCCTCCAGAGTTCAATTCGCCTACACACTCCCTGTGGTAAAAAGCATGCTGCACACAGTGCCAGCTGAATTCTTATGTTCCTAACTTGAGAATATTTCCTCTGGTAATTAAAAATTAAATGAGAATAGCAGGTCAATTATTTTTTTTACTTTTCTCCTTTCCCTCTGGTCTCCCCTGGCCCTGTCTGTGGCTGACTGCAACTTCTCAGACCATGAAGGATGAGAATAAAGCATCCATCAGCAGTTGCTATAAAGTGTGTATATATATGTGTGGTTGGTGTGTGTGAGGCTTGAATGGAGATGAGGACTATGCTATGCAGAGGGAGCTTTAGGAGGAGGGAGCCACTCAGGGCAGTGCTCCCCAACTGAGCTCCTCCTCACGCCTCCATATGCATTCCTCGCACCACCATCAGACTGGGACATGAGCTGCACATAATTAATTTTTATTGAAAGAGTGTTTTTGTCTGCAGACATTGTGTTCTGCTTTTGCTATGACGATAGAGTCTCCAGTATAATTTTGGATTTAATTATAGTTCTATTTCGAGGGAATGAAGAAGAAGGGGGAAAAATCCACCCTATGTCAGAGGAACAGATAATTGGCGATGCCAGGTGGAACTGAGACATGGGTTCTGGGGCTGGGAACAGTTGCTTCCGGCTGATTCAGATCTCATGAGCCATTCAGCTGGCTTTGGTTGGGTTCACAAATCCCTGAACCAACCCCCCATTTCTAGATTCAGATTTAAGCCAGGACACTGAATGAAGGACAAAGATGAGAGATGTGAATCTAAAATTGCACATGTACACCAGACCCTCATGCTCCCTCATCTCGACCCTTGGTATTTTGATCCCCTGGTATTTCTGGAGCATTAAGCCAGGTCAGGATTTTCCACATACAAGATCAATCAATTCCATAGTCCTTGGCAGGGCCCAGAATCTGTTCATCATGGGCTGTGGGATTGTCAGAAACCTTTTGCTTCTGAGAAGCTATCAACTGATGATCTCAGAGATGCAAGTCTTCAGCAGGGCCAGGGTACAGTGTAAGATTTATCTGAGCAGCTGGCACAGGAGCATTATGTCACACAGAGAGAAGAAATACAAACTAGGCAGAACATTCAGGAATGAAAAGTGTGTCCCCACAAGCAATTGAGCCAGATGATGTTCTCAGAGCTCTACGTTAGCAGAGAGATCAGTCAGTTTTTCAAGGCTGAACCTTGAACCACTGCTTGACAGTAAAGGCCTGTGAGTCTACCTACTTGGGAGACTGTGGCAGGAAAGTAACAAGTTCGAGGCACCAATGTGCTGTGTGGTAAGTTCAAGACAAGCTTTGGAAATTTAATGAGATCTTATCTCTAAATGAAAATGAGAAAATGACCTGGAAATGTATCTCAGTGGTAGAACCTTAGCCTAACATATGCAAGGCTGTAGGTTCAATCCCTGGTGCTGGAAAGTAAAACCATAGTAGGATTAGCTAAAATGAGGCAGGGTGGTATGATCTGATGGAAAGTCCAGGTAATATTAACTGGCGGTTTCTGATTGGTTACATTTAAGTCTGGTGGATTTTGATTGGTTAGATTTAAGTCTTAGTTTGTTTTTTACTCAGATTCTTCATCCAGGAATTCAAAATACTGAAGTCATCTCTGCCCAGCAATGTCACAGTTTTCTTTTTTTTCTTTTGTCTTTTATTGAAAATAGATTCTTTTCTCACACAATATATCCTGATTATATTTTCTCATTCTTCTAGTCCTCCGAGATCCTCCCTCCCTTCCCAACTCCCCTCACTAACACCCTCCCCTTCTTATCCACGTCTTTCCTGCTTCTCATTTGAAGAGAACAGGCTTCTGAGAGATAACAACCAAATATGACAAAATAAAATATAATAAGATGAAGCAAAAACTATAATATCAAAGTTGGACCGAGATGTCTGTTCACAGCAATAAAACGCTAACTAAGACACACCATGCCCAACTGGTCAGAGACCTAGGGTAAAACTTAACACTGTATGGTCTAAAAATAAGTATAAATAGAATTATTTCTAATGATATTCCACTGTACTCAAAGATCAGTGTCTTATCCAGTCATCAAACAGGAGAAACAGAGTCCTAAGAGCAGGCACAAGAGTCAGTGACCCACTCATTCTCACAGACAGGAGTCCCATAAAAATACTAACCTAATAGCTAATACACACACAAGCACACACATGCATGCACACGCACATTATGAATACAACTGCACTCACACATGCGCGTGCACACACACACACACACACACACACGTACATGCACACACACACACAGAATCTGGTACAGGACAATGTAGGCCCATGCTCAGCCTATGGGAGTTCATTTACACCTTGCTTAGTTGACTCAGAGGGATGTGTTTCTCCTGGTATTCTCTATCTCCTCTGTCTCCTACAATCTTTCAGTCTCCTCTTCTGTGGCATTCCCTGAGCTATGAGACCTCCCTTTTATACTCTCTCCTTGTAGTGTCTGGTTGTGGCTCTCTGCATCTGTTCTCATCTGCTTCTGGAGAAAGCTTCTCTGATGATGACAGGATAAGGCACCGATCTTTCAATGCAGTGACATATCATTAGAAATAATTCTATTTATACTTATTTTTAGACCATATAGTGTTAGGTTTTACCCTAGGTCTCTGACCAGTTGGGCATGGTGTGTCTTAGTTAGTGTTTTATTGCTGTGAACAGACACCATGGCCATGGCAACTTTTATAAGGACAACATTTCATTGGGGCTGACTTACAGGATCAGAGGCTCAATCCATTATCATCAAGGTGGGAGTATGGCAGTTTCCAAGTAGGCATGGTGGAGGATGAGCTGAGAGTTCTACATCGTCATCTGAGGGCTGCTAGCAGAATAATACTTCCAGGCAGCTAGGATGAGGGTCTTAAAGCCCACACCCACAGTGACACACCTACTCCAACAAGGCTACACCTTCAAATAGTGCCACTCCCTGGGCTGAGCATAAGCAAACTATCATAGTATGTCATGGTTTTCTTAGCCGCAGTTTAGCAGAAGGATCGTGATCAGGTATTCAGAAACAACTTTCCAGATAGTAACAGTGGAGACAGAATGCAGTTACAGATGTGGGCCACTGCTGGATAACATAGCTGTCTCTTTCACTGGTGGGTCCCATATCCACAGATTCTACCAACCAAGGATCATTCAAGGACTGGGCTCTGCTGCATGAAGATCCTTGACTTATTGTGTGTGTGTGTGTGTGTGTGTGTGTGTGTGTGTGTGTGTGTGTGTGTGTGTCTAAGACAATTTGTGTCCGTATGGTGCCTCAAAAGGATGATAACTTCCATGGCTGAGGCCTAGAAAACCTCAGCCTCTTAATAGAAAAAAATACATTTGTCTCATGGGAGTTTCAAAAGTAAAACCTTTTTATAGCTTTAAGTGTCAGCTATAAAACTCAACATCAATGAGCCAATCCAAGGTCCAGTGTTACAGAGATTAATCGAGGAGACATGACCTACCTTTTATTCTCATGCCCAGGCTTCCCGCACTTTCAGTCTCTGGTCTCTTGTGTTTCCCAGCATCTGAAGCTCAGCTAGAGAGCAGGAGCTGTAGGCATCTATCCCTGGAATACAATCTCTAAAATTCAGGAAATGTACCTCTAGCCTCTGGACATACTCTTCCCCCATCAAGCCCTCCTCCCATTGGGTAGCACCTAGATTTTCTCCTGGGCAGTGTGTCATATTCTTGACTTTGAGGGAGAGCCAACAGATCAAAGCACCCAGGGGCCATTAAATATTATCACAGGATGTGGCTAGAAAGCAAGTGAAAGGCTATTCCACCAGAAGATACAGTGGAAAGGCAAGATTAGAGCAGACAGCCTAGCCTGCTCCGGTGTGGGGAGACTGGCCCCAGCTCCAGGTGACACTGACTAGGGAGCATCGCTCCTGTGCCCTGCTTGGTGGTAAACGCATGCTTATTTTATCTCAGGTAGGTTTAAACATCCTTCCTTTTGCTCTCTCTGCTGCTTGGGCACTTGTAAGGCAGTATCACATTGAATGGCTTTTTGTTATTATTGTTGTGGTAATTGTGGTCTTCCTTTAGGGCATTTGGTTGATTTGAGACAGACTGTTACTTTGTAGCCCAGACTGACCTCAAAGTTGGGCTCTTCCTGCCTCTATCTATCTACCAAGGGCTGGAATGGCAGATATGCTGCACCGCCTCTACTGTATGAACGGATTTTCTTTCCTTTCCTTTCCTTTCCTTTCCTTTCCTTTCCTTTCCTTTCCTTTCCTTTCCTCTTTCTTTCTTTCTTCCTTTCTTTCTTACTTTCTTTCTTTCTTTCTTTCTTTCTTTCTTTCTTTCTTTCTTTTTTTCCGAGACAGGGTTTCTCTGTGTAGTCCTTGGCTGTTCTGGAACTCACTCTGTAGACCAGGCTGGCCTGGAACTCAGAAATCCACCTGCCTCTGCCTCCCAAGTGCTGGGATTAAAGGCGTGCGCCACCACTGCCCAGCTATGAACTGATTTCCTATATGCCTTCCCCAACAATGTAAGTTGTTCCAAATCAATAAATGGAAGCCCTTTATTCCCATGTTTGCTTGCTCTGAACACAGTGCCTGAACATGGTGCCCAAACACAAAGGGCAGCTACTAACTGCTGCTTTTGACAGTATGGGTTTAGGATTCAGGCAGGCCTTTGACTGATCATCTCAGCGAGCTTTGGGGCTTTGAGCAAATAGTACAACTGTCAGCCTCCTCTGCAGAAATGAGCATACTAAAACAAACCTCATGCGGTTGCAAAGACTTCGTGAGATAATGAAGACACTTCAGGCAGCCCCGGGTACCAGATAGCTGTTTGGAATATTCTAACAGGAAACCCACAGTGAAAGTGCGTGATGAGCCATGAGTTCTGAAAGTCAGTGATTGTACCTGTGGCTGCTTATGTACCCCCAAAGGACACCCCTCTCCACATATCTGAAAGAGTATAGGGGCGGGGAATTATCTGGATGCAAGCTGGAGTCAGAAATGAAGGTAAGGAGTATTTCAACCCTGTCTTGCATTTCCACTTCCCTTTCTCTTCCCTCAGTGAAAGCTTGGCTTGAAAACATTATTCTTAGCTACAAAGCTACTTAGTCTTGAAAGTTACAGCTCTCAAACTTGAGTCATTGTCGTTGTCAGCATCAATAGTAATAGTGGTGATGGTGGCAGCTGTGATTGACCCCAGACTTCTGTTTAAGTTTGGAATATAACCTCATGCCTGTGTTTTAGTTTCCCAGGGACTACAGTTGGCTACACCTCAGATTCAAGATGCAGTAGAGAAGAGACGTCATCACTGGCTAGTTGGCGGGGAAGAACACTTGGCCTTGATCTACAAAGTTCGTGCTATAGCTTTGAGTATGACTTCCAGGTCAATAATGGTTTTCCTACACTGGAAAGTGGTCCTCCTCCGGGCAGAAGAACCAGCCTCACAAAGGTCTAGATGCCCTGGAGAACTTGAAGTGGGGGAGGGAAAGGATATTTAGCAATGACCAGGGAAGAGTAGGGATAAAAACAAGAAAGTCCAGATCATGAAAAGGGTCTTTTTTTGCCAGGCACAAGTAGATGTCACCCACTAGGTGATAAGAATACATGGGAGGCAGTTTAGGCAATACTGCCAGAAGTGGGGGCAATCTCCCAGGTAGAGTTTGGAGAGCAGAAGTTCATTGGTCTCTGCTGCTCTGGTCTGTGCTGCCTGCTGCTCAGAGTCCCTGCAGATGCAGTGAACCTGCCAGCTCCTGATGCCCCCTGGCAGAGTTCCTCCCCCTTCCTTTTTACCTCTGAGAGGGCAGCCCCGCCATATATATTGCCCCATTCTGGTCCATCAAGTCTTTGCAGGGTTAGGCGCATCCTTTCCCACTGAAGCCAGACAAGACAAGCCTCTACTACATAAGTGCCTGGGGCCTTGGACCAGCATGTGTATGTTCTTTGGTTGGTGGTTCAGTCTCTGGGAGCTCCCAGGGGTCCAAGTTAGTTGACACTGTTGGTCTTCCAGCAGGGTTGCCATCTCCTTGAGGGCCTTCAATACTTCCAGTGATTGTCTGTATCTGCATCTGTCTCAATCAGCTGCTCGGTAGAGCCTCTAGGAGAGCTGCTGCTAGGCTAGGCTCCTGTCTCCAAGCACAACTTAGCAGCATTAATGGTGTGAGGGATTAGTGCCTATCCATGGGATGGGTCTCAAAATGAGCCGGTCACTGTGACATTTCTTCAATCTCTGTTCCATCTTTGCCTCTGCAATTCTTTTAGACAGGACCAATTTTGGGTCAAAAGTGTTGTAGGTGAGTTGATGTTCCTATCCCTCCACTGGGGTTCCTGTCTGGTAACTGGAGGTGGTCTCTTCAGGTTCCATATTCCCACTGTTGGCCCTGTTAGCTAAGGTTACCTGCTTTGACTCATGTGACCCTCCTTCATCCCTGGTCTCTGGGACTTCCTAGAGAATCTTGCCACCACCACCCCCACCTCCAGCAGCTACATGTTTCCATTCATTCTCCTGGCCCTCTGGAACTGTCTCCTATCTCTTCTCATGCCTGATCCCATCCCCCTATTTCCCTCACCCTCTACTCCCCCACCCAAGTGCCTCCCTCCCACTGCCTCTCATGACTATTTTTCCCCTTCTCAGTGGGATTCAAGCATCCTCACTCAGGTCTTCCTTCTTGTTTAACGTCTTAGGGTGTATTATGGGTATTCTGAACTTTTGGGCTAATATCCACTTGTCAGTGAGTACATATCATCCTGCCCCTCTTTTTGAAGACCTCTAAGTTTCCAGAGTGCACGTGGGTCAGGGAAATTGTCAGTCTCACTGTTGATGGCAGATCAGCTGGCAGGAAGAGGAAAGAGACTTCTTTTTATGGAAGGGATGGATTCTTCCTTGGCAACCGCTTTTAGAGCCTTGCTTAGTAACAGAAAAGCCCCCTCCCACTTCCCAAGCTCTCGGCAGCAGCTCCCACGCAGGCCCCACCAGCTCTCAACCTGCCAACAGCACCCCACTCTCAGACTGCTGAAAGGACTCCCAGGGGAAGCGACATCTGTGCACCCTCTGCCACGCATGTGTGTGGGCATGTCCGGAACTGCCCCCACTCTACCAATGGAAAGTAACACATTTCAGGACTCCAGAAAACTGGGCTGAATCCAGTCCCATGGAAGGTGGAGGCTTCACAACAGCAGCACTTGTACCAAAAAAGGAACAAGAACAGAAAATTGGAAGAGTCACATTTTCATCCTACCTTGTACCCATTTGTTGAACTGAGCCGATCACTGAGTCTTGGTCCACACCTCTTAAATAGAGACAGAGGATACCTGCTTTACAGAATCATTTGGAGAATTATAAAACAAACATCTGTAGTGTGTCTCATGAAGAATTTTGTGAGGCCCACATACTAATTTAACTAACACAGCTGAGGCCTCCCAGGAACACAGCTTACCTTCACTCCCACAAATGTTTAATCAACTTTATTTATCAGAACTAGTGAGCCTTACTAAGTTCTAACTACTGTCAACAGCTTTATAGGAGATTAAAGTATGTGGTATTAAACATGTGTGATAACCCTGTCCTGGGGTTGTTTGCAAAGGATGTGGAACGGAGTGTCATACCTAAAGCCTGGATTTTCATATACCCACTTAAACTTAAATTTTTAGGATTGGTGAAGTCCTATAGAGGAAGAAAAGAACACACTGTTCAGCTTAAAACTAAGTCAAATAGTCTTGATACATAGTGCTTCAGCAATTTGCAAAAGTGGTACCCATGTGTGTGTGAATGAGGGAGTTAACAAAACCTCAGTGTCTGTAATGTAAGCAAAGAGCCATCTCTTCTCAGGACACAGAAGGATGACAGCCGAATGCCAGTTCCTGGACAGGACACTGTCATCTCTGAGATAGCGATTGTAACCTGCTCTGCTCTCAAGTCATTGGATCAAATAAAAAGGTAGCCACAAGTGTTCTGTAAAAATCCACAGATGCTGGAGAAGCAGAACACAATCCAAACTGCATTTTTATACAGAGGGCAGGAGTAGGAGATGAGAAGGTCTTCAGGCTGCAGGATGTGGCAAGCCACCCATCAGTCCCCTACCAGGACCTGTAAAGAAGAAAGACAGAAAAAAAAGTGTCTCCTGTATAGTCCAAAGACCCAACCCTCCCGACCCATCATTGGTTGACCTCCACACTTGGCTCTGAGCCCTCTCACCTTGTACTTTCCCTTGTTGCAAACATCCCCAATTAGACTATCTGTAAGTTGGTTTGCTGGCTGTGGGCAGCCGTAAACCCCATCCATGTGCTGCCCATGAAGGTCTGTTAAGAAGGGCTGCCTTGCAGGACACACCGGTATAATGAAGGCCCACGAGGAAGTCACAAACCAATATATTATTGGGTTTAAGTTCCATTCCAGGAGACATAACACATCCCAACGCTACTTGGCTGGCTAAGAACCTGAGACTAGATAGAACATGGGCCTAAAAGAAAAAATACTTCTGTCTGCTAAAAGAACATAGTGTTAAAATGACACCTCAGGACATTCTGTATACTCATAGATCAGTGTCTTGTTCAGCTATCATCATAGAAACTTCCTCTTGCAGCAGAGGGGAACAAATACAGAGACCCACAACTGAACAATGTGCAGAGTCAAAGGCCTTGAGATACTTACTCCTAAATGGGATGTCTCCATCAAACCCTTCCCCACCCCCAGCACTCAGGGAACTGTGCAGAAGAGGAGGCAGAAAGCTTTTAAGAGCTGGTGGGAGTGGCAGGCACCAAAGAAGATTTTCAAGATACAATGGGACTGGCACATTTATGAACTCACAAAGCCTGCAGCAGCATACACGGAGCCTGTACAAGCTTAAGGCAGATGGGATCGCAGAGCTGGGAGGGAAAGTAGACACAAGCCCCCATACCTAACCTAGAAGCTATCTCTAACTGACAACTGCACAAAGGAAAAACTACACTTAAGTGGCAGGCCTCCTGCTCAGCAGTAGATGACCAACACCAAGCAAACTCAGTGACTCAGTTGTATTTTTGGACGGTTGGGTTTTTTGCTGTTTCTTTATTGTTGTTTTTTGTCTCCTAATGCTTTGTCTGGGCTCCCTCTCTCCCTCCTCCTTTTCTCCCTCCTCTCCCTCCTCCTCCTCTCTCTTCTCCTCTCCTTCCCCCTTCTTTCTTTCCCCTCCTCTCCCTCTACCTCCTCTCCCATTCCTTTCCTTTCTTCCTTCTATTCCCTCCCCTCTTCCCCCTCATTCCCCCTCACTTCTTCCTTCCTCCTCCTCTTCCTCTTCTTCCTCTTACTCCTCGCCTTTCTCCTTTCTCCTTTTCTCCTTCTCCTCCTCCTCCTTCTCCTTTTCCTCTTTCTCTCTCCTCCTCCTCCTCCTCCTCCTCCTTTCCTCTCCTTCTTCCTTCTCCTTCTCCTTCCTTCTCCTTCTTCTTCTTCCCTATGAGATCTTTTGCTCATATACTATGGTTTCCAATTTTGTGTCTTTATGGAATTTCTGTGTGTTTCTCTGCATCTATACATGTTTCTGGGACTTTTGGTTTGTTTGTTTATTTTTCTGTACATTTATTCTGTCCTATTCAGGTTTGTTATTATTATTATTATTTATTATTATTATTATTATTATTATTATTATTATATTGTTTTTTCTATTTTTTCAGATGCCTGTTTGTTTTCTAATGAGGGGGCAGAGGAAAGGGGTATGGATTTTGAGTGGCTGGGGAGGAAGAAAGGCTCTGTGATAAATTGGGGGAGGGGAAATCAGAATATATTGTA
Source organism: Arvicanthis niloticus (assembly GCF_011762505.2). Taxonomy (NCBI): domain Eukaryota; kingdom Metazoa; phylum Chordata; class Mammalia; order Rodentia; family Muridae; genus Arvicanthis; species Arvicanthis niloticus. The sequence continues at coordinate 72,523,423 of NC_047666.1, read as the reverse complement.
TAAAACATCTTTTCAATGAAAAAAGAAGAAGCACAGCACCTACTCATTTGATGTTCATAACCAGAGCTCTTGGATTGACAGCTTGTCTCATCCACTAAGGCATTAGCACAAGGATGATGGCGGTAATGCTGACAATAAGCTATGGAAGGCCTATCACTCTCACACTCTCACATAAGTGCTATGCCGACATTACCTCATTCAATCTCTCTTAATAGTCCAACAAAGAATATTCTATTCCTAATTCCATTTTAAACCAAGTAGCCCTGAAATCCCAGTTCTTTGGAGGCAAAGCAGGACAAGAAGCGACAAGTGAAGCCTACTGTTTATGGCAATCCTCTGCTATGTAGTGAGTTCGAGGCCAGCCTGGGCTACATGAAAGCCTGTCTCAAACGACCAAAGTAAGAAAACTCTCCATTCTATAAATAAAAAAAACTGAAGCATTAAGATTGAGGGCGCTGTATGAGTCTTGGTCACACAGGCAGAGAGAGGTCTGATCCAAAGCCCACTTTTTGTGAAACACTATTTCATCTGAACTGAGCTTAGAAGAGAACACAGAATGCCCTCTGAAGGTCACGCGGAGGTCGTGTGAATAAGAGCTGGTGCGTTGCACTGATGAAGTCAGAAGAAAAGTGAGATGAATCTCCGTGGCTTCCAAGCTAAGCAATACCAGTTAGAACTGGAAATAGGAATGGTGGCTTGGTACGTAGCCTGATTGGGAGAGAGGGTGAACTAGACTGTACAAGATGACTGTTCTGTCCTTCTGTTACAAGTTCCCTGAGTAGCCTCAGGTGGGACAATCCTGCTGACCTCAATCTCCTCTTTGTAATATAGGGGACCTAGAAAAGATCTTAGCTTTCTCCACACAGCTGAAAGATGATAGGCTTGGGGTCACTGTGGAGACACACCTTCCTGTAGTCAGAGCTGCAGAGGTCTCATTAAAGTTTCATTCTATACCCTAGAGTAGGCAGTTGTTACTAACCATAGAACCTGGTGGACATGAGAGGGTGAGAAAAGGAAGAAAGAAATCAAGAAGCTTCTTTTCCCTTTAGCTTCTCCTTCTGGCAGCCAAATAGCACATCTTGTCTCAGAGAGGCTTTCATGGCATATAATTTAGGGTCTATAAATAGATGACTGTTAGTAACACACACACACACACACCACATACACACACACACACACACACACACACACACACACACACACACTTCTTTCTATTCAGACATCCACAAAAATATTGCAGATCAAAAAGATAAGCTGTATGAATTGAGGCACCTTCTCTTTTCCCCATGAGCTGCAGGGCTGTGTGTATCTCTCCTCCCCACTCTTGCTTTCAATGACTTCTCTTCTCAGTTTTATATCTGCCTTTGCTCTCCTTCTCTGTTCTGCCTCCAATCTCACCCCCCACCCATGTTCTTACTGTGTCCTCTCTATAGAGCTCATCTCTCCCTTCTAAAGCCTTCATTAATTAGCATTCTTCTCTCCTTCCCAGGGGCAGGGTTGATCTTTATGAGCCTTCCCTAGGATTCTGAAGCATATACAACCAAGAGACACTACCACATGATCAGAAAGAGCTAAAACATAAGGATCACAAAGAAGCTATATCAAGAAAGTCAGGACTAGTAGGTATGGTGGCTCATGAGAGACTGAGACATGAGGATTTCTATGAGTTTGAGGCTAGCCTGAACTACAAGGTGAACTTCAAGTCAACCAGAGTTCTGTAGTGAGTACTGGGTCAGCCTGGCCTTCACAATGGCCCTGTGTTTCAAAAAAGAAAAAGAAGAAGACTGATAATAAAATGTTTGTGTCACTGTTATAATAACAATTATGGAGAGGATCTCACCTGCTGTGATAGTGTAAGTATGATAGATTAATTGACAATTAAATGAAATTTATGTTTGTATCACATATAATTGACCTCACAGACTCTTCAGTGCATCATTTCAACTGAACCTCAAATTAATGAAAAAGAGGCCAGTGGGGCATAAAGGACAGGGTTTGTCCTCTTCTCTAAGATGTATAGCCACTGAGTGACAAATTCAGAATGTATGCCCCGGGGGCATCCCATGTGTATTCAATCACCATTTTTCTATTCATCATAATGACTTAGAGTGTTCTACTTGCACATACTTCTCTGGTCTTCTACAATTTTTTTGTTGTATTTCCAGTGCTAAGAAGGTGCCATGGGTCAGGGACAAGTAAATAAGCATATCCTTAGTGGATGAATCAGTGAAAGGATGTGTAGATGCATATATGTATATCCTACCCATTCCCCAAAGCCAAGTAGTGATCAAAATGAAATTTGACTTGAGATACTTTGCACTATATCCCACCTTCTTGTCTGTGTATGGGCAACCCACACAGCAGCATGTTAGCATCTACAACACACTTCCAAGTCTTTAATAAACCCTCTCCTGAAATCCAGGCCATCTTAGTTCTGCCATAGTCCATCTCTAACACTAGCTGATTCTCTGTCTTATAAACAGGCTCGGCCATATCTTTCTTCCTACCATACACTCAAGCTTTTTCCACAGCCATGACTAGTTTATTTTCCTTATCTATTGATTGGAGGAGGAAAGTGTGGTCTCAATGCACACTATGATCACACTGTGAGCCCTAAGATTATGTGATTTACTGGAAAAACACTGCTTCTAGTTATGGTATGTATCTCACCCTTAGCACCCAGCTTTAATCTCTCAGGCTAAAATCCAGACACTCCCTTAGCAATCACCTTTAACCCCAAACAATGAAAGTAAAGTTAGTTTGTAGATGGAAGCAATCATGTTTGAAAGTGATGTCTGAGTGGCACACAAAGTGATGAATCAGAGAAAGATTTGACACAATATGATATGACCAACTCTGACAAGAAAAGAAAAAATGGCAGTGTTAAAAAAGAAAAGAAGGAGTTTTACTTGAACAGTTATAGAGAGAAAAGTTGCAAAGAGAGAACAGTCTAGACACAGGTAAGGACAGAATGAGCCAGAGAGTGAGAAGGAGCCAGAAGCTTAGAACAGATTGCCAGAGTTAGTTTGAAGCCAAGAAGACTAATTCAGTCATAAGCCAAGAGAAGTAATATTGAATCAGTCAGCTTGGTGAGGACTTTGAGACAAAACATCTGAGTTGACCAGCCAGCCAGAGATCAGAAAGAATTAGGAGGGGGTGAGATTATTCAACAGCTAATCTTAGAAGCTGAAAACAATCTAGGCCTGGAAAAGATTGTACAGAGGCTAGAAGTGTTCATGAGTGGGCCTAGATTAGCATACAGAGGCAGTTAGCTCTGGCAAAGACAATTACATCAGGTGAATAAATGATAGTCTTACAATCTGCTGTTCATAGAACACAATCTTAGCTTTGGGAGCGTATCCTTTAATCTGTATTGTATTGGTGAGGAAACTGAAACCATGATCTTAATGGATTAGAACAAATAACAGGGTCCTGTGTGTCACTTAAATGAATGATGGTGCAGATAATAAATAATTGGAGTAGAATTCAAGGACATGCTTTATGACTCTAAAATCAAACTGTTTGAAGTATATTGTCCTCTTCCAATTCTTGTTCCATTGGTGTCTCTTCTAATTTGGAGACAGCAGAAAAAAATTAAAAGCATCAATGAATTTTGAAAAATCAATTCTCAGTCTCTAAGCATTTGTAAACATGTTAGTGATTCTTTAAAACTGTTTTAATCTCTATTTTTTTGGTCAAAGAGTCTAAGGAACAGTGTGTACAGAGGTTAGCACCAGCATAGTTTTATTTATGAATTAGAGTAACTTGTTACTAGTTCCATTTTTCAGCCTGAGCTATCAAGCTATTTCCTGGGTGGCCTACACTTACCATATGAGCAAGGGATGGCTCTGGAGACAGGCAGCATGCCATGGCTGGGCACTCATGCCTGGTAATATTGCTATCCCAATTATAAACTATGGGATTTCTCACAACTTTTGTTTGACGTAAAAATATATATTAGTTTTCCTGCCACCATCATGAGACCCAGGAATTGCAATAAATCTACTCAGAGGCTCACTCAGAGGTGGATGACATTCTAGAGGTTGCTCTCTGGCCTTCATGTGCAGGCTTACACACACACACACACACACACACGAACATACACACCCACATAAACATCCTAGCATTTAAAAAAGCTGGAAAGGAGCCAATACTGTCTACATTCAATCTCTGTTAGATAGACTAAGCCTTTATCAGTCAAAATTAGCCAGAAGGGACTCTCAAATACTCAAAGTAAACAGACAAAAACATCTTCTGAATATCTGCAAAGTGAGATAATGTCTCTCTCATAAAGCATGTATTAGTGGCATGAGATTTGTCAGGAGAAGCAAATGAGATAAAGGTGTCATGTTTACCACCCAGCAACAAACTACTTCCAAAGCCATGAGAGAGGAAAACCCAAGACCTTTTCAGAGCAAAGATGGTATCCAATGTTCTGGGCAGTACGCTGAATCATAGCACTGAAAATGCAGGCCTGGTCAGGCAGACATGTCACTGACACTGCTGCCACAAAGCCTGCCTGGAGCCTAACAGCTGGGCCATGGCCTGTCTCAAGTTGTCCCCATCTGAAATGTCACTCCAGCCACAATTTCCCAGTAGTGAAAGCTATGACTGATGTCAACCAACTGGGAAGACAACAATTTGGAGCCTGGGTTCCCAGCATCTCTTATCCAAGCCGGAAAACATTTCTGTGGCCTGCATTTTTTTCTCTCTTTCTTTCTTGCTCAGATTTTGTTGGGCACCAGTAGCCAACAGAGAGTCACAAAGAGTCACAATTACAAGCGGAAGCCGAGCTCTTGGGTTCTTGCATTTTAATGTCGGAAATTATGTTTTGCTAAAAATAACATTTTAATCAAATGTCCCCTTGAACCACAGTCAGAGGGGCTGTAGGAGAACAAAAGAAAAAGCATGGGGAAAATCTTGTAGACAAAGTCTACAGGATTTTGTAATCAGGGGAATCCTCCTGGATTCCATTTTGAGAAGCTGCAAGGAACCATGTACCTGACAACAGAACACTCATGGTGTAGGGAGCTTCAGCTAGCCCAAAGTTTGAGAATGACAAACACCTTCCTGGGGACAGTCCTTGTCCATACCCAACTTGCACATGGGTGTGAAATTATGTGTGTAAAATTAGCCACCAAGGCCCGGCACCAATTAGCAGTTTTGAAAATAATTCCTATTTTTGTCTCATGCTAAATTCTTATTTTTCTTCTGGTGTTTATTTGTTCTCTCTGCCTGTACATGTAGAATTCAATCAATAACGACCAGTAGCCCAGAAACCAAGTGATTGTGACTGTTTACTCTTCTAGGTAGATGTATTACATTGGATATATACATATCCAGTTTTAAAAACAACCCTTTGAAATGTTGTGAGGCTATGAAATATTTAAGTAAACAGACCATTAGGTTGGGAAGCTAAGTGTCAAACAACAAAGAAACACTGTTGTCTCACTTTGCTATTTTGCAGACAGAATACGGAGCTATCTTGCAAGAGTCCCAAAAACAATGCTAAATAATTAAATTCTAATAATCTCTCCACCCGACAATAGACCTTGCAAACAGATCGCACAAAGGGGTAAAGCTGTAACCAAAACAGATTTCTTTGTCTGAGACAAGCTTTTCCATCCCGAACCTTTACCAGTCATTCAAGTCATTCCATCTCATAATCACCGAGGCAGAGATAGGGGCTCCTCCTCATGCCTCAGCTGAGAAAAGCAAGGCTCAGAGAGGGCCAACAGCTTGCCAAAGCTGGCTCAGATGGGTTGTCATGGAAACAATACAGACATTCATCTAAGGGTTTCAACCTCCTGTTAGATTATCTATCCAACTGTTTCCCTTCCACCTCTGCTCCCATTCCCAGGGAAGTCAAAAGTCTCCCAGGGGTGTTTTTCCTTCGGACTATTCTTGCAGGATTACTTTTGACATTTCTATATGGGCGACGACTGTACCAAAAAGAGTCCTTATAAAAACCCATCAGCCAAGAATGTCAGCAGGTCTACCAAAGGAGACAGAATCTACACCCTGGGAGCTAAATCCAGTCCACACAGTGAAGTTAACTGGAAGCAGTCCTTCTAATCCATTCCAGACCACAGACTAGCAGCCCACCACAGAGATGTCCTGCTAATAGTGTCTATGATGAACAAAGTGCTGCTGTGGCCTTCACATTTTGTGGACTCAACTGAAAGTACTCTGTTTGTTTCTTTATTTTTGAGAAGTGTCACGTGTACAGGGGTGGTGGAAGGGGACTCAAAGGTGAAATTTAGGCAAGAATGTCTTTAAACTTCCAATCCTCCTGCTTCACCTTCTGACTGCTGGGATAACAGGCATGCACTACCACTGCATACAGTGCTGTGCATGGAACCCAGGATGTTATGCATTTTAGACAAACACTCTACCAACTGAGCCACATTCCCACTCCCCAACAGAAATAATTTTTTATCTTACTTCCATAACATTTGGCCTTCTTTGACAATCCTATAGCCAATTGACCTCCAGGAGGCAGGCACTCCATAAAAATGTGTCCATTTAAACACCTAAGCCATATGTCTCCCAGAACTATGCCCAAGGACCCTGAGAATTGTAAAGCCCTTCTAGGTTGTATTCGACTAACTCACATTTGTAGCATGCCAGGGATGGATGTGACTTGTGCAATCAAGTTTATAAGCCCTAGCCTACACAGTACAGATCACACCAAACCCTTCAGAGCTGTCTGTGTTCCTGGAATGTAAATGCTCGTCTCCACTTCTCCAGCCTCTGCTCCTGCCACCTTCAGTGTTCTGCTTTGCTTGATAATGGTCCTCCAAAAGACAGCCAAGGTGTGTGGTGTCACTTCTTCCTACAAGATGACCACACTCTTAGAATAACCTGTACCACACTGAGGTCAATAATGACTTCCTCTTTCATCTTCTCTACTGAGAAGTCAACTCTCTGAAGACCTTATGAGGTGCTGGATCCCCTCCCGGGTACCAAGTATGTTGATGGGTGTCTGTGTGTGTGGTTAAATGAGTCTTCTGAGTCAATGATACCTGTAGAGAAGCTAGAATATCGAGCTGTTCAAGTCCTCTCTCCACGGCTTACACAGACTGACTATTCTTGGTTCCCAACTGGACTCCTATGGAATTATTTCCTATGTATTTCTCAAAAATAAAAATGTGCCTGAACTATTCACCAACTTCTGTGGGTCATGTGTCTTCCCTGGCTTTTGTCAATGGAAGCATTCATAAAAAGACAATAATTTGATCCTTTCTCCATTGCTTTGAAGAAGTGTGATATATGGACACACATACAAAAAAAATACATAAAACACAACGTGAAATTTGACAAACAAAAGAGAACTCCTACATAGGTACCAACCACTATACCAAGAGAATATTCACTAAGGGAACCCATGTGCCCATTGGGCATGTACAGAATCCACCGTGGTCATGTTTCATTGGTTGATTGTTCATTTTAATTTTAAAGAGATGAATGTGTGGTGCCAGGGACTGAATTCAGTGCCTTGAACATGCTACACAGGCACTCTCTCACTAAACTACATCGCTAGCCCAAGGACTTACGTTTTACATCATCAGTGTAAGCATTTTTCCCATTGAGTTAGCTGCCTTTTCCACTTCTCTTGGTTATGCCATGCCAGCCTGTTGACGATTATCTGCTACCCATATTTTCTTTTCATATTTTCTGTACACTTATTATCTTCAAACCACTGACTAAGTGAACCTTTGTCATATGGCATGAAGTCAATACTCGGCTTCATTTCCTCCACAGGGACACCTCATTGCCCTAGGAGTCTGTTGAACAGATTGTCTTTTTGTTTTTTTAATGTTAGCGATCTAAGCCTGAGGCCTCAGCCAATATGAGTTATTCTCAACACTTTATATATTAATAAAAATGTTTAAATCAAGGGCAGTGAGATGGCCCGGTGACTAAAGGTGTTTGCTGCCAAGCCTGACAACATGAGTTTGATAATATTCTCATGGTGAGAGGAGAGAACTGACTCCTTCAAGCTGTTCTGCAACCTCCACACTCATGCATGCACATGCATGCGCATATGTTAAACAAATAAATGTAACAAATGTTAAACTGTTTAACTCAGCCTGCTGAATTAAAGAAAGATGCAGATTCCTGAAGTTCTGTTTGGGTTTGCCTGTATAAGCCAAGTAACATCTTTGCAGAGACATGAACTATCTACATTCATAATCTTGGTCCCAGTGGTTCTTGCTTTGCCTTTCTAGTTTAGTGTCTGAGACATTTCACGTTTATGGCAGAGGTTTAGAACAAAGATATCGTATCTGACCTGCTTCCAGTGACATCATCGAGCCACGTAGCAGTGTAAATGGCAGTTCTTTTATTTTACTTTCAGTCTGCTGCCCAATTATATGAATTAAACTTATTGCTTAAGTATTGAATGTGAGTACCACGCCCGTGTCAAACTCTTATTAATTATAATAATTTCTCTAAGGATGCCTCTGGATTTTCCTCCCATAATTATGTCCTCGGTAATAGTGAGAGTTTCCCTCCTTATGTTTTCATTCTTACACCTTTAGGCCTTTTCCTTGTTTTATTGAGCTGCCAAGGGACTCCAGGATGGAGCAGCAGCAGCGGGAATTCTGTCTGGTTCCAAATGTGCAGTTTTCAACATCTGGTATGTAGTATGATGCCTGTGGTGAATTTACATATGGGTTCACTTTCCCATAGGAAGGACTCTTCAGTTCAGTTCAGTTTCAGGAGTAATTGTATCATGACTCGAATTAGTCATGCTTATGAGAGAGACTGGTCTTTAATGCCCCTTTCTTATTTTGCCTGTGTTAAGTGGTAGGATCAAGATTCTGCACAGCTTTATAAAGCATAATAAATTACGGGCATTTAAAAACTATTGTCTGAGGAATGCACGCAAATTGGAACTATTTCCCTCTTGAATGTTTATAAAATTTACTTGTAACACCATTGGGGACAAGTGTTCTGGATAGAAAAATACTTTTTAAATAGTGAAAGAACAAGTTATGAATCTTATTTTTGTATTAGATGGTTCAGATAAGTCATATTTTCCCTAGGAATTTATGCAGTCAATATTAATTTTCAAACATATTGTATTGTGCTTTCCATAAGTTCTATTATATTTCAATTACATATAATATTTCTGTTATATCTATTTATTAATTCCTGATATTACTTGTATGTCTCTATTTACCTCACTAACCCACCAACTTTATTCATACTTTAAGAGATAAAATATTATTCACATGCATTTTTAACTTTCTGTTTTTATTTTATATTTCTGAGTGTTTTACTCACATACATTTCTGTGCACCATATGTGTGCCTGAGGATGCCAGAGGAGGCCATGAGATCCCCTGTTTCTGGAGTTACAGATATATGTAAGCCACCATGGGGGTACTAGGAATTGAACCCAGGTCCTCTGGAAGAGCAGCCAGTGCTCTTAAAACTGAGTTATCTCTTTACCTCTTTATTCATAGTTTTGAGTAATCAAAATTTTATTTATATTTTTAAAGATACAATTTTTACTTTGTTTAACCAACTTTTTTATTTTGTATGTTTTCTGTGCCATTAATTGATCTTGTCTTATCATGTCTTCTCTTCTACATATTTTCCCATTTTGTAATTCCCAAAGTTGAGACATGCTTTGTATTGTCCCTGTCCTTGCCTTTTGAGGTTGTAAACTTTCTTCTGTGCAATTTCCTAAATGCATCTTACACTGGCAGAGGAGTAATGTGTGTTGGGGGTGAAGGAAGAAGGGAAACAAAGTTCAGACCTACACCATGCTGGTTCCTCTTTGCTGCTATTTATTTATTTATTTATTTATTTATTTGAGAAAGAGCCTCATATGAACCAGACTGGACTGAAACACCCCATCCTCCTGCCTTAAGCCTCCCTGTGCAGGGATGACAGGTGTGTACTTACCATACTGGGCTCCAGAATCTGTGCATCCAGAATTGGTACAGCCATATCTAATGGGAACAGCGAAAGCCATCAAGCCAACACAGCTGCCTGACAGCCCAGCAAAGCTGAGCCGAGTGATGCAATCCCTGTCATGCCATCTTCTACTTTCTGTCTTGATCTCCACGTGTTGCATGCTAGGTGGGAGCGGGGAGCTTTTAATATTTGTACAACTTGGAATATCAGATTGATGGAAATTTCCCTAGGAATCCTTTACGCCTTATCCCAGGAGTACTGCTTCTGCACTTCCCCAGGAATGTCCTGAGCACATTATCCCTCCCAGTTTTAGGGAGTTATTCTTACCTGGCCCAACTTGAAGGTCTTCCTCGTGCCCTGGAAGTTGTGATTCAAATAAAGACACCAGAGATCTCTTTATGAGGCTCTGACTCCAAGACACTCTTGGAACATCTGCCCCTGTACTTACTCAGGAACAAATTAATCCAAGCAAAGTAAACTTACAAAGGTAAACAAGAGGAGTAGGCTAGAGGAGTTGGCACCAGATCAGATCAAAAGCCTCTTCTCACTACACACTCTGACCATTAGGTTAATAATACACTGCTTCGAACATGACAATCTGCCCAGGCTGGCTTAGAGATTTTCTTTCTGCCTAGTGCCCTTGAAACCACAAGAGTCTGAGAATCGGCTGTCATGCTTTGGCAAAATATGACTCTAGATTCTTAAAAGTTGGGTTCTGGGGTTAATGAGGGATAATGATTGTGAAAGATAACTCTGTTCTGTCACTGTTTATCAATGATGACTAAACTTATGACCAAGAGGAAGTTAAGACATGTGTCCAGGACAAAAAATGATATGAACTATGTTTGGAAACAACATGAATCTATTCTTGCCTACTGAATTCTGCATGAATAAAGAAGCACTCTGACTCCCAGTCAGTTCGGCTGCAAGATTCCCACTCCCCAGCCCCAGTCCCTGACTCACTCCTTCCTCTCCAACTCCTTATCTCCTCTGCTGGACCTGGCCATTGCCAAGGCTGGCCCGACACAGGACTGTCCATCATTACCAGTGGGGAGGATGTTTTCCTGAATAGTTAACAGACTCTCTTAAGAGTAAATCTGAATCCGTTCACATACACTATTGACCACATGGGGCTTTCATCATAGATTAGTTCAAAGTATGTTCTAAGTAACACAATATTAGAGGTGAGGGAGCAGGGGGTGAGGCACGTGTTTTGATTACTAAGAAGTATGTATAAATCTAATCATGTGGGTATATTCTAATTAAGTTTTGCTTTTTATTTCTGGACTTAATTGCATTTTTATTGAAGAACATTCTTGATTTGATTTCCATCTATTAAAATTGGTTGAAACTGACTCAAAGTCCAGAAATGATTAAATCTTGTAAATCTTATGTGGGCCCAAAGGAAGGAGTTTTCTACCATTATTTGGCACAGTGCTCTATATCTACCCTTTAAGTCAAAGTTTTAATTGGGTTTAAGTCTCCTATGATAAAATCATATTTTTATTAGAAATCTATCAGTGGTAAACAGAGATAAATTAAAAATAATTCCCATTTTGATTTTATCACTTATAACTGTCAGTATTTATTTTATATATCCTAGAACTTTGAATTTTTATGTGTACTTATGTCAAATTGTGATTTTATTTTATTAATTGAAGCATTTCTCTTAATAAATCTAAACTATGTTTAGAATGTGTTCATCTATTTTGTTAGACATTAATGCTTCCCTTTAAGACCTGTGGATTAATATTTTTCTGCTATGCCTTTTCTATCCTTTTACCTTTTTTCCTTTTCTCAACCTTACGTTTCATACAAGTCTTTTAAAAAATAACATGTGTTGGACTGTATGTCTGTAATAGTTGAGATGTAAGAATAAGTGAGTATGATAGTATGCATTTCCACATGTCATTCACATATATTTAATACAGCATTTTCCAGCCTGGAGTGTGTATGTCTATGTGTGTGTGTCTATATGTATGTGTGTATGTGTCTGTGTATGTATGTGTTCATAAGGTATGCAGGTATATTTACCTGTGCATGAGCATCTGAAGGTCAAGGGTTAATGTTGACCCTCCACTTTGTCTTTTGATATGTGGTACTCAATAAATCCCAAGTTTACCAATTGGCTAAAATATCTGGCTAGTGAGTTCAAAGAATCATTCTCTTCCCAGTAATTCACTCCAATACTAGTGTCGCTAACTTGAGCCACCACACCTGGCTTTTAAACGGGTTCTAGGAATGCAAACTTAAATCCTTATGATTCACAACAAGCATTTTCCAGCTGGGTATTCTTCAGTTTTATTTCTAAAAAGTTTAATCCACTTAAGTTTTGTAGTAAATAATAATTATCAATTAAAATCTTACTTACTATCTTGACTATGCTTGCACTTATCCCAGACCTTTTTTTCTTTAAAGGCTTATGTATTTATGTACATAAATTCTGTACATGGGTGTTTTGTCTTTATGGACATTTGCACACCAGAAGAGGGCATTAGATACCATGCAACTACAGATAAAGATGGTTGTGAGCTACCATGTGGGTGCTGGGAATTGAACTCAGAACCTCTAGAAGATAAGCCAGTGCTCTTAAGCACTGAACTGTCCCTTCAGCCCCTACCCCAGATCATTTACATTCAAAGACTTTCTTTTGTTTTGCCTGTTTTCTATCTGTCTTAGTCACAGTCCTAACACTGTGAAGAGACACCAATGCCAAGGCAATGCTTAGAAAGCACTGAGTTGGAAGCGTTCTTACAATTTTAGAGGGTTAATCGATGACCATCATGGCAGGAAGCAGATAGTGCTGGAGCAGAAGCTGAAAGTTTTACATCCTCATCTAAAGGCAACAGGTAGCAGGCAGGGAACCACAGGGCCTGAAATGGAACCTCAAAGCCCGCCCTTGGTGACACGCCTCTTCCAAGAAGGCAGTATCCTCTCCCACAATGCTCCACCCACATCCTAATCCTTCCCAAACAGTTCTACTAACTGGGCACCAAGCATTCAAGATATGAGCCTATAGGGACCACTCTCATTCAAACCACCAGACTATGTAATAGGAAGTTGTGCATTCTGTATATTCCTTTAATACCTATCCTCCAAACCATATAAACCAAGCCACATATACTTTATTGATATACATTTAGATCCACTAAGTGGCCTTATTTGCACTATAGATTGTACAAAGAACTTAGAACAAGAGATTCTACTTTACCTTGATGTATAATTATTGAGTATTTTAATTTCTGGCAAGACATTATGCTTAGTGTTTCAACAGTGAGTTCACATAAATTCTCATCTATTCTAACAGGCTTTTTCTTTTTCTCTGGCTTGAGAGCAGACACATTATTGTGGTGGTTGGTCTTGGTTGCAACCTTGATCAGACTGAGAAACACCTACATTAGTAAGGTACTGTAAGGATCCGTGATTTGGAAAGAATGATACCCCAGACTCAAATAGTATGCAACAGCAAAGAGTGTTTATTCTGCAGAAAGCCAGCATACAGGAGTCTACCACACTTCAGGATGGAAGACAGAGGTGTAGACTTTGTCGTGGCAATTTCAAGCCTGATAGGGTAGGAGTGGGTGACTTTTACCTTTCTTTCCCTTGATTGGTTGGTTCTATTTTCAGGGATATAGGTGTCCTTGTGATTGGTTAAGGCTCTGGGATATTTTGGAAACTTTTGTTGACTAACTCTACTAGGTGGTAGAGCAGCTTCTACAGCTCCTGATTGAGTCTCAGGCTAGGTGGTAGGGCAGCTTCCTGACTGGCTGCTCATGAGGGGTTGTTTTTCCTGGAATTGATTTGTTTCAGACTTTTCCTGTTCTAAGAAATAGAAATTTAGGCCTAGTCTCCCAAACTACCTGTCATGGAACAGCTTGGCTCTGGCTAACGCTGTCCTCTTAGCACATTCCTGGGAATGTCTGTGAGAGAATTTCCAGAGAGACTTATCTAAAAGTCAAAGATGCATCCTGAATGCAAGCAGTGGCATTCAATAGCTTGAAGATCCATAGACATAAAAGACAAAGAAGGAGGAAGCCACAGCACAGAGATGTGCTCTGTTTCCTGGCTGCCATGGGCCGGGCAGTTGTGCTCAACAGCCAATCCAGTGACTGTAGGCTGGAACTCATGAAACTATGAGACAAAAACCAATCCTGACCTCTAGTTGTCACAGCAGCAAGATAACTGATACCACAGGTATGGGCACTAGAAATCCTAGGCATAGGATTTCTATGCTAATAAGGTGAACTGTCTACTGAGCTTTGTAGGCATGAATGATGGATTCAATGATATGTAAGAACTGACAGTCAAAGTAGAGTCAGGGTCAAAACTCAGGTATGGAAATAGAAGTCATGCACATTCATCCAAGGCAGAAGGAAGAGCTTAAATGAGAAAATGGGAAGCAAGGATTTGAGAAAGCAAGAAATGGGACTTTAAATTACCTTAGCCACAGATGTAGGGAGTCATAAACATAAAGCTTATAAACTGAGGCATCTCCCACCACCATCAGGGGGCATCTTATGTGCCCCTTGCCGAGAAGTTCACAGACCCACAGATAGGATCAGTAAGCCACATTAGCAAACTGGAGACTGGAAAGAAACAGAAGTCAAGAGTACAAGTGAAACTTATTATAGCTGTTGACACTTCTATTTAAAGTATTGATCAAAGTACAGCTCGATGCCTGGCACTTGTTAAGAACACAAGCAACAGACATCTCCTGGCGGACTTGCTGATCCCCATTGGACAAATGTGACCCTGCTTGTGTTTATAATGATAGAACTAAGAACTGGCATCAGTGAGGTGCCTCGGCAGGTAAGGTCACCTGCCATGCAAGCCTGGCCACCTGTGCTCCATGTTCAAGCTTGTCCACCCATATGCACACCTGTGAGCAGAAGCATACCCATGAACACGCATGCACATGCATACACACACACACACACAGAGAGAGAGAGAAAGAGAGAGAGAGAGTCATAGACAGAAGACAGAGAGAGAAAGAGAGAGAGTCATGACAGAAGAGAGAGAGAGAGAGAGAGAGAGAGAGAGAGAGAGAGAGAGAGAGAGAGAGAGAAAGAGAGAGAGAAATTGAATACTTTGAAAAGGAGAACTGGCTGTGTTTCCTATCCTTAGGCTCTCCCATCTAAAGACTGTGACCAACATATTACTAAAACATAAGACATGGTAACATAGGTGCTAAGAAAAAGTTAAAATGTCAGGAGGAGACATTGGCTTCTCTTGAGATTATCTGGATGGTTTCATGGATCAGGTGGTAGGCTTATTTGAAAGACTATCTATGGCCTATCTTCATGACAATGACAGCTACAGGGGACATCACTAATATTCTAAACCTATGCTTCTTGGTGTATTCCCCCATGGTAGGTACTGAAACCTCCATTAAAATACCAGTGCGACATGACTTCAGCTGTGAGCCTCTTGGTGTTCTGGAGTCCAGGATGAGGGCTTGCTCTGTGGTGGGCAGCATTACTAGTGAAAAGTTAACACACAGGAGAGAAACTCCTCCTTCTATCTGCCTGCTTCCTTCCTCAGGCAGTGAATTGTTTCTGCTTCTTGCGTATCTGCTGGTCCTTGGATTCCAAGTGTACATGGTCCTGTGGAATTCAAGGTTTCTAAGGGTGAAATAAGAATCAGATCATTGCCATGGGCAACATCTGCAATGTTTGCCAAGACCCAATCAGATACCAGCAAAACTTGGACTTAAAGTGTAATCAGCTCGTGAGCATTGACTGAATTCTGGCATGGATGGATAGCTGAGTAAGCGAGGGAGATAAATGGAGTAGGAGAGAAGACAAGTAGATTCATCAAGTAAATTCCCCAAGGTTGTGAGGAGATCATTTCCTCTTTATGTAATCAACAGGCCATATGAGAGAATATTAAAGTTATGAGTGTTTGGAGGACAAGAGACTGGCAACATAAAGAGATAGAAAGGGGACCAGAAAACACTGTTGAAGCTTCCTAAATCCTGGTGAGAGGCATCACCAGGATTCAGGTCTAGATTAAAATGAGGGCTGGCCATGGTCTATACCACCTCCTCTACCAGCCGAGACTCTAATGAGAGATTTTATTGCTGAAAACACATAGGGACATACTCTGTAGCTGCTCCCTGCCATGTGCCTGGGTCCTTTACCTAAGCTTTGGCAAATCTCATGCAAGCAGTAAAGAAGTATGTCTAGAAAGGGAAGCAAAGCAGAGAGGGGACCTGGGACTTCCTCAGTTGTGTCTTCATGCCTGTCTCCAGGATCCAAGGACTCCACAGTGAGCATCTGGAGTGGTCGTCACAGCCACTTAGACGCTTTCACAGGTAGAAACAATCCAGATTACAATTAGGGTTCTTCATGTTGTCAAGGAGAAACTCTGTATGTAAGCCACTCTGTTAGCTACAACTTACTGTCCCCTTCATGAAGCTTTCCCTGAGATAGCCCCCTTCCTGTGACTTGTCATTTTGAATCTATCTAGGAAGACATAGATTACAGAGACCCATAGATTGGCATGCACAAAGGTTAGAAGAGGCTCACAGCTGAAGTCATGTCACACTGGCATTTAATGGAGGTTTCAGTACCTTTCATGGAGGAATCCAACAGTAAGCCAGTGAATGAATAATTATAGTTGAATGCTTATTAAATTTTGGGCTTCACTCAGAGAAGATCCTCTCTGGGAAGTAGTAGGATGTTGAGAGTTGATTATTGTATTGGTTTCTGGAGTTTATATAACAGAGTTTTACACAGTGTGGGGCTAAGAACAACAGAAATTTATTGTCACACAGTTTGGGATGCTCAGAGTTAGAAATGAAGCCATTAACAGAAAGTATTTCTCTTGAGGTCTGTAAGAATCTGTCCTGTGTTTCCCTCTTAACCTCTGCTAACCCTAGGCTTTCCTTGGATTTTAAAGGTCTCTTCTCCTATGTCTTTCTACTGTCTCCTACACATTGTGACTTTCTGAGTCTTTCTTTTTATTTAAATGAAGACACAGGTCATATTGCATTAGGATACACCTTAATATCTTTATATTCTTAACTTAATATGATAATTTGTGAATACTCAATTTTAAGTGAAGTCACATTCACTTATGACTATGAATTATGAATTATGAATCATGACTACAGTGTATTGGAAGATATATAGTTCAACATATAACCATTAATATTTGGATATTTAGAGATTCAAAGGAGCAGTATTTCTGGCCATAGATAAGAAACAAACTAAGTTGTGGAGGCAGGAGGTGCATGAACTGTGTGCTTCAGAGAGTAATCAACTTCGTTTGGCTCCATGAAAAGGTTTAATGACTATTAGTATATCCAAAGGTGGATCCATGAACATATATATATATATATATATATATATATATATATATATATATATATTCCCAGTATTGATGCTGAGACACTTTATTCCTAGCCCAAGACGACCCAGTTTCTGTGTTTTGAGAAGTTGGAGTTGGCATGACAAGGCTGTTGGTACATGCAGTATCAGCCACCAGTTTCTGATGTGAAGCATGGCTTGCTGAGGGTGGAGGTCCTTTGTGACAGACTGATGAGTCTTTCATTAGGACAAGAGAAGTCAGTGCTGATGGATTTTTTTGCAAAGGAAGATGGACACCTTCACTACCACCTCCTTGTAAGACATTATGCAAACCACTCGTTTTCCATTCCGCAAACACAGCATTCTTCCCTGGACTGACAGCTCCCAGGAGACCCATGTATGATGACTGCTTAGGGCCGGGTAGAGTTTGTCACAGCATTATCTTCACTCTAGTATCACTTCTGAGAGTTGCCACAGGGCCATGGGCAAAAAGATGTTTCGTAGTCCACTTTATTCCATTGCACTATAGTTGCTTCATTCTTCCCCCTACTTCATAAGTTTCATTGTCTGGTATCAGTGACAGTATCCATGGTGATGGCATGAGTGATGGAAGATGTGCACAATGTGGATGTGGGTTTGGAGGGAGGATGTCAAGTTTACAAATCACTGTCTTATTGAGTTACTAAGTAGTAAAGAACTGAAATGGTGGGTATTGGTTCATTAAATCAAACTTCATTAGCTGTGAGGGATCTTTCTAGCTGTGTGTCTTAGGGAAAGAGGAGCTGGGGGTTTGACTTATGTTCCACCTGCGTCTCCTGCTGCCCCATTTGTCATAGTCATAGGATGAGAAGAAGCAGAGAGATGTCAGAGCCTCAACAGCACAGAGGCTCTCCACTAGCCTTTCTATTTGTGTCTCTCCAATCTCTGTCTCCTCTCTCTGGTCTATTCACAAGCTTCTAAGTTAGCGCATCATGATTATATAAGACAACGCACCATATTCAACAAAAGAGCAAAATCAATTTAAAAATCACTGTTACTAAAGAGTATTTGGCCAAGAGTGGTTGTGTATACCTGTAGTGCCAGCATTTGGGATGCAGAGACCATAGGGCACTACAAGCTTAGGGACAGCCTGATCTACACAGCAAGTTCCAGTCAGAACAACATAGCAAGATTCTACATCCAAATAAAATGATACTTTATATCTTTGTAAAAGTGGTAAGTAGCCAACCTGAAGAAGAGATTGTGTTCATATTTCTATTGAATAAGAAAGTACTCATTGAGGCACAGAAATTCTGGACCAGTCAGAAGTCTAAACAGATAAGGTCACCTGTCACCAAGCCTTGACAACCTGAGTTTGATCTCTAGAACCTACATGGTAGAAGGAGACAATCAACTCCCACAAGTTGTCCTCTGATGTCTCCATGCGTGTCATAGGACATACATGACACACATACAAATAAATACATGCTGCTTAAGAAGAGGCAAAGTTTTCTCCACTATCTCTCTGAGATGAATACAAGCACACCAAATCAAAACTGTTAAAACATATATAAGGCCTTCAGACTTAATCAGCATTGAGTAAACAGTCCTTGAGGGTGAGGTGACTGCAACAGGCATGTGCACAGGCAGAATGCATCCATCCCAGGCAGAGTGACCAGGGCTCTGATGAGCCAATGAAGGTACAGACCACTTCCTGTGAAAACCCAAATGTGTCCAGCTGGCAAGATTGGAAAAGTCAGCTGCAGCCCACTTCAATGAGGTCTTTGTCTTTCCCTGGCTTTGTTAGTGGCTGATTGTCTCCACTTTGGTTCAATCTGAATCAGCTGTTAGCATTGTGGCACTCTCCGGACCAGCTATGCTTCTGTGCTTCTTAATAATAGCTCATATTTATTTAGTGCAGCATTTTCACACAGCCTCCAACATACATTATTTCACTTTATCCTCCCACTGCCCCTGTGAGCGAGCTCAGGCAGACAGCGGGGAGGTCCAGTGCCGAGCTCCAGGCTGCCACCCAGCAGGAACTCAATGTGTTCTTGCTGAAGTGGTTGGCTGGCCAGCTGGAGGGAGGAAATTACCTATTTAGTTTAAGTGGTTTTCCTAAAATGTCATGGGTCTTTAATGCCAGGCTGGGAACAGAATACAGCCTTCCAATATCTCTGCCCACTGTTCCTTTCACTGCGCCTTTGCATACCCCGAAGTCAGGAATCAGCACTTCCCCAGGTGGGCCTGGCTCTTCACTGAGATCTTTAGGCTCGTGGGAGCCCACGTGATATTCGTATGACCCCACGGTTCATAACTTGTGGGTTCTATACTGATTTTCAGGACTCAGTTTCCTTGGTTATCAACACATGGCCACTGTCATCAAAACTCAGTTGGAAAGATCTGCAGTATATAACACAGGGGATATTTGCACTGATGAGAGATACTTCACACTCCCATCTTTTCCAGATGGCCTTCTCTTTACTAATGACCCTCAAACTATGCAAAAGTTACTTCCTGTTCTTGTTTTTTCTGCAGTGCTGGAGATATAACATGAGGCCAAGTGCTTGCTAGGACAGCGCTCTGCCACTGAGCTACATCCCAGCTTTGACTTACATATTTGCATACTATACTCAGGTATGTCTAACTTCTGTTTTCAAGTGATGATGTAGACACAAGTTTCAAGGCACAGAATAAAATCTCTTAATTTTCTACATCCATCACTAATTGGCTTAACATAATGCATACAAATAATTACAGTGGTAATTTCCGAGTATTTTCCTTTTTGGTTGTTCATTAGTTTCTACTCCACGAAGACTGGTCTTCGCGTTGCTCTATGGATGCTATAATTACCATTTTAACAATTGTTCAGTATTCCATCATTTGTTCAACCATACCTCATTATTGAGCATGGTTTCCAGTTATTGGTTATTATAGATAACATTCCAGTGAAGATGTTTTAATTATAAACCGCACCATTATACTCTGATGCTTGTGACTCACGTAGCTGCTCAGAGTTGGGGCTTAGTGGGTAAAACTCAACAATGCTTGTTATGTAATCGCTGTGTCTTTAGCAATGTGCAACAGACACAAGAATCTCATAAAGTAATCTTTATCCAGATTAATTTATAAGATGAATGTTCTGGTACATACCTATAATTATAGCCCACCAGGACTTCTGTGAGTTCAAGGCAATTCTGGGCTATTTAGTAGTGTGACATCAGCCTAACCAACATATCACACGTGCGCACGCACACACACACACAAGGAAGGATAGAAAGAAGGAAGAGAGAGATGAGAGGAGAGGAGATACTTATGGTTTTGTTGCTAATGAGCTAACTGCATATTAGATCCCTATCCACTCTGTTAGAAGTCCAGTCTGAAGAACTCATGTTGGAAAATACCAAGGAGTCTGGGCTCTTGGAAAAAATATGCAGATATTGCAAAAGCAATGGCTAGAAAGTAGAAGGAAGGAAACACTGCCTGCCACGTTAGTGTTCACCCTGGGCCTCTGCTCTCAATATCATTCAGAACCAAGCTCCACATCACATGCATGCGGACTGGTTACCAAGTCTGAAGAAATTATTGATGGGAAACAAGTGATCCCCAAAATGTCAGAGGAGAAATGAAATGATGGAGTTGAGAGAATAAAAAAATTCCCTGGATTGAGTCTCAGACTTAGGAAGCACCTTGTGATTCTAGGGTACAGTGGCCAGTGCTGAAGGGTATGTGAGGATATTTCTATGAGCTTCACTCCCCTTTCAAGTAACAGAAAACCTATCAGGAAGCACATTGATCCCACTGAACAGCATAGTGATATTTCATTCAGGTACCCATTTGGTACGCATTCATTAGGTGTCATCAGATGACTGTGCTCTGGGAACTAGCCTAGACTTTGGGGTCACAAACAAGTAAAATGAGGCAATTTGGAAAACTCTTATAGGATACTGAAGGAGACACTGTTACAAACAAATCTTTTTAAGACAGATCAGAATAAAGTGAGTGGCAAAACTGGAGAAAGGAGTGATGTATTTTTGAGTGTGATACCCAAGGAAGGAGCCTGACAAGATGAGGCATAGGGTTGGGGGCGGGGGGGGGGGGGCTTTGAAGACAAGTGATTCCACAGACTCAGCAATGAAACAGTCAGTAAGGAGAGTGTTGGGCTTGGCCAGTGTCACAGGAGTGCAAACAGCCAGTGTGCTGGAGTTACTGTGATTCTGTTACAAAGGAAATAGATGGTATGTTCACAGATGTTGCATGAATCCAGCAGTAGCAAAGGATACAAAATGTTTTCTATCGAGACGGAGCTGGTGAGGGAGCTGGTGAAGCTTCCCTTTCCTGGGAAGCTCTGGACTTACGTTAGACCCATCCCAGATCCTTCTCTCCTACAAGTTGATCCCACACCATTAGTATCGATGGTGCCCTGGCACATCCTGGACATCAGAGCCACTGGCTTTGGCTCCCCAGCTGCCAGCCGCCCTTAACTCTTGCTTGTGAGAATAGAGCATCTACAAAGCTTGGCTGCTCAGCGGCTTTGCCCTTGTCAGTCATCAGTGGAACTGACAGACTCAGAAGATAAAATATATGCCTCCAGGAGAATGCAGAATAGATTCTGTATAATCTAGGTCACCAAGGAACCAAACCCCCATGGTGACTGGACCAGAAAGTCAAGAGACTTTCAAAACAGCCATTTGCATCAACTTCTCCACCCCATAGTACTGGATATCATACCTAGTATACACACACACAAGCACACACACACATATACACAAGCACACAAGCACACAAGCACACAAGGGAGGGGGGGCTTTTTTTGATTTCTAAGCCTTTTACGGTCTTCTTTATATGGTGTATTGCTGGAAGATTTGACCAGAAGTAAATTTAATTGAATAGTTGGTATTTGTGTGGTGTAGTACAGAATGAGTTGGGGATGGATGGGTGAAGACAGCGCACTGCTGTCTCTCTGTAACACAGAGTTCTCAATAGAAGAAACACAGCCATACGAGAAGGCTGGAGTTGATTGCAAAGAGGAATTGATTTCTTCTAGCCTTGAAGAAAGAGTCAGGGAAGAAGGAAGCTTTCCAAAGAAGGTGGTATTTCAATGGGAGACAGGAGTGTTTTGACTTGTAGATGGATGTCAATGACAATGGGAATGGGGGAAATACTCTTTGTTTGCTTGTTTGTTTGTTTCTTTGTTTGTTTTGTGGCGAGCCACTCAGGAACTTTTGCTTGTATAAGGTTTATTTTATGCAACAGTAGACAATCAAAGAAGATGTGGATTCAATAGTGAGAGCAAAAGTACAGATTATAGAACTCTTTCTGGTTTATACTACATTGCAGGTGAATTTGTAGCTTGAGTGAGGCTTAGATATACCAGACCACACATCATCTTCTTATTATAGCCCCTGGCCAAATGCCTATCACCCCCTAGTTCCTTTTTTTATTGAATAATTTATTTATTTGGGAATATCATTCTAGGCTATGGGACCAAAAAAGTTAAAAGTCCTGAATGAGAAGGGAGAGGATCTGGGAGCTGCTTAAGATCAGAAATGTTTTTTATTTCAATATCCTCAAAGCCTAACCCAGTAATTCAATAAATGCAATGAATGCACACGTGAATAAAGAACAATTGGTTTGATTTGGTGGAAGCTTCAGGAACATGAATGGAGTGATGAGAAATAATGTTGCAGAAGCCACACCTTGAGTAGATGTGGGCTTGATTCTACAGGGAAAAGAAGAGCTGGGAGGATATGAGATGGGTTAGGACATGGTGAGAACTATACTTCAGGTAGATTAACCTGATAGTAAGACTGATCTGAGAGAGGCAAAGAGAGACTGTTTGGGAGGTTATTGCTGCAATCCAAGTGAGAGGTAATAAACACCCGAATTAGGGCAGCAGCAATGGGAGCCGAGGAGGAGGAGACTGATAAAAGATGAAAGATGGAAAAAACAACAGACTGGGTGTTGGCAGGGAGGAAGAGGGAGAGACAAAGAGAACAAAAAGGCTTTGGGCGGCATGAAGGATGATGATGTCATTAACAAAAAATGGGCAGCACACAGGGAGTGCCGAGTTGAGATGAAATCTGCTGACCTGTGTCATACGCACTGAGACATGGTGCTATACTTGTTTCACCTGTAGTGTGGATCAACCCCCTTACCAGGAAAACACCCGGGAATGCTGGGTAGGCTCCCAGGGCCCGGCAGCTACAGGATTACATTTTTATGGACTAGGTCGAGACCCAAATCATTTTCTAAGTGCTGATTTTATGGACAAACTTCAATACTGCTCTGCACGAAAACTATTTTTGGAAAAAAAAATCCTCTGTTTTAATAAAGATTTGAGATAGAACTTGTCAGCATTCTTGCTTTTCCTCATTATTAATGAATTAGGAGATACTCAAAGCTAATAAAAAAGCACATAAAAGGCTCATAAGCATCCTTCAGATCTCCTTTATCAGTCAGTCACTCTCATTTTATAAAGCTAAAATTTCCAGTTTATAAATATTGCATAAGAGCAGAATTTGACTGTACTTTTAACATGTTATTTCAACAACCATAAAACATTGTATTCAATAAGCAGTCGTACTCTACAGCCCTGACCCACATTACACCCTGCATAAGAGGAAGAAAAGAGAAGGATTTCTGCCCTCAGGAAGACATAGTTGTAGAGAACATGCACACACACACACACACACACACACACACACACACACACACACCACTCTATAGCCTAGACCTACACCACACACTGAAAAAGAGAAAGAGAAGTGAAGGATGTTTACCCCCAGGAATTCCCAGTCATAGAGAAGATGCACACACACACACACACACACACACCAGAAAAGCAATAAGCACTCACAGTGTGACTTACACCACAAGAAAAGTGTAAGCAAGAAAGATGTGGTACCAATGTTTGAGTTCTTCTGTCTTCAAAGAAGGATGCTAGAAAGAATCACAGATGAGGTAACTTTTGACAATGGATTAGGAAGATTATTTTTTGCAAAATGACAAGAATTCATTCTAAACCAAAAGTAGGTGAAGAAGAAATGAAGATGATTGGTTATCAGATACTTGAGAGGGCAGTGGAGTGGGAATGAAGTGTCAGATCAAGAAAGGTCATGTGTCAAACACTAGGAGCCCTGGGCATTAGCTCCAAGAATTTGATAAGATCTGTCCTCTGGTTAGGGTTGCCATGGCAGCATTGTGAAGAATGCCTTTGAAGAATTTGAGGTGGGCTGGGATCACAGTTAGGATATTGTCACTATCCAGGTGACAGCTAGAAAGGCTAGAGAAGATAGCGAGTCAAGAATAAAAACTAGAGGATAGTTTTAGGGCATAAAATCAATTGAACTTGTTGATTAATGAAAGAGGAGTCTCGGGTGAAACTCGGATTCCTGAACGATGACACCTGTAGAGAAGAAAAATACAAGAAAAGAAATAGCTCAGGGCAAAAAGGACACAAGGTTGTATCCGTGTTATCCTATAGATATAAAATATTAGTGGAGGAAAAACTGATCCATAATGAAATAAAATCAGGGAAATAGTTTCTTCTCAGTGGAGAAAAGAACATAAGGTAATTTGTTAGGATGATGTAAGGATGTATAAATAGATTGGAGAGATGAAGATACAGACAGACAGACAGACAGACAGACAGACAGACAGACAGAATTATGGGTTACCTAAGACACATTTATTGGTATTTACCAAATAATAAAGTTAGGATCTGTGCATCTGTATTGTCTATGTAGATTTTAAAAAGCCCCACAAATATAGTGGCAGAACTTTGGTCAATTTGACTGTTATCAGGGTAGGTTGGATTAAGATTTCTAAAACTTATTTCTGTGTAGTCTAGGTTGAAGACAATGGGTGATATAGT
This sequence comes from Arvicanthis niloticus, assembly GCF_011762505.2. Classification (NCBI taxonomy): domain Eukaryota; kingdom Metazoa; phylum Chordata; class Mammalia; order Rodentia; family Muridae; genus Arvicanthis; species Arvicanthis niloticus. Next base: position 72,498,329 of record NC_047666.1, on the reverse strand, counting down.
AACGATGATAATGAAAAACAAGTTTCTTACAGTTGTGGCTGGGATATAAATGTCCACCAAAGGGCTCCTGAACAGAGAGGATTTGGACTTTGTTCTCATCAATAGATTAATTCATTGATTAGTCTGCTGATATGCTTTTAGGAGGTAGGATCTGGTTTCAGAAAGAAGGGAGCTGAGACCAGGATGTCATGGGGCATATCTTGTCCCTGATCACATTGACTTTTCTGTGGTTCCTATATGCCATGAGTGAACTCCCTATTCAAGCTGTTACTTGGAACTGGAACAATGGAGCCAGCTATCCTTGGGCTGAAACTTCCCAAACTGTGAGCCAAATTAAATCCCCCTTTTCTCAAGTTCTTTACCACAGTCAGGTATGCGGTCTCATTGGCAATGTCAATACACTATTGGATACAAAAACTATACATATAAAGAGGAAAACGGGTGTGTTCTGGGCACATGTACATATTCCAGCTCTCTTCCAGGAGAAAGCCTAGAAGCAGTGGTATCCTTCTAGCAATGGTATCCTACCTGTACACAAAACCAAGATGTTAGCTTTGAAATACAGATGTTCACTAGAGGCAGCCAGGTTCCTTGTAAAAAAGTATGATTTCAAGCAAGAGAGGCACAAGAAGAGTTGAAACATACAGATGGATGAGAGAACACTTAAAGAATGTCATCAAAAGAACATAGAAAACAGCCAAAATAAGTACCTACAGGCCAAATCAGAGCAGTGTAAACATCAAAACAACTATAATGAATGTACTACAACCTATGGGATAATATAAGAAATTGTCTTTTAAGATAACTTTTGACACAGTGCAAATAGAAGAATAAAATCTCAACATAATAGTATGTAAGATAGTCACAATAAATGACCTATTCTATGATTAAAACATCAACTGACAGGTTTTTCTCTAAGATCATGAATAAGATAAAAATTACCCCTTCTCATTGCACCTATTCAACATAGTACTAGGAATCACAGCCAGAGCAATTAGATAAGAAAAAGAAATAAAAACTGTCTAAGACATTCCAAAATGAAGAGGTAAAAGAGTAATTGTTTGTTAATGCCATGATCTTATATCCTAAGTGGTCATAAGGATTCCATTAAAAATCTGTAACAACTATGACCAAATTATAACCAAGCCCAGCATAGTGTCAGGATAAAAACTGAACATACATGTGAGTCAATTCAGTTTTTAACTTGAGATTTATTTTTATGCATTATTTTGCCTACAAAAATGTATGTGGGCCATATCTATACCTTGTACCAGTAGAAGTCGGAGAAAGCCATGGGATCCCCTGAGGCTAGAGTTATAGATGGATTCTATGAACCAAACCTGGGCTGTCTGCAAAAGCAACAAGTTCTCTTAACCACTGAGCCATCCCTTGAGTTTTTATATCATAACAATAAACTGCCCCAAAGGGAAGTTAGAGAAGCAATTCCATCTACTTTATCATTGGAAAGAATAAAAATAAGTAGGGAAAACTCAGAAGGTAAGTGTGTATGCTGAAAATTATAAAACATGTAAAAAATTAAATAAAACAAAAATGGAAAAGCATTTAGTTTATGGATTTAAACATGTAATATTAAAGTATCCATCATACACAAAGCAATTTATAAATTCAATATAATTTATATCACAATTCTAGGTCTTTTACATAAATAGGAAAATAACTCTAATATTTATATGGAACCAAAAAGACCATAAATAACTGTGGCAGTTGTCATATTGTCAACTGGCCACAACCTAGAACCACCCAGGAAGCAAGTCTGAGTGAGAAAATATCTAGATCAGGTTGGCCTATGGGTGTGCCTGGAGGAGGTTCTCTTGATTGTTGGTTGAGATGGGAAGACACACTCTGAATCCAGGCAGCACCATTTCATGAACCAAACACTAAACCATTTAAGAGCGGGGGAAGCCAACTGAGACCAAGAGGCTAACAAGCAAGCATGGGTATGATTAGTCTCTCTTTCCTCTCAACAATGGATGTGATGTGTTGCTTTCAGTCCTTGCCTTGACTTACCCCATGATAGTGGGAACTGTAACCTGGAAGTACAAGGTAGATAATCCCTTTACTCCCTTATATTAACTCAGTCAGGTCATTTTGTCACAGTAGCAGAAATTAAACTAGAAAAACAGCCAAATTGGCACTGAGAAAGAACAAAACTGGAAGCATTGTGCATCCTTATTTCACAATACATCATGAAGTTGCAGGATTCCATTATACTCCTGTCATAAAGCTAGATGGAGAGACCAACGAGAGAAACCAGTGCTCTAAACGAATCCATATGATCAACTGATCTCTAGCATAGAAGCTGAGAACACCTGAGGTCTCTTCAACAAGAGTATTGCAAAACCTGGATGTCTACAGGCAAAAGAATTAAAGCAGACCCTTGTTTTCCATAATGTATGAAAATGAATTCAAATCAGCTCAAAGTGAATTAAAGACACGAAGGCAGACACAGATTCAGCCACTAAAAGAAAACATAGTACAAGAGAAAAGCTTTGTGACATTGGTCTTGGCAATGATTTTTCTGAATGGTACTAAAAGCAAACGGAATAAAATAAAGACAAGCAAGAGACATAGAAAACTATAACCTTCTGCGCAATAAATATTCAGCAAAGGGCAGCCTACAGGGGAGAGAGAAGGTTTTGTTAGGTTTTGTGTTTGCTTGTTTGTTTGTTTAAAAGAAAACATTTGCAAACTATATCTCCAAAGAGGAGTTAATATTCACTATGTGCAACTCTATTCAAGTACTTTTTAGCATTATAAGCTGACAAAGTTGGCTAAGAATCTAAATAGATAATTCTCCAATTAAGACATTCATGTGGGGCTGGGGACATAACCCAGCAATCACTGTGCAAGCATGAGATCCAGAGTTCAGAACCCATAACCTCCATAAATGTCAGGCATCACATGACAGCTTGGCTGTCATTCCAGCACTGGGGAGCCAGTGACACAGGATCCCCAGGCAAGCTCAGTACATACTTAAGGCAAATCAGTAAGCTCTGGGTTCAAGAGAAACCCTGTCTCAAAATGTAAGGTAGAAAGCAATCTAGAAAGATTCTTGATGCCAGGCTCGGTCCTTTGCAGATATACCCACACATATACAAATCACATTCAGACAACAGACTCATACAACACATAAACACACACAACAGATGCACATAGACTCACATAACACACACATACGCACATATACTTACATAACATGTATATACACATCACACACAACACACATACAAACAGACATATTCATAACTACACATACATACATACAAACACACATATACTCATAACTACACACACATACAACACATACATACACATGCACACACATATGCACAAGCATGCACACATCACACACACAATGCACCCACCACCCCACATACAGACACACTCAAACAGAAAACACATGACACACGTATTCATTCAATGTACCCATACAGCACACATGCTCACACTACTCGCACAATATACCCATACAACACACTTACATAATACACACAGCACACACAGAACACACATACATGGCCTCTGTTATTGGGGTAGGGGCTGTTGTCCAAACAGGAAATCATATATACTATGTATGTAATATATATATTATATATTATAATATATAATATTATATATGTTATATATATATATATTGAACATTGTGATTGAGAGATGGCTGAGTTGTAACCATGACCACACAATGAAGCCTGAAGAATAGAAAATAAGAAAGCAAGCGAAAGAGTAATCTGAGTTCTGAAGGGGACCAATTATGGAGAAGGGGGTTAGTGAGAGAAAATGAGGAAGTAGATGGAATCACAATGCATTGCATATAAGTACGAGGTTGTCAAAAAACATTTAAAAAAGACTTAACATAATTACTCTTGAAGCATGGCCTCACCTAGAACTTAGCATGTAGCTGAGGCTAGCCTTAAACTTCTGATTCCCCAGCTTCACTCCTTGAATGCTAGGATTATGGTTGTGCACCACCATCTGAGGCTTCCCGCTTTAAACAAAATAATTACTTTATTACTTACTTTGTGTTCTTATCATGATAAAATTTTTATAAAAAAGTGTACAAACACTTTCATGATCATAAATATTTCTTTGAAAGAAGCAAATACAAGAATTAAGGAGTTAGAAAATAAAATAACCAGTGATTATCAAAACTAGTGGGTAAGAAATTGATGAAAGACGCTTCCCTCCATTAATTCCTAGGAAGTCACAAAAGAAGAAATTGCAAGTTAACAGAAGTAAAAACTAGCAGATGCTATGTTAAGCAAATAAGCAAAGCTAATATCAGGCGCATCAGGACAAACTGACATCAAAGGCTGCCAAAATGGTGTTCCAGCCAAAAACATAAAAAGTAAAAAATTCCCAGGCCGAGTTTACTTGTGAGGAAACAGACTCTAGAGACAACAACCCTCGCAGAAGGCTGAAATGGGAAGAAATTGTGACTCATCTTGCTGCCAGACTCCCTCCCTGTTCCTAACCCTCTGTGCTCCACTGCCTTATTGACATGAGTTAGAGGTACAGGTCGCTGAGCCCCTCTGTGGTCCAGATAGGTAGGGGAAGCTACAGGGGAATGGCTATATTAATGTACAGTGGTGTTGTCTGTTTGCCTTAGTCAACGACTCCCCAGTGAGGGAAAATGGAGACTTGGGTATTAATCTACTTCACAGTCATCAATGGAATCTGGCCTGGATAGAAAAACCTGAAAGGATTTTAAGACTGGAATCCTGGCCTTGGCATCTGAGTGACCTTAACAAGTTCCCACCCTTGCTCCATCAGTCCACCAATAGCTATGACAATACTTTCTCCACTAGGGATTAAGGGACATAATGATTTCAAAGACAAAAGAGGAGTAGGATTCCTTGGTGAACACACAGTAGGCACTCAGTAATCAGTAATCATGGAACACAAATCAAGGTTGACAGTCAATATGATTAACTTGACAGATCTTAGAATCACCTCAGAGACAAGCCTCTGGACACACCTGTGAGGGATTTACTTGATTAGGTTAGGGGAGGAAACCCAGTGTATGTGGCACCATTTTACAGACTGGGGTCCTCTGTTAGATAAAAAGGAGAAAATGAGCTGATAACTAGCAATTGTAAGTCTCTGCTTCCTGACTGTGAATCAAGTGTGGCCAGCAGCCTCAAGCTCTGGCTGCCATGATTGCTTCATACCCTGGGACTATGGAACAAAGCAAACCCTTGCTTAGTTTATTATCCTTATGGCTTTATAGCTACAGGGAAAATAATCAAAAACAAAGCAGAACAAAAACAAAAGAACAACAGGTAAAAGGCAGACACCAAGACGGGCTGTTGGTCTCTGCTCCAGTAAGCCCAATCGTATGACTCTTCAGCTTTTGGGTCTGGTGTATGGGAAGAACATGGAGGAGTTTGGAACTGTGCGCCATGGAAGCTCTGGAGTCCTGGAGCAGAGCAAAATGGCCTAGTTAGATGGGTGTTTCTAAGACTAGAATGCTATGAGTAATACAGACCATGGAGACTGTCTTAGTTAAGAATTCTATCACTGATAAAATACTACAACCAAAAGCAACTTTAGGAGGAGAGTTTATTTGATCTTCCAGGTAACAGACCATCATCATCCAGAGAAGTCAGGGCAGGAACCCCAAAGCAGGAACCTGGAGACAGAAACTGATGCAGAGTATATGGGGTGGGGGTGAGGGGAGAGACTGCTTACTGGCTTGCCTCTTCTGGCTTGTTCAACCGGCTTTCCAATAGAACACAGAACCACCAGCCTAGGGATAGAATCTGCCACAGTGATCTGAGGTCTCCCACATCAGCCACCAATCAAAAATATTCCCTACAGAATAGCCTGCAGGCCAATACTATGGAGGCATTCTCTTAATTAAGATTCCTTCTTTCCAGATGACCCTCGCTTGGGTCAAGGTGACATAAAAACTAGCCAGTACTGACACCTAGCTCATAATGTTTCAGAGAGAAACAAAGACTCTTTCAGAAGCACATTTCTGTAATAATTTCTGTAATAAGTACTATTCATGTTCTGGCCAAGAATCTGGTTGTATCCCACCCATGTCTTCATTACCTAAGTAAGCTGAATTTTAAGGTAATAAAGTAATTTATATAGGAAGAAAATTTTCCAAGTAGGATAATTATCAGGCTGGTGGCTACTACTTATTTCTCTCATTCAGGTCTTCCATGAAAGAGCAATAAGATGAAGTAAAAGAGATTTAAAACATGCAGCTTGGTGAGGAAAACGTGTGAATGAATTTAAACTTACGGACAAGGCAGGCCTGATATTAACTTTGATTACCTGCTTAACATAGCAATGTACTGGCATTGAAACTTTAGCTGCGAAAGAGCTCAGCACCTTTAAAAGGAAAGCTGGTGCTTTGTGCTGGGACAAGGGGAAGGTAGCACGGGGGCAAAACCCCATCCAGTAACGGCCTCATTTTGTGAAAATCCAAATTCACTGGACAGGAGAGAGCACAAAGGAGATGGAAATGATGCTGAAGAGTTGCCTAGAGAAGGATTTCCCAAGAAATACGTCAGCAAGCACACAGAAGCTGACGGCTCTACGTCAGCAAGCACACAGAAGCAGATGGGTCTACGATTTGAGAGGCAGCAATTTAAGCATCATCTATGGGCTTCTGCTTTTGCAGGCATGAAAGATGTAAAATAGAAGAAGTCATGGAATCTTCCAAAGAGTTGTCACTGCCAGGCAATGTATGGCAGAGTTGTAATTCCTAAAAGGAGGTGTAGATAGATAGATAGATAGATAGATAGATAGATAGATAGATAGATAGATAGACAGACAGACACACATGGATGAATGATAGATATATAGAGAGATACAGATTAGATATAGATATAAAGATTTGATGTTAAGCATAAATTGCAGTGAAAACTGTAAGATATTGGAAAACTGTAAGATGTTGGAAAAGGAGCAAGAAAGATCCACCAAGGAAAGCTACAAGCCTAGAGAGGAGCCAGGCCAAGAAAGAGACTCTGTGTGCCATGAGTAGCAGAGCTGGGAGCATGAGGCTAACCTAAGCCCTTTAAAGCCAAGACAATTCCATCACAGGCCACATGCCAGGCATGGAGCTGTGGGATTTGGGTTTTGCTGGTATAGAGACTCAAAACTAAGTGATTGCCTTAAACCTCAGATAAGGCTTGAACTTTGGACTTTTAAGCAATGTGGGACTTTTTGAAAACTCTAGGGACTTTGAAAGTTGAGCTGACCTTATTTTGCATTATAAGATAGCCTGATCCTTTAGAGAGGAGGGATAGAAACTTGGGACTTAACAGTAATTTGATTGGGTGTCAAGTTGGCAAGGATAGGAGTTGTGATGGTTAATACTGATTGTCAACTTGACAGGATTTAGAATCACCTGGGAGATTAAATTCGGTTAACCTCTAGCCATGCCTGTGAGCGATCATGTAAATTAAGTTAGCATCTAGCTGTGCCTTTGAAGAATTCTTTTGATTAGGGTAAAGAGCTGCCCACTGTGCACTATGTGTTCCACCATTCCCTTCAATGACCTGAACTGAATAAAAAAAGGAAGAATTGAGCTGATTGTAAGCATCCATTGTTCTTTGTTTCTGACTGTGATCCAATGTGAGGAGCCTCTTCAAACTCCTTCTACCATGACTTGTCCACTGTGATGGTCCATTGACCTGAAACTCAGAGGCAAACCAAACCCTCTTCCATTAAGTTGACTTAGTTGATGTGTCTTATCACTGCAATGGGACAACTGACACAGGGTGTATTAGATACCGTCATTTCCATCATCAAATATCTAACAAGAAGTTAGGGAGAAAGGGTTTGTTTGCCTCACGTTTTTAAGTACAGGTCACAGTTGTAGCAGCAGGGTTATGAAGCAGCTGGTCACTTTTCATCTATGGTCAGGAAGGAGAGAGAGTAGACAGGAAATGGAGCCACACTATGAAACCTCAAGGCCCGACCCCAGTGGTCTACTCTCAGCAATGGTCTGTATCCTAAAGATGCCACAACCCTTGAAAAGAATATCCCCAGCCATGGACCAGGCACTCAAAGCTGAAGGGGGTTCAAATTTTCTATATTCAAAGTGCAACACATTATCTGTAACATTAAAGACATGAAAGAGATTCAGATGTCCCTTGTTAGAATATCAGGCCAACACACTAAGTTATCTGCACAGTGACAAGGAACAAACCACAGGCCCTCCAGGTTTTGCTTTCAACAACAGCATTTACTGTTAGCCTGGTGGGTTTCCCTGAGATCAGAATTCTGCCCTCAAGGAAACAAAGACCATGCCACTAGCCCAAAGTCTTCCACTTGCTTCTTTTCATCTTGTATTCCCACTTAGAGAGTGCCATGCCAGGACCCCTCTGCCTGGATCATCACCTCCTTGTTCCCAAGAAATTCCAACTTGTCTTTCCTATCTCCCTCACTCCTTCCATGTACTCCTCCTTGATTTGGTTCTCTCTCTCTCTCTCTCTCTCTCTCTCTCTCTCTCTCTCTCTCTCTTTCTGTCTGTCTATTTCTCTGTCTCTTTCCTACCTCTCAGTAGATAGGTAGATATTGAGGTAGAATTAGAGAAAGAGGGGATAGATGATAGATAGATAGATAGATAGATAGATAGATAGATAGATAGAGACATAGACATAGACATAGATAGATATTTATATATCCCAAGACAGTATCAGCTCCCAACAAGCCTACCCAAGACATGAGAGTGTTGTTTCTCCATTAAAGAAAAAAAATAGAACCATCAGACAAGCCAAACTTCTCTGGCTTTTATAGAATGACAACCCTGGCCTCTTCTTTTCTTTTCTTTTCTTTTCTTTTCTTTCTCTTCTTTTCTTTCCTTTTTTTTTTTAGACAAGTTTTCTCAATGGCCCGAAATGGATCAAGTAGGTTCGGAGGGCTGACCAGCAAACCCCAGGGTTAAACCTGTATCTACCTTTCCAGTGCTGGGCTTACACACATGTTTCTGTAAGTGACTTTATGTGGGTTCCGGGAACTGGACTCAAGTCTTCATACTTACAAGGCAAGCGTTCTACCAACTGATTCATCTCCACTGCCACAGGTACTAATTCTCATGACAATTGCAGGGGCATCACCTTGCCAGTTCAATGAGGCCTTTCCCAGCACAGCCACACTTCTCTCTCCTTCTGCTCTCTTTCCCTCCCAATTGAGAATAAATAACCCTGTGAGAGTTCCAAGTACCTTAGATGGATCAAGAGTTTGCAGCCAGTAAAAGTACACCAGCTTGAATCCCACAGGCTCAAGAAAGCTGCCCAGAGGGCCACTCATCTGCTCCATCAATGGCTTTCTCTCTCACAGAGCACACTCCGTCCACTCACTATGGCCCCTGCTTCACTGCTGAATTGGCTTCAGCAGTGTCACAATGACCTGCCTTGTTGACAATCCAACATTTAGTGATGTTTCACTATGAGCTGGACACAAAGGCTCTTTTTCCAGTTCATTTTTTTTCTGGTAGAACTTGGCAATTCTGTTCATCCCTGACCCGTTCCAGCTGCCTCTAAAGAGTCGTAGGAGATATTTAAGAGGTAACACAATTCTATAGATAAGGATTTTGAGCTCCTGTGTGAGTTTTATACCATTGCATGACAAACTGGCTCCTTAAACAGTCCTCATTTCCTCGCTGATGCTCTGGAAGCCCAGCCTGGCAGTATCCTCTTATACCACCCAGACTCAGATGTGAACCCCATTTTTATCTACGACCTTCAACACTGCTCTGATCATTTCCGGATGCATTCAGGCTGGTAGCCAGAATTCAATTTCTTGTGGCTTCAGGACTGTCCTTTCTGACAGTCAATAGAATAACTTCAGAGTATGGATAGCACTCTGGGTTCTCCAGGACATGGCCCTCTTCATTGTTGTGACAGTCAAGAGATTTCCTCATGCTGAACGCCTCCTGTGCTCTGACTCTGTGTTACTAATCCCTTTTTAAAAGACTCAGCTCATCTAGAATAATCCTATCCTGTGGCCTGAATTGAAGCCAGCTAGTGTAGAATCTTAACTACATCTGCAAGATTCCTTCACAGTAGAAGCTGGTCCAGAGTCAATTGAACAACTGAGGAAGGGGTACAAGATTCCTTCACAGTAGAAGCTGGTCCAGAGTCAACTGAGGAAGGGTCCAGAGTCAACTGAGGAAGAGGTCCAGAACAACTGAGGAAGGGGTACAAGCATAACATAGGGAGAATCTTTAGGGCCCTGGTGGAATTCTGCCTGCTGCTTCATTCTCCCACAAATCAGGTAGCAAACAGAATATTCTGCAAAAAGATGCCTGGAGGTATGTCTCCATTTCCCTTTGTTTTCCTGGTGAATGTGATATTAATTGTTCCTCTCTGCTTTTCTTTCATATATATATGCCTTGCTAAGGTAAAGGTACTTACATCTTTCTAAGCTTTCTAAGCTGTATCCATTCTTCTGTAACTCTGTATTCATTGTCTTGGTGAAAGTCATCTGTGCTGATCTGTGTGCACTCCCCCCCCCCTTGGCTTTGTGGATATGGTACTCCATTGCAGTGATATCTCCTGATTTACTTGTTCTCCTATTGGTGGGTATTTGGATTGTTTTCAATCTCTCCTAATCACAAATGATATAGATGTGAATACTTCTGTGTTCATCTAGTTTCTGGGTAACAGTTTGTACACATCTCCTACTTTACTGGGAGATCAAGAAATTAGTTTTTAAGGCCTTTATAGCAATTTCACACCCGGGCCAACTGCTGTCTATAGGAAACCCAAGAGACTGTTTCATTGTACATATATTGTATACCAGAAAATAACTTGTACAAATGTACTATTGTGTTTCCTTTTTGGAAATTTAGGGATGAGACATGATTGTTATCCTCATGTTACATTAAAGATGCAAACTCTGAAAGATTTAGAGAGGAAGTGTTCCCCTTTTCCAAAGCTGGTGACAGAGCCATGATTCTAATCCACCAACATGAATCCAGAGAGAAGGCTCTTGATCAATATACAGGAGTGGCCTCCTTTTCCTCTTTGAGAAGGAGGCAAGATGCAGACGTGAATGAGAGGACAGAAAGGAGGCTCCCTTGTGAGCTCCTCCTGCCTGCTGTGGCCTTTCTCAGTCAGGCACGCTTGGATTGCCACCTTCTGGAAAGTGGGACCTAAAAGCTTACAAGACAGGAAGAAAAATTCAATTATAAGTCCATTCTCTACAAACAAGGCCGCTGGCTAGAGTTACATGATGCACTTGAACCACACTCCATCACTGGCCAGTGGTTTTTGAGAGGATTCTTGGCCTTTAGTACCCTCAGTTTCTTCATAGATAAGACGGGATGGTGACAATGTTGACTAAACATCTGGAAAGTTGGCTGAGATTACTGGAATCATCTAATCCTGAGACTGGCCCCTTGCAGAGACTCAGGAAATGTTGGCTAACGCCTCAGAGAGATGCTGGAAGTGTCCACGGGTCAAGCCTCATTCAAGTTTAGAGAGTATTTTCTTGAGGCCATGATTTACAAGTGCATATGTGCAGGTCTATTTAAGTTCCATTTATCTCTTATTAAAAGCAGGGTAAGGTGAGATCTGAATTAGACTAACTTTCCTGAAACTAGCCATATACTCACTGCCACAAAGACCATAATAAGCAAGGTTTGCTCTCAAGGTTTGCTCCTGTCCTACCTGACACTCTCTATGACAGCACTTTGGGTGGTGTTGGCCTAACTTCAGGGCTCTGGACCTGTTTATTCTCTTAGGACTTTGATCCCTATTGAAAGTCTAATCTCAGAAGTGAAGCTCTCAGAACCTGCAAGATAAATAATCCATGCTCAGTGGCTGACTCTTCTTTATCTATGTAAATATTCTATCCTGGGGAGAGGAAGGAAGCTAGAGAGTTTAGTAGCATTCACCAGTGCCTTATAAGACTCACAAGGTCCCTAACCAGAATTGTTTTCTGGTTATGTAACCAGAAAACACTTCTGGAGGGAGGATGAGACTCTTCAATGCTAGAGCTGCCCACAAGCTGTGCAGAGAACCCAGCGATGCAGCATTGGTGAGCTGTCAATCATCCATCACTACCCACACTGAGGTGGGCTGTCCACTGATACAGCTGCCTGAGTCACTCATGCAAGTGACCTCCCATTCACAGGAGTAACCCAAATAAGCCCATTGATTTACCAAACGAGACTTGGGTGAAATTGTTTCTTCAGTCTGTCTTCAGTGCCCTATCTGGAGTGAACATGTATTTGTTTATGTCTTCCCTGCTCCTTGTCCCATCCTCATTAAGGAACTTTGCTAAAACTGAGAACTGTGGGTTAGTGAGGAAGATAAAGTTGCTGAGATGACCTTTTGGTATAGGCATAAGCACAGAGTTCAGCCCTGACATAGCTAGGCTGCAGGAAAAATCAGAAGTACATTGACATGCATCACGTTATATATACTATATGGCACAAAGAAGTAAGATCTGAGAAGTTCCAGAAGTTATGAACACAACCACCCCAAGTCCACCATGGGTTTAGAAGTCAGCTCATTCGGAACAGCATTAGTTCTCTGAGCTAAAATGGGAATGATTGAAAGGCCCTGTGACCTGAGGAGTTAAGGACAACTAAGAACACAGGTACATACCTTAGCCGTGGGGATGATGGAAAAGGTGGCATCCTGACGTAGCAACTGCACAGTCTTGAAGACCACTGCTTGAGTCTTAACAGTCAGGAGCCATTACAGACACTGACCACTGACATAGGAAGAAGGAAGTGGGTGGGTATGGGGAGATGAGAAGTGGAGGGAAAAGAGGAGTTGGGGAAGAAATGAGGGGATGAGGAGAAACGAGAAAAGGAGGAGCTGGGGACTAGGGAGAAAGAAGTAAAGGAGATCTTGCAAGCCTCAAGATCCCCCCCTTCAGGGAGGGCCTATGGTGCAGTGTTAACATGGCCTTTTCTGAATACAAATAAAGAAATGGAGTCACTGCTCTCAGGCTCCTGCCTTAGAACTTCTGCCGTGAGTGATCTGAGATGCTGCAGTGCTGGCCTTCTGGATGGAGGATGCTGCCTTCCATTCCAACTTGGGAAAAGTAGCTCTGGGTGACAAGCTTGCCTAGGGATCATGCCTGTAAGTGGAACAGCAGATGGTCCTGTTTCCCACTGTTTCTTTGTAGCTATGTCAGTCTGACTGTGGGTGACTCACTTCCCAGTGCATTTCAGTTTCCCATCTGCAGTATGCAATGACAGCCCTAACCCTAAGCACTGGGAGGCAACGGGGAGGAACAATCTGAAGGAGAAGCTGAAGCCTCAGATTCCAAGCCTCATAGCTTCAAGAGGTAAACACTGGGGCTGAGCACACAGCTCTGTGGACAAGGCACTTACTGTACAAGCATGAAGACAACAGTCACATCTCAGCACACACATACATGTGGGGGACTGCTTTTCTCCTGCAATCCCAGTGCTCTTGAAGTAGAAGAAAACTCTCTGGAGCAATCTGGATAGACAGAATAATTAAACCCATGGGTTCTGGGCTTGGTGAGACAATTTATATCATTATATAATGTAGAGAGAAATGAGGAAGACACTCTAAGTCAACCTCTGGCCTCCACATGCATGTACATGCACATATACATTCACTGGCACACTCTTTATGCAAATACATGTACATGTATGTAGCCGCCCGCAGCCACAAGTCAACTGGATTCACCTGAAAGAGGGGCTGGGAATGAAAGGGGAAGGAGGGCGAGAAGAGATGAGGCCAAGACAAAGTTCTCTGATCAAGGCCCCAAGCTTTAATGTTCAGCTCTCAATTTAAAAGGGAAGACCCAACCTACAACCCCTCCTGGTTTCAGATGGGTGGGATAATCCATAGTCCATTCCAGGTCACGGCCGGAGATGTCTCAAGGCAAGCCCAGGGGCAGTTCTGCTTCTGTGTTCCGGGCAGCCAAGGTGGGTAATTCCACCTAGATCCTGTCACTTGACCTTGTTGTGGTAAACAAGGTCTCTCCAGGCTTGCTCATGGTGGGGGGAAGGTACACATGTACACATACAAGGCACACATGCAAAATAGAAATAATAATAAAAGTAACAACAAAAGTACTAGTGATAGCATAAAGCCCTAGGAGAAATGGGCCACAGACCTATGTCTTTGGCAAGAAATGTTTTCCTCTACTCAAAGACTAATTTCTCTGCAGAGCTGATCTCCATAAAATGCCAAGCCTGAGCAAAGGGTGAAAGAGTTTGGGGACATTCTTCCTCATAACAGGCACCTAGCACATAATTCAAATATATGGCTCAACAAATAGAAAATAAACTCATTTCCACCCATTAGGATCTTTGTCAAGTGGTCAAATCTATAAAATACCGCTCATGTGTATTGAGTTTTTGTCTAATTTTAAAATTGATATGTGTACATTTTTAAAGAATTAAAACACATAAAGAGGGTGGTAAAATGTCTCATAAATAGCTGTTGATAGTCTGGTATGTTTGCTTCCAATCTCTCTATATGTAAATAAGACCATGGGACCACATTACATGGATCCAATTTTAGATCTTCTCTTCCGTACTTTGTGCTATGCCGCGGGAATTTCCTAATGTCATTAAGTATTTTTCAGAAACATGATTTGTATTTGTTTCATAAAATTCCCACATATGCACATAATATAATTTATTTAACCTTAGCCCATATGGGGAACTTTATGTAGGCTGTTGCCCATTTTACCTTATAAATCATAGTGTCCTTGGGATTTTTGTGTGAATTAATGATCATTTTATTAGGGTAGATTCCTAAAAGTGAAACTACTAGGTCAAATTGGCAGGCTTTCAGTAGCAAATAGAAGAAAATTGAACTCAAACGTGGCTGGCGACCAGCCACTGTCAGGGCTGTGATGTTTTAGTCATGTCTAGTGGGAGGAGTTACATTTCAGTTTCCTGACTCCAAGGAAATACTTTAGTAATCACTGTGATTGAAACATAGGCTTTCTCTTCACCTACATACAAAACAAACACTGTGGGCAGAACTTTCTAGTGTTCCAATGGACTTAAGCCAATTAAAAGCATTTTGGAACACAGAGTCAGCTTGCCTTGATTCCTGTGTTCTGTAGATAAATAGATAGATAGATAGATAGATAGATAGATAGATAGATAGATAGATAGATATAGATAGAAAAAAAACATGAATAATGTCATGAAGGAAAAAATCAGAAACAAAGACTGAATTAATGTCAATAAATATTTACTAAATAAAAGAACTGACGTGTTACAGAATGTCCAGTCAGCAATGCACGAGAACGTCCAGCCATTCCCCGGCAAGCACTTGTGATTTCATTTTAAGACACCTTTGCATTTCGTATCCAATCCTAATATTATTCATCTTTTTCTGCATGTATGTGTAAGATGGTGATGACGTGTTTGTGTACATGCACATGTGACAGAAGACAGATTTAGGTGTCTGTCCTGTGCTTTCACCTTGTCTGAGGAAGTACCTTTTGCTCACTAGTGTGCATCCCCATGTCAGTGGTCACTGAACTTTTGGGACATTGATTATCTCATGTAGGAGCACTGGGGTTATAGATTTACATTATAGCACCCAGCTTCATAGGAACTTTGAGGATCTGAACTAAAGCCCCCATACTTAATGAGCCATCTCTGCAGACTTGCAATTATGATTTGCTGGGCCCACAGAACTACTAAATTCTGATTTAAGTTTACGTTCCCTTGGTTATTGCTGTATAATCACAGACATTTAATGTTTCTGTACTTTGAATGTTAAATATTGATTAGAAATATCCCAAAGAATTCCAAAGCTCATATTGATCTACTCTGCTATCTTAGTTAGGGTTTTACTGCTGTGAACAGACACCATGACCAAGGCAAGTCTTATAAATGACAACATTTAATTGGGGCTGGCTTACAGGTTCAGAGGTTCAGTCCATAACCATCAAGGCAGAAAACATGGCAGCATCCAGGAAAGCATGGTGCAGGAAGAGCTGGGAGTTCTACATCTTCATCTGAAGGCTGCTAGTAGAACACTGCTTCCAGGCAGCTAGGATGAGGGTCTTATAGCCCACACCCACAATGACACACTTACTCCAACAGGACCACACCTTCTAATCACACCACTCGCTGGGCCAAGCATATACAAACCATCACACCTGCCTTGTCCATTGAGAAACAGAGTGTAGTATTTGGGGGTGATGTCTGTGAACAGAGACTAGATTTTCACTGTATTCTTTAAGTAAACTTTCTTTCAGTGAAGCTCCCTCATATCCCCTGAGCCTCTGGAAAAACAGTTGTCCCCTAATCCCAGCCCTACTTTGATTTTGCCCCCCCAGACAAGTCGTTAAATTTTGGATGGGATCTGGGGTTTCCAAGTAGAAGGAGCATGGAATGTCTAGCTGAACATTAACCCCAAATTTCCATCCACAGTATTCTGCTTTGCTTACCTAGGAGAGGAGAGCTCGGTAACTGAGCTGTTACCCTTGAGCTCTGAGAATCTCTGCTAAACTGTTCCTGGGAGACTGAACCTCTAAAAATATCATCACAGAATCCCAGCACAGCATCCTATCTCAGCTTACAAGAGTGGACCAGTGCTTATGATGGTATTTGATGGCCCACAGAGACAGATCTCCATCCAAGTCAGTGTCTCTTAAGCTGCCCCCCAGGTGTCACCTCAATAACTTTCCTCTGCCTCTCCAAGCCCATCACTGTTATTCACTCTGCTTTGTTGCCACGACTTACCTGAGCTACCCTCCCTCCACCATAAACCACTGCTCTCCTTCATAGGTTTCTACCCTTTAGCTTCTTCCTTCCCGGAGGTTGGCATTAAGAAAGTAGTGAAAAAATATGTCATTAAGAATTGAAAAATGAGACCTCATGAAACTGAAAAGCTTCTGTAAGGCAAAAGACACAGTAAATAGAACATATCAGCAACCTACAGATTGGGGAAAAAAAATCATCACTAACCCCACACCCAATAGAGGGCTGATATCCAAAATATATAAAGAACTCAAGAAGCTAACCTCCAAAACACCAAATGAAAATGGGGTACAGAGCTAACCAGAGAGTTCACAACAGAGAAATCTTGAGTAGCTGAGAAGAGCTTAAAGTAATGTTCAAAGTCCTTAGTCATCAGAGAAATGCAAATCAAAAGGACCCTGATATTCGACCTTACATCAATCAGAATGGCTAAGATAAAAAACTCAGGTGACAGCAGATGCTGGCAAGGATGTGGAGAAAAAGGAACACTCCTCCATTGCTGGTGGGATTGCAAGCTGGTATAACCACTCTGGAAATAAATCTGACAGCTCCTCAAAAAATTAGAAATAGTTCTACCTGAAGACCCACATATACCACTCTTGGGTATATACCCAAAAGATTCCCCACCATACCACAATATATATATATATATGAATATAGTGGAGGACATGTGCTCCACTATATTCATAGCAGCCTTATCTGTGATAGCCAGAAGCTGGAAACAACTCAGATGTTCCACAATGTTGCAGCCTGTACTCGCTTGGGTGCCCAAGTGTTGGGACCTGTGCTCTGCCTCAATGTTTTGGGGCTAAGTGCTCTGGTCAAGAGAGAGAGTGAGGCTGCACGGGCAGGAGACTCGAAGAATGGAGACAAGACAGGGTGTGATCAAGTCTCTAGTCTCAAGTCTCTTTCTCGCAAGTCTCAAGTCTCTCTATTGAAGGGAATTCTGAAGTATTTATACGCTTTTGCCACGTGCCTTGTAGGCGCGTGGATACCACGTGCCTTGCAGGTGTTGATATGACGTAAGCCTTACAGGCGTCTATAGCGTGGATAGCACGTGCACCATGCGCCTTGCAGGCGTGGATAGCACATGCGCCTTATAAGCATGTATGGCATAGATAGCATGTGGACAGCACGTGAACTGCAATGCCTTGCAGGCGTGACTACCACGTGCGCCTTGCAGCTGGGGGCAGTAAACAGCAACACAAAATATGTGGGATATCAGAGTGTGCTTCAGCTGTTGTAGGCTATTGAAAACCAAATCTCTTATCAGGGTATATGGTTCCAGATGGCTGCAAAGTTGATCTAGCCGCTTTCTACTAAAGTTGGCTCCCAACACCACAATGGAAGGATGAATATAGAAAATGTGGTTCATTTACACAACAGAATACTATGCAGCTATTAAGAATGAGAACATCATGAATTTTGCAGACAAATGGATAGAACTAGAAAATATCATCCTGATTGAGGTAACTCTGATCCAAAAGGACATGCATGGTATATATTCACTAATAACTGGATATTAGCCAAAAAGTACAGAATACCTAGGATACAACCCATAGAACTTAAGTTTAACAAACAGAAAGACCCAAGTGAGGATGCCTCAATCACACTTGGAAGGGCGAAGAAAGTAGTCACTGGAGGCAGAGGGATGGAGGGCCCTGGGTGGGAGAGGAGAAGGGGAGGGAGAAAGAGAAACAGGATTGCTAGGGAGGGTAGGTGACAGGAGAGAAGAACAGAGGGCCAGCAGAATGAATGAAAATATGAACCCTTGAGAGTGGAAGGTGGGGGAACCCTCTAGAAAGTATCAGAGACTGGGAGGTGAGAGACTCGTGGGACTCAATGGCAGTGACCTTAGATGAAATGCTCAACAGTGGGAAGAGGGAACTCAGAGAGTCCACCTCCAGTAGGTAGATGGGGCCCCAAGTGGAGGGATGGGGTTACCAACACACAGCCAAAATTTCTGACTCAGAATTGTTCTTGTCTGAAATAACTGCAGGGACAAAACATGGAGAAGAGACTGAGGGAAAGGAGGTCCAGTGATTGGCCGAACTTGGGACCCATCTTATGGGAAGCAGCAAGGTCTGACACTATTACTGATGCTATGATGTGTTTACAGATAGGAGCCTAGTATGGCTGTCCTGTTGAGAGGCCCAACCAGCAGCTGAGACAGACTCAGATACTTACACCAAACCATTGGACTGAAGTCAGGGATCCCTATGGTTGAATTAGAGGAAGGATGGAAGAAGCTGAAAAGGAGGGCAACCCCATAGGAAGACCAGCAGTCTCAACTAACCCAGACCCCTGGGAGCTCCCAACACTCAACCACCAATCAGACAACATACACAGGCAGAGGACTGCCTGTTCTGGCCTCAGTGTGAGAGGATGTGCCTGATCGTCAGGAGACTTGAGGCCCCAGGGAGAGTGGAGACTAGGTGGGAGAGGAGCGTCTTCCCGGAGACAGGAGGAAGGGGAAATGGGATGAGGAACTATGGGAGGGGAGACTGGGAGGGGGAACAACAGCTGGATTGTAATTTTTTTTTAAGTAGAAAGGGAGTTGGAAAGATGGTGAAGCGAATAAGAACATTTGTTAGGCAAACCCAAGGGTCTGAGTTCTGATCCCAGCACCCACACAAAATTTATACGCTTGCAACACAGACAGTGGCTAGGGGATCCCTTGGGGCTTGCTGTCCAGCCTGTCTAACTGAAATGGTAAGTCCTGGGTTCAGTGAGAGTCTCTATCTAAAAGCAATAACACAGTAATATAGCAGAACTCAATAGCCTCCTCTGTCTTCCATGTTCTCTCATAGGCATGAGCTTGCACATATGCATGTGAACACACTGTACACAGAACACACACACACATACACACACACACATGCAAAAGGACTGGGTTCAATATTACCTTTTAGAAAAAAGTCTGGCAGATGTTATCTGGAAAGGGACCGCCACCACATTGATTCTGGTATTTGTTAATACCTTATTGAGTTCAGATCCATGTTATCTAGGGACTTCATAGCTTCTCTCGGTAAAATCCCAAGGATAATAGCTCAATGTGCTGAATCATGAAGAAGCTCCTTAATGGGGAGCCAAACTTTCTTAGAAGAATGTGAATCAACAGAAGATGGTAGGGGTTTGTTTGTTTGTTTATTTGTTTGTTTGTGTTTTCTGAAAGTGTCTGCATGTCACACAGAGGTGTCATTCTAGTAAAAAATGCATTTTTAAAAACTTTTTATTGATTCTTTGTACCCCAAACATACTCATCTTCCAGTCCTTTTATATCTACCCTCTGCCCTTCTAACCTCCCCCAAAAGAAAACAATAAAAATAAGCAATACAAAACAAAACATAAAAAAACATCTTTGTCATGGAAGCTGGAGTGTGTCACAGTGTGTCGCACAGTGTACCCTTTTGTCCACACATCTTTACTTGCAAATGTTCATTGCAATGAGTCATTGGTCAGTTCAAGGCCTCTGGCTTCTGCTACACTATCAATACTGGATTCTCACCGGAACTCCTCTGTGATATTCTGTTGTTGCCCTGTATCCTGGAGATCCTGCAGCTTTGGATCTTCAGGACTGGCCCTTTCACATGCTCCAGCACTATACAGATGAGGTAGATAGAGGGGTGGGCCAGCTCAAAACGCTGGATCTGGGCCTGGGTGGTAACTAAGTTGGTCAGCCTGCCAGCTCCCCCACACTCATACCACCAGAGCAAGCTTTCTATCATGGCCCAGGCTAGCTCATCCAGTGCCAGAGCTGGCAAGGGGTGGAGACAGCTCTTCAGCTCTCATACCATCTAGCTGGCTCATCTGTGCCCCCAGCCACCAGAGGCAGCTCTACTGCGCTGCCCAGGGAAGTTGCAGGGCCCACTCTTCCAAGTGCTGCAGCTGATAAAGGGTGAGCCCAGATTCCCAACCCCTCTTGTGATCTTCATGATCGGTGGGGGTGGGGGGGGGGGCTAGTTTTTCTGAATGGGACAGGTGGTGAGGAAAGGATGTTGGGGTGCATCTCTCTAAGCCCACACCACCTCACTCACAGCAGATATGTACCCAGACCAGCTCTACTGAGCTCGTGCCCTCAGGGCTGGCTCATCTGTTCTCCCACCACCAGGGCCCTCTCTACTGCCCAGAGAGGTGAGGCCAGCAGGCCAGAGTGCCTCAGCCATTGAGAGGTAGAACCAACTCTGCACAACCCCCATGGGTATCAACATAGTACCAGAAAGCAGCCCAGACCAGGAACACCTGCTTGGTCTTAAGGAGTAATATGAGCCAGGGACATCAACACTAACCTGCTGCTGTATGACCAGGGATACAGACACGGTCCTCAGAGGAAGCATGAACCAGGACCCCATGATGGTATCAGATTGACAGGGCAGGCCACACACAATAGGCCACTCCCCTCCCCATTGCATCTTCAGCTCCTCCTCTCCTCATAATACTCAAACTGTTCTACATCTCTTTCTCATCTTTCCACACATGTGCACATTTTAGTGGCTCCCACAGGGACAGGCCACATAGCTGGCAGGCCTCTGGGCCTCTTTCACTCACCCTTTCAATGTGGTATAGCTGCTGATGGCCCCCTGAGTATGTGTGTGTGCATGTATGCATGCATGTATGTATGTATGTATGTATGTATGCGTGCATGCATGTGAGCTAGAAGTATATGAATAGAGTAACACTCCATTTAGTCATTTCCCTCAGCCAATTTCAATGTTCCCATGTTTAATTAATAGAACATGGAAGCTGCCCTGAATTGCACTCAACACTTTGGAGAAGAACTGAAATTTTTGAATCTGAGGTCCAGAAACCATTTTCTGGTCTGCAAACTTTGATGTGACACTTGTCTTTAAAGAAATGAGTAAACAG
The DNA here is from genome assembly GCF_011762505.2 of Arvicanthis niloticus. Lineage (NCBI taxonomy): Eukaryota > Metazoa > Chordata > Mammalia > Rodentia > Muridae > Arvicanthis > Arvicanthis niloticus. The sequence continues at coordinate 72,476,758 of NC_047666.1, read as the reverse complement.
ATTCAGAAAATGAAAAAGACAACGGTAAAGGCCATCTAAAGGACAGACAGGGGGATCAGGAAGGGGAGGGGAAAAGGAGCAGCCAGAGACATAAGAACAGAAACCAAAAACCATGCAAGTGCCAGAGCCAAGGGCAGGATGTTGTGACATGAAGAAGAGCCAATGGGGTTCGGCATGTGCAGGGGTGAGGAAAAGGGCAAGTGTGGTCTAGAGCCTGTTAATGTGTTAGAGACACATCCTCCTGCCTTGTCTTAAACAAGGAAAGTGGACCTCTTTAACTCGGTCTAACCCTCCCCTTCTTTTCCCAATGGAGCCAACTAGAAAAAAAAAAAAAAAAAAAAAAAAAAAAAAAAAAAAAAAAAAAAAAAAAAAAAAGGTCCAGCTCAGCACTCAGAACCCAAGTATGATGAGAAAGAAGGAAAGGTGTTGCAAAGGAAAACTTTGACTTCCCGTCCTGTGCTCGGAACACTCACAACATCCTCTATTTAGGGGACAGAATGCCATGATACACTCAGGCTGGTGTCTCCATTATCCCCCATACCCATCCTGCACTCTTCCTCTAAAATACCTCTCTTCAATACCTCTTCCTCTAAAGACTCCATTGTTTCCAAAGTCACCACTACTGGCCATTCCCAGGTAGACTAAGAAGATTGGAGCAGAGTCGGGAAGATGATTCCAATTCCTACAAGGAGCAGAAAATGAAGGCTGTAGCAAGGAAGTGTAGGCTGAGCTGCCCAGACAGAACCCTGTTGCAAAAGAGAGAGTGTGTTAAGTGTGGCAGTCATCCCCAGCTAGGGCACTGCAGTGTGAACATTGCTGGCATCCAAACCTGCTGAGACTCTGGTCTCGGTGCCCCAGTCTCCAGGAAAGAGAAACATGGAGATCCATCCCCACACCAAAGTAAGCTTATAGCCTGCTCCTCTGGGGACTTTGCAGAACAAAATGAGGCGGCCCAGTGGGCTGTGTGGGGAATGAAAAACAAAGACAGTTACCCCAATAAACTTTGGGGGAGACTCCAGGGAGTTAACCACTGTGGAGATCTTCTGTGCTTAGAGCTGCCTGATACCAATATGAGTGCAAAGGCAAGTTGTGAAAAGGGTTCTTCAAGCTACTTGGGAAGTCTGCTCTTTCCCTGAGGGAGGGAGCTTCTTATGGCCCTGGGTGATCGCTGAGATTCCAGTGAGTCATGATCCTAAGGGTTCATCTTTAAACATCAAAGTTAATCACAAAACATCAGTAGATGGAGTATTTAAACTACCACCTAGTCTGTAAACTAGATAGTTACAGGATTGTCTCTTGCCTTCATTGTCATGGTAACCAGCCTGCAGCTTGAGAGTAATCCTGGCAAACTTCCCAAGCATCTGGTGGGCAGAGGACATTAAAATCTGTATGTAACTGGTTTACTGAGCACTCTGAACTCAGCAGGGTGTGTGCATAAGATAATTGTATTTTTTCCAGTCTCTGCATTTATCTACTCTCTGTAGAGCCTCCCTTTCCTAATATATAGCACAATCCCCTAATATCTTGAGCAGATCCCATAACTTGCTGGTCAGGTTTGTCTCTTAAAGCTCAGGATAAGACAATCTTCAGTGGACTTAAATTGCAGCCTCCCCACTCCCTCCCTCCTATACAGCTGTGAGCTTTGTGTTAGCCTCCTAAGGCTGCCATGACAATGCTCAACAAATGGGCTGGTTTGAGACCACAGAAATGTATTGTCTCAGAGTTTGGCACCCTTGAAGTAAAAAGAAACAAGACATGGGCAGGACAGAGCTGTGACTTCATGAAGTCCTAGGGAAGAATGCCTGTTGCCTCTTCAATTTCTGTTGATCCCGGAAATACCATAGCTTACAGAACATGGCAGCACCCTTTCCTTTCCTCTGGTGTCTTTTTGTCTAAAATTCCTTTTTTTTTTATTAAAATAAAGATGTGATCTCAGTAAATAAGAATCCACTCCAAAATGAACTCAATTTTGACACAATTACTTCTGCAAGATTCTTTTTCAGAATACAATGGCACTCTGAGATGCTAGAGGCCACATCTTCAACACATATTTTGAGAGCACACTCTTCAGTCCCTGTGAAGCTACAATTAGGAAGTAAGTTTTGGTTCTGAGCAATCTCCTGTGCCTGAGTCTGGAATCCTCCAGAGATAAATGATGTGAGGAGAGCAAAGGCAGGAAGAGATGGCTAACTTCTTTGTTTGTGTTACTTCTCTAGTTCATACATACTGGTCATGAAAGCCTCTACACCCTCTATTCTGCCAGTTGTGAACTGTTTCTTCTAGGGATTCATGGATAAGTTCCTTTGTCCCATGAGTCTTCCTGCAGCAAACCCATGATGTGAATGATTGGTTTTCCCAGCCCAGGTGCTCCAGCTCCCAAACTGGAAACCAACAGTACTCCAGCTCCCAGTCTCTTGCTTCAGATGTCTGGTGCTTTAGAAACCCTGTTTTCCAGACTCCAATTCGAAAGCAACATCAAACGTTGAACTTATCATTGTGTGTGTATCATCTGTTAATAAAAATCTGATGACCAATAAGCTGAGGTAGGATTAGAAGGTGAGACAGTGAGACATCTGACAGAGAGAGAGAGAACTCTGGGAAATAGTCAGGCATGGGAAGATTCTCTACCCAGACTCAGAGAAAGTTGGACATATGAAACTGAGGAGAGATAACCAGTCATATGGGAGACATAGAATAATATAAATTGGTTAATGAAGTTACAAGCTAGTTGGGGCACAAACCTAGCTTAAGACCTAGACATTTATTAATGAATAAAAAGCCACCAAGTCATTAATCAGGAACAGGGGTGAGGTAGAAAAGCCTGTGATTACGTGTGTGTGTGTGTGTGTGTGTGTGTGTGTGATAAATATGATAACACAGATAAGCCAACAGCAAGCAGATTTAATAACTTGGTCAAGATAAGAAGATTAACAAGTTTATATCAACTCTGAGTTATTGCCAATGTCTACTTAACAGTTACCCTTTACTTTGTTTTTCTAAAGCTAGTGCTAAGTTTTAGTTTATTTATTGTGCTGTAGTTCTGAGGATGAAACTCAGGATCCTGCATACGCTAGGAAAGTGATCCACAACCCAAGCACCAATCCATCCCCTTCTATTGAGTCAGAGTCATACTACATAGCCTAGGCTGGTCTTGAACTCATAATCCTACCTACCACTGTTGCCTCCCAGATACAAGCATGCACCATCACACCCAGCTTAATGATGGTTTTGAACATCATGTTCATGAATGAAGAGTCACCCCAAGAGACAGTTGAAGGAAGGATGGTTTCATTTTCTGATAACAAAACATGAGTGACAGGATAATACATACTACTTTATAATAACTTCCTAAATGACAGACCCTTTGCTGGATGCTTTTAAACACTGCCTAACTTTTCTCTGTGCTCTATGAGATATGAATTTCTGTCTTTGTCTTATAGGAAACTGCTTAGAGCAGTTAAAGTCTAGGCCCCAAATCACACTGCCAGCATCATACCTGGAGCTTGAAGCTGGATTTGGTTCATCTTCTTCACCATATCCTGCTGACCTAGGGGAATCTCCTGGATCATTCCTCAAAAATCTATCTCCTGCACAACCCATGTGACTGCACCAAAAGAACCCAGAACAGTCAAAGCAGCTCCTAGTGACCTCACATTGCCCTTCATTGGCTGCTGGCCCCTGAAAATTTAGCAAGTTTGTGTTCACCTGTGCCAATTGAGCTGAGCTGTAGTTCTGCTAATGAATCTGAGCTCTATGTGGGATTCATCAATATTTCAGGTTTAAATAAAAATCCAGGAGACAGGGAATAAAAATAGGGCTATACCATGATGAAGAAAAAAAACGTTCCTAACAGAACAAAGGGGAGGGGCGAGAAGCCATCACATTAATTCATTTTACTTCTTACAGGTCAATTTTTGCTACTCAGGCTAAGAAGAAAATCTATGAAATATGACAAAATTCATGTGCAATTATAACTACCTCTGGCAGTATTTTTGTTGTGTTCAAAGCAACTCTGAATACAAAATTAGGGGAGGAAGTGGAAAAGAAAAGAGAGCAGGAAGCTGACAAAAAGGAAAAGGGTGAGGTGTGTGTGTGTGTGTGTGTGTGTGTGTGTGTGTGTGTGTGTGTGTGTGTCTAGATTGGAGTCTGGGAAGAGAAAGAGCATGCACTAAGGGAAGAGCAAACATGCACTAAGGTACCGCTGGCATCTCTCAGCAGAGCACTGCCCATCAGCTGAAGACAACCATTGTCAGAGGCTCCAGTGGAACTAATAGTAAATGTCTGGCCACAGTGTGAGGTTATTTATAAATGGATGAAAGCACAGTGGTGAGCAAGACTGAAGAGAAATACAGAAAACTCAAGCTGGTGTATTGCTTTGCTGGTGTCATTGGGTGAAAAAGATATCCCACAATTCGAAACAAGCAATTATGTTGAATCCCCTTGTGAACAAAATAAAAATAAAAAAAGGATACAAGTGTCTCCTATGAGTAGAGAGACTTCAGACATGGCAGACATGGTTACAAGAAACTGCACACACACATACACAAAAACACATGGATGCACACACACACACACACATGTGCACATACACACACATGCACACATACTTTTTCTCATCTCCATCAGTTGTTCATTGCTTGTTGTGCATTAGTCGCAGGCATTCTCAAGTTAACATTCATTGAATGTACATGGCCTCATTTTCCAGGGGAATACACGGTACACAGTGGGCCAGATTTGTGCCTTCAGAGTGCTCAGTGGGTGGTCAGAATCACTCCCAGACATAAAAGATTTGCTCACATGCAAATATTAAAGAGACACTGGCTCCAGAACCAGTGCATTTTTGGAGGAAAAAAAATGACTAGCATCCCAAGTAAGTATTGCTTCCCTCTTCCAAGCTCTCTTCCTCCAGATCTCTCCTGTTCTCATACTTTTGACAGTCATGGTCCAGTACCTATCAGTTTTGCTGCCAGTGAATGCTTTCTTACATCCAGTCTCAGTGGCTCTTAGCAATGTTCAGATATATAGCCTAATAGGCATTTATACAGAGGAAGGCTGTTTCAAAGGCCACTCCCTTTCACTTTCTATATTTCCCCATATCTTACTCATCTTTATAACCAGATGCTGAGAAAGCCTTTCTGAATCACCAAGAGTGCACTGTCCTGAAGCGTCAGTCTGTATATAAATTTAAAGGAAGTTATAAAACACTTAAAAGTACAATTAGATCTTGCTCTTTGCCATCTGGAGAGAAGTTTCCAGCCAATGACCCAGCCAATGTTAAATCACAACACTGAGCTCCAGAGTTATTAATTTAACAGGCTGGCAAGCCAAGGTCGGGTAAGATTCTGCACCGAGCCTTACCAACCTAAGACAGAAGTACATGCATATTCCACAATAGGTAAGGAGGTCATTCTTGTCAGAACGACCTAAGACAGGCTCAGTCTTGTTTATAAAATAAAAAGATGTGGAGAGCTTTTGGCAGGAATCTGACATTGGCCAAGGACAAAGGAAGAATCTTCCCTTGAATTTACACTACAATTAACAATCCTTTAACTTTACAATCCACTTTCCTACAAGTTGAGGGGATTTTGTGTGATTTCTTTAGGATGATCATTTAGTCTTTGATCAGAAAAGTCCCAGGAGTAGAGAGTTTATGGCCTGTCTAAACTCCTTGTGTCCTCTCTATTTAATTCCTGTTTCATTTTGTTTTATTTGCATAGCTGTTTTTGCTTGCCTGAATGCCTATAATCACTAGTGTGCCTGGTGCATGTACAAACAAGAAGAGAGTATTGGGACTGGAGTTACATACAGATGGTTGTAAACAGTCATGGAGCTAGTAGGAACTGAACCCAGGTCTTTTGCAACAGCAGTCAATGCTCAGAATTGTAGAGTCGTATCTCCAAGCCTTTCTCTTGTCCTCACTTAATCATTCCATTTTTAAACTCTGGGAAGTAGCTTGTAGCCCACAGTTAAGTAAAGGCTGCCCTCTATTTTCCAGAGACACATTGCCCCAACTCTGCCCTAACTGTTTATCTCATCTGTGGGAAGCCGACAGAAGGCAGCTATCATCCTTGCAGCCATTTTGAGCCATATACCATGACAAGAGACTTGATTACATCAGCCTACAACAGCTGAGCACACTCTGATAACATCTTGGTTTAGATACCCAGGATTTTCCCTTGGGTGTGTAAGACTTAAAAGTATGTGACTTAAGGGCATGACTTAGAGATCAGATTTAGAGATGAGGCCTAAGGGCATGACTTAAAGGCATGACTTAGAGTCGTGGCTTAGAAGTGAGACATATAAAAGGCAGAGGCAGACAGAAGAAATTATGAATACAACTTGGAATTAGACATTAGGCACTTAGCACTTGGAAGAAGTAACTTGGAATTTGGAGGCACTAGGGACTAGAAATTAAGGACTAGGAACTCAAGACTTGGGACTTGGACTAGGAAGAGAGACTGAAGAATAAACAGGATTGAATCACACTCTGTGTGGTCTTCATTCTTCGAGTCCATCTTCACTCTGTCTCTTGCTGAACCCTGACCTGCAGACTGGAGCAGCTTGGGGCAGTGCTGGCTCTAACAATTTAGCTTCCAAGGCTTTTGGCAGTGTGGGTTCCAACATTGACAGAGTGGTCCATGACATTTTGGCCCCCAAACATGGGCTAGTGCGGTTCTCAACACTCATCTTAGTTGATATCTACCTTGGTTGTTGGTACAGCTCAGATTCCTGCCTCTTTCCCTTCTCAGAGAGTTTTCTTCTACCATCTGCATCCCCTTTCTTCGTTTGCCTATACCCTCTGAAAGCCCCACTATCTCAAGCCACAAACACCTAGATTGTATTTTCACTTTCCATTCCACACAACAAATCCCTTTCTAATCCCTAAACCTCTAAAGTGTGACAATTTATATTACTGCTGGAAGATTCTGAGCACTCTAAAGTTGCCTGTGGAGTACTGTCATCCACTTCAGACTGTGAGAACTTTGAAACTGGGGTCCTATCTTATCATTCTTTTCTAGTTTTGCCATGTAAGCCTACAGCTGTCCAAAAGCAGGTGTTCAATAAAACAGCATGCATGTACACAGGTGTTGGGTGTACTGAATCCTCCCTCCTAAGGTGCAGGCTTAAAGCATCCAAAATGTATATTTGACCCTGCTCTAAACATCACGTTCCTTGGCCAAGTCTCCAGCAACTCTTGTGTGACAAGTAATGTGTAGATTTAACAGTTTGGCTTTTGCTGCTTTCATAACACAGACTTGATCTTTCTCCCCAACATTATTGTCAACATTTCTGGCTTTCTCTTTGCACCTACTCTGCCTGTTCTCCCTGGTGCATCCCCCTCTGTCTCTCTTGCTCTACTCTGTTCCTTTGCTTTTCATATTTTTCTCTCTTCCTCTCAGATGATGTCTATTCTCCTCTTCATCATCCTCCAAGCTAAGGTCTTCTAAGTCAAAACAGTCCCATGTCTTCTGAGAAGCCTTCTCAAACCACCGTCTGTGAACTCTTAAAGCTAATGTTGTCTGTTTTCCTTTATATCATTAATCTTAATACCTCATGACACCCCAAACATTGTTTCTCGTGTTATTTAATTTCCACTCATTTATACCATGTATCTACACTTATTAAACAAATGTCTGCCTTATAATTCTTTGTAACCCCCAAAGTAGTTAGTCTTGTATCACATGTGCCTTAGGCATTCAATAAGTATGTTATATATTCTTTTAAATTGTTTAAAGCCTGGTTACATTTTCTCTCATTTACATATTTTCTCTTAAGACTGCAGAATAAATGTACCTTTCCCATTCCTATATTCAGTTATAATTACTGTCAGTCCTGCTCAGCAACTAAGTATATTGAAGGCTATGATCTTGTAAACATCTTTTTTAGATAAAACATCTTCATCCAACTGAATATCCTCTTCCATAAAACTAGAGCTTCTACATTCTGGCTAGTTTTTGTCAATTTAGCAACAATCTAGAATTATCTGGGAAGCGGGAACCGCAACTGAATTATTGCCTCTATCAGATTGGGCTGGAGGTAAGTTTGTAGGTCATTTCCTTGATCAGTGGTTGATGGAGAAAGACCCTAGTACCACCCCTGGGCAGGTGGTCCTGGGTGGAATAAGAAAGCATACTGAGCAAGCCGTAGGGAAGGAGGCAATAAAGGGCACACTTCAATGGTCTCTGCTATTGTTCCTGTCACTATTTTCCTGCCTTGAACCCCTGTTCTGCTTTCCCTTGATCCTGGAATATTACCTGAAAGTATAAGATGATAAAACCCTATCCCCCACAAACTGCTTTTGGTCATTGTTTTGTCATAGCTCTAGAGAAGCAAATGAGGACACCCTGGCTAGAAGCTTTTCTAGGACATGTTCCCAATACCATTTATCTAAAGCCATTTTCAAATTCTGGTGAGGTATACTCTAACAAGGTAGGAATTAAAAAGACACCCCAATAAGAACTGAATTGGATATGAATATAAATGTCCTTACCACTTGCTATATTATATTAAACTGACAAGCAGGATCTACAGCATAACATATAATTTGTGTGTCTATATTACTACTGTGACGAAGACATATCAAGTCACTTGCTAGGGTGTACTTGACAAGCTAGAAACGGACCAGAAAAATAACAATGAAAAAAAAACCACACACACCTATCAGTAAAACACCATTTGAGACCTGCTCACTTAAGCTACGGTTGGCTTATAACACTTTCTTGCTGCTGAGAATTGTCACTTCAGACACGTGTGTTTCAACAGCGGCTATGATGACTAATATGAAATAATACCTCGTTCCCAACTCCTCTGCATTTTATCTGTTAATAGACTTGTTTGTGCATTGATTCATGACTGCAGCTTCTGCTAGTACTGACTGTACAAAGGTGAACGTGGTGGAAGCAGCCTTTGTCCTGTAGAAATGGCCAGGCTAAATAATTGCTCAGAAGAAAACAGTGACAAAATGTGAAAAAGCTAAACATACTTTTGTGGGGTGGGCTATGTATTAGTCTGTTTAGGTGCTATGACAAAACATCATAAACTGGGCATCTTATAAACAAAGGTGACCTCATTTTTATTGTTCTGGATGCTAGGAAGTCCAGAGTCAAGGAAATCACTGTTTAATGAGGGTCTTATTTGCTGCTTCACAAGTGGAGTTTCCTGCTTTATGTTCCTGTGGTGGGAAAGGAAAACATTCTTTTTTTTTTTTTTTTAGACCTTTTATTAAGGCACTAATACTACTCATGGTAGCTCTGTCTTTCAGATCTAATCGCCTCCTGAGGCCTCCATGGCTAACATGGTCACACTGGGGATTAATTTTCAACATACACATTGGCAAGAGGAAAGACACAACAGAAATTTCTAAACCAAAGAAATCAGAGAAGGGATGGGTTCCCCAGGAAGTGAGTATGCAGAAGCTTGGGCTTGAGGAATGAGAGGAACTAGTCACAGGAAGTGCTGGAAAAGTAGCATACCAGAGAACTGCCTATGTAAAGACCCTGGGTTATAGGAAGACCTGAGCGAGCGGCAGCATACCTAGGACATAGTGAACGAAGGTAGCTTTCCTAGAGTGGACACTGCACACATCAGAGATGCAGTGATATTCAATCCTGACTGAAGGCCAGACACCCAAGCTATGCTCTAGGGTCCAGTTAGTAACACAACAATGGGACAACAAAAAGGAACTGGCTCACATAACAGAGGCATGACTTATGCCCACCCTATACATGCCACTAGACAACTGTGGGGTCCTTTCTACTGTCTGCAGCGATGTATTTATTTATTCATCCATCCATCCATTCATCCACCCATCCAGTCATCCAGTAATCCATTCAACAGAACCAATGCTTACCAGGCATCTACTCTGTACTAAGGCATATGCTAGGTACAAGGGATACATGAAAAATAAAACTCTTGCCATCCACGGGCATACATTCTAGGAGGGACCAGCCAATTATATAATCATTCTCTCCTCTCATCTATCTATCTATCTATCTATCTATCTATCTATCTATCCATCCATCCATCCATCTACCTACCTATCTTTAGGAGACAATAAAAATAAAGTCAAGAAAGTATTCTTAGAGACTCTATGGAGAATTTACGTGAGTCTGAAGGAAAGGAAAGGGCCCCTGCAAAGGAAGAGTTGCTAGCAACAAGAATCTCAAGGAACACTGAGTCCAGATTCTTGGAGCCAAACCTAAGGCCTGAGGTATGTAGTGGAAAGACAGGATGCTTGGCTCTGCTGTAAAAGACCAGAGAGTGAGCAATTGAGATATCATTCGTCTTTCAATTATATAATGTAAAAGGCAGTTCTCCTCCATGTCAGAGAGGACACAGGATTTGGGACATGGCCACTCTATGTCAAAAAAGCATACCTTGTCAGAAATAGCATTTTTGGTGATCCAAGAGAATTATTATTGTTTCTATTTTAATTTTAAGTTGGTTTCCCTAAAATAATGCCCCAAGGCTGGGCAGTGAGAGAAATGAATCAGAACCCAGGGAACTGGAAGCTCATGGTACACATTTATTCTCCAGTTTCCTCGTCATTTGCATAGCAAATAGGTCACCTGAGGGAGCAGTGGCTGTCTGATACATTTTTGTCCTGAATTGCACACCGGAGATAAAAATGCAGTATTGAGGGTTAGAGAGATAGATCATGGGTAAAGTGCTTACTGTGCACATATGAGGAGCTAAGTTCAGATCCCCAACCTCCAGGAAAAAAAAAGCCTGACATATTTAAGTGAGGAGAGGGATGGGATGGAAGGGCAGAGAAAGGGGTCAGGGGAGGGATAACTAACACTAAGGGCCATGTTTGTAAAAGCCATGTGAAAAACTATTTCATATTCTCTCTCTCTCTCTCTCTCTCTCTCTCTCTCTCTCTCTCTCTCTCTCTCTCTCTCTCTCTCCCCCCCCCCACCCCGTGTGTGTGTGTGTGTGTGTGTGTGTGTGTGTGTGTGTGTGTGTGTGTACCTACCCTACAGGGACAATGTTCCTTCCAGGTCACCAAATAAAAAGCCAAGTGCCAGGAGTTAGACACAATACCCAAGTTACTGGTCAGGGGTGTTTCCAGGAACCCAAAATAATGCAGACTATCACTGTTACCCTTGCTTTCCTACTGGAACTTAGTAGTAACGGCCTGTTGCTGATGACTTCCCACATTCCGGTCACCTGACATGGATAAATCAAGTTGGCACTGAGCAAGAAACTACCTTCTCACTGGCTAGCTTTAATCATACCGGAAGGTGCTTTTTGATAAGAAACAAAAGACAGATAACCTGGTTTCGGAGCCCAACAATTACTCTACCATCACAACCATCACATGAAAGACAGCTGACGTCTAACTATGGGGTCTTTAGCTCTGTGTGAAAGACTTTGGTACATATCATAATAGATGTTATACTCAATAATTTTGGTTTGACCTTCATAGAGAGAAAGTAAGTACTGGGAACAATTAGAAGAGTCCTCATGTACAAGAATGTATCTTAACTTAACCTCTGGGGGGAAAAGCTCCTTGGAGACTGTGAAACAAAATTCCTTCCTGTCAGGCGGCTCCTTGCTGCAACAAAGTATCAGATAAAAAGCAACACAAAAAAGGAAGGGTTTACTTAGGCTCAGAGTTTGGGGATTTAGCCTACCATGGTGGATAAGACATGGCCTCAGAAGCATGAGGTAGCTGGTCTCATGGTACCCACAGTTTGGAAACAAAACTAAATACTAGTGCTCACCTGGCTTGCTCTTTTTTTTATTCAGTCCAGGAAGTCATCTACCATCACACTTGAAAGACACCTGAGCATGTAACTACAGGGTGGTTAGCTCTGTGTGAAAGACTATGGTAGAACGGGACTACAGAGAGAGTAAATTTTCCCACTTCAATTAACCCAATCTACAAACGCCCTCAAAGGCATGACCAAAGGGTTGTCTTCAAGTAATCCTAGATCTTGTCAAATTGGTAATCAATATTAATGACCACAGCATGGAAAGCATGCACCCATGTTCCTGGTTAGACCCAACCATAAAGTTGTGAACCTAGATGTGTCTGTGGAAGCAACTGGGTGACCAAGGCCTTGCCTGGAGTAGACCACACACCTTTGTAAAGCTGTTCTGAGAACGTTTCACTCATTGGTAACACAGAAGAGAGCTGACCCAATGATTTAGTTATCTCTCTGCTTCCTTTTCTCAAGAGAGAGGAGGCTGTTAAGGGTGAAAAAAGACAAGTGTTACAACCTTGAACAATTCTCAGAGCCAAATAAACGACCTGCCAAATTTGTAAGTTTCTAATAGAAAAGCTGGAGAGACGGACGGCTGGAGAATACACAGTGTCAGGAAAGCAATTTGTTCCAAGAAAGTTTCCTTGGCAACTTAGTTTAAAATGGCTTGGACAAGGACCTAGCCTCATTGATTAAACCCTCCTGAAAGACCATGAAGATCAATCTCTAAGAAGTCCATTTCAGAGTTAAGTGTCTGACTAGTGCCGCACAGTTTAGGGTAAGAACCAGTCTCTCTCTGCAGTCTTATTAATGAGCTGGAAATGACTAGAAAAGGCTATGTTCAAGCACAAATGGGAGCTGCTGCAAGCAAGAGAACAACAGAATAGTAATACAAATAAACTAAACAACTCGGAAAATACCCCTACGACATTAAGCTTGGAAAAGCAAAATTTAGTCATTTAAAAAAAAAAAAAAAAAACAGGAAAATAAGGGGAGCAGGAGGATTAAATGAAAATATTTAATGGATTTAACAGACCTGGAATCATCACAAAGAACAGCAAGTGTATAAGCCCTGGGAAGGGTTGACGAGCCAGAGATCACAATGACTTTGGAGTCCATAAAGGATTTTAGAAATCAGTCAAAAACCACTCTGTGTCTACAAAATCCCAAAGCTGGTTAAGGTTGGGGATACAGCTCAGCAGCTAAGAGCACTGGCTACATTTTGGGAGGCTCTGGATTTGGTTCCCAGCAGCCACATGGTGGCTTACAACTATCAATAACTCCACTTCCATTGACCCAATACCCCTTCTGGCCTTCGGGGACACTGCACACACATGAGGCACATGCACACATACAGAGGGAACAAGCCTCACACAATTAAAATTAAAATAAATAATACCCCCCCCCCAATAAAAAAGCTGGCCTTAGCTTTCCCATGTACTCCTGATAGTATTCTTGTGTGTGCTGCCAGAAGAAGCAATAACTTAACAGCTCTGTAGCTAGGGTATGGCTTCTGGATGCTCACAGGCTAAGAATAGCATCTAAGGTTGCTAAAGTAGGAATAGAATAAGAACTATGAGTCCAGTGTTTGCACAGTGGCCAAGGATCATACTCTGTCTGGTCAAAATGTTTCAGATCCAGTGCGAGACTGGACCTCAACTCACACCTACACAGAGGATGTTTGCATTCTGAAGTAGCTGCATTATCTACAGAGATAAGTAAAGTGTCCAGTGATAGAAAACAAGGTACAGAAGACTTTCAGTGAAAGAAAGGCAATTATTGGTAGTACTTAGAGGAAGCAGACACAGCAATGCTTGCACCTATCCACACAGCATCCTAAGTTAATGTTTTACTGCATAGAATCAAGCCAGGAAATAGTCATAAAGTTTGTCAAGAAGAGTCCACATAGGAGAAGAAGAGAGCCAGTTTATGCAAGCTGTCTTCTGACCTGCAAGTATATTCAGTGACATGTGAACATTAGTTAGTTAGTTAGTTAGTTAGTTAGTTAGTTAGTAAATGCCATGAAGAAATAAGTGCTAAATCATAGGAATGATTTAAACCCACCTAGTGTAAGCCAACTGAATGGCAAGTACCTGAAATGTGGATCCTTGAATTCTCTGCCTTTGCCACCAATCCACACATTTTCATAAATGATCTAGACCACCCAGCTAACTGGGGTGGGGGGGGAGGGAGGAGCCTAGTTTACTGAGACACTCCTCACTCTCATCCTAGCTCTTAGCCAAAATACTTTCAGTCTCTGTTCCAGAGAAATCAAAGTAAAAAAGACTTTCTCTCTTTAGAAAGAGCTAAAGGCCGTTGTGAGAACTGAGTCAGAAGAAGAGGAAGTGGCTGATGTATGAAGCTGTGCACAGGTCACTGTACATGGAATGTAGAAACTGAAGATAGAACTCTCACAAGGGAGCTGGGGAAGTACCTCGGTTCACGGAATGATTGCCTAGAACACAGAAAGCCCTGAATTTCAGGCATAGCGATGCTTTAGCAAAGGATGACAATCCAAGTCTCTAATCCTGGAGGCTGGTGAGATGGCTCAGCAGTTAAGAGCACTAGCTATTCTTCCAGAGTTCCTGAGTTCAATTCCCAGAAACCACATAGTGGCTCACAACCATCTGTAATGGGATCTGATGTCCTTTTCCGATGTGTCTGAAGACAGCCACGGTGTACTCATACGCATAAAATAAATAAATCATTGCTTTTTAAAGATGTAATTCCAGTCCTTGAGGTGGAACAGGGGAGTCAGACCATCCTCAGTTATATGGTAAGTGTGCGGCCAACCTGGACTATATGAGAGAGGCTGTTAAAATGAAAAATTCAGAATGCATACACTGCTGAGGAGCATCTGCCCAAGACCCCTGAGTCCCAGAAGGAAACCTCATTTGGAAATAGAGGTTGTAAACATGAAGTTAGTTGAGGCAAGGTCATACTGAATCACCATGGACCCTAATCCTCAGAATAAAAGAAAACAGACAGATGAAGACCTTGGCAGGACACCCCGTGAAGACAGGGGCAGGAATTAAGCTGGTAACTCTCTATGCTGGGAATCACCAGCAACCTCCAAAAGCTAGAGGTGGCCAACCTGGCAGATCTCCAGAGCTGGAGGGGTGAGTAATACTGTGTCTTAACTTTAGACTGTTAGCATCCAGAGATATGAGAGAGAAAAAAAATGTATTGTCTAAGCAGTCCAGTGTGTGACATTTTGTTACAGCAGGCCCAGAACGGTAAACCATAGATAGGTCCATCTTATTCTATAAACAGTAGATAAAGACAGAGAGAGTGAAAATCCCTCTGCCCACCATGCCAACAAGGGGAAAGCCCACACTGGAAACTTGCTTCAGTGGTTCAGCACACTGCTGCACTGTCATAGACAAGGACAGGGGGCAGGGATGTGGAGAATTCTTAGTCTAAGACATTTATGTGGGAAGCACAGTAAGAGCCACATTTTATTAAATCCCAAGTCAATAAATCCCAGATCAGAAACACATGGGCTGACATATATTTTTTTAAATGTGAGATTTATTGAAATCAAAAGTCTACAGAGATATAAATATTAGATGATGTCATTTTTCATTAAATATATATTTAATCCCCTTTGTCAAAATAACAGTTAGATTATTCCTTCATAGCTCGAGAAGGTGCAGGTGGAATCTAGCTGTCAAGAACCAGTCTTTCTGTGGTCCAAGGCACTGATCCACGGGAAGTAAATGTTAGCTCTGCAAGGGGAGGAAATGGTTAAAACGTCAGTGGACTGATGACAAGAAGTCCTTACAGTATCTTTAAAGATACTGTATTTAAATTAATTAACTTAACCTGTAGTAGGACTTGATCTTCCAGCTAAAGTATAAACACAGCATTCCGGAGTTATATCATTGGACCATTGACCATGGCTGTTCTGTCATGTCATTTTTCATCTTGAAAGGAAGTGGCAAAGTACAAGTTGACAGAAAGGCGGAAGAAGGGGGAGAACAGGGGATGGGGACAGAGGGGATAAGTGGATTGCCAAGTAAGAAGCTGCAATTAGTAACTCTGAGAGCCTGGATCCCAAAAGAGGTCAGGAGACACCCAAAAGAGGCACACAGACAGGGGGGAGAAGGCAAAGAAGGGGTTTAAAGACATCACAGTAGGCTTTGCCAACTTGGCCATGTTGACACCTAGAACTCTGGAATGTTGGGTATGTGGGATTTGGAGAAACAGGCAGAGAGGTTTCTGGTGCTATAACCATTCTATCCTCCTTGTCTTAGTTTTCTGAGCTACCCAGCTCAGAAAAACAACAGGCACTAAGTACCACAAGCCCGTATATACATGTATATACATACACACACATATGTATGCACACATACACATATATAGATCATACACACACATATATGTATACACACATACATGTATATAAATACATACACACATATATATGTATACACATACTTATTTACTTACATACACACATAAATGTATATACACACACATATATACATACACATACTTTCACTCTCCTGCAGTGTTACTGTCTCAAGTTTGTACTGAAGAAGAAAACAACTCTGACAACTGGTACAACCCGTGGTCCTGCCTTCTCCCAGCCCAAAGTTGGAGGTATCTGTGTGCACATGGGACTAAACTTTCCAACTTTCCCCGTTGCTGGTGTTCCAAACAAACCTTCAGTATGGAATCCTGATTCTCAGTCCAGCTTTGCTAGGCTCAGATAATCAAGGCCCAAAGACCATCTCAGACTGTCAGGATGCAGACCTGGGAAGTGGGTAGGGTCAGGACACAGACTTCTCATGCCAAATGAGAGCCTTATGCTACAGACAGTGCCTCCCACCCTGATTAGAACATCTGCTAATGGTGGGTAGTGGTAACACACGCCTTTAATTCCAGCCCTCAGAAGGCAGAGGCAGGCAGATCTCTGAGTTTGAGGCCTGGGGCTCTGTCGTCTCCCTGCTAAATAAGAGTCTCAGTGGCAGGCGGGGCCTTGGAGTCTACATGCAAACTCCCATCTCAGGTGACTCTAGGGATCAGGAGAGCCCTGTGGGCATCAACAGTAAAGATGAGTGCAAGTGCCTGTGAAGGGGAGTGGCTGAGTATCAGTCCAGAAGGGGTTAGGAGGTGCTTTGGAAAGTGATAAGACCATACATCAGGAAAACATTCAGGAGGGTTTCAGTCATGCAGGAGGAAAAGATGAGAGGCTGACTGAAGACAAAAGCCCGTGGGGAACAGAGATGGACAGACGCTAGGAGCAACAGGACTCAGCAAATGATCAGGTGGTACTCAGAGGGTCCACACCCTCACACTGAGCACCCCGCAAGGAAAAGTCCTGATCTACTGAGTTCGTTAAAATGAGACTCTATAAAAAGTTTAGGTTTTTATAGTATCCTGCTGAATGTTAAAATGTCCCCACTTACTCTTATAAGTTCTGGCCCACTTGCTGTCAGCTGTCCTTTCTGGATTCCAGTAGCATCTGTTTCCCACCTTAATTGCCTCTACAAGCTTCTAAGCTCCCTTTGATGTTAGCCTTCAGCCCCTCTTACTCTGCCTTCTAGACTTCCATTTCTGCCTTCCTAGGAACTCCTCTACCAAGGGGTCAGAGCTCTGGGTGAACCATGCATAATGGTTGCAATAATAATTAGGGTTCTTGGTACCCAAAAGTTGGCATTGGGGCTATGTGGATCTGCTGTGACTTGGATTCCAGAGGCTCCTGTGTTAAACATTTGGTCTCCAGGGTAGCAAAACCCTCAGGATGTAGAGCCTTAGGAGAGTTTAGTCATTGAGGGTGCCCCCCCCACCAAAATGGGAATGTGGAATCTCCATCTCCATCTCCCACACCTCTCTTCCTCCTTCCTGGTGAGGATTTAGCTCATCCTCCAAATGGGGGCCCCAAAAAGAGAAGTCTGGGTGTCCTGGAATTTTCTGTGTTGGCAGAAATTCTTCCCTTCTTCTGCTGAAGTAGGAAAGGAATCTGATGCTTGTTTCTGGCACCTGCAGAAAAGAAATGGAAAATACATAGGAGCCTTCTAATCTGCATCACAGAGGAGGATCATCATGGAAAAGATAGGTAGGGATTTCCTCCTCCTCTTCCTTTTTCCCTGGGCACAGTTGTCCTGGAACCTGAGGGAGATCTCTTCCAGGGAAGTTCATTGCCCCCGAGGATGCCAAAATTCAGTGCTCAGTTCCTTTATATAAAATGACATGTAATATTCGCATCTATTTATATAAGTCTCTTGTTTACATTATACCATTTCTAAATTACTTAATGTAGAGGCTGTTAGTTGTTATTAGATGTCTGATGGCAGCTCAGAACAGACCACATAGTTCTGGGGGCGGGGAGGGGGAGGTTTGTTCAGGAGATAAGGCAAAGGTGGGGGGAAGAAGATGGAAGAAGAAGAGAGAAGAGGAAGAAGAAAAGTAGAGGCTGGCCATGACCACGTGGAGAGAGAAGAGAAGGGGGAAGAGACAAAGAGGCAAGAGGGTAAGTGGGTAAGAGATCAAGAGTAAGAGAGAGAGAGAGGAGGGGGCAAGTAGCCCCTTTTATAGTAGAGCAGGCCTACCTGGCTGTTGCCAGGTAACTGTGGGGAGGAGAATACCTGGCTATTGCCAGGTAATTGTGGAGGTGGAGTTTAGACAGAATACTAACAGAGGCTACACCTGGTCATGCTGCAGGCCAATGATCCCAGCTACCTAGGAGGTTGAGGTAGGAGGTTAGCAACTTCAAGGCATGTCTGGGCTTCAGAGTGAGTTCAAGGCCAGTCTGGGCAACTTAGTGACATCCTGTCTCCAAATAAAAAGAAAACAGATGTAATCTATAGTAGAAGAGTGTTTGTCCAGTGTATACACAGCCCTAGATTCAAATCCCTGGAATTGCAAAAAGAAACAATACACTATAAACGCTTTATAAACACTTGTTATACAGTATTGTTTAGGGGATAATGACAAGAAAAAGAGTCAATAACTCTTCAGTACCAAAATTTGTTTTCCAGAATTTTCAATCCACAGTTGATTGGATGCATGGGTGTCGAGCCCCTGGACACAGAGCCCTGCTGCAATTTGCTTTCCTTCTTTCTCTCGTTCTCCATTTTGATTTGGCCCTGACCTGACAGCTGTGTGCAGAATGTACCAGGGGGAACATCTCAGTGTTCAGAGAGCATGACTGGAATAAAATTAAGGCTAGGGGTGGACAACAGATAGCATGAGCAAGAGCCAGTGACCGGTCTTTAGGACTGAGAGGGAAGGTAATGGAGGGCCTTTGTTGTAGCGCAGATTCTCTGCAGAAGACAGGCAGGAAGCAAGGGCACTGCAGGTGCGTCAGCAGGAACCCAGGCTGTGAAGGTTGTCCTAGTTGCTTTTCTCCTTATTGTAATAAAATACTTGACAAAAGCAGCTTATGGAAGGAAGGGGTGGTTTTGATGCACAGTCTGAAAGGTTCATCAAAGCAGGAAGGCATGGAGGCAGGGACATGAGGAAGCTGGTCACCTGGGATCAGAAAGCCAAAGAGGCAACTACCAGTGCTGGGCTCACTCCCTCCTGTTTTCCAATCTGGGATTCTCCCCCAACCCTATGGGGTGATACCACTTACATTTAAGATAGGTCTTTTGTCTTTTCAGTTAAACCTTTCTGGAAACACCCTCAGAGACAGTCCAATTGGTGTGTCTCCTTGGTGATCCTAAATTCAATTAAGTTGATCAAAATTATCACCACAAAGGTGAATTACCTGAGTTTAGAGCTGGGGGGAAGGGGGAGAAGAGCCAGTGATTTGGCTACAGATAGCCCACAGCCTCACTTTGGGACTGTGCTGGGTTTCCACTTCCAACTAAGGCCTTTAGTTCAGTCACTGTTAAATGCTGGATTTTCCCAGCATGCTCAAGACTCCTCCTGCTCTGGATACAATGGTGCTGATGACCTTTTGCTTTAAAGAAGGGATGTGGGTGGGGTGTTTTCATTTACAAAATAAGAGATGAGATATCTTTTTTTGTTGTTTTTCAAGTTATTTTTTTCCCATGTCTCAGATAAGGGATGCAGAGTTCTTTTAATTGTAGTTTCAGATTGAGAATGCAAACCCTTTCTGCAATTTTGAGAGCTTCTTTTGGGAAGCTCTCTTTTACTCTGCTTTTTAATAGATCTATTTTCTTGGAAGGAAAAACAGCAGGGTTTTGCTTATTTGGTTGGTTTGGTTTGGGTCTTTATTTTTATTTCCTTTATTTATTTATTTATTTATTTATTTATTTATTCGTGTCACTGAGAAAATCTAGCATCTCACAAAAACCTATGTCTAAACCAGGGGACAGCAGAGGCAGGAGTTAAGGTGGGGCTAGTGGATAGTGGAAACTGCTGTTTCAGAAGGAAATTTCTCAACTGCAGATAAATGCTGGCCCTCTTAAAAGTCAAGCCTTAGACTTCTATCAAAGAAATAGAGATGGAATGAGGTCCATCCTGGGGCAGGCTCTTGGTCCCTTGGCCTTGTTGTCTGGCCAAGTGGGTAGTAACCAATAAGAGGTGAGTTCAACTTCTCACCCTGGAAGTACCATCCCTGCTACAGTCTCACGTGAACCTCCTTGGGCACTTCTCTGAGGCAGGCGGACAGGCATAACCACATGTGATACAACTTATTACTGATACATGCAGAAAGGGAGACATGGAGCGATGGGGTGAGGTGAGGTGAATGCACACATACTCACCAAGGACCACAAAACTAGTCATCAAGATGAGACTCTCCAGTATATGGAAGACTTTCCAAGTCCTTGCTTACCTCAGAGACATTCCACATGAAAGCTAAGTACCAAGTCATTTCTAGGGAAATCTTTGATCTCTCTGCTCTCCTCTTCCTCCTCTCCCTTCTTCTTCCTCCTCCTTCTCCATCCTCCCTCACCTCGCCTACTGCCAGCCAGTCACACCAGCTCCAGGAGATACCTCCTTTTCAGTCATCTAAATACTCCTCACATCAGCTAAGAGAGGAGAGTTGTTTCGTAGACCCTGGCTGCCTCAGCACAAATCAGCATGATTTGCCTATATCTAGGACACTCCTTGTCTGCCACCCGTCTGTGGTACTCACAGTCTACAATTCTATTTGTTCGCCTTCCGTGAGTTTGTCTTCCCTGAAGACTAAAATTTCAAACCCCATCACCTATTGTTCAAGGTCATCCGTGTCTGGCCCCTGCTCACTTCTCAGCCTGATTCTTAGTTACTCCATCATACCAAGCTTCCTTTTGATTAAACCATCTGCCTCTCTTGATTCCCTTCCAGTGTGCACTCATCCCTGCTGTTAGGCAGTTATTTAAATAAATGCACTGGTTAAAAGCAGAAGAAACAGGTTTGCACCCCTGCTTTGAGTCTAACTTTGTTAATTAGGTTACTTAACCTTCCTAAGCCTCAGTTTCTGCTCCTGGGAAATGGATCTAATACTACTACTTGATCCTAGCATTATGAAAACAAGGACTCATCACATGGTTTATATAGAGGGAGTGCTTTATTTGCCTACCTCTTTTCCCCTCCCTAAAGTATATTTTGTCCCTAATTTTTTTTCCTTAAAATGGCAACAGTGAGGACAAATAATAAGTAACATGTTCTTTCCCATATGCTAGGCATGGTTACATGTATCAGAAAATATTAACTTACTCGTCATAGCAACTACAATGTAGCATTATTGTATCTACTGTAATCTACAGAGCTCAGAGACCTTAACTTAAACTCTCCCAGTTTATTCTGGTAAAAGTGAGGGAGGCTGAGAAGCTCCACCCAAGTCTCAGAATCACTCCCTGTCCAGACCCTCCATGAGCAGTAAGCTATAGCATCTTCTCTGGGTTCCTTACAGGCAATGGCCAGGTTCCCAACACAATTCATCTGGCAGATGCTCAGAAACAAATGTCTTTTTTGCCAGTGATGGTGACTTTTCCCAGCTCTAGGCTGGACCTGGAAAAGTTCCCAACTCCTGTGAACTGATTTTGGTAGCATCCAGACTTATTCTGTAGTTCTGTACATGTGGACCCTAACCCAAGTCCCACGGGTTAAGATCAGGGTGTGGCCTGTGTTCTGCAGAGCCTCACTCTGCTGACTTTTCCTGCTGTAGACTCCCACCATTCCTGGCTTGAGCCACCTCCCTTTGTCTCTGTGGGTAACAATGGAAGAATGAGTCTTTATACAATTCACAGGAAACCTGCCCTCTCCTCCTTCTTCCATGTTTAAGAGTCACTGTAGCCAGGCCTGGTGGCACAGGACTGTGAGTCCATCTACTTGGGAGGCTGATGCAGGATGATTGTATGTCCAAGGCCAGCTCAGGTGTAACCCATTTGCAAAAGAGAGCAGAAGGCCCAGAGTGGGGACAATATAGTGTAATAGTGGAACATTTACCTGATATATACAAAGCCCTAGGTTCAAGCCCCAGCACCAACAAAACAAAAGCAAAAAGCAATCTATCCGAATGCAGCAGCCTGCCTAGAGAACAGAGCATAGGCTCCCCATCCTGAAGAGAACAGATTTGAAACCCTTTACCTTTAAAAACCATCATTTGCCTATGGGCCACATCTGTCTCCCCTCTATCTAAAAGGAGTCCTTTATCCCACTGTGGGAAAATACTCCTAACACCTCTTCCCTGATCAGGTCCCCCTCTCCCTCATCTTCTATCTCCTGTCTTCATCTCTTATTCACTGCCCTTTGTCCCTCTGGGGCAAATAAATCTATTTTGTGCTGATAGCTTGGTTTTGGGGTGTCTTGAACTAACTCTGAAGTTCCCTATAAAGTAGTATGAAAAAAATCTTACAAAATACTGTGTTTCCACATTTGACCACCTTCTTCAAATTGGGTGTACTTTGCTGCAAGTCTCCCATGGTTGCAGAGTGTCTAGCACTGACTAGGGTCCCGCCCCAAGCACCCACCCTGACCTTCTCTAGCTGTTCTTCCTCTTTCCTCAGCCTAGGGAAAGCAGAGGAAAGATAATACAGCGACCATCCAGAAAGGAAAGGATGGATTTGGGACCACAGAGGTGGTGAACGAAATGGATCCCACATCAGTGTTCCTGGCCACAGCCAGCTAGGTCCCCTAGCTCATGGGCACCATCAGAGTTGACAAATAAAGCTATAATATGCCAGCAACATCAGGAAGACAATGATTGGTGGGATGAACACTCAGAGAAGATAAAACTCTGGTCCTACTCATATTAAATGCTTTTCAGTTTTTATCGTAATTAAATGTTTTTAAAAACGTTAATGGAATAAATTGGACTTAACTTCTCCATTCTCTCCAGATCCTGCAATTATGCTCAAGGCCTGTCTTGAAAGGGTGCCAGAGGGTGATGGATTAACTCTAAAATAAATCAAATTTCCCCTGCCTTAGAGTTAGGGAAATACAATAAGCATTCCATCTTGCCTCTGGTGATGGAGGTGCTGCTTGGCTTTTCTACAGTTGCTCTACTAGGAGCAGCCTGAGGAATAAGCTTGCTAATATAGTGTCATAAACCAGATTCCACCAGGGCAATAAACCTGTGCTGCCACAGCGCAGTGGGTGAAAGGGCCCGGGCAGCATTTCTGCCGAGCTGCCTCCTCTTGCCAAGACTCCCTCCCAGTAAATATCTAGCTAGCAGCTCTTGGAAATGGGCTGGGCACCATGCCAGCCAGACTCCCAGCTTGCCAGGACAGGCAGTACAGAGGGCCAGGCACCTGTTCCCTGTACATTTGCTGGTATAGGGCACTGCTGACTAGTGGGGGTAGGGGGAGTCTCTGGGTGGGATCCAGGAGAGCCAGCACTCCATTAGCGCAGGCCTGAGTCAGCAACAAAGCCTCCCAGATGAGTCTGAAAACACCGAGACTGAAGCCTAGGCCAAGGGCAGTTCCCAGCCTCTGCCTGTGGTCAGGGCCTAAGGCATCTGAGCTTACTAATGTGGGCTCTTCTTTCTTCCCACTGGATTTGAGCTGAACAAATAAAACCAAAGACAAGCAGCCAGGCCTAGTGATGCACACCTGTAACCATGACTGCTTGGGATGCTGAGACAGGAGGATAGCAAGTTCAAGACATCTTGGGCTTTTTAATGATTACTTACCTCAAAATAAAATGTCCTCCTTTTGAAAGCCTGGGGTGATAGCTCAGTGGTGGAACACCGGCTGGTATGCAGGATGCCCTACTTCAGTCAACAGTGTCACAAAGAAAATGAGGAAGGGGAGGAAGAGAAGGAGAGAGAAGAGGAAAACTGAGAGGAGGGGAGGAAAAAGGAGGAAGAAGGGAAAGAAGAGGGAAAGAGGAGACTACAGCTTCCTGTGACAGGGTTTCCTATACATAAACCCCACTGTGCTCATCTTCCTGTCCACACACCTTCTCTTTCCCTGCCCTTAGAAATCTTCAACACTCGCCCTCAGTCACATTTATATGCAATTTACTGGTGTGGCACCTGGGTCCATTTGAAGAGAACAGTCATCAAGGCCTTAAGCTATAGAGACAACCTGCAAACAGTCATGTTTGGAAGCCAGGTAGGAAAGATTTTTCCAGTCATTAAGGTTTCAAACTGAGGGCCTGTCTGACAGCCTCCACACCAGTCACACTTGGTGTTGACCTTTCCTGTGCTTCACTGTGTTTCGTCAGAATTTTATTTCTGTGGAGCCCTCTTGAGTGCGACCATGGCAAGAAGCCAGTGGAAGTTCTGGAACAACCCTGGAGCTCTTTCCACCATGGGATCTGTTTCAGATATAAAATGCAACTGACCTCAGTGCTCTAGGTGAAAGGGTGAACAAGCTCCCTCTTTAGGCAAGAAGAACCAAGACCTCTCCCTCCCTGTGGAAAGGCAGAAGTAGAGTACTTGAGAAACCTCCAATCAGCAAGCCTGGGAGGAGGCAAGGTTACCCAAGCCTTAAGATGACAACCAAAAAAAGCATTCTGGGACAAAAACCAAACCCCTTTCCTGGAGTGAGGAGGGGCCCCTCCTGTAACCAACCTCTTTCTATGCACCAACCACAAGTTCCACCAAAGCTAGAGAATTACTTGACACTCAATCTTCTTCCTGACCTCTCACTGGGTACAATGTCCCTCCTGCATCTGGTTGGATTAAATTCCCTCATCTGGATGGGTTTCTCTCTTCTAATTATTTTAGGAAGGATCTTGAATCTTCTATTTCCTTCCTGTGTTCCTGGTCCAGATTGTTATTCCACAAGTCACCTGCTTGGCTGTGTCCTAAAACAAAATTTCTCAAACTTAGCCTGACATGGAGTTGCATCAGCGGATTTCAGAGGAAAGAGAAAAGGGTTTTGAGTCAATTAAAAATTAAATGTGTAATGAGTTCATCACCCATGTTACATCATTCAACTTCACTGCAGCCTTGGTCCTCAACACTGCACGTCCCCATGCATATGCCCTCATCCCATGCACCACAAACAAATGATACCTGACACCCCCAACTCAAATCTGAGTCTGCAGCATGGATGAAATGCAGTGTTTTTACTATGCATGCAAAATCTCCTGTTCTTATAGAAGCATAATGATTTAATTATGGAAAATAATGTCTTTTAATATTTTCAGACCATCATTTCTCAGCATGTAAGCATCAAATTAGTATATCTTTGCGTCATATTGCATTAGACAAACAAACATACCCATCTCATTCATATGCAAATTTGCCTTTTGTTCTTAATAAATAGTAAAATTACATGTGTATCAATAACTGTTTCAAAAGAGTCTCTTTAGATTTATTATAAGCAAACATTTGGTTCATATACCTGTTGTGTGTATGTACAATGTTTATGTGCATGCATCTGTGTATGTACATGCATCTGTGTGTGTGCATGTATCCATGTATGTGTATACATCCATGTGTGTGTATGCATACGTATGTGCATTTATCTGTGTGTGTACATGTATTCATGTGTGTGCATGCAGGCAAGTACAGCATATTTGGAAGTCAGATGATAATATCAGCTATCTCGCCTTATCTTCCATCTCTTTGGGGAATAGGGTCTCTTTCTTCTATTTTCAACAACTGGCTGGCACAAGGGTTTCTAGGGATTCTGTCTCTACTTTCTGTCTCCCCATAGGATCACTGTCATTACAGACACTCACACTGTGTGTCCAACCGCTACATGGGTTCTGGGGATTCCTCCGAGAAGCCACATCCCCAGCCCTGTATTCCTATTTTATGTTCCTATACACCCAAGAAATTCTCAGGGAAAGGAGGATGACAAGTGGAAAATTAAAAAGCCTAGGGCACCATGCTCCTCTCTGTGAGTGCCCTGTATCCATCTATTCGTTAATGGGAGCTATGTGCCTCAAAGTTCTTGGACAGGCCTACACCTGTCCTCACTGACGCTTGATATCCAGGCCTCACCCCCACACCCTTGATTTTCTCTAGCCTTGTTACCCTCACCATCCAACATGGGGCTCCTAGACAGCGTGTCTGGTGTCTTTTATAAACTGTCAAAGTTCCTTTTCCATTGCTGTAATTAAACACCATGTAAGTTGCCAAGATAACTTACAGTAAGGAAGCATTTAGTTGGGCTTATGGTTCCAGAGGGTTACAGTTCATTCATGATACAGGCATGAAGGCATGGCTGGAGAAATATCTGAGAGCTCACATCTTGAACCACAAGCCAGTAGAAGGCAGACAGCACACTAGAGGTATAGAGGGGCTTTTGAAAGCTCAAAGTCCAACCCTATGGCATATATATATACCTCCTCGTACAAGACCACGGCCCCTAATTCTTCCAAAACAGTTCCACCAAGTTTTGGTGAAAAACCAAAAGTTCAAATGCATAAACCTATGGAGGCCATGCTCAAACATTCACATGAACGAAGTCAGAAGTTCCAGATGTGAGTAATTGCTGTCTGCAGGTGAGTAGCAGGGATGAGGGCATTTGTTTCAACAATACTTTCACTGGTCCACTTTCAAAACTGCCTGTGAGATCGGCATCACATAATTTGGAATATTCCATTTCTGTTCAGGGTCTGCTGTCTCCTCATAAGTCCAAGGTTTTGGAGAAGCTTTTAATTTTCTTTAGAGAAGAGCTGGTAAAGAAAGTTAGCTATGTTATTAAGACACACACAGACACACACACACACACACACACACACACACACACACACGAGAAGGCTGAGGGAGGGGACAGAAATGCAATAGACAATGGACTATTTGTAGCATTTAATGTGATGCTGCAAAAGATCACATAAAGCCAGGGGAATATCATGGAGATGGAACTGTGGGTAAAAGGAGTGTCTTAGTTAGAGTTTTACTGCTGTGAACAGACACCATGACCAAGGCAACTCTTATAAGGACAATATTTAATTGGGGCTGGCTTAGAGGTTCAGCGTTTCATTCCAGTATTATCAAGGCAAGAGCACAGCAGCATCCAGGCAGGCATGGTACAAGAGGAGCACAGGGGTCTACATCTTCATCTTCAGGCTTCTAAGACTGACTTCCAGGCAGTTAGGTCTAGGGTAGTAAAGCCCACACCCACAGTGACACACCTACTCCAACAAGGCCACACCTACTTCAACAGGGCCACACCTAATATGGGCCACTCCCTGGGCCAAGCATATACAAACCACCACAGGGAGGCTGTGGCTTTGAAAGGATCCTGATTGGTATTACCAGTATCTGACTGTGGCCCAGACACACATCCTCTATGTGTGATACAGCTTGACTGTGGCTGCAGAGATACAACCCACATGTGTGACACAGCTACAGAGAAAAGCAGAATTGTTCTCCCATCCCTGTGAACAAAACACCCAGGAAAATAATGTGAAGGTAGAAATCTATTTTGGCTCATGGTTTCAGATGGTTCCATCCACTGTTGCTTGGCTCCTGAACCTGGGCAGATCACAACAGCAGTGAGAGCTTGTGGCTGAAGAATTCATGGTGGACTAGAAGCAGAGAAAGGACAGGACTGGACAGGAGGGAACAGGAAGGAACAGGATAGGATGCACCTTCAAAGGCCTCTCCAGTGATGTGCTTCCTGTAGTTAGTTTTCACTTCCTAAGGTTTCTACTGCCTCCCAACACAGCACAACCAGCAGAGAACTAAATGCTCAACACATAAATCTGTGGGGACATTTTATATTCAAACTTTAGTAAGAACTGAAAAGAAGGAGGGAGAGGAAGGGAAGGAGGGAGGGAGGGAGGGAGAGAAAGAGAGAGAAAGAGAGGGAGAGACAGACTGAATTTTATCAACATCAGTATTTTGGTTTTGAAAGATTTATTTATTCAAGTTTAAGTATGTGTCTGTGTACACATGAATACGGGTACCTACTAAGTTCAGAAGAGGGTGTCGGATCCTCCAAAGCTAGAGTTATAGGCAATTCTGAGTTACTAGGTTGGTGGATGTGGGACCTGAGAACTGAGCTCAAGTCCTGTGCAAAAACACTGAGCTATTTTAACCTCTGAGCCTTCTCTCCAGCCCCATGTTCTGTTTTTGATATAATGTTATCACTGGGAGGAATTGAGTAAAGAATAAAAATATCTCAATATTGTCTCATAAAACAGTAGATAACGCTACAATTATCTCAGCAAAAAATCCCCTTAAAGAACACATTCAATCCAATAGAGCATGATTTAAACATCATTTCCACGAATGCTGTTCTTTAATCTCAGGAAAGAACTAGATGGGCTCATCCACAGAGTAGTGCAAATAAATGATTCGATATAAGATATTTCAGACAAAAGCTTATGCATTTACCGCAGTTAGCACACTCATGTAGCACTAACAAAGCACATGTGTTTTACTTCATAATAGTAAGTTGCCGTGGGGCAACTTGCAGGGCCTTAAAAGTGTGGGCTCTTTGAGTTCATCTGCCCATTGCCCCATTCTGATCCCTGTCTCAACAATGCACCTCTGATGCTCAGGGATTCCAGCTGCTCAGGAAGGTGGCAGCACGCAGCTATGCTCTCATTCTTTGGAACCCAATGAGAACCCTGAAGGTCATGTACTCAGTGTTATAGATCTCCTTGGTGGCTTGTAGATACATCATGCCTTCTACAGATGCACTTAAAAGGAACTGCTGGCATGATTCTGGAAATCTCCACAGAAATTTATTTACCTGTTGCATAGAAGTTTTGTGAACATTTATTAAGTTCCTACTGTGTGCCAAGGAAGTTTCTGGAGGTAAGAAGGAGAGTACATGTCTTCGTGTATTGTGTGTATTGTTTTGTAAGGCCTACGTAGAAGACCAAGCCCAAAGCAGAGGTATGGCTTTTATCAAAGACTATCTGCTAGTTGTGTTCTAGATTGTCATCTCACGGTGACATGTTGTCTCATAGGCCTGTGTGATCAATATAAATCAGTTACTCCATCTGGGAGGGAAGATTTTTCTAATCTTTCTTTTCTCGCCATCTGGAAATGCTGAAATCCAACTAAAACTTTGCACATCAAAGCCTGCCATGTTGGACTGAGTGAGATTAAAAACAGAGATTAAACCATTACCTGAGGTCAGGAGCCTCGTTTTAGCACAGAACCCCTTGAAGTTTGAGATTTCCTGTATGGAATCACAAGTCTTACAAAACAATACACACATTGGAGATGGTTGAAACAGCAATGCTGCAAGGAAATAGTAAAATCAGGGGCTAAAGCACTTGGCATAGCTACAGCCACATAGACCCGAATGAACCATAGCACTTGCTAATATATGAAGGTGTTCAGGATGCAAAAACCTTCTTCACAATTGATCCCTCAACACAGCTGAGTACTGACCTGATGCCCTCTGCCTATGATTGTGTCCAAGAAATTGGGAAGTGTCATAATGGGAAGGCTCATAAATTCAGTACAATTACTGAGGTGTGAAGCCACACACCCATAATCCCAGCACTGGGAGGCAAACACAAGAGTATTAGGGACTTAGGCCAGCCTCTGCTGCATAGTGAGTTTGAGGCCAACCTGAGCTACATGAGAGAGAACTTGTCTCCAAAAATACCAACAAGAAAAACACAAAGGCAGCACAACACTTGAATCTTTGTTTTTTGTTTGTTTGTTTGTTTGTTTGTTTGTTTTTATAAGCATCCACTTCTAGAATCTAAGTAGAACAGGGCATGATGAACACTTGCAGATTTTAAATCAAGTCAATAAGCCTTGATGGATCCCAAGGCTGCACCCTGGGCCACTAGGGTAAAGGGTGAGTATCTCTAATGACTCACAGTTCTCTTTGGGTTCAAAGGAACTCGATTATAAACAACGAACAAGTAGATTGTGGACAACTATAGTCCCACATAGGATAATAAAATACATGTCAATAGAGATCCAGGAAAGGAGCTGTTAAAAACTTCATCAATTTTCTCATCCATTATTTGAGCACACACTGCCATTGGGGTAGCTCTCTGGATATGTATAGTGTAACAAGCACTATATCCTAGACATTGGGCTTTCAAAGATAAATATTGAAGGAGATGCACTCAATCTCACTGTCCAATGAGGGAGACAAGTAATTATACATTTATTATAGGTACAGTGAAATAAACACACATAGGGCCCACAAGCAGGAGGAGTGAGTTAGGAAGTCTTCATTCACATGGATATGTCACAGGGGATAAGGAGAGAAAGGCTTACCAGCAAGTACAAACCCAAGTTTGGCCCTTGGGAGAAGTACAGTTGGGTTACTAAAACCTTGGAGAGCATGCTAGTTAGTTTCTGTCAACTAAAACCAGACATATTTGGAGAGAACATCAACTGGGAAAAAAGCCTTCACCAAGTTGCCTGGAGACAAGTCTATACGACATTTTTTTTAAATGACTAATGTAGGTGGGCCAAGCCTATGGTGGTGACACCAACTCTGGGAAGGTGGTCCTGGATTGTCTATGAAAGGAGCCAAGGAAGCCATAAAGAATGAGCCAAAAAGCCAGTAGTTACCACCCTCTGGATCATGACCCCTTTGGGAGTCAAATTGAAGACCCTCAAACTCGGGAGACCCTCAAGTCTCAGGAAATCATGACCACCCAAAAACCACAAGAAACCATAACTGGAGAGGTTTATTGGGGAGTTGGTAGCCAAGGTCAAAACTGCTTTTTCATGCAGGAACAGAATTTTGACAAAAGGCCAGCAAGCTGAGGGGTTTTTTTTTATAGCATGGGATGGGGAAAGTAAGGAATTTTCGTGCGGTTACACATGATTGGTTGTTTTACAAATTTTGAACATAACACTGGGAAGACCAAGTGAGGGAGGGGTAACCAAGAACAGTGGAACATTTCAGAGGAATCCAGCCCAAATGATCCAGAGTCATGTGAAAATCACTCTGCACACTCATTCCTCTCAAAAATGTAGTTCTACCATGTCACTGTGCCCTACCCTGTCATTACCAACTATTTCAGGTTAATTATTTTCACTTCTTCCAGCTATAGCCCCACCTAGATGGCTTGCATCTTTCTCTGTGGTCAGGAATGTGTCTTCCTGCCTTGGGCTTTTCCCACCCACAGGTGGGATCTACTCCCTGAGGCTTGAAGAATGTAATCCAGCAAGTGTCCTCTGATTCAGGGATAATGTCCTCCACCCAGAATGTGTCCCAGGGCAGTAAAGGCCTGAAATCTTATTTTCAGTTCCGCGTTCTGGAACTTGCACTTTTTCTGCTCAGGTCTAAGGGCAAAGAAAAAGTCTATATATATTTCATAAAATGATCTTATAATTTTTCACTCTACAAAATGACACTTTATCAAGGGTCACCTAAGATAGTCCTGTGAAAGACCCAATTTTCAAAAGACCCCAATTTGTCTTTTGAAAAAAAAATGAAGAAAATGATTTGGACATAAAATGGATGAAGAGGATGCCGACAGGTGAGTTTCCTAATTCAGCCAGAGTCATTGCACTGGTGATGGTAAGAGTTACTAGGGGAATAGAAGATCAGAGAAGAGAAGGAGAAGGGAGGGGGGAGGGGAGGGGAGGAGATGATAGGGGAGGACAGGGGAGGGGAGGGGAACAATAAAATAGAGGGGAGAGAAAGAGATGTTTATAAGTTGGAATGCCAAAAGTTTAGTACTGACAGGACAGGACCAAATTGTGTTGTTAAATGTGTCAAAGGCCACACTGGGTGACAGCAGGAGAGAGCAGTAATATGGAGGAAGAGGGCACCATAGGGAAGGGAAGAGCCCAGAAGAGCCCTCTTCAGAGGGCACTGAGACTAAGGAGGAAAACTCACAGCAGGTCTTGATGGGGAATACAGTTTTCTGTCTCCAGGTTTAAGAGAGACACTGTGCAGCCGCATCTGAGTGGACTTCTGTGCCAGTTTCTCTTGGGTACAGGCAGGGCAGGACAGGAAAGGACAGGACAGGACACAGCCACAGGAGGTGGCTTCTCTCTCCTGTCACACTTTCTAGAGACTCTCACAAGAACTGGTTGGCAGAGACACACTCAGAAGTCAAACTTGATAATTGACGCTGTAATCCCTTGGATTCCCTCATTAGCAACGGCTAATGGCTGGTGTGCTAACGAGTCAATTAGGGCTCTAATAGGCCCGTTGTAAAAGGAGTCCCTTCAAAGGGAAGGGAATTGCTTAGAAAGATGACTGGAACCCCACCCAACAGGGAACTGAGAGTACCCAGGGGTTTCTGCTTTTTAACTGGGAACCCCTGAGGTCTGGATTAGCCAGAGGCCAGTCTGGTGGCTAGACTGCAGACCAAAGTAAGTGAGCCTCTGCGTTTTGGAGTCTTATGCATAGGAATCTAGTGTGAAGCTCACAGTATAAAAAGAGGTGCCCTTCAAACCTCAAGATCAAGTCTGGACTTCCCGCTGTGATGCACCCTCTCAGAAGCCTGTAACTGTGACCTCTGCCTTTTCCCCCACATGCGCTCTGCAGCCATGACCTAAAGCTGTCCTTGGAGGACTCATTGCAGAAAGATTTATCATGCAGCCATCTTCTCCGGCACCTGGCTTCCCCTACTACCTTTTACCTCGACCATTTTTCGTTTTGGTTAAGACTTTGACATTTTTAGAGCTAGAAATGGTGGCACAGGCATTATTCCAATACTTGGGAGGTAGAAGAAGGTTCAAGACCAATTTTGTCTATATAGCAAGTTCAAGGCTCTCATAAACAAACAAACAAACAAACGAAACAAGTTTCAAATTTAGAATTCAAGAAATTCAGTGGAAGAGTGGGTATTGCCAACACTGGGGGCTCTCACGGTTGGTTCAGCGGGCCCAGAGGAACGCTCCATGGGTGGTGTTCTAGTTCTCTTTCTGTTGTTGTGCTAAACACATGGGCCAAAAATAAGTTATGAGAGGGAGGAACCTAATGGCTTATACTTCCAGGTCATAGTCTGTCATAGAAGAGGAAAGATATTCAAGACAGGAAACTAAAGCAGGATCTATAGGGAAGCACTCCTTATTGGCTCGTTCTCCAGCTCACTGGTATTTAGCTAGCTTTCTTAGACAGCCCAGGACCATCCGCCAGACCCTCCTCAAAGACATGCTCATGGATCAATCTGATGGAAGCAAATCCTCAATCTAAGGCTTTCCTCTGAGATAACTCTAGGCTGTCAAGTTGAAAAATCAAAGCTAACTGGGTCTGGTTGCCTCTCTCTTACGGATTATTAAATGTGCTCTAGAACCACATCAGAGGCCAATTCCTTACCAGCGAACTTGACTGTCACCAATAGCAAGAAACCTTCACTAGATGAAGCCAGAATGCTGCTGGTGCCGAATGTAATGTTGGGAAACATTATACGTAGCCTTGAGATGGTGAGAAAATGCAAGCAATTTGGGGATTCTCAAAGACTTTATTTTTGCTAAGCATGGTACCATATATCTATAATCCTGGTGCCTGGGAAGCTGAGGCAGGATGATGGCCATGAGTTTTAGGCAATCTCACTACAGATTCATACTCAGACCTTGCTATGTGATACCCAGATCTGGAACACAATGAAAATCCCCATGCCCACCAAAAACAATTTAGAAAGCAGGGCACTCAGCCATGCAACCATCTGCTAGCCTCCTTTCTTTCTCAGCCCTATCTGCATCATTTCAAGGTTCTCTACTGGTGGGAGCCAATTCCTCCAGGCGACTCTGCCAGTGTCTATTGGTATGTTACTCTCACTACTCAACTCTCATGGTCATCAGCCTGCACAATGCAACTTGTGATTCTTCCTGCTATGCTACAGGACAGGAGACTGAAGACACTAGGGAAGGTTTTTCAGAGATAACCCAGAGGCCAGGACAAAGACCTTACAAAGAAAGCAGCAGCAGATCTTAGTGTTGATGAAGGACTCAGGAAGCACACCAAACTGGGAACTTGATGCATTCATGGTAACTTGAATTAAATTACCTTTTCTCCTTCTGATGTCATTGCAAGAAACTATTGCACTCATTTTTATATTGGTTCTGCTGAAGAAATCAGGGCCTGAGAACCTGAGAACCTGAGAGCCCAAGCCTGCCTTCTGCATCTCTAAGTATGGGCTGAAAGAGCCTGAAAGATGGCTTGGGCCCTTATCTTACCCTGTCAGAACTGCCACTCAGAGAGGATTCCCTCCAGATCTCATGCCTGCTTTTCCCTTACATACTATGTGACAAATGAAATGAAATACTGTGTAGCCAAGCTGGTTTATCCAGTCAGGTAAATGCAGAAGAAATCTGAGCAACTGTCACAGGAACAAACATCTACATTATCACCATCCTCAGAGGTCATAAGAGAAGGTGGAGTGTGCTAGGGTTAGTGGCATCTACATAAGAGCTGTAGGCAGACTTCTTAGTATGTCTCCCTTTTTACCCCCCAAAAAGCATAGACTTATGCTATGCCATAAGTCTAAAGGGATTTGCAGAGGCAGCTAAAGTTACTAACCAATTGGCTTTGAGGTAGAGAGATGATCCAGGGTGACGTAGTCAAGTGACATGGAACCTTTGAAGCTTTCTCTAAGTGGTAGGAAAAGGAGGGTGTCTCAGTTTCTATTGCTGTCAAGAGTCACTGTGACCATGACAACTCTAAGGAAAACATTTAATTGAAACTGGCTTACAGTTCAAGGGCTTATTCCATTATTATTATAGTGGAAAGCATGGTGGTGTGCAGGCAGACATGGTTCTGGAGAAGGAGCTGAGAGTTCTACATCCAGATCTGCAGGCATCAGGGAGTGAAGACTATGACATGCTGCTAGTCTTGGGCTTCTGAGACCTCAAAGCCTAGTGATGAACTTCCTCCAACAAAGTCACACCTACTCCAACAGCTGCACCTCCTAATAATGCTACTCCCTGTGGGCCTATGGGGAGCATTTTCATTCAAACCACCACAGAGGGGTCAAATGTGAGAGGGATTTGATGAGGAGGAAGCCTCCTGTTGCTAGCATGTGTGAGTCATGTGGGATGACCTCAGGACTACAGTGACTATAGGCTGACAAAGACTAATAGACACATCCAGAAGGAGACTAGAGAATATGGTCCTATACCCACAAGGAACTGAATTTTCCTCACAGTCTGAAGGGGCCTAGAAATGGACTCAAAGCATTCAGGAGATATCCCAGTCCACCCAACAACTTGACTTCAGTCACCCAACCACGCAACAGATCTGAGATGATAAACAGATGGATTTTAAAGCTTGAACTTGATGATAATGTGTTACACAGAAATGTAAGCCTTGGTGTAAGTGACTGCCCTGTGTGCTGTTCTACCTTACCTGAACATCTGAGGTCTGGGGCTAATTCAAAGTGTGTACATCATAAGAGAAAAGCCAGCTGTGATGGCTCATTCTAAATGGCAATTAGGATGGGCTAAGAAAGGCCCAGAGATCAGCAAAGTGTTTCATTTCTGGGTGTGGCTGTGAGGGAACTTCTGGAAGAGATGATGTTTGAGTCAGTAAAGTGAATCGTGCTCACTAATGAACGGGGCATAATATATTCTGTTGAGCCTCGGTGGAATAAAAACACAGGGAAGCCTGTCTGCTTGAGATGGGACAATCATCTCTCCCTGCCATTGACTGTGAGATCTATTGGTTCTCAGCCCTTGGGGCTGGATTAGAACTGCCTGATCTTTCCTACGACATGAGCTGGCTAAGGACAGATTGAGGGACTTATCCCCCATATCCACATGACCTGATTCTTCATAGTAAAATCTCTATTACCTACTATCTATTATCTATCTATATACCATCTACCATCTACCTATTATTTATCTGTCATCTATATCTATCAATCATCTACCTATCAACTATCTACCTACTATCTATCTATATTGTCTATCTATACATTATCTCCTTATCATGTAGCTTCTATCTATGTATTATCTATCACCTATCGTCTGTTTATCTACTATCTATCTACTTGTCATCCATCTATCTCCTATCAATTCTGTTTCTCCCAAAGCTCTAATACATCCATGCAATGAAAAAAAAAAATAACAACTGTAATCCTGAAAGTGAGGAACCATTTTCTCCTCTGCCATTTACTATCTCACAAACAGCAGGTACTCCACCACTTCCATACCTGTAAATAAAAGGCCAGAGCAGCTGAGCTCTGATTTTCTGTGAGAGGCTGAGGGGCTTTGAAATTCCCTTCAAAGAGACAAGCCTTGCTCTGAAATGCTCTATGTAATATTTCATTAGAAGAAGCATTTCCTTTGCCAAATGGAATCTGAGAGCCACTGAACTGGGTGATTTCGAGACTTCTTTCAACTCCCACGTCCTTCCTACAAACAAATCCAGTTCTGGACCATGGAGAGAGATGGCATGAAATTGGGCTTGACTTGATAGGGACAGTCTCCAAATCAGGACTTCCCTTTCATCAAATTATCTCTGTCTGTCTCTTTCCCCTGGAAGCCTGAATTTCTTGGAACTCAACACACAAACCGGATGAATGTCTGCTCGTCATAACTCATCATTCAAATCCTGACACTAGGTGACTAATTAAGTCTCCTCAGTTCTCAGAGCAGCAAGTCCCTAGCCTATATGATGTTGAGAGTGGTGCTGCATGCTCTAATGAGTTCTGGAGTATGTCTGTCAGTAGGGTCTTGACTACACATGTTCAAATGCAACAGTGCAAGAACAAGGTGGGTGTTTGCTTACTTTGTTTTGATTTTTGTCTTTTATTCACACTGTAAAGACTTTTTTCTAGGGCCTTCTGCCATAAGGATTCTATAGAGGATCTACAGGGATGACTTGCTCTTCCAGCCATAAAAAAACCAAAAACAAACAAACAAAAAAAAAAAACCGGGGGGTGGGATGTTAATGGAGATGATATGGAGAAGCCCTGGGATAAGCTTTATCATTAGGTCTGGAAGTGGCTCAAATCACTTCCACGCATGCTTTCTTGATGAGATCTTGCCATGTGACACACCCAATCTGAAGGAGCCAGGGATATACCCTCGTCTGAGTCAATACTTCCTGTCTGAAGTGCTACTGACTTCTGCTTGGTAGTGTAATGTGCTAGTTGGGTTTTTGGTTTTGTACATTTGTTTGCTTGCTTGCTTGATTGCTTGTTTTTGTAAAGTTAATATAAGCTAGAGAGTCACCTGGGAAGAGGAATCCTCCATTGAGAAAATGTCTCCATCAGATTGCCTGTAAGCAAATCTGTGGGATATTTTCTTCATTAATGACCAATATGAGAGGTCACAGACTGATATGGGTGGTGCCACCTTAATACAGGCATTGGGGAGAGAGCAGAGACTGGGAGAATAGCCAACCAATAAGTGGCTCAACTTGATACCCATCCCATGGGCAAGCACCAGTTTCTAACACTATTGATGATACTCTGTTAAGCTTGCAGACAGAAGCATGCTGTCCTCTGAGAGGCTCCACCCAGCAGCTGACTTAGATGGATACAGAAACCACAGCCAAATAGTGGGTGGAGCTTGGGGACTCTTATGGAAGAATAGGAGGAAGGATTGTGGCTTCAAAGGGGATAAGGACTCCACAGGAAGACCAACAGAGTCAACCAACCTGGACCCTTGGGGTTCTCAGAGACTGAACCACTAACAAAAGAACATACACGGTCTGGACCTAGGCCCCCCTGCTCATAAGGAGCAGATGTGCAGCTTGGTCTTCATGGGGGTCCTGAACAATTGGAGTGGGGGTTATCTCAAAAGCTGTTGCCTGTACGTGGAATATGTTTTGCTAGCTGGGCTGCCTTGTCTGGCCTCAGTGGGAGAGGAAGCACCTAGCCTCACAGCGACTTGAAGTGCCAGAGTGGGAGTATATCCAGGGGGTCCCTACTAACTCAGAGAAGGGGAGGGGGAATAAGGGAAGGGTTGTGGGAGGGATGACCAACCAGGAGGAGGACAGTGAGCAGTATGTAAGTGAATAATTTTTAAAAAAATTAAATTTAGAAAAATAATAAAAAATTTTTAAAAAACCAAGCCAACGGAGCCATAAGGTTCAAGCCTGTGAGGAACACTCCTCTATAGCCTCTGCTTCAGTTCCTGCCTCCACTCTCCTTCCCTAAGTTCCTGCCTTTGCTCCCTGAGTGGTTAACTGCTGTCTGGAAACGTAAAATGAAACAAACCCTTTTGTTCCCCAAGTTACTTTTGGTGAGAACAATAGAAAGTTAACTAAGATGGGTGGAGACTTAGCAGGGATTCCTTTATATAGACAGAAGAATTTAATACCCAGAAAGTT
Source organism: Arvicanthis niloticus (assembly GCF_011762505.2). NCBI lineage: Eukaryota > Metazoa > Chordata > Mammalia > Rodentia > Muridae > Arvicanthis > Arvicanthis niloticus. The sequence goes on along the minus strand of NC_047666.1, from coordinate 72,438,576 downwards.
AGGACTCAGCCTTCCCAGTAGCCTCGAGTCTGATAACTATCAAGTGCAGATAACTATCTAGAGTTCATATCCTCATTTCAGAAGTCTGCATAACTGCTCCTAATTTTCTTTCTCTGAAGGGCTCTCATTGGCTCCACCCCTTTTCCAGAGTATACATATCCTCTAATGACCCTCCCTGGCTTCAGTCCCCACTGGTTCACAGTCTGAAGGCCTCACTAGCCTGTCTGGAATTCGGCCTTTTGAGTCTTGTCAGAGCAGCTTTGCATCCTTAAGGGGCTACAGTGCAAAGTGCCAAGCAGGCTGCCGGCCACAGGCAAGCTTCCTAAAAGGAGTCGAGCCAGCCGCAGCGATGGAGGGAGCAGTTCCCTTGAATAACTTTGGTAATATGTGAAAATTAGCTCCTTTGCTCCTTATTGGGCTACTGGGCATTAGAACAAAAGAGCAAGGAGAAGGGCAGAAGCAAATTAAAGCTCAGCCCCTGCAAACAGCATATGCAGAAGAGTCCCACTGCTTATAATCCTGGGGCTTCCAGGGGCTCCCACGTTCACTGGATCAGACTTCAGACTTGCTGGACGGGTGGTAACCGGAAAATTTCTAGGATTTTTTTTTTATCAAATATCTACGGGTAGTACACATTTCAATTAAAATTCTTCAAAGCCCAGATCCAGCAAACAGCTGCTAAAAGCTGTGTTCTGTTCTTCTGGCTTCAGAATTTACTCCCACAAGCATGGCACATTAGGTATGCCCAGTTCTGGGATAACAGGAAACTGTCAGTTTCCACATGGGTATGATTTGGTTTTAGAACTGGGCATGAGAACATGTCCCTATGTCCCCCGCCAGGCGACAGATGAATAACTGTTGAACGCTGGCTTTGGACTAAGACATGAAGATTGTTTCCCTTCCCCTTCAAAACCGCTGTCAGAAACAATTTACATATTTGGAAGTGTTGGTGACAGATTGGAACTGTATGATGGCTTTGCAGACTTTCTGATATTTCAGCAAATAATCAGAGTGTGGTGGTTTGCCTTTCTTCTGATCATAGCACCTGGGAGACAGAGACAGGGAGAATTAGAAATTTCAGACCAGACCAGTCTAATATTCAGTTCCATGACCATCTGGGCTATACAGAGCAAGACTCTGTCTCAAAACAAAAAGGTAAATAAAAATCAAAATGAAATAATTAATCGTAAATTTTTGCACCCTGGTGAGACATTAGGGGGAAGAATCCATTTCTGCTTCCTCTGACACACACACACATGCACACACCACATATGTGCACACACACATATGAACATATTTGCAGACTCACAAGTAGACCACATACACCATACATGTGCACACACATACAGACATATGTGTAGACACACACACCACATACACACAATGACATAACCTACTCTTTCTACCGTTGGGATCTGGTTCCACAGGACAGACAGAGCTGAGATGTCACTCTGCTCCAAGAGGGTGGCAGAGGGAACATTGGGAAAAAAATGGAGACAGACAGAAACAGTGGGAAAACAGAGGTGGGCAGCAAAACCATCCCCTAATGCTGGAGAATTAGAAAAATGCAGGTTTAGTTCCATCCCTTATTCTCCAGGGTTGGAAACCGAGGCACTGCAACATGAAGAGGCTTCCTGGAGTTAGTTCCTGATACCAGAGCAGAAAGCACAGAACCTACTGGGCTCCTAAGCTCGCTGCAGAAGTGGCTCCTCCCTGCTTCCCACTAGCATTCCTCATAGAAGCACGAGTAAGAAATGCCGTGGCAAGGATTGGCCACTCTGGTGTCATTTTTACATTTTCCCATCTCTCCTGGTGTCATCAAAGGGCAGCATTTTCTCCATACTTTCCCCTCCTGCCTCATGCAAATGAAACGTTTGCTGCTGCCCTTTCTGTGTTCTCCTCTTGGGACTCTACAGCTTTCCTCTGGATGGCTGGATGCTTACCTAACAGCCAGGCCTCTGCTGAGGGCCTTCTTCTGCTTATCTCAAGCAACAGATGTGGGGATTCTAAAGCATTCCTCAGGACAGGCTTGAGTGCTCTTAGACACATTCTGATCTATTGTATTAGCTCTTCCCCTGGGGTTCCCAGAAACCTACAGAATCCATCCAGACTGGAAGAAAGACTCACTGCGAAAAGACAGAGCTGGAGATGGAACCAGGACTGTAATTGATAACAGGAGTAGGAGGAGTGGAGGAGCTGGGAAATGAAAGCTGAGGCATCAATGCCAGCAGATGATGTGTGACATGCACCAGGCATACAGATCAGGGATGAACAAGCCCTTTCTAAAAGGCTCTTCCATAATTCAGCATCCACCTCCTTTAAAAACTCTCATATTTTATCTTTTAAATCCTGGTGTCTGTTTGGCCCTGTGTTCTGCAGATGAAAAGTTCAAGCACAGAAGGATTACACACCTCACCCAAGTCCTCTGTGACCTAGTCAATGGTCCTACATCCTGGCACCTTGTCTTTGCAAACAGGACACTCCTATAACTATTTGCTCTGACTCTTCCAAGGCAGTGACAAATTACAAGGTGTGCAAGCTCTTCAGACACATTCGCAATCTGCATAGACACGACAGGCTTCCAGCCCCCAGGGGAGTCTGAAGATGGGCCTGGAAGGTTTTCATTTTCACCTGTCATGTTTGACAGCACCCAGCAAAAGCAAAACATCAGGGGTCTCCTCAGCCTCTACACTAAGAATTTCTATAAAACTCAGAATTGCAAAAGGAACGAGCTTGGCGGTATTTGCCTCTAAGACAATAAGAGTAGACAGATGAGTCTGGGGTTTGGGGGATTTATACAGTCTAGCCTGGCATTGTTGAGTGCAGGGAAAAGGGAGGTGTCAAAGGCAAATAGCTCTGCCCTTCATGCCTCCTATACTGAGGAAGCTCACTGAAGAAAATGTATATTAAGAGATGTCTTAAATTCTTCCTGAAATGATGCAGCCTTGGAAGGTGGAGAATTGTAAAGGAGATGTTCGGCTTAGTTATTGGATACTTTCACAAAATATATATTGTTTTAGTTTCACTTTCTCTTTAGGGAAAATGAACAAATTGTATTAACACTGTGTTTAAGTTAGAGTGAGGACATTTTAACTTATGAGCCAAGAATAAGAGGCCATCTTGTAAGCATCAGTAAAGACTAGCCAGGGAAATATCTTTTTTTTTTAATTTTGTTTATTGGTTAAACAGTAACTTCTTAAACACATTAAATAATTTCACCAATACTCATAGTGAGGTCTGAGCTTAGACTCTTAAGAAACAAAGAAGCCATCCCAATCAAAATTCCAACTCAATTCTTCACAGAGTTAGAAAGAGCAATTCTTAAATTTACTTGGAATAACAAAAGTCCCAGGGGAGTGAAAACTATTCTCAACAATAAAAGAACTTCTGGGAAAATCACCATTCCTGACTTCAAGCTGTACTACAAAGCAATAGTGATAAAAACTGCATGGTATTGGTACAGAGACAGGAAAGAAAATCAATGAAATAAAATTGAAGACCCAGAAATAAACCCACACATCTATGGTCACTTGATCTTTGACAAAGAAACTAAAACCATCCACTGTAAAAAGACAGCATTTTCAACAAATGGTGCTGGTTCAACTGGCTGTCAGCATGTAGAAGAACGCAAATTGATCCATTCTTATCTCCTTGTACAAAGCTCAAGTCCAAGTGGATAAAGGACCTTCACATAAAACCAGATACACTGAATCTAACAGAAGAGAAAGTGGAGAAAAGTCTCAAACACATAGGCACAGGGAAAAAGTTCCTGAAAAGAATACCAATGGCTTCTGCTTTAAGATCAAGAATTGACAAATGGGACCTCATAAAATTGCAAAGCTGCTGTAAGGCAAAGGACACTGTCATTTGGACAAAATAGCAACCAACAGATTGAAAAAAGATCTTTACCAATCCTATAACTGATAGAGGGCTAATATCCAATATATACAAAGAACTCAAGAAATTAGATTCCAGAGAACCAAATAACCGTAATAAAAAATGGGGAAAAGAGCTAAAAGAGAATTCTCAGCTGAGGAAACTCGAATAGCTGAGAAACACTTTAAGAAATGTTCAACATCCTTAGTCATCAGGGAAATGCAAATCAAATCAACCCTGAGATTCTACCTCACACCAGTCACAATGGCTAAGATTAAAAACTCAGGTGACAGCAGATGCTGGCAAGGATGTGGAGAAAGAGAAACACTCCTCCATTGTTGGTGGGATTGCAAGCTGGTACAACCACTCTGGAAATCAGTTTGGTAGTTCCTCAAAAAATTGGACATAGTACTACCTGAGAACCCAGCTATACCACTCCTCACATATACCCAGAAGATGCTCCAATATGTAATAAGGACATATGCTCCACTATGTTCATAACAGCCTTATTTATAATAGCCAGAAGCTGGAAACAACTCAGATGTCCCTCAACAGAGGAATTGATACAGAAAATGTGATACATTTACACAATGGGGTACTACTCAGCTATTAAAAACAACAACTTCATGAAAGTCTTAGGCAAATGGATGGAACTTGAAAAGATCATGCTAAGTGAAGTAACCCAATCACAAAATAACACACACGGTATGCACTCACTGATAAGTGGATATTAGCTTAAAAGTTCAGAATACCCAAGATTCAATTCATAGACCATATGAAGCCCAAGAAGAAGGAAGACCAAAGTGTGGATGCTTCAGTGTTTCTTAGAAAGGGGAACAAAATACTCACAGGAGGAAATATGGAGACAAAGTGTGGAACAGAGACTGAAGGAAAGGCCATCCAGAAACTGCCCCACCTGAGGATCCATCCCATATACAGTCACCAAAACCGGATGCTATTGTGGATGCTGAAAATTGCTCGATGACAGGAGCCTGATATGGCTGTCTCCTGAGAGGCTCTGCCAGAGCCTGTCAAATACAAAAGCGGATGCTGGGATGCTCGCAGCCAACCATTGGACTGAGCTTGAAGTCCCTGATGGAGGAGTTGGAGAAGGGACTGGAGGAGCTGATGGGGTTTGCAGCCCCATATGGGGAGCAACAGTGTCAACCAGCCAGACCCCTGAAGCTCCTGGGGACTGGGCCACCAACCAAAGAGTACACATGGAGGGACACAAGGCTCTGGCCACATATGTGGCTGAGGATGGCCTTGTTGGACTTCAGTGGGAGGAGCAGCCCTTGGGCCTGAGGGGGTTCAATGACCCAGTGTAGGAGAATGCCAGGGCAAGAAGACAGGAGTGGGTGGGTGAGTGGGGGAGCACCCTCATAGAGGCAGGGAAGGGGGTATGGGATAGGAGGTTTCCAGAAGGGGAGATCTGGAAAGGAGAAAACAATTAAATGTAAATAAAAAATTTAATAAATAAAAGAATTTTTTAAAAAAAGAAACAAAGAAGCTATAAAATGCTAAAATGTCCCCCATTCTAATGAGGACCATTGGCCCTCACTAAACTATCCAGGGGATGGAAACTGCCCTAAGGAACCACTCCAGTAGGTGTCAAGTTGTTCTGTTGTTGTTTGCAGGCTTAATACTGACCATTTTCTCTATAAACAACAAGTCTATTTCTCTCTTAGAATATCTGGAATGTAAATCTGTGAATAAACAATGAGGCTAGCTGCTTCTACTTTGCTTTGGAGTTGGAAAGACTTGAAGCAATGGAAACACTGACAGGCATGAGAGGAATTAGAAGAGTCTTCAATCTCTCAGGCTAGGTATGAAGCCACCTGCAGCAATATGAACAGAGGGGTGAGGGGGAGAGAGGAGAGAGAGAGAGAGAGACAGAGAGAGAGAGAGAGAGAGAGAGAGAGAGAGAGAGACAGACAGAGAGACAGACAGAGAGACAGACAGAGAGACAGACAGAGAGACAGACAGAGACAGACAGAGAGAGAGACAGAGACAGACAGAGAGAGACCCTCTCAGCTTTTCTACTGCAGGAGGGAGTGAAGGAGAAACTTAAAGTCCCAGTTAAGAACCCCTGAAGAAATAAGGAATCCTTATTGAGGTATGTATCTCAGAGACTCCACCAGGGAAGGATAAACTAGGGCCCTAATTTGCATAGTCACTTAACCTACAAACTCATACAGGACGAAATTGTTTGCACAGCCTTGGATGGGTCGCATTATTCTTTCCTGCTCTGATGCCCCTCTAAATTGTAAATAGGCAAGCAAGCAAAGAAATCTACATTAAAACTTTAAAGTGTGAAGGGCCCTCAGCTTCAGAAGTCTGGGTGGCACTTGGCCTGAGGACCATGCCATGTCTTGCAGGTCCCCATTATGTAGCCGGCAAGCAGCAATACTGGAACTGAAATGGATTACGTCTTCCGGGCTCTCTAAGCCTTGTCACCTACCAACTGCTAAGAGATGCCCTTTGGTTCCAGTTAAAATACTTTAAACACAAATAAATTCTAGAAGCCTGCTGAGTTAATATTTGCCTCGAGGGAAAACAGAAAAAGAAAGGAGCCCGTCTGTTCTTGCAGGTGCCTTCATGGTGTGCCTGGAGCACTTAACCCCTCCCCCGCCTGTCAGTCTGTAGCAGCCAGACGGGCTACTGTTTGAACCGGAAGTTCGGTGGAACAGGAGGAAGGAGGGCAGCCATTTCAGTCTAGTGGTAGTTAATGCTGTCTGCAAAATACCAAGACAGAATATCCCCTCTCCCTAGCTCTCCTACTCATGTATCAGTTGGCTGGGTCTGCATGGTAAGGCACCCTAAATCCTAAAGCCCGATAGAACATAACTAAACTATAACTGACTTTTTCCCTCTAATCCACGCACTGTGATTCAAATGTGTCTCCTCCGACCAAGTCCTGAAGCACAGTGGCTGCTGTAATGACTGCTGTATTTGGAAAAGATCTTGGTGAGTCCTCTAAAGTTTGATAGATTAGAAATCTGCTCACGTGGGTGGGGTTCCTGGTAGATGTTGTTATACCTTTCAGAGGTGAGTATGTTCAAATCTAAGTTCCAAACCGGGGGACGTGCTCCCGCAGAAGCACTCACAGAAGTCAGATTAGATGTAATAACAAGAGGTTTATTGATAACCAGTGCACTGGGGTTCCCTCGCACTCAGGCAAGAGGAACCCTGAGCCAAAGCTAAGAGCAGTTTTTATACCATTTTTGAAGAGGTCACGACGAGGGCAGTTATACAAACACCTCTTAAACAATAACCACAAAGGCTGATCTCAAACAGCCGTTCCCAGGCCCGGTTTCTAGGTAACTCAGATTTGTACATTATCTTTATGACAATGAGTGTTAGCTAAATGGCTTCTGTTTACCCGGGTTTATTACATTAAGGGCCCAGCTTCCTGATTACCTCTTATCTTGGGCCCTTCTCCTGGAGTGTGTGTGTAAGTCTTTGGAATGTGCTCTTCCCCAGATGTGTCCTGGGGCAATTAATTTTTGAGTTTAAACTGAAACCTGAGATTCTTTCAATTTTAAGTTTAAACTGAGACCTGAAATTCCTACAAGCACTCATGTAAAGCCAATGGGCGAATAAGGGGTGCTATCCTTAAAAGAGATTCTAGAAGCCAGAGACTGGCCATATCTACTTCCAGTCGGCAATCTGATCTTTTATTCTTTCCCACACACCTGACAGCATCATTCCATAATGTGTTCATAGTTGAACCGAGTAAGGTGTTTTATCATGGCATCCCATACATTCCTACAATATATTTTATCATATTCACTCTTAATATTACTCTTAATGAACCCTCTTCTTTTTCCATGCCACACCCCTAATGTCCCTCCAATTCCTCTCCACATCCCCAATGGTCTCTCTTTTCCTTCTGTACCTCTGTTTAGTCTTCCTGAATTCTCACACTAAAGTAAGTAACTAACAGAAACCCTAAACTAAATAACTAACATGAGGAGAATGCAAAATAGCCAGCAGGTATTCATTTAAAAGCTTGGAAGGCCTGCATTAGATCCACATCACACACTGGGACTTTTACCTCCCCGACTGTGCTTGAGTGGGTGGGGGTGGGAGGGCCTGCAGATAGTTGGGACAAGAATGGAGGTATCTAACCAATGAGAGTTCAAAATTGATGGTGTGGGGATATTTTATGTGAGTGAGCATTATACTGAGGAGAAATGAGAATGGAATTAAAATAGAAAAACACAGAGAAAAGAGAGCTGAGCCATGTGGACTTGGGCAGTGAGTAACAGCCAGGCATCCTTAGAAATCAAACTGACACTTCTTTTTAACAATATTCAAAACCATAGGAGAGATTGCTTGGTAAAATTGGGAGACTTATCTTGACCTGAACACAGCTTTTTCCTCCCCTTTTACTTCATGAAAATTAATTTCATGTAAGTAAAAGCATGAGAGACTCACTGAGTTGAAATCCTACACAAAGTAATAATAAGAAAAAAACTAAGCATAGAGAGCAGAATAATCTCTCCCAAGGGGTATAATACACACAAAAGATCAAAACTGCAACTTTTTTATTTCAAAACTAACAAAAAGACACTTAAAAAGTGACTTTCAAAGGTGAATAACATAAATCAAAAGTACAAGAAACTCATAACTGGGTCATAGAAAAAAAACATAAAGCATCTCAAAAATGAACATTGAACAAAAGAACAAACACATGGATGAGTTAATACACAGGTAATTCTTTCAAAGAGATAGATAATATAATAGAAAAAAATCTCAAGGAGGAAAAAGGAGAAAGCAGTGTGAGGCAGAGACAAGTATTGAAAACTGGCAAAGAAAAGCAAGTAGGCAGAGTTGTAGTATCTGAAAGGAAGACAAGTGTGGTGGTTAGCTTTGCTTGTCATTTGAGTAAATAGAGAATATCCTGGAGACCGAGCCTCTGGGCATATCTGTGTGGACTTCTGGAAGAAAGCTTAACTGAGGAGGGGGAGACTCTCACTGAATGGGCAGCATCCTTCCATGAACTCAACAAAAAGGCAGGGCAGAGCACCAGCCTGAATCACTCTCTGCTTCATGACTGCAGACTCCTGCCGCCATGCCCTGCTCTGCTACAAGGGACTGTATTCCAAAACTGTACACCAAAACAGACCCTTCCGTCCTTGAGATGCTTTCTTTAAATGCTTTGTAACTATAGTGAGAAAATTAGCTATCACAGTTTAAAAAGAATTATAATCCAACAGGACTTTCCTGCAATCAAAAAATTGCCACGAGTTGAAAGAACACAACCCATGTCTACGATTACCAATTCAGAATGGCTACAAATAAGACCTACTGACCTATTTATACAATTCTTGATCAACAACAAACCAAAACAAACCAAACAAACAAAAAACAGCCAATGAGATGGCTTAGCTAACAAAGGCACTTGTCACCAAGCCTGACAATCTGAGTTCCATCTTCTGGTCCCACAGGTCCCACGTGATGAGAATAGAGAATCCACTTCCTCAAGTTGCCCTTTGACCTCCATACACATAAATGGCACATGCACGTGTGTCTGCATGCACAAGTGAATACTTAGACACTAAATAAATAAAATGTAAATAAATGTAATTAAATAAATGTAATTAAAACATTAAAAATACAAATAAATTTTAAAAATCATCTGAGCAATAAATAAACAGAAAGGATAATAACTTCCAAAGACTTACAATAAAATTAGATTGTTTTGGGCTTTTGCCAAAAATTCATTATAACAGGCAAGAAATAAATCACTTGAATAGGTAGCCAGCGAGGCCCTAAAGTTCTCACAGAGCCATATACAAGGTTACAGAGCAAGGAAGCAAGATCTTCAATCCACTTGAATAACTGAAAATTGGTGAATTTTCTAGAACCAACATGAATCTATTTTTAAAAACCAAACAAATGACAGCTGATTTACTCAAAGAAAACAAGGAAGAAACCTTGGCTGTAAAACAAAGACAGAAAACATGATATGAAGATCTAACATCCAGCACACCTAATCTTCAAGCATGAAGAGCACAGATTGTTACTGACATGCCACGAGCCCAGTGAGTACTGTTGCATAGTGGGTACTTCCAGGAGAATCAGCTGGCCAACAAAGAGGTAAAATGACCATAACATTGTTTATTACATGAACCAAAGCATTAGATACACACATCAACTACAATAACCATGCAAACCAAACCCATAGCATAGAATGTCTACAACTCTGATAGTATAATGTATCTGGAAGTGGGGGAATAATAGGAGGAACACAAGCAATGGTGCACCAGATTTTTCTCTTGATGTGTCTCATTTGCATTATTCCAGGGGTCTAGTCACCCTTCAAAAATTGGACTGTACCCTTTCCAACTAAAAGGCAAATGTCGAGGCTGAGGATGACACATATACACCAAAAGATGTATCATCTGTCACATACTGCTTGGAGTTAGAAGCTGGGCCTGGTGATGTAGGCTATATTCTCAGCTGCTTGGGCAACTGAGGCAGGAGGATTAGAATTTTAATCCCTACCTCACCTAGAGAGTTCAATGTTATCTTGGACAACTTAGTGAGACCCTTTGTCAAGTATAAAATAAGAAGTAAGCTCAACTCTTTAGGTCAGTGGTAGACCAGTTGTCTAATATGGGAAACTGTGCTGTCCATACTCAGTATCTCTAAAAAGGCAAGAAAAGAGAAATAGGGTTATATTCATAATGGCCCTGCAATTCTCAGGCATTCATTGAAGAGAGGAGAAAATAAGTAATCAGAGTTTCCTATATCTGTTTTCTTCTTGACATTATTCACTTGTTTGCTTTGAGACAAGGCCTTACTCTCTAACCCAGACTATCCTGAAACTCACTAATTAGCTCAGGCTACCCTTGAACTCCTAATGATTATCTTTCCTTAGTATCCCCAAATACTGGGGTTACTGGTGTGCATCATCAAATTCTGGTATTCCCTGTGTCTTGGAAAATAGAATTTTCAGTGTGGAAAACACAGATTAAAAAAAAAAAAGGTTAAATAAAAAGTCTACAGTCTTGGGGTCAGGGAGATGGTTCAGGAAAGTATTCACTGTGGAAGTATGAAGACCCAAGTTTCCACAGTGCCCACGTTTTTCTTTTTGAAAGAAAGGGAGTGCTGTTGTGAGTGTTTGTGCTGACGTGAGGGTCCCTGGGGCTACTAGCTGAACTACCTAGCTTAGCCAGCCAAAGTAACTGGCCAAATGAGAAACTGACTCCAAAAGAAAAATGGTGCTTGACTTTTAAGGACCAACACCTACATGTATCCTCTGGCCTCTATGTCCACAATGCACATGTACACAAGCACACCCACAGGCCTTGTGTTCACGTCTACAGTGCTGGGGAGATAGAGTTGGACAGATCACCAGCCAGCTGAGCTTACTCAATTGACTGTCACCATACCAGTGAGAGAGTGTCTCTCACAAAAAATAGATCAAGGTTGATAATTCCTGAGGAACAATAGGAAAGGCTGACCTCTGGCCTCTACATACATGCACACACATGCACACACACACACACAGAGAGAGAGAGAGAGAGAGAGAGAGAGAGAGAGAGAGAGAGAGAGAGAGAGAGAGAGAGAGAGAGTTCATGGAATGTACACTGCAAAAGAGCCTGAGCCAAACTGCATAATCTACAATAGGTCAAGAACAAACAACATTCTGAGCTTCATTAAGTATAATAATTGCAATCGATGTAAAAGCTTCAAATATGTCTAATTCGATGAATCTATAATGATGCCTTAAAGAAGCCATCAATCATTTGCAAAGACGAAGTAATAGAACTAGAATGTCAGGGTTGTTTTTCATCACCTGAGCTGTATGTCAGCAGGTACTATGTGCTTCTTCCCAGCTGCAGAGCATATGGCCACTTCTGCCAGGTGGACCCAGCCTCTGGATCCAGCAGCCAATTCAAAAGAACTATGGAAAGCAGAGGAACATGCTGACCTGCACTGTGAGACTACAGCAAGCAAAATCCACACTGAAGCTCTACGCCGCAGCCAACTTAAATCGGCTGCAAATGAATTGCAAGTGAAATATTGGAGGGATAGCCTGCAAATTAAACAGCTATTGGAAAATCATGGCATATGTTTATAAAGATTAGATGATGGTGCCCCCTGGTGCATAGCGGGTCAGGGGTAGAGCAAAATGGTAATGAAGTATTACATAAAACTCAAATGAAGCACCAAGTACGATTGCTTGTAAGTGTGTTGTGGTGAGGGGTGCAGACTGAGAGCAGGCTCATGATGGAAGTTCTGTAATGACTGATGTGATACTGCCCTCCTCAATCCATATGCTTGTTTGTGTGTGTGTGTGTGTGTGGTTTTTTTCTGTGCTGTGTGTTAACTGTAGCTCTTTTGAAATTAGAAAAAGCTGAATTACACAAATAATAAAGAGTTATTCAAAAGGTTTCTGGGTTTGTCAAAAATTATTTGGCACCATTTTTCTGACAGAAATTTAAACGTCTCTGCACTAGCATTTAAGGGCATGGACTTAGAGTCCTTGTTGTATTGGTTATTAGCTGTGCGACTGCTGAGCCTTGGTGCCCCCATTTAGATTCAATATAATAATAATAAGCCTCTCAGTGGGTGTCATACGGTGTAAATGAAATAATCCATTGTATGAATTAGTTTTCTCTTTGCTGTGACAAAGCAACTTAAGAGACGATGGATTTATTTGTTGTTCGTGGTTTTAGGAAGAATGCAATCCATCGTGGCAGGAAGGCACAGCACCAGGACTGTGAGACTATCTATCAGTCACACGGTTTTCAATCAGAAAACACCATGGCAGCTAATACTCAACCTGCTTCCTCTTCTGGTCCTTTTCAGGCAGTCAGAAACTCCAGCATATTGGATGATACCGTCTGAATTCAGGATGAGTCTTCCCTTGTCAGGAATTTCTGTAAGAAGTTTGACAGGCGTGGTCAGAGGTGTGTCTCCTAGGTGATTCTAAAGCCAGTCAAGTCAATAATGGAGGCTACACTTCCTGTGGAGCAATCACACAGTAATCACTCAATAAATTATACCCATGGTGAGTGTTGCTGCTATTGTTGGAAGTGATGAAGGCGTCTAGCTGTGTAGGCATCTTTCTATGGGTCACCAGGGACCTGTGTGAGGCCTCTTTGGATTTGCACTGCAGCTATCAGAATTCGTTTCCTCTCTACCACTCCAATTATATTCTGCAGAAAATTTGGCCTTCATTTCTTTAAACACTCAATGCTTTGGGATATACGGGGAAATGAAAAGTGTTATAGATTTTCAAACTATATTAAACCAGCTTCAGTTGTTTCCCAACTGCCACAGAGGCCAATATGGCAGTAACTGCCATATTGATGGGGAATAGAGAAGCTGGGGGAACATGATTAGCCTGTGGTTCGTGTGTGAGCCACCTCCCCAGGCATCAGGAGATATTTGTTACCCTCAATGCCTCAAATGGGCTAATGTTTACAGATGTGGCCCCTAAAGTAATTACCCATTTAAATAAGTTATCCTTGTATGCACATGTCAGTTTGATTGTGTGTGTGTGTACACACATATATATCATATACATACATATGTAGAGTTTTTGATCCACCTATATTTATAAGCTATCTGCTCTATTTAATGTCAATTCTGCCAACCTGTCCTGAATCATTCACTGCCTTCTACCCAGCTATAGCACCAGGAAGAAAGATGTCCTCTGGCATGCAGTGTTAGAGTTAGTTTTCATACCCTTTAGCCTGAAGAGCATGCTGGGTAGATTGTGAAATGTTCCTCTATTTTCTAAGCTACCTCCCCTCTCTCCTTGTTCACCATCTGGGCCATAAAGATACTATTCTTTTTTGTCTGACCCGAGTTTTCACATCCCTGTTTGCCCATTTCAGATATCCTCACTTTGCCTTGTAGAATCTGCTATAGATGGGGGGGGGGAGGGGAGCAGAAAGGAAAGCCAAATTAAAAAAAATCACTTGGAAAGAGGAAGGGGGACACGGGGCATAAGAGATGATCACAGGGGGTGAATAAGGAAAAAGCACATGACATTATATATGAAAATGTCTCAATGAAACAATTGCTTTTGAACAATGAATATGTGCTAACAACTGTTTAACCGAACACTGCTCCCACCCCAGCATTCCCACCCGGCCAGGCAAGTAATAGTAACCTCTTTAGGTTTTATTCAAAGAATCTGGCATCCTTATGACATGATGTAATCACAATGACAGACACCATGTCCACATGGCAGAGCTGGGGCAGAAAAGTCTGCGGCTGGTGACCACGCCTACAGGCTCCTGCCCAGTCTTCCAGGTGCAACCTTTTCTGAAGGAACAGATGAACATGTTTCCTCTGTTTGTTTCTGAATGACGTCCTTGATCTATTTGCTGATAATTTTGCTTGATAAGTATTATCTTACATGGGTCTCTCTGACAGAAAAATCAGATAAATTGTTAAATACGACCACCTAAACCAATCACAATATGGTCACATTTTAAACAGGATAATAAAACCAGACTTATGAGAAAATGTCATGGGGGGGGGCAGAGGTGTCAGGTTTTATTTCTGCACTTTGCTATCATGTATGCTTTTTCCATCTTATCGAAGACAGTCTCCATTTCATTTTCAAATCTCTATATGGTGGAGGCTGGAGAGATGGCTCAGGACTTAAGAACACCATGAGTTCAGTTCTCAGAACATACACCAGGAGACTCACAACTGCCCATAACTCCAGTTCCAGGGGGATCCAAGCCCTCTGATCTCTGTGGGCACCTGTATTTATATACAAATAACCCCCACAGGTACATATACATAATTTAAAAACTAATAATCTTGCAAATTCTTACAGTTATATCTTTTAAATGTATATTTTAAAGATTTATTTGTGTGTATGTGTGCACACGTATGCACATGAGTTTATCTGTACCATGTGTATATAAGAGCCTGGAGAGGCCATTAAGGGGTCATCAGATTCCAGAACTGGAGTTAGAGGCTGTTTTGAGCCACTGTTTAGGTTTTCTGTAAAAGCACTAAATACCCTTAACCACTGAACCATCTATTTGGTCCCTTTTAAAAAACATTTCAAATATTCAGAAAAATGAAAAAGACTACTGAATACTTAACCCAACTAGCTGAATGGTATAAACTTTTTTTTTCCATGCTTACCTCAGTGTTTTGTTTGTTTGTTTGTTTGTTTGTTTTAGAAAAGACTGGCGTAAACTGTACTCTCTTCTTCCACTTTCTTGTCCTCCAAACCTGGTTTATTTTTTCCAATTGTTTAAAAATATGGGCTGCAGAGATGGCTCAGTGAATAAAGGCATGTGCTGACATGCCTAACCAAACCTGAGTTTAATTCTGAGGATTCATATAAGAGAGAGGAGAGAGGGAGGGAGAGAGAGATCTGTGAGTTGTCCTGTGACATCCATACACATGCACACACAGACAGACATGCACACATGCACACATACACACAATGAAAGAATTAAAGTTTTTTTTAAGGTTCTAGCAGACTAACAGACAAAGTGGGGACAAAAAGTACAGGTGTGAATCAGCTTGTTCGTAAGCTCTATGTTTCAGGAACTTGCCCAACCACAAGGTAGATGATAAAGTAAGATTAAAATCCTTTTGAGAAAAGCTTGTACAAGATGTTCACCCATGACCGTTTCTTGAACCCTGTCATACCTGTCACAAATTGAATAATGGGCTAGAACTTTCTGCAGGACTTTCCACTGGTACTTTCCACTGACTCTTCCCTACCTCCCCTGGGTTGTGGTTTTCTCCTTTAAATACTCTACACTCCCCAACCTAAGGGAAGAGACTTCTTTGCCCCTGCATGGGTTACGAGTCTTGGCCTCATCGCATTGATCCTGAAATAAACCTCTACCTCTTGCTGCTTGCACCAAGGTCGGTGTCTTGTGAGTTTCTGGGTGGCGGTGAATTCCCAAAGATTGAGAGAGGGTCTCCCCTCACAGGGGTCTTTCAACACATCATGACACAAGTGAGCCTACACATACAAAAATAAGTGAATAAATATAATGGAAAATAAATAAATGCAATCAATCCCCACCAAAGATGGTGTGAGCCTGTACTTTAAAGACAAAGCTTTTCTCTTATAAACAATGTATATGCTTTTAACAGAAACTCACAGCTGTTTATACTAACCAGTTCACTCAGTCCATTTCTGAGATCCTGTTCGTCCATCCTGGTGTTTCTCAGCAACAGCTCTGCTCACCGTTCTGACTAGACCATTCTTCTTGCCCATGATTAGGTGCTCTACCTATTATAGGGTTTAGTGATATGTCTGTCACCTACTAAGAATTCACAAATATTACCTCTCAGATCATTCTTTCAGTCCCTTAGAAGGGAGGATTTTCAGTTACTAAGGTACTTGCTTGCAAGCTCTGAGAGATGCACTTGATTCCCATGGGAGGAAAACCAAATCTGTAGGGAGCCGACAGAAGGCGGCTATCATCCTTGCAGCCATCTTGAGCCATATACCCTGTCAACAGACTTGATTACATCAGCCTACAACAGCTGAGCACACTCTGATAACATCTTGTTTTAGATACCCAGGATCTTCCCTTGGGTGTGTGAGACTTAAAGGTGTGTGATTTAAGGGTGTGACTTAGAGATCAGATTTAGAGACAAGACCTAATGGCATGACTTAAAGGCATGACTTAGAGTCGTGGCTTAGAAGTGAGACATATAAAAGCAAGAGGCAGCCAGAAGAGTTCAGTACAACTTACAGTACAACTTGGAACTAGGAATTAGGTTAGAGAGTACAACTTGGAGTAGGAATTAGGCATTGAGGAAGAAGACACTTGGACTAGAGAACTCAGAAGAAGAATTATTAGGTATTAGGCACTTAGCACTTGGAAGAAGTAACTTGGAACTTGGAGGCACTAGGGACTAGGAACTAGGGACTAGGAACTCAAGACTTGGGACTTGGAGAGAAAAAGAGAGACTGAAGAATAAACGGGGTTGAATCACACTCTGTCAGGTCTCCATTCCTCATGTTCGTCCTCACTCTCTCTTGCTGAACTCCAACCCTCAAACAGAAGCAGCTTGGAGCAGTGCAGGCTCTAACATTTTAGCCCCCAAGGCTTTTGGCAGTGCAGGTTCAACATTGACAGAGCGGTCCACGGCATTTTGGCCCCCAAATGTGGGCTAGAGCAGCTCGGGCCGCAACACAAACCAAACCAAACAAAAAAAAACTAAACAAAACCAAACAAAACCAACAATCCCCTTCCCTCACACACCCCCGCAAAAAAACAAACAAACAAAAAAACAAACAAACAAACAAAAAAAAAAACCCTCAGACATAATGGAAAATTCCTAGAATACCAGAGCTGGGCAGATAAAGATAGGCCAGCCAGTCTAGCTTAATCTGTTGTGATTTCCAGGTACAAGGAGAGAAGCCCTGTCTCCATAATAACAATGATAGAGTTAACAACAACAACAATGATAATGTAAGCTCCTGAGAAGTGACGTCCAACATTGCCCTCTGACCTTCGCATGCACAATACGCACACACGCACTCATGCACACATGCACACACGCCCTCACATACTTCTCTAAGGACAATTTCCCAGTTGTGGCTTGTTGCGTTGACATTTACACTGAACCTTGTAGGAGCTTTTCTGACAAAGGTCAGGTAGTTTTAAATCTGGATTTTTTTTTGAAAGACTAATTTGAAACTTTATTGTCTCTTAGCATTCTGAAGTTACTTTGTGGACGTTTTGGTCATTTTTGAGTGGTCAGCCAGTGGGGTAGGGGTCTTTCTGAAGACACAAGATTCGTGTCTTCTCTGGTGGATCTAAAAATCCTGTCCTCTTTTATTCTTTGATTTCACCATAACGTGTTGAGGTGAGAACATATTTTCAGTTCTAGGAACAACATTCTATTATAGTTTTGATCTCTCTCTCTCTCTCTCTCTCTCTCTCTCTCTCTCTCTCTCTCTCTCTCTTTCCTGTGCTCTTCCCTGGGACTCCCACAACATGCCTCTCATCCATGTCTCTCCTCTGCTCTTTCATAGTTTTAATCTCCTCTAATCAGAATACCTTCTGCACCATACATCTTGCCATTTTGCCATTGACAAACTGTCCCTTTGTGTCTAGTGTGGGACTTATCGATTTTCCCCCATTCCAATCAGTTATACTTCTAAGATTTCCTTTTTTTTTTTTCATTTTTATAAACTTCTCATCTTACTTTATTTCAGTCTCCATTCTGTCCTGTCTTCTTGCTGGTTTCCGGATAACTTTCTTAATAGGAAGAGTGTGTGCGCCTGTGCGTGCCCCAGTGAGTTCTTTATGTTGCACCAGGTATTAGTCTGTTTGGGGTTACAATGACTAATGCTTGCGGCTGGGTACATACAAGGAAAGGGGCGTGCGTAGCTCGGAATTTGGAAGCTTTTGGCTAATCCATCTCATGACAGCTGATCCCACAATAGCCAGAGTGGTGTACAAGGGACCCAGTGGGCACAGGAAACGAAGTGAAATAGGAGTGCTTATAATCATTCCCCAGCCTGCGATCTCCCAGAGGCAATATCTCAGGATACCCAAGGACTTAGCACTGTGCTCCACTCTTAAAAGTCACCCTCGGGGGACGCAGTCTGCTGTGTAGTGTCTGTTTCACAGGAATGAATTTGTCTCCTACAGATCTGTTGTCTCCCCTTTGAGGCATCGCTTGCACTCCATGTTTCAGGAATTTCAACTGGCAACCATATTGAGTTCTCTCTCTCTCTCTCTCTCTCTCTCTCTCTCTCTCTCTCTTCCTCTCTCTCTTCTTTTCCCTCCCTCCCTCCCTCCCCCTCCCTCCTTCCCTCCCTCCCTCCCTCCTCCCTTCTTTCCTCCTCTCCCTATATCTATCCTGGTTTAAAAGTCCAGTAACTTTTTTTAGCCTAGTGGCGTGGATGGTGTCCCCCTTTGCCCCTTCCCTGGGCCTTACAATTTCTCTGGAGAGAGATTCCTCTGGAGAGAGACCCTTCTTGTTTGATACTCTGTAATTCTTAAAGCCTCTGGCTGACTCTGCCTATTCCTGGACACAGAAACCAGCAGGCCTCAGCCCATTTTAGATGAAAAAAAAAAAAACCTACACAGAAATGTTTATATTGCCTTTGAACTTAGCTCTCTCTGGCTTTGAATTCTCTCTTTTTAAAATGTGAAAGGTGCTGGACCTTCATGGTCACAAAGGAGATGCTTCTGAGAGTGCTTTCAGGTCCATCTTGACAGGAAACTCCCAAGCTCCTCTGTACCCAAGTCTACCTGTCACCTTCATCTTGGGTCCTACTGATCAGAGTAAAAGAGAGTACATCCTTTCTGTGTAGACTAAGTCTAATCCAACTCTCAGTTCCTTGCCTTCTCCAGGGGTCTCTAACTGTTCCAGTTTAGTGTTTGTGTGCACATGGGGTTGCTTTACTGGAGATTAAATTTAGGTCTGACACAATCGACAGGCTCTTCACTGCTAAACTGTAGTCTATCCCCAGGTCTCTGTTTGTGCTGTTTATAGATAGAATCTCACTAAGTTGCCCAGAATTATTACATCCACTGTGTATTTTACTATCCTCCTGCCTCAGCCTTCTGAGTAGCTCGGCTAAGAAAGAGAATAGATTCCATTTTTATAGGCTTCTGTGCACAGGTCTGGGCATAAAGGAATTCAGTAGATGCAGAACAACATGATTAAAAATAGCATGAAGCCTCTTCCCACAGCTTGCTCTTTGCTTTCTCTGCGTCAGGCTTTGCTTTGCCTGTTTGCTGGCTCATTTGAGCAACTGTTGTTTCCCTGCTCCCCATGTTAAGGGAGCAGGTCCGGGGTCTTTAAAAGGGCCCAGGCATTACACAGGGGTCCAGCCATTAGGCTTTTACCTTAGAATGGGAATCAAGTGAGGCATTCCAAGATCTGTCACATTCATTGCTCCCAGCCCTGAGGCTTCCGCTTGCTCTAAGAGTCTCTTTTGCAAAAATAAGGGACTTTTCCAGAGAGAAAGTAGCCTGAGGGTACACTTGCCCAGAGCCTTCTCCCTGGAGATGGTTCCTGGAGAATAATGGGGTGGACTTCCCAGGAAGAGAAAGCCTGCAGGGAAGATACCCCCAAGCAAGGTCTTTGTCTACAGAAATCACAGCCACTGGTGTCCCTGACGGTCACATTCCTGTGACCTGCTTGAGCCCCTGCTCTCAGGGGCTGTCTTACTCCCAGGCAAGCAAGACCTAGAGTGCCAACACCGAGGACTAAGTGGGTTTTTCTTTTATCTACAGCAAGGCCAGTTTCTCTTGTCAAAAGGGCGGGGGTGGGGGGAGAGATGGCATTTGAGTGCACCCTCTACCCAATTTTCTATCATAATTTACTAACATAAAGTCATTAAAAAGTTGCTTCCAAAGACGTCTGTTCACATAGAATACATTATATTTGAATTCCAAAGATGCCTATTAAAAGTGGAATTCTATTAAACCTTAGGAAGCCCAAATACAAGCTCGGGTCAGGAATGTGTGCTTGGTCTTTGCCTCAGTTCCAAACTGTAGTAGGCAAACATACCCTGTAACACTAACAGCAGGGAGGGGTAACATGCCACCTGCAGTCTTTCCCTCAATATTCCTCCCTCTCTTCAGCTTCTGCTTCTACAGAATCCACAAAGGTGAGTGCTTCTTACACAACAGGTAGGTGAAGGCTCAAACAAGAAGCACCCAACAACCAGCTCACTGCCTGTGTGACTTCGGTCCATCGTAGGGCCTGGATCTAGACTTGTCTGTCCTACATCTGTAAAACGGGAGCCCTGATGCTGCAATGCTAATAGGGTCATTGCAAGGGTTAAAAGCCCCCCTAGCAAACCCTCACCAACTGGTGAGAATTATATTTTTATTATGATAATTACCACGAATGTCCAGCTTCCAGGCGCTGTTTGCTCACACCCACGCTCCATCTGTTTCCCTGAAGAACGGGGAAGAAAGCTCTGGAAAGGCAGCCACAGGCTGACTACAGAGTAGGTCATGAGAATGGAGCAGTGCTGTCTGTCCTGTTTGGCCTGGGTTACAGATGGGCTCCGGTCAGCCAGAAGGCATGGACAGGGCATAGTCCCAGGCTTTGGGACTTACCTAGTGAAACTAGGTATACTTGCTAGTACAGACTGAGTGGGAATCTGCCCAAAGGTCTGTGGAAAATTGTCAGTTCTCTATTCTACCGAAGCTATCCAGAGTGCTGTACCCTAGCGATGTGTGTGTGACTCACCCAGACATTCACAGCCCCCTACTTCCCAGACAACAAGGAGAGAAGTGAGTTGATCATGTCATGATGGAACCCACCAGCGTTCCTCAGTGTGAGGGTGGAATGTGTTCATCAGCCTGTAGGAGGGGCTGGGGAGAGAGGGCCAGAGCCTCTCACACACACCGTCTGCTACATATATGCTGGGTGCCTTGTTCTCTGCAAACACAACATTTATTAACCAGGCCTGTCTAACATGATTTCTCTTCTGGAAATGCTTGTTCATTCTCGGCTCTACCTGTCTTTCCATCCCCTACATCCTAACCTTTTCACCCTAGCCTAGATGGAATGAAGAAAACTCACAAGATGGATGGCCTGATGAACATCTGGAACACATCTGTCTACCGCCCCATTACTGATTCCAGGTGGTGCTGGAGGGAAAGAGTTAACAACACTAATGAATAAGCCTAATTGATTACTAAGCACCATAAGCCTGGTGATAATACCCCATTGGAATCCTGCCAACCCTTGCCACATAGTTACAGGGCAGCTTCGTTTTGCTGGGAAACAGGAAATGCAGGACAGCTCAGAATGCCTGAACCAGAGAACAATGGGGGGGGGGGGTGGAGAGGACTCTGAATCCCAAGAGTGCTAAGTGTTAAGTAATAGAAACATTTAATCTATAATCTCGATTGCATCCCCGAGGCTCACCATAACATCTGTCACCACACTTCCAACTTCGCAATGATAAACTACTTCTACCACTCCTAGGGGCGAGGTTGGCTGGGAGACAAAGGTCCCCGAAGAGTTCAACTCTTCTGCCTCTCTTTGCCTCTTGAAGTTAGAAATTCAGGAAATAAATCTCAAAGACAATAGTCAAGCACCCAGTCTATAGATATTTGTTATATAAATAGAGATAGCTCTGGTAGTATTTTGAGAAAAGAAGGTTTTATTACACCGTGAATTTTTAAAATGAATATTGTTTAAATATTTCATTTTATTTATGTGTATTTGTGGAGGACTGGGTGCCTATGGAAGGCAGAAACAGGTTTAGGATGCCCTGGGGCTGGAGTTACAGGTGGTTGGGAACCACCCGAAGTGGGTGCTGGGGAGTGAACTCAGGTCCTCTGCAAGAGCAGCAACTGCTCTAACCACTGAGCCATCTCTCCAGCCCTCAACAAACGTTTCGGAATGCCATTTCTTATCTACTGTGCTAGGTTCTGATGATATGCGCTTTTCCTCCCTAAAAAGCTAATAGTATAGAAAGGGAACTCGAATCTTTGTGAAGACTCATTTAGTGTCAAATAGCTGACTAAATACCTTGAAAATGCCTTTCTCCGATCAAACAATTAGATCCCAAATAAAATACACTTTAGACTGAACATGAAAGAAACTCTCCAAGACCAATTTAAACCAATGATCACTACTGCCCCCTAAAGGGTGAGTTGGCTGGTGGGAGTGAGAAATTCAAGCAAAAGAGAGGGTAAGGAGGCCTAAGGGCGAATCCTGACGGCATGGCGCTGCGGGGATATTAACTGAGGGATGGTAATAGAATATTAAACCTGAGATGCTTGCAAGTCCCCAAAGAACTCATAGCCACTGAGGAGGAGACCGTCTCCCAGAGCAAGAACAGACAGATGCTCTTCAGAAAGAGGTCCTAAATGGCTTTTCACTTAGGACTTCTGGATTCGCAAAGATGAACAGCATGAAAAACCTAGCTCACAACTCAGAGCCACGGTGATTGAGAATCAGGTCATAGAGGACCAGGGTCAAGCAGAGAACAACTGGACTATAGTGAAGGTGGACTCACTGTAGAAATGGATTACACTTCCTGTCCTTCATGTTCACACAGGAAAAAGTCTGAGTGTGAAATTGCTTTCTGTGTTGATGTGGAATTATAGAACAAAGCTCCAAACAGTTCAGTCAAAGGTGTTGCTGGAGACCAGCAGCTCCTTCAAAGTTATGTTCCAGCAGGATACCCATGCATTGAACTGGGAATAAAGTTGAAGACACTCTGACTGGGAGAATGGAAGTCAGGAGCCCCACTACCTCACTGCTGGGAGACCAAGAAGACCTTACTGTTATAATTTAAGTGATAAAATCTCCCTGTAGGCACTTAATACCCTGCTGCTGACTCTGCTTGAGACATACATGTTTTGACTGATGGATGTAGACCACTAGCAATGGGTCTTGAGGGTTACAGGAAGTCCCATCCTCACTTTCTGGGGTGCTAAGACATGAGGAACGTCTGCTGCATTCCTGACCCTTAGTCCCATCATGCCTCCCCACTGCAGCAGCGTGCAGGCCCAGTGTGGAATGTGAAATGGTAGAGTGTGGGTGAGTTATAGAAATAAAGAGAGAGAGAATCACAACATCGAGACACCAAGAAGCTGCTATGATAAAGAAACCAAATGGACTTCAGAAGTGAAGACTACCAGTGCCGAGAGACAGCATGTTAAACAGCCCAGAGGCTGTGTTCCCCGGCTTAGTGTCCCCACGGAGACAGGCAGGATCCACAAACTAGAACTGAAGAAATTACTCATAAGGCACATGGAGAGTCGAGGAGGGACTGCAAGAGGTGACGCAGAAAAGGGAAGATGTCTAACATGTCCAGTCAGAGCTCTAAAGAGAAGAAACCAAGTGGATGCAAGAGAGCCAACAGCGTGACTCCACAGGTTCGGGGAGGACTACATTCCCCAAACAAGACAGATAAGAAGTGACCACTGCACATATATCCGAATGAAGCTGCAGAGCAACAAAGAAAACCCTCAGGCATTACAACAGAAGTTCCCATAACAATAAACTCTCTTAGTTTTACTGAGTACAGAGACGTTACCCTCACTGCCACTGGCCTTGCAAGGGTTTCTTAAAGGGTCACTTGGTCCATTTCTCTATTTCCTTGCCTCCATATCCACACCACACTCCCCCTCTCCTCCCTGTTCCCACACAAGCATTTTAGAGTGTATCTCTCCTGTGCATATGCTCGCTAAGTGTGTGCTGTCACTTTGTGTGTGCGCATTTAATTCAGGACATGTCACAGAGTCGCTCATGGCTGTCTACTTCTATTTTTACTTATGGTTCTTTAGAGCTATGTCATGAGGCCGTGTTTGCTCAGTCACAGAGCACATTCTAAATAGTGAGTCATGAAACCAATTTGGTTAGACCCAACAGCCTTATGTAAACAAAACAGAACACAATGGCGAAAATAAAAAGTTATCATGTCATAAAGGTAGATATTATTTCATAACACATTTGCTCTCATATGTGCTTATATGCATGCATGTGTATATACATGCATTGTCCATTTCTGATCCAGATTGTAATATCAGATATATTTCTTATTAGAACACAATCAGGAGACATCTGAGAACTGCTCCCCCATAAGATGCAGTAGACACACCAAGAAGCCAGTTGCTAGTATTACTGCCTTAGGGTTTCTATTGCTATAAAGTACACCATGGACAAAGAACATATTGGGGAGGAAAGGGTTTATTTGGCTTATACTTCCAGATCATAATCCATCATTGGAGGAAGTCAGAACAGAAACTTCAGCAGGGCTGGAACCTGGAGGCAGGATCCGACACAGAGGCCATGGAGGGGTGCTGATAATTAACTTGCTTCCCCTGGCTTGCTCAATCTGCCTTCTTATAGAAGCCAGGACCACTAGCCCAGGGAGGGCACCACTCACAGTGGGCCTGGCCCTCTCCACCAGATCACCAACTGAGAAAATACTTTACAGCTGGATTTCATGAAGGCATGTCCTCAACTGAGGCTTCTTCTTCTCTGATGACTCTAGCTGTGTCAAGTTGACACACAACCCAGCCAATACAATTATCTAATCCATAATTTTAGGCAATGCAAGGTGAGACCCAAAGTTTAATAGTGGATATGGTTGCTTTGCTTATTAAAAGATAGGGAGGGTACTTCTGTGCTGATAAGAACGCGCCAGATTTGTATGGAGACATCCATAAAAATGAATATGAAAATGTGATATTTGGATTTCTAAGGCAACTTAGATTATTTAGAATTAGTGCAGCATATTGTGGGACAGGGAAGGACATAGATGGAGACAGATTCATGACAAAAACTATACAAACCGTGTTAATTTCTACCTTATTATTGATGTGTGTGCACATGTTTGTTCACCCGTGCATGTGTATGGGGGGTATATGGGTGCATATGCAGGGGAGCATGTGTGCACACACAGGTGAGTGCACACGCTCGTGCCCTGGAGTCTAATGGAGGTCAAAGGACAACTTTCAGAGTTCAGTTGTCTCCTTCCACCATGAGTTCTAGGGAACAACAAACTCGAGTCGTTGGCTTGTGCAGCAGGTGCCTCCCAAGCAACCTTGCCAGCCCATGCACAATCCATCTTAAAAATAAGAGGTTTTATAGCATACACGATCAACAGGCAATGAAGAATTTTAGTCCAGGATGTGATCTGAAACACTGTGGACATTAGAAGTGCTTCTGGCAGCATCCTGGGGAAGCATGGCTGAGTAGACATTAGTGTTGTCCACCCAAGCCAGAAGACAGAAATCAATGGCCTGCTGGCAGATGACATAGTTAGGACAGTTTGAGTTTTCAGTAGCTGACAGACTGTGTTACTGGCCAAAGTATTTAATACTTTTTACACAAAATACCCATCAAGACAGGAGCAAAGGTAGCAGAAGGTTGAAGAGCCATCCGAATGTGGGATTCAGACCCAGAACAAACAGCTGAGGTGCATATTTAATGTACCAAAGGGGACCTGGCCTCCAGGTTCTCCCAGCATCCCTCAGTCCATAACTGGCATACCCATCCTCTACACTGAACTTTCCAGACCAGTGGCTGGGCTTCCCCTCCCCCAGAAGCTCTTTCCCATATAATACAGGCACATTGGTTTCTCTCCCCCACTCCCCACTCAGCATTTTTTCTCTCCCTGCATGTGCATGCTCTTACTCTCTTTCCCCCCTACCCTGTTTCCATCCCCATGGCAACTTCTCTGGCCTCGTTTCTTAGGACCAGTGACCCCTTCCAACCCTCACCCAGAGATGTTTTCTAATAAACCGGCCTGTATATACTCTAATCTAGCTTGAATTGTTCATTTCACCTGAGCAGAATAATTGACCACAGTAACTTCTCAGAATTCTTTTTTCCTCTACCATGAGAGATGCTGCATCCTGTCTCTGAGCTCTAGACTGGGGAGGATGTAGAACAAGTACATCTTCAACCTTTGGCAGAAACTTAGAATGAGTGTGAGAGAAGCTCCCACTGTTACAAGCCACTGGGATTTAGGGCATAGTCATTATCACAGCAAAATCTAGACGATGTTGACTGAGACCATATCCCTGAACAGTGAGCCATTCTTTAAAGGAAGGACTGTTCTAGACTGTAAGAACCTGGGTCATGGTTTGTTATTAGTCTATGAGTTTTTGCCGTGTGTGTGTGTGTGTGTGTGTGTGTGTGTGTGTGTGTGTGTGTGTTGTCGAGGGCCAAACCCAGGCCATTTGGCCTCACATATACTGAGCAAGTGTCCCATCACTGGGCTACATCTCCAACACACTCTTTGTCTTAAGAAATAAAAGACCACCTCCTAAGAAGACCAGGCTGGAACATTGTTCTCAGCTCTCTGTGTAGCATCCCAACTTCGTGGGTGGTCAGGGCAGCAGCAGCCACAGAGGCAAGCACAGCCTAAGGCAGTGCTGTTTCTAATTAACTTTTGATAGGGGTTGGAGATGGCACTTGTTTAAGAGTATCCATAAATGCAATTTCACATCAGCAAATGCTGAAAAGGATCACTGACCCAAGAATAGGAAAGAGAGGCAGGGACAGCTCAGGGCAGGTCTGCAATGCAGGAGGCAGAGGGGACCAGTAAGCTTATGGAAAAGTCTGAGCATGGCAGAAATGCAGGGCTCAGATGGGCCTCTGCATCTGACGTCTCCAGGTTTGGATGATCCATGGTGTCTCTTTGTGTCTTTATGGCATTATATGCTAGACTGCCATGCATGCCAACTTGACAGAGCCCTCATCTGGAGGAACATGCATGTGTCTGGCATATTGTGTTTACTTTCTCTGAATCTTCAGTGGGATTCAAATTCATGAGATTCTGCTATTTCTATGGTAGGAGAGGAGTTTGACTCCGCTCTGCCTGTGAGTACACAGCAGGATGGAATAGTGAGGACTATCTCGTCTCCGCCTAACAAGAGAGGAATCTCAGGAGATGCCTGTTTTCCCCTAGAAAACACAGTGGTTTTCTTTGTCTGAAGAAAAATCAGAAACCTCCCAGGTAGCATGTGTCATGAGGAGAGAGGACGGTGGGGAGAGGAAGAAGCACAGGAGGAGAAATAACGAGAAGCCGATTTTAAAAGCCTCCTCCGGAGCACAGGCCAGAGCTCTGCTGGGAAAACACAAGAGGATTCTCAGGAAGAGGAAGGAATTTCAGAGAAAGCAAAAATTAATATCCTGGAAGGCTGTTTTTACTTATGTGTACAGGCAATACCATGCATAATGATTGCTTCATGTGTTCATTCATTCATGTATATGTGCAGGTCTTTATTCATTCACAGATGCACACACTCATACATGTATTCACAAGCACCATTACGAAATACATACATCCAATGTGCTAAGCAACAAGGAGGTAAAGGCATATGCACAAGACCACTCCTCTTGGACAGCAACACACAGCACCTTACAGCAAGTTAATGGCAGAAAATTATTCTTTGCTTTTAACATTTGTTTTCACTAGAAATTCCAAAGTCAGCGTGTCTATAAAATTGGCCTCTCGGCTCACTGCTTCAGATGGCTGCTTCTTGCTGTATCCTCACATGGTGGGAATAACGAGCCAGCTCCCTTTGGGTTCTTTTATTGAGACACTAATCCTCTGCACAAAGGTTATACCTTCTTGATCCAATACCCCCACAAAGACTCCACCTCTTAAACCTGATGCTTTGGGTGCTGCATTTCACCATATGAACTTTAAAGGATATAAGCATACCAATCATACCAGAGATTGATTATGCATCACCATTTCTAAAAAGCCTTTAAAGTACAGACTATTTCCCCATACTTAGCATGTAGCAAATGGACCACAGGTATTAACTGAAATGACCGGTATAATTAGTACTCTGGTAACCTGAGTTGCCATAGGAACCTGGAGGAGGGCTTTCTTAGTAAGACTGCAGTTCAGCAACATAAAGGGAAACTCAAACCATGAATAGGAATTTCTAGGCTATAACAGAGCAGAGTGAGTCAAGCACAGAGCTCTCAAGACTCAAGGGAAGCTATATAATAGGGGATCAGCTAGAATGCCACATCACAGGTGCTCTGTGAGATCCAGAATCCTGACAACGAGAATTTAGGATTTTACCTGGTAGTCAATGAAGGAACACTGGATGTGTTTGAAAGAGGAACAATGGACTTGTACTGCAAGGAAAGAGTACTCTCTAACTACAGCACAGAAGACAGATTCCAATCCAGAGAGGGTGCTAGGACAAGGAAACCAGTGGGAGGCCATTGTGGGAAGCAGCAGTTGTGGGAATGGCTAGGAAGATACATAGAAGAGAAGGATCTAGAAGCAAGATGCTGACAGTTTTTCTGGTGCAGCCTGAAGCAGCTTTAATAGCAACCCCTCCCAAATCTGGCTTGGATAGGCAGTGATAAGATAGTGATTTTTGAAAAGGGATGGTGTTCAGAGTGACAGAAAACTGTCACTTCAGAGCATTATGAACAAAGAAACAGAGAAAACCAAACATGTGCTCAGTGGCCTAAAGGCTACGGTTGAAATTCCCTGTGCTCGTGACCTATATTTTTTCTCTATTGTACTGAGAATGAAGGGAGAAAATGAAGAGCTGGCCTCTGAAGACTCAGACTGAGTGGAGGTGGGTAGGGGGCGATGGGTCGCTCTAAATGACCACTGGGTTTACAATGGCAGCTCAGAATGAAGGGGATTGTTGGCTCCAAGTAGACACAAGTCATGCTGGGATTGCTCACTGCAGTATTCCAGTAACAGCAGTGTCCAGAACATGTTGACAAATATGTCTTTAATGCATACAGGGAGATCAGAGTGTGAGCTTGGTGGAGGTAGACATGTATGAAGAGGACTTTCTTTTCTGCTTTTAAGATTCTGGTGTTTGATAAGAAGGGTTTTAAATGAATGTACAAACTGACAATAATTCAGCACTCCCTTGTGGAAAGAATGTAATTTCCTTCCTGTGTGATTAAAATCATCTGACAACCACATTCCCTTGAACTTTTCCTTCCTTTTTTCCTGGGGAAATAGCATCTAAGGCTCTAATACTGAGAAGCTTATTAGCCATCATCAGAGAAAAAAGACATACCAGCCAGCACAATGTCTTCTGAGTCTTTCTGGAGGTTGATGGAGACCACAGAGGTGACTCATAACCATTCATGAGAACATGTCCTTCTCTATTCTCTGCCCTTGGCCCAGTGGAAGATGTTGTCACCTCACTGTTCACTGTCCACTGTCTTTGGTTCACCCTAAACATGCAGATACTACAAGATCCAGCTGTGTTCTCAGTTGAGAAGACCCATCTTGGACTAAGGGTCTCTTTGCACCTTGTTACTCTTACCCTGAGGGAGGACTTGGAGTGCATACACTGGAAAAATAAATATCAATGCCCTGATTCTTAGGACTGTTAAGGTGGCCGTGCTTGGAAATGAGGGTCTGTGCAAATGGAAACAACTTAATGTGAAATCTTTCATGTGTTCTTATAAAAAGGATATGCCATGAGAAGACAGAGAACACTGGCAGAGTCAGGCATGGATGGCTGAGAAACATTAGCAAAGAAATGCCAGAAACCAGTCACCCTCATGAAAGCTAGGAAGAGGCCAGGAAGGACTCTTCATGCGATTGTGGCATTGCTGACACTCTATTGTTATACCACTAGACTCCAAACCCTTGGGAAAATGCTTTCCTGTTTTATAAAGCCACCCAGCTTAGAACCATGTGAGATGGCACACTCATTTCTTCCCTTCATCTTCTCCTTCTTCTCCAAACCACCCCTCTACCTCCACCCCTCCTGCGTCTCAGATTCACTTGCTCTTTCTGTTTCATTGTCATCATTACATATATACAAACACAAATAGAGAAGTACAACCTACTAAACTCATTTAGTGTTGCTTATGTGTGTATGATTTCAGGCCTGGCCACTTGGTATTTGATAACCTAGTAAGGGGCTCATCCCTGGGGAAGACTAATACCCTGACACTGTATTCTTAGTTGCCTAGTTCTGGCTCATCCCTGGGGAAGACTAATACCCTGACACTGTATTCTTAGTTGCCTAGTTCTTTGTCTAGAGGCCCCACTAGAGTTCTCTAATGTTAGCTTGTCTACTGATGACCTCCTTCTTCTGGTCTTGTTCAGGCAGCCATGTTGTTGAGATCTTGTGAGTGTAGCTCCCCTGTGGTTTCTAGGAGACACAATCTCGTGGCACTTTTTCTAGTCTTCTGCTCTCACAATCTTTCTACCCCCTCTTCCATGATGTTTCTGAGGGTTAGGTACCTGGATTGTGCCGTAGATATATCCACGGTTTTCTCTTTTAGTTAGTTCTTCATTGTGCTCCATCAACAATACCCTTTGTCTCCAGTTGGAGCTCATAACAACTACCAGAAATTCCCTTGCATGTCACACACAAGTCATATCATGTCGTCACTGATGGTCATGGTCTGGACCAGGCCTTGCAAGGTTCTTGGCATTTCATTCCAAGAACTGAAGAAACGCACACAAATAGCAGTCTAGTAGGGAATTTTGTTTAAAAGCAAAGTAAAAGTGCTTCAGGTTATATATACTTCAGGTAAATGGCAGACAGAGCAAGGGTGCTCAAGACAACCAAGCTACTGTCTAGGGTTTCTTTTAATGTGTCTAAGAGTAGGAGGAGTTGGTTGCTAAGGGACAAAGAATGATTTATTTCCTGTTTTCATTGATAGGGTTGAATTATGTAAGTCTTTGTTTAGTGAATGTCCTTTCCCATGATGCATCTGATTTTAACCATATGAATGCCCAATCATTCATCTGCATTAGGTGGTAAACAGGTCACTTTCCCTAGAAGTTAACTCAGAGAACTCAGTTCGTCTTACTAAATGTGCAACTCATAGCCATCCAGGCTGACCACCACACTGCCACCTGGTCCCAAGAGCTGTCCCTAAATGTATTTGACCACAGATTGGGAGTTACTTAAGGTTGCAGATGGCAGGATGACTGATTGTTTTGTTCGAAAATAATTGTGCATGCAGCAAGTTGCAAATGGGTGGTCATGGGTTGCTATGTGCATTTTGGAGAAAAGAGCAGATGTGCACCTCAAGCCAGACAGAATTCCAGACTGCTAACCTGCCCAACGATTGCCTGTCTCAATGCCAGGCCAATCCTTCTTAATACTAACTCCATGTGTCTCTTGTCCATGGTTCTTTACTTGCTATGAATTTTCTGGGGTATGCTCTCTTTGAAGTTGGGCTTTATCTACGTTATTCCTTAAGGTATCCTAACTACCTTGGGTATTTTTAACCACACACTGGCTTCTAACATTTAACACACTGGCAGTGATGGTGATTGACTTGTTTTCCTTAGCTCCTATTCTCCAAGCCAGGGCCACTTGTCATCCTTGCTCTTGTCTAGAAGATGTCGCAACCTACCTGACTCAATTCTCACTCATTTTTGACCCACTTCTCCATCTGGGAAACCATCTGGAGACCTGAGCTCTCTTCTTCCCAACTGTTTCTCTTTTATCAGGGAGCCTCTGGAGGTATGGCCTTGACCTGTGAGAATACATCTCTGGTAAAGTTTCATGTTCTCCCTGTCAGGGTGTTGGAGAAGGGCTTTTGAGTTGCCAGCTCCTCTCAAATCACCCTGACCTACATAGAATGTGTGGGTGACCCAGTTGAGAGTCACAAATGTACTGTGGTCGCACTTGATTTAGTCTTTGACAAACGCTATGGTGCTAGTGTATAGACTAGATAGTCTTTCAGATTGTGCCCCAAAGCATATACCAGTCAACCAAAGGAATGGACCAGTGAGCCCGGACTTATGTCTGTATAGTCTCTAAGAAAATTATGGTTTTTGTGTTTGCAGGAGCTTAGAAAAAGAAAAAGAAGGAGGAGGAAAGGGAGGAAGGAGAAGACAAGGGACAAAAGGGAAAGAAGGGTTGTACACATAAACCATACAGTGATAGACAAAGTCAAATTTGTTTTCTGACTTTGTCAAAAAGTAACAAAGAGGTTCTTGTGCGAAATTTATAAAATGTTTGGGATGTCTTTATTTTTCTCAAGAGCTCATTCAAAGCAAGTTAGGTTAAGCATATCTCCCTTTATCTCTGGTGTTGAGACCCGTACTCTGCCTCAACGCTTCGTGGCTAAGTGCTCTGGTCAAGAGAGAGAGAGTGGGGCTGCAGGGGAAGAGACGCAAAGAATGGAGACAAGACAGAGGTTCTGATCAAGTCTCAAGTCTCTAGTCTCTAGTCTCAAGTCTCTTCTATTGAAGGGAATTCTGAGGTATTTATACACTTTTGCCACTTTTTAT
Organism: Arvicanthis niloticus; assembly: GCF_011762505.2. NCBI lineage: Eukaryota > Metazoa > Chordata > Mammalia > Rodentia > Muridae > Arvicanthis > Arvicanthis niloticus. The sequence continues at coordinate 72,406,025 of NC_047666.1, read as the reverse complement.
ACCACATGCCTTGCAGGTGTTGATATGACGTAAGCCTTACAGGCGTGTATAGAGTGGATAGCACGTGCACTGCAATGCCTTGCAGGCGTGGATAGCACGTGCGCCTTATAAGCATGTATGGCGTAGATAGCACGTGGACAGCACGTGAACTGCATGCCTTACAGGTGTGGCTACCATGTGCGCCTTGCAGCTGGGAGCAGTAAACAGCAACACAAAATATGTGGGATATCAGAGTGTGCTTCAGCTGTTGTAGGCTGTTGAAAACCAAATCTCTTATCAGGGTATATGGTTCCAGATGGCTGCAAAGATAATCTAGCCGTTTTCTGCTAAAAGTCGGCTCCCAACACTCTGGAACTACTGAAACTCTAGTTGTATCCTAAGGTTCTGACCACTCCTAAACTAAGAAAGCAGTGTTGCTTTCTATAGCATTACGGAGGACTTTCAGGTGGCCCCTCAGTCCACTGCTGATCCAATGTTCAACTCCCTTCATCCTCTCAGCATCAAGAACAGGGATGGGAAACCTTTCCATGGTTTTCTCAATAAGCCCCACTGAGGCTGCCAGAGAAGAACTGGAGACACCATCTCAAGGAGACATGCTATTGCCCTTGGCATAGAGAGTTCTTCATCCCTGAATCCAGCTTGGAAAAAAATGGTTAGAAGAAAAGTTCTTTGACCACACATATGTCATCATGCACCACCCTGATCCTCTTACGGCTTCAAATTATCCTGACACATTCACATACACATGCCAACAATGGCCGTCACCCAAGAAGATCCCAGCAGCCTTGTGTGAACCACAGAATCCAGATGAGCTTCTAACAAAGGACGACCTCAAACTCTCTTACCACGCACCTACAAAGAAAAAGCCATAATAGTGTTTGAGCCATGAAAGAAGATGGAAAACCAATTGTCTCTCCAGTTTCTCCTCTGTCATAGTTTGGGAGCTGGCAATGAACAAGTACATAAAAATGTAATTCATATTGAAAACATAACACCCCAATCGAAGCTCCATGGCTTCAGAATGGCCATTCTAGGTACTTAAAGTTTGGGACCAGACTAACATTTGAGTGGCTACATTAACCTAGATGTGTGATATTTTTATTTGTGAGTTCTTCACAACAAAGTGATTATATAATTTGAAAACATAATTGTGAAGCACAAAGGCAAAGAGAAAAGATAAAGTGTCACTTGCTATTTGTCTTATGGATTAGGACCCAAGCACCTGAGGACCCCAAGGGAGACCTTCTGCCTCCAATTCTTCAGCTCGTCATCAGGTATCTGCTGCACACAGCCCCAAGCTGAGGATGCTACTTCCCAAAGCTCAGTCTTTCATCGGTCTCCTTCTGTGCATTTCTGTGGTCCTGTGTTTAATCTTTTTGTCTGCAGTAACACAGCAAAGATAGAGATGGCTGCCAGATGTCAGAACATGAAGGGTGGTGATAAATGAGCTGCATATCAGATTATAGCCTGTTTGTTGTCCATTCAGTTCTGGCACCTTCTGCGGTTGCTATGCTCCAGCAGTCATCCAGTGACTTAGCTGTCTTCTGAATTTGGAGCGGTATCTTTCGATGCCATAGCCTTTACTATAGGCACACAAGCTTGGCTCCCTCAGAAAACAGACTATTCCATTCTGAGAGCCTGCCTAAGAATGTGTGTTTCAGCAAAGCCAGAGGCCAGGTCTTGGCAGATGTAGCCACTACCTAGCATCTACATTAGGTGACCACCTTCTTGCCCTTCTAGGGCTGTGCTCTGAAAATCATATCAAACATTAGGGAGTTGCTGCCCCGCTGCCAAGGACCAGCCTTAGCTTGGAGAGGGGTGTCTGGGACCGGCAAAACAAATGACTTGAAGTCAAGTCACAGGTCCAAGGTGGCCTATGTTCTGCCCAAGGCAGCTTTCCAGATTGTTTTCTCTTTGTATTCTACTTTCTCTGGAGCTCTCCAAAGAGCTCTCTCTCTCTCCCTATTCTCTGCTCCAGACAGTTCTCCAAGATGTTGTCTCTTGCTATTCTAAAAAATTCTCTGGATACTCATCGCTTGCAGATTATAAGCCCAGTCTTTTACTCCAGGTTTTCTTTTGATTATTCTATGAATCAGTATCCCATGGCCCAAGCTCCTTGATTCTTATGAAACAGCAAACACACATTTAAAAAAAAAAAAAACATTGCAAAAGAATTCAGAGATCTGCCTGCCTCCGTTAAGCGTAGCAAATAAATTAGCTGGATAGAACCCCACCCTGAAATTACTGATTCTACCATGTCTGAGCCTAACCTTGCATTGTCCCAGGCCAACCCTGAGCTCATGAATCTGTCTGCCCTTGTAAGAATAACCAAAAATTTACCTGGGTGGAATTTTCTAGGATCATTTCTCCCTAAACCTCTTTATCTTCATTCTTAGTATCTGACAAATTGGCTCATTAATACAGCTGCCTCTGTTCCTTTAGATTCATGAAGCCCCTTATATAATTCATATTGCATCCTTATATTTTGCATAGGTAAGAAATTATGTACTTTTGAACTCATGTTTTTTGAGTCTTTTCCCTCAGCCTGAAGGGATGTCCTGAAAGTTTCAGCATTTACCATTTTGCTGAGACATTAGCTAGAGTTCCCCAGTTTCATTAGTGAAGCTTGAAATACACTTATGTCAATTTGTGCCTCTGGCAGCCCTAGGCAGGCCTTCAGAGTGTCTTTAAAACTATACTAAGAGAACATCCTGGTAGCTTTTGACACCAGGCACTGCACAAGGCTTTTGGAATGTAGAGATGTGCAAGGCATGGCCCATAGCCTCCAGGACCTCAGAGGTTAGAGTTTAATTCTGTTGGCGACTCCTTAAACACTGCTAACTTGGGAATGTTCCCAGATCTCCTGAGTCTCTTCTTCTTCTCAACACAGAGAATCATATTTATCTGTTCTTGGAGCAGCTGGGCATGTGCTGTGTGCCACTGTCCTGGCATGACACTGCTATTGGCCTTTTGAACTGTCAGTAACTGTGCTTACCTATAAGAGACCTGCACAAGATTAGACCTGTCCTAGGGGACTTAGGGTCAGGGGTACAAGAGGCGCAGCCTCTTTCCAAAGATTTAGACAGTTAACAGGTGCTCAGGGAGGTTCTCTCAGTGGTGTAACTACCCACATTCATGTAGGAGGAGCTAAGGTGGGAGGAATAAGGAGAGTAAGAGGAGGAATAAAAAGAAGGAAGAGGAGGAGCTAAGGGAGATAGGAGAACAGAGAGGGGACATGGAGGCCGATGTTTGCTTGTCTGTAGCAGTCAAAGGTAGTTGGTATATCTAGGTTGGGTATTAGGTTACACTTTTGATTGTATGGGCATCTTGTTATTGATCATTACCAAATATATAAGCCTTTGGATAATCTAAGCGTTAGAGTCTCATCTGTACCAAGACCACGTGGTTGGAGGGATAGTCTGGGCAATGCCCAGCCTTGCATAGACAGCGTGGAAGACTGGCAGAGCCATCTCCCACACTGGCATCTCGTGGGTGGCAGGGCTGGTGTTTCTGGATGGCTGTTTCTAGCTGCGGCACTCACATGGCCTCATGGCCTCAGAACATGGCTTCTGATCTAGGCAGAGACACTACAGCCTAGACAGTCGGCTTGACCAGCAGCCATTTTAAAATAATTATTAGAACACATTCCAGTATCATCAAACTCATTGGTTCACCAAGCTATACTTGGGTGCAGTGGATTCTTTGTGTCTGTCATTGGTGCCCTCTGAGTAGACTATTTATTCATGTTTCTTCGTGAAATGATTGTGCAGCATCGTGTGCTTTTGACTTGCTTTTGCAGATTAACTACAAGGAGAAATGTGGAATGTGACTTACACATGAAAGTCCTTAAGAAAGTGTGTGTTTCCTTTTCTCCTCCCTCCCCAACCTTTGTAAGAGAAGAACAAGCAGAGATGGACTACCCATCAGTCTTCATCCTGGAGTGACTTCACTAAGTGTAATCCCTGGGCAACTCATGTGAGGTAAACTTCCATGATGCCACACTACTAATTTCGTACAACAGCACAACCTAGCACATCCTGCCTGATAGGCATTGGCTTCAGAAAATGAAGCTCTGTTACACATGTGTACCCCAGAAGGAATCTTATATATCAGGTTGACCATGTTGTTTGAGCTAGATATGTAGAGAATGTTGAGGAGTCTTTTAGAGCTGGCCCAATGATAACCTTTACTGTACATCAGCCTTCTTTGTGCTTTATCACTTACAAATTCCATGCTCAGGTCATTAGCAAATCTCCTCACTTATGGCATCCTCCAAGAGTCATTATGAGGATGCAGCATGCCTGGCATTCTGAGCTTCTGTCCTTCACACACCTCATCATGCTGCTTGATTTTCTGACTATCTCACTAGACTGAGATTAAAATCACAGTTAAGTAGACAATGGCTATGACTTAATAAATGCCTGCTGAATAAATAAATGAATGACTGAATTAATGAACGAGATGAAGACAGCCTCTGCTGTCTTTGCATACCTTGTCATCACGTGGGTGACAGCAAGTCCTTTTGGTAAAACATGAGAAGACAGAGAGATGTAGTGGATGTGTTCTGTGACGGTCATGGCTTCGCTGAGGGAGAATGGTAATGAGAAGTGTCCTGGAGCAGGTGTCACAAACCTTGGCAGCACTGTCTGCTCTCCCCCCTCTTAGCTCATGGTCTCAAGTAAGTCATTTAACCTCTCGGTCCCAGTTGTTGGGAGATTTCCAATGAGATAATGAGCATAGTTCGTAGACTCCCAGCAATGGAAAAGGCTCATGGGTACTTTTCAGCTTATTGTACTTTGAGTCAGCTAGGCAATGGTGGCACTGGGAATTAAGAAATAGAGCCCAAATCTCCTAAAGCTCAGCCTGGGATTTTAATACTATGAGAAAAAAATATGAAGATCAGCACTATTGTGGATATATTGCTTTAAAACTTTAAGGAAATGGTATCTTGTATTGCTCCATGATTTCATGAAGTTTAACCCCCCCAACCCCCATTCCTGGATGAAAAGGGCTATAAGCAGGCCACCCAGCCTACACACATCCCGGTTTTATTCACTGGCTAAAGTCCTGATAAAGGCTAAAGCCTGGTTACCTTTCTGCCAGGCAGCTAACCCCTGGGCAAATAGTTTTAAGGGTATATAATTATTTTAAGCTAAAAAAGATTGGGTAAAACATATTGGTTCTGTATTCCCTAGGGCAAGTCCCCATCCTGTAACATCTAAGTATTTTGGCATAAATAACTCCATACTAAAATAGGAAAATTGGTTGGAATTTAAATAACATGTACATAAAATGGACACATTGACTTGAGTACCAATTAATGGAGAACCGAAAGTTCCTCTGTAACAAAGTAAAGTAGCCATGTCTGTGTGGGTGGCCAGAGGTAAACAGCCTTAGAAGCATTAGATTTGCATGCATTCTGTCAATACATACAGAATGTTTTAAGATCATTTATGTAGAATAGTGCAAGACAGCATAGATCATAGAATTTGTAATGTAAGATACCAGGTAGTTTTCATCCTATAGGCGTGTAACACATGTGCACACATGCTCTCCCACATCCAGGAATTCCGGTCTCAATCTTCATACATCAATGAGTATATGGAAGGTCACAATTCCAGAGTAGCACAGAAATTCAATCTTATCTGTTTTTCCACTCTACGTCATTTGCTAGAAGTTTCATATGCTGTGGCATCCCCATTCTAAAGCTTGGCGAATGAGCCTGTCTGTGCTGCCTGACTTCTTCACTGTTTCCTCTGATTCTCTCTGCAGTCGACTTGGCCTTCACTCTACAGTAATGGGTGGCCTGCCTGCATTTCATAGAATTTCATTGAATCAGTTTTGTATTTACGCAGTTTAAATAACCCAAGTTAAAAACACAAAATAAGCAATTAACTTTATTAACCTCTACCCTCTGTGTCTTCTTTCATCAAATTTCCCTTGCCCAAAGGGCAAAATACAGATTATGTGTACATCCTATTATGTTTATTTTAATATATTGGCTTCTATTGTATGTATGTGTATATTGTATTAGTTTACCATAACAAGTGATGTGCACCTTTCAGTATCCTAGATACAGTTCACATTTTGCTATACTTAATTTTAGCCATACTAGTTTGATGTGTTATGCTATTAAAAATCTATAAATAGGAACTGGAGAGGTGGATCAACAGTTAAGAGCACTGGCTACTTTTCCAAAGGACTTGTAACTCCAGTTGCAAGGAATCGGATGCCCTCTTCAAGCCTCTGTAGGCACCACACACACATGGTGCACACTTATATACACAGATACAACATCCACACACAGAAAATAATACTTTTTAAGAAATTGTAAGTGTTGTTCACATCTGAGCTGTGGAACATATTGTTATTGTTCTAACAAGCCTTACACTCGGGTTCTCCCCAAATCTCTATGTTAACCCTGGCTTCCAATGCAATGAGAGTGGGAGTCGGGCCACAAAAGGTGAGTACAGAGCAGAGAGATGGCCACCTCTGAAGTAGGAGCTAGACCTTTACCAAACAGTCTGCTGCTGCCCTGAGGCTGCACTTCTCAGGCTCCACAACTTCATGGGATAAACTTCTCCTGTTCACAAGCCACCCAGTCTCAGGAGTTTTTATAGCAACCCAGGTGAACTAAAACAATTATTTTTGCTTTTAAGTATAATTGTTTTCTATCCCTGAAGTCAGTAGTTGTCTATTCTGTTTGACTTCCTAGGTGCCATCATTAACTTTACTTCAAGCTCGTTATTAGTTGTCTAAATCCTCTTGTCAGACCTTCCTTTATTTTTGCATGAAGATACTCCTCCCGGAGTCTTCTGGTCTGCTCCAGTTTAACCCGTAACCCTTCATTATTGGTGGTATTTTTTTCTCTAAATTTCTCCTCAGCACTTCCACAACCAACTAAATGCACTCCACCCCCAAGTTCTTACTTTGGAATCCTAACCCCCACAGCACTGGATATCAGAGGTGGGGACATTGAGGGGGCTCTGTCCTCATAAATGCAACTAGTGTCCCTGAGAAAAGTCCCCGAAGTCCACTATTTCCATTTTGTAAGTGTTGACACAGAAAGAAAATGGCATGTATAAATAAAGAAGCAAGCCCTGCCACTCACCAAATGTGTTCCTGTTTCCAGATGTGCTCATGCTGTGCTCCGGGGCTTCCCAGCTGATGGGGCACTGAGAAACAAATACTGTTTATTACAAGAACCGAATTTCTCATCACATTCATGCAGGAGACATTAATGTCTGTGTGCCTAGTGCTCAGCTCCATGTCTCCCCCTTCACACAGGCCAGGACCCAAACCCACAGTGAGCTGGGACCCTTCCATATGGGTTAACACAATTAAGACGATCCCCACAGATGGACCAGGCCAACTTAATCTAGATGATCCCTTATTGATGCTCTTTTCGGGGGTGACTCTAGATTTGTGTCAAGATGAAAAATTAGAATGAATCACCACAGTCATTATACAAAAAGATCTGAAAACTATTCTTTTCTAACATTTCAAAAGGTTTCAGAAGGAAGCAAAAGGGAATACACAGAGTCAAACCACTGCTTACCTACAAGCTGACCAGTAATAATAATGGTGACTATACCCTCGACGCTGGCTGTAAGAGATACAGAGTTCCTGTTAGAACGTCTCCAAAGGGCGCAGTAAAATCGCATACACGAGGGAACTCAGTATTAAGGGAAATCCAGACACTTCTCCCCACATTCATTCCTAGCTCCTTTCAAGCCCAGGGAAGAGATTCACCCTTTTGAAGTCCAAGCCTTCCCTTTTCCCGGCAGAAGGGTGACCAACTATATATCATCCCCAGGGAAGGGACCTACTCCTATCAATGGAACACAATAGCGCCTTTGGGACCCAGACAATACAGTCTATTAGTCTGTATATATTCCCCCCGCTAGTCAGCTATCCAGTCTCTAGTCACAGCAGATAGGCAACATCAAGATTCCTGTCCAGGTGATACTAATCCAATACTATGCCAGAGTACATTGAAAGCCATTTTTTAAAAAACTGAAGAAATATGAAACCATTCCTGCTATCTTTGCCTATCTCTCAGAATCTGTGTGAAAATATTTTCACTGGTGTCCTGGTTATCTTTCTGTCAATCTGACACAAGCCAGGGTCATCTTGGAAGAAGAGACTTCAACTGAGAGAAATGTCTCCATTAGATTAACCCATGGGCAAGTTTTTTGGACATTTCCTTGATTAATGGCAGGTATAGAGGATCCATCCCAGGGTAGGCAGGTCACTCCCAGTCCCGGGTTATATAAGAAAGAAGGCTGAGGAAACAAGGCAGTAAGCAGTCTTCTCCATGACCTTTGCTTCAGTTTCGACCTTAGGTTCTTGCCTTAAGTTCCTGTGATGATGAGCAATGGCTGAGCCAGTGTGTATCCACGCACCACCAACTCTGGGCTCCTGGCCTTCTGCCTAGTATCTGGAAATCCAGCCTAAGCCACCACTCAATAGTTTTCTTCTCCTGGGTTTCAAAAGTTCTTTGTTCAGATATATGATACAGGTTAAAGCATATGAAATTGCTGACATAACATTTTCCCCTACAGTTGTAACAATTCTTGTGATTTGATGTAAGAGTGAGCAGAACACTTAGAGGTCATGAGCTTGGTCTGGAAAGCTGGCTGTCCTGCTCACTGACTGTTAAGCTTTACCAAATAATTGAATGTTGTTCTGGGCTCCAGGTTGCAAAGAAAATAGGATTGGGGTGAAATTTTTCATAGATGAAATAGATGACCAATGGAATCTGTCACCAGTGTCCATGGCCACCACCCTAAGGGTCTGGAACATTGCATGGATATCATTGTGCTTGGTCTCAGGGACCCTCTGAGACAGACTTGGAAAGCCATGATATGGTTGCATGTCCAAAGAGAAGAACTAAATAGCTTACAGAAGAGCAGACTGTAGAATCAGAATTGGAACCTAGATCTCTGTTCTTGGTCCAGTACTACATGTTTTCATTTCTCGTGTTGTATTATCTTCTGGATGTCACAGCACTGTTGAAGGGACACTGTTAACTAAGTTCCAAGAGTCCTAATGAATAAAGCACCAGGCCTCTAACTGACATTCTCAAAAATTAATTTTTATGGAACAAGAATCATCTATGTGTCTAGTGAATAACTTATATTTTCATTCATTTAATCTCATAATCATTTCTTGAGGGATTCTGAGATGAGTCAGCAGGTTGGGACAACTGTCATCAAACCTGATGAACTCAGTTTGATCCTAGGACCCACATGGTTAAAGGAAAGAACTGATTCTCATAGATTGTCTTCTGCCTCCAATGGGGCACCATAACATGAGGATGTACGCATGGGTACACAAACACACACAAGCACATACTCACATGTGGGAAGCCATGGCAAGACCTTACTCTTGGCAAACACTCACCCTTGGCTCTCCTATCTACTATTCTTCTTTCTGCTTACCTTCCATGATTCACTTGTCAGATCTCAGAACTTCAAACAAGGCTTCATAGCAACCCACCTTAGTAACCCTTCCTCCTGTTCTTCAGTTTTAGCCAACATCCTGCTAGATAGATGTTTTTAGAACCCCTGGTAATGGCAAGGCTTTGTGAGAACAACATGTATAACTTAGTTAGACCCCACAGCTGCAGCTAGTTTCTTCCACCTGCAAAGCCCTCTTTCCTTTCCTACCCCTCCCCATATCCTGTTTTCAGAGTATATAACCTGTGTGAACAATAAAATCTTTGCCAGCTTGATCAGACTTCTTGACTTGCTGTGCCTCCTTACTTTCTCGTGCATCTCAGTCCTCTCCACAGGGTCTCAGGGTCCCACTTGATTGTCCAGCTGAACTGGACACACACATATACCATCATCATCATCATCATCATCACTATCCATATCTATAAATATAGTACATAAATACAATAGATCCTTACATTGCAAGTGTGGAAGTTAGAGAGTTCAAAGTACTAGGATAAGCTTCTGAAGTGATGTATTTCCACCTAATGACACCCATCCTCATGGTAATCACTTTTAAAACTAATCTCCACTGCATAGATGTTAGATGTGATCACAAATTAGATGTGTGGTGTTTGATTTTGATTGTCAACTTGATTAGACTTAGGGTCACTTCCTGAACTGGTGATGTATACATTTGTGCATGTGTGTGAGGATATTTTCAGAGGTTAATTGAAGTGGAAAGACTCACCCTGCACATGTATGGAAGCACTCCATAGGTGGAGAGAGAATACAAATCCAGTACCCAGAAACATCTCATTCTCTCTGCTTCTGCCCACCAAGAAATGAAGACATAATTTGTCATATGCTCTCATTGCCACAATGCTCTTGCCCAAGTGCATGATGGGAAAAACCACAGAAGAAGCGAGGCAAGATAAACACCACCCCCCCCCTTAAGTTACTTATATCAGGTCTATGATGGTAGAAATGTAATCAAATGCCAAATGAATGTGTGACATATTTGCATAGTCTTTAAAGACCATGTGAAATAATTAAATGGCTAGGAATTCAGATCTGGAGTTTCCCAGTTCTAGGATCTTGACTCTTAGATTTTTAAAATTCTCAGGGTTGGAAAGATGGCTCAGTGGTTAAGAGCACTGGCTATTCTTCCAATGATGCTGAGTTCAGTTCCCAACATGTGAGCATGGTGGCTCACAACCATCTGTAATGGGATCCAATGCCCCCTCCTGGTGTGCAAATGTACAAGCAGGCAAAATACCCATGTAAAATTCTTAATTCTTCTTGCCTTGACACTGCAGGCCCTGAGAGGGCCCTCACCTGGCCAGACATAGTGGGAAGCAAGCAAATAGGTGGTGGAGAAATGGAAGAGAAGCTGAGCAGTTTGTGAGCTATGAAGAGAAGCAAAACTAGAAATGCAAACGCAGATGCTGTTCTTGTTCCTTGGCAAATGGTGAATTACACTGCCCATCTATAAAGCCAGTAACCCAACCACAAGTGTCAGTAGGCCTGTGCCTTCTTCCTTTGAGAAAACTGACCACCGTGTGAATCGCTATGACTCCCAGAGCTGCATCCTAGCCCAGGAAGAAGAGCAGGACCTGAAGAGTGGAAACCCACAGATGACTGACATGTCCTGCTTTGTTTACATCCCATCATTAGCCTATCTGCTCATCTCTCTAGTTGATAGTGGTGGTGGCAAGATCAGCCTGATGTAAATAGCCTGCACTGCCATCTGAGGCCATGCTGAAGTCCCAGCTCAGTATTGACACCAAGGGCTATGTCTGTGGGTCTGTGGGTCTGTGGGTTTGTGGGTCTATGGGTTGTGGGTCTGTGGCCCCACAGCAGCAAGGGTCTATGTCGATGTTCATAGCCCATGTGACCACTGAATGCCATTCTGACAGCCCTGGTTTGGGCTGTCACCTGGGGCCACATAAATATCCAAGGGCTGGGCAGAGCTGGCCCCACCCTAGATGGCCACAACTGGGCAATGCAGTAGAGCAGGCCCTGGTGGCATAAGTGCAGGAGATCTGGTGGGCAGATCAATTCAGCCACCAACAGACCCAGATCCAGGATGCTGAGTTGGCCCACCCCAACATCTACCCCATCTATAACTGCTAGAGTGCATTAAAGGGCCAACTTAAGCTACAAAATTTCCACAACACAGAAGAACAACAGAGTATCTGAGAGGAGTCCCCATGAGGATACAATATTGGTAGTGTAGCAGAAGCCACGGCCCACAAACCAGACCAATGATTCATTGCAATGGGCATTTATTTGCAAGTGAAGCTGTTTGGACAAAAAGGGTATATTGTGTGACACACAGTGACACACTTCAGCTTTCAATGATGAGATATTTTTGTTGTTATTTGTTTTTCTTTTCTTTAGTGGGAGTGGGTGGAGGTTGCAAGGGTGGAGGGCAGATATGGAGGGGTGGGGAGATGAGTGGGATTGGGGTGCATGATGTGAGAATCACAAAGCATCAATTTAAATAGCTAAAAAAGTAAAAAATAAATTCTTTCTTATACCTTTCTCTGAAAAATACAAGTGGCCCTATTCCTGCTGTGACATTGTTGACTCTATAATCTAGAAGGTCTCGTTACACAACCAACTGCATTCAGCTGTGTAGTTGGGAGTTACTCTATTGCTGCCTGAGCCCTCTGGAAATGTATGTGTCTGGTTCCTACTGCCGGCATCTGTTACCAGAACACCAAAAGCAACTGTAGCAGGGGAAGGGAGACAGTGTCAGTGTCAAAAGTCAAGAGAGAGAGGGCTTGGAAAGGATGGTTAGGAAACTCTTCGGCATCAGATAAGAGTGAGCAGACCACATCAAGAAAGAGACTTTCCAGTTGGTGTTCCTAACAGCTTGACTCTCCAGAGATGGTTCATTTTTAAAGAACCATGTATCCCTATGATGGGAAGATGGTTCTGTCTGGAGAATCCACATGTCACCCCAGCAGACACAGCCACCAGCTTCAGAGGGCATCTTTTCATAATACTCTAAAACAGAGGCCTCCTACTGGGCAAGAAAGCATACCAATACTCTTGGGGCTGGATTAACAATGTCTCCTAATAGTAAGATTCTTTATTTTTTTAAATCCCAGAATGTTCCAGAATGCTCAGTGGTGACAATCCTTCTTACGATGTTCTTTCAATTTGTGCAAATTTCAGAGATATGTATCTGACTGCCTTGGCTGGTCTCCTATTTCTTACTGGCATCTACTTCTTGATTTGTTTATATAAGCTTACTTGGCAGCAGGCCAGTCACCACCTGATTCCATCACACACAGACACACACACACACACACACACACACACACACACACACACACACACTTTATCTTTCTTCCCCCTGTTCCTTCACTGATCCTCCTCACAGCAGGGCCTGGCATCACAGACATGGCCCTGTCACCTATGTTTGTCAGCTGGTCTCTTTACTGGTTTTATCTACACTCTACACGGGTGTTTGCCAGCCCACAGGCACAGCATTATGGACAGTGACTGTGCTGGCTGGGAAATAAACACCATGCCCTGAAGGCTGTGGGGCAGGGAATCAAATAAAATTCCATTCCCCTGTTTCGAAGCTTTGGTGATTGAGGGGAAGTTGCCTTGCTCCTGCCTAGTGGCAGAGCCGAGGAAGTATTGTCTTCTGGTGAAGCTATGTTTCAGAAAATCCTAATCCTGGGAGAGAGTAGGCACCAAGAACACAAAGTGTTGATGACACTCTAACATAATAATTAGACTCTCTTAGACAAGATTATCTCAAGTCTAGATGGATTTAATTTTCTCCTAATTCCCTGTGCTGTTTACCGTGTTTTATGAGAGGCCGACGAACACTTGTATTTTTCCCTTCAGGATCTGTCAGTCCCCTGGCTGCTAAATGTACTTGTTCTTGGTTTTGTTCAGAAGCACAAACCAGAAAAAAAGAAAATCAGCTATCCAGACTTATTTGCAGGCCTTCTAATGATGTTTGATACTGATCATAATAAATCAAAAGTACTGTGAAATCCTGACCAAAGTGTTCTATGATACCGTCTCCAGAGGGAAAGCACATTCTGACCCATTTTCATGATAATATTGGGGCTTTGGGGTTTATTTGTTGGATGCATGCCTACTATGTGCAGGATATGTGGTATGACCTAGGGAACTGGCACAAATAACACATTCAAGAAAATTCATTTATTTGTATGATAGACATAAATGCTACTGATTATAGCTTAAAGAGGAAAATCGTTTCCTAAGAAAGGGCAAGATCAGCAACGTAGGATTTCAGATGAGGAAGATCTCAGGCAAAACTGGAATTGGATGGGGAGAGACAGTGGGAAGCTCCACAAAGAGAAGAGTCTGAGACTGAGTCTCAAAGACAGACATGACACTGAATGTGCAGCAGTCTCTGTGGGAAGAACCACCATGGGCAAAGGCCAAAGACATGGGGGAGGGGCACACATATTAGGTAAGCATGGCTGAAGGTGATGCAGCTGTGGGATGGTGTCATCCTGTTAGCTATGGGAGTTCCTGGAGGGTTTGGGTTGGGGAAAATAAAGTCACTCTTCAAAAGGGTTAACCCAGAGAAAGATACTAGGAACAGAACAGTTAAAAAAAATCACCACCACCAGAGAGGATGAAATTTATATTCTTTGGAAAATGAGATTACCTGTCAGTAGCTATTTAACCCAAATTCTGGAAATACAAAGCACTGATCTCCAGATGCTCCAGATAAAGGGAAGTTTGCTGTTAATTGGTGAAGTGTGCGGTACTGAAAGGTTACATGTCCTGCAAGATGACATCTCCTACCAAACAGGAGACATGAGTCCAAGCATCACAATGAATTATGCTCCAAGTTATAAACACTGCCACCTTTCACATTCTCTGCTTTACTTTAAGCAATTATTTTATTACATTGGATGAAAAAGTGACATTTCATTAAGCCAGAGAGACCTAACATGCTCTGTAGGCAGGTGAACCCAGGAAAGAGCCTGGTGACAGTTTTCAGTTCGGGGATGTGCTTCAGTACCACCCTTATCATCTAGGGATGCGTCCTGCACAGCTTAGAGATGTGAGGAACGAAGATGCAGCTGTCACCAGTTTAACTCTTGGATTTCTGAATCTGGTCCAGATGCTGAGTTGGAATAATAAAAATCTTTAAATAAATGTACTATGTGGGTGAATAATAATAAACAAATCAACAGAAATGGCAGCAATATTGTTTAAAATAGTCATACACACACACACAGGGTCGGGAGAGAGACAGAGAGAATAATGGGGTGAGGAAGAGAGAATGAGGGATGAGTGGTCCTCTTTCCTGAGTAGTCAATTATGGCAGTTAGAATCCTCCTGAATTGTTTCTTCACATTAATTTTAGAGTCAGGAACTCTCACTGAACCTGAAACTGGTAATTTAGGCTAGGCTGGCCTTGGAATACTCTTGTTTCAACATCCCCTCGATCCACATCCTGCTACCTCCCCACCCCCAACACTGAGGTTACAACTGTGCACTGCTCTGCCTGGATGGCTCTTGTGTGGGTGCTGGAAATCCAGACTCGTGTCAACATGCTTGTACCTCATGCTTAACCCACGGAGTCATCTCCACATGGGTATATTTGTTGTATTTGATTAGCACTTCCTCTAATAATCCTCTTTTTTTTTGCATTCCTTTTCTGCTCAGTATGTCTCCTCTGCCAGAACAATTTTTAACATGAGGCCCTAAGGTACCAGCCTTTTTTTTTTTTTTTTTTTTTTTTGTAGATTCCTCAACTAACTGGTTAATCTCCTACTCTCTCATTACATTCTCCTTTAATGACGATAGGTGATAGGTAGTAACTGTCTCCAGAGACATCCGACCAACATTTATATTCCTTCCAAATTAGAAGAGAAGGCATCTCTCCAGATCATAAAGAATACATTTATTTTAAGGTACAGTGGAGAGAACACACAGAAATTAAAGTGTGTTTAATGAGAGCCTGTTAGCTTGTAGAAATTCTAGCGCAGTGTTGATGCTAGCTCTGGTTTTCCTAGCCATGGCTCCATCCCCATGGCCTTGGCATTAGGTCACAGGACAACTTGGAAGTTAGTGGTTCAGAGGCAGAGAAAATTAAAAAGTCACATTTTATCTCTGGCTATGAATATTTTATTTGGGGGAGTTGTCGTTTTAGTTTTGTTTGTTTGGTTGTTTGGTTGGTTGGTTGATTGATTATCTGCTGTTTGTTTTGCAGATAGACTCTGTGTAGCCCAGGCTACCCTTGAATTCTCCAAATCCTTCTGCAGGCTTCTCCTGAGTGTTGAGATTAGTCATGCATCAGCATACTCTCCCCTCTAGCTATGACCTTCTATGTCTTGTGTGCCTTCTTCATTTTTCTCGACTATCTCTCCTCCTATCTTTCTACTTCCCTCTCTCCTTTTCCTCCTCCTCTTCTCTCTTCTCCTCACCCCTCTTCTCCTCTCCCCTTCCTTTCTCCTTTCATCTTTTATTTTCTTAAGTGAGCATCATGCTCTTCACCTTTTGGTTGTCTTCAGACTCTTGGCTCTTTTTCTGTGCCTGCTGCTCACAAGCTGGGATCTTAGTGTTTCTGATCAAGAACCCACATGTCTAAAAATTATGAAATCCCCAGTCCTTACTTTGAATCACAAAATTCATCCTCCTAAGCTCAAGTGTTTGACATCTACGTTCATATAGGGAATTCTAATGGCATGTCTCATTATCTACCAGGTTTTGTGTGACCCTTGGCACAGACGAGCTCTGTGACTTTATCTACCCTGTGAAGGAGGTATTAAATCCATGTCACAGAAAACAAACCAAAAACAAACAAACAAAAAAAAACTTCTGCCCAGTGAGATCAAGAGCCTTGATGGTAGGCAGCAGAACTAAACCTGCCTTACCTGTTCTGATCCAAATGTTTGTGGAGGCGGGATTACACCTAAATCAGATCAAACTAACGAACAAGATGCCATAAACAATTGTAAAGGCTGGAAGCTTGATATATATATATGTGTGTGTGTGTGTGTGTGTGTGTGTGTGTGTGTGTACTTGTCTATGTGCAACGCTGCATACGGGGTAGAGTACCAGCAAAGGCCAGCAGAGGGCATCAGATCCGCTGGAACTGGATTTATAGGTGACTAAGAGCTGACACATGGGTGCTCAGAACTGAACTCTGGTCCTCTGCAAGACGAACATGTTCTTTTATTGTCTGACTGATCTTTCCAAGACCTGGGACTCTTGCAGAGAATATTCTACAGACAGAAGACTTCTTGCCATAGTCTCATCTGACAGGAAGATAGCAAAATCTTGGATTTTGTGTGGTTTGGATAGTGTGGCTTCAACACATGATGTTGTTAGACACAAACGTCCATTCCACTGAAGTTTGTGAAACTTCTACAATCTCTAGAGTAGAAAGAATCATCCTGGGCTCCAAAGAAACCAAGGCTTCTGAGCTCTGCCATTCGGCTGAATGATAGGACATGTCAGTCATCTCCAGTACAAAGGAATTCATTAGAGAAAGGTTAAGAAGTCCAAGGCTTTGCAGTGAAGTCAGCGATTTAATAGGGAAAGTGGAGCATCTATGGTTATTTTGGGATTTTTCAACAGCAAGAAACAGAAAAAGGATTCTTTTTGACTTGAGAGAGGGAACGAGAAAGGAGAGAGGTTGATTAGAAGAATAAGCAATAAAATCCAAAATCAAAAAGTTCAGGTGTGGTGATTTGAAGAGAATAGACCCCACAGGCTCATATGTTCAAATGCTTGGTCCCCATTTAGAACTGTCTCTCTGTCTCTCTCTGTGTCTGTCTGCCTGTTTCTCCTCCTCCTCCTCCTCCTCTTCCTCCTCCTCCTCCTCCTCTTCCTCCTCCTCCTCCTCTTCCTCCTCGTCCTCCTCCTCTTCCTCCTCCTCCTCCTCCTCCTCCTCCTCCTCCTCCTCCTCCTCCTCTTCTTCTTCTTCTTCTTCTTCTTCTTCTTCTTCTTCTTCTCTCTCTATATATATTTTTTCTCCCTCCCTCCAGGTATCAAATATGAGTTCTCAGCTACTACTCCATTACCACATCTGCCTCCCTGCTGCCATGTTTCTGCCATGATGATTATGAACTCACCCTCTGAAATTGTAAGCAAGCCGTCAATTAAATGCTCCCTCCCTGGGCCACACCCTCAGTGGTTCAATAATAGTTGTCCTCTAATAAACCACTAAGGAAAAATAGCTTTTTGGAATAATAACCTTCTGTCAATCTAGGGAATTAAATCATACAGTTTTAATTACAGTGGTTCTTTATTTTCTGATTTATTTATTTATTTACATCCCAAACACTGCCCCCTCTCAGTGGCCCCCTCACAGAGTTCCTCTACCATCCTCTCTCCCTTTTATCCTATGAGTGAGAGGGTGGCCCCCCGTGGGTATCCCCAACTCTGGTTGCACCAAGGTTCTGGCTCTGAAGAATTAGGCACTTCCTCTCCCATGCTCTGATAGAACAGTCACTGATACACCAGGTAACATACACTTTAGGATACCTTGGCTCCAGTTTCTTTCTCTCCTGCTAATGTTTCCAAGCTCAGGAGAGAACCCAGTGGAAACACTGTGACTGCCTGTCTCACCAGTACCATAACTACAAAGGGATTGAGAACGCCAAGCTAGCTCTCTCACTTCTCCTTCTAATTGATGAACATGCAGTTGTCCAATCTATGCTCCTGGTGCCAGCCTTTAGAACATCCCCTCTTCTTTAATAACTCTCAGAAAAGCAATGTTCTCCGTATCTGCTGATTTACAAAGCTTTTACTCACACCTGCTCCTGTATCATCCAACCTTTATTGTCATTGTCCGGGTGCTGGTCAATGTTTCTCTATGTATGAATAATTTACTGCATATATATGTCTGTGCACAGCGTGCATGCCTGGTGCCCACTGCAGCCATAAGAGGGCGCTGGATCCCTTAGGATTGGAGTTACAGACTGTTGTAAATTGCTATGTGAGTGCTGGGAACAGAACACTACTCCTCTACAAGAGCAAGTACCCGCAATAATCTTAACCACTGAACATCAATCTAGTCCCTGGTCACAGCAATTTTAAAAGAACGTATGACCCACTCAGTTGGCATTATCAGGACTATATCTAAATTTAGAGAAGGGAATGAAGACTGACAAGCACTGGTTGAGCATCTGGTGTGCACAGGACCTCACACACCGTGGACTGAGACAGTGTCCCTGTTGTCATTCCCACACCTCCTCCCCACACATCCTTCTGTCCCATGTGAGTCCTTAGTCCCTGTAGCTTCCAGCTATATTGGCTTGCTTCTAAACACCCTGACTCCTTGCTGTCAAAGACACACATCCTCCATCTAAGAACCCCACAATGAAGAAAATCAAGAATGAGCCTTTGTGCTAATGACCAAGAACAGGGTGACTCGTGGTCCCTTCTAGTATTCTTGTTGGGCCATGATTAGTTTGGTTCTATGGAGGCTTCCTCTTTCATTTCAATCTCTCCTTGGTCTTCTTTCTTTCCCACCCTCCCTCCTTAGTTCTTTCCATCTTTGTGTTCAAGGCATCTTTGCCTTTTCCTCTTCCTCCAGAGATAAAAACAAAACTAGAGAAAGCAGCTGCCTGCAGCTGGTAGGAAGCCCTCGGGACTCAGATCTTCTACCAGATGAATGTGTGCTTCCTTTCCTGACACCACACACTCACCCTCACTCTCGACTCCCTTTGAGGCTCCACCTCCCTTTCCCCCCAATTCTTCATGCTCTCTGTGCCTCCCTTGGACCCAGAGTCAACAGATTCCCATGCTTCTGTGATGTTGGCTTCTTTACTGAAGCAATTTCTTCACACATCACCGGGGAAATAAAAACCTACATTGAAAACGAGACTATTGGTTTCCTATTTTACTTTACTGGCAGTAAAATTTCAGAATCTCTTTTCACAGAAAGGACTCACAAATGCTCACAACAGAACAATGCAAGAGAAGGAAAAACCACGCGACTCCACTCTCCCACAGAGCTAGCTACAAGGCAATTTAAATCAGAGCTCGGTTTTTATGCTCTCGAACTCAAAATAACTTGCATCCGGTGAGGAGGAGACAGTGGGAGAAACTAAAAGTTTGCTGAATGTGATCGGTATAAGAAATCTAAAGAGGCTGTCCACACTGATCTCCATACTGGAAAATTCTGAAGTAGGAGGAAAATAGTTAAATGTTGTCAGAAGAATGCATTAAAGTAGTGAATTAACAGGGAACTTAAATGAAATTGACTAAGACAGAGGAAAAGGTGTAGTGTGGAGTTGACTCACACATGACTCTTGGTATGGTCTGGACTCTGTTCATCTCACCAGGCCTCATTTGTACTGTTTACAAAATGGTGGAGATATTGAGATTGGTGACTTCTAGCAATATTGTAGTTCTAAAATTCTATCCTTCTGATCAAGGATATAGCTAAACATAAAACCATTAGAGAGCTTTTCCTTGGAACCCACTAAAGAGGGAACACTGACTGTCATAACCAATGGAAAGAAACCTTGTTCCTTCTCAGACTTCTCTGGTGTCACCAGGATTTCATAGTTTCATGTACTCAGCCTTTTAGATGGTGGTTCTGGTTTCACTCATGATTCTGTGATTAAAAACACCCTGACAAAAAGGCAACTTAGAGGGAAAAGGAAGATGATTCCAGTTTACAATTCTATGTTAGCTCTATCTTAGTGGGTAAGCCAAGTCAGAAACTTCAAACAATTTTTCCCATCACATTTGTAATCAAGAGCAGAGAGAAATGAATGAGTACATGCTCACTTGCTTGCATGTGCTCAGCTTGACTCCCATCTTATACATTCCAGGTTCTCCTGTCCAGGAAATGGTGCTGCCAACAGTAGGTTTGGTGTTTCCATATTTAGATATTTCCCACAAACAGGACTACAGGTCAACTCAATATAGACAATCCCTCATTGAAGCTCTTTCCCAGGGTGACTGTAGGTTGTGCCAAGCTAACAATTATTGTCAGCTAATCTTTGTTCGTTTGACTAATGATTGTCAGCTATTGTTATCAACCTAATTGTTGAAGTCTGCCTGTAGATTCTGGCCTCTTTTGTTCCTTTACTGCCTCATATACCCTGAAGAAAAATTTTACTGGACAGTAGCAGGTGTCAAAGAGAGCAGGTATCAAAAAAAAGCATTGATGTTTCTGACAATAATAATAATAATAATAATAATAATAATAATAAATGTTTGAATGTACAGTCAAGCCCCAAGACAAGTGAAATCAGCTTCAGAGACAAGATGGAGTAGGAAGCAGCCTTCCCCATTTAGTCGGACACTTTCTGAGAATGAGTGAAATTTCTAGGCTGGTCACTTGCTTGTCTGCTCTCAGATTAAACATCTCATTTTCTAGGACAAAAATCTTTTCCTCTGGCACCCTTGACAACTATCTTTACTAGAAGAAAGAAGAAGTAGAGGGGAGAGAAGCCAAGGAATACATCTACTTTCTTAGAGGTGGGAATACAGCCTCACTCGGGGTCTCATTTTCTGTGATCCATAATCCCACAAGTAGCTCTGCCTCTCAGATGCTACTGATACATGTTTCCCTCTGGTGCCCCTAATTTAAGTGATGGTAGCTAACTGTGAATGTTGCTCATCTAGGCTGCTTTACTAACCCTGAGTTGACATTTCCTATTTCAGTTCTTTTAGTCATCTTGAGGTGAATCAATCAATCTCTCTCTCTCTCTCTCTCTCTCTCTCTCTCTCTCTCTCTCTCTCTTTCTCTCTCTGGCTGGCTGGCTGAAGCTCTATTCCCTCAATATCATCATGGGTGCGATAGAGGCATGGTTCTGTGTGAATATATACATGCCAGTTGCCTACAGAAATTGTTCTAAGTGTTTGTGAATGATGTATATGTAGCATGTGTAAAGTTCATGTGTGTGTGAAAATTTTTAATGTGTGGCTGTGCACAGGCCATGAGAAGTGTGTAAAACTTGAATAACAACCTCAATATTGGTCCTCATCATCTGTGGGGAGCCAACAGAAGGTGGCTATCATCCTTGCAGCCATCTTGAGCCATCTACCCTGGCAAGAGACTTGATTACAACAGCCTACAACAGCTGAGCACACTCTGATAACATCTTGTTTTAGATACCCAGGATCTTCCCTTGGGTGTGTGAGACTTAAAGGTGTGATTTGGAGCCAGACTTAAGGGTGTGAGTTAAGGTGTGATTTAGAGATAAGACCTAAGGGTGTGACTTAAGGGTGTGACTTAGAGGCATGACTTAGAAGTGAGACATATAAAAGGTGAGAGGCAGACAAAAGAAATGATTATTAAGTATTAGGCACTTGGCATTTGGAGGAAGAACTTGGAATTAGACATTAGGCACTTAGCACTTGGAAGAAGTAACTTGGAACTTAGAGGCACTAGGGACTAGGAACTAGGGACTAGTAACTCAAGACTTGGAACTAGGGACTTGGAGAAGAAAAGAGACTGAAGAATAAATGGGATTAAATCACACTCTGTCTGGTCTCCATTTTTTGCGTCAGTCCTTGCTCTCTCTCATGCTGAACCCCAACCCAAAGACTGGAGCAGCTTGGGGCAGTACGGGCTCTAACAATTTAGCCCCCAAGGCTTTTGGCAGTGCAGGTTCCAACATTGGCAGACATTTTGGCCCCCAAACATAGGGCAGCTCGGGCCGAAACATTCCTGGCACCCAACGTGGGGCAGTGAGGTTCTCAACAATCATCCTTCTTGGTTTTGGGGTAAGCTATCTTATCATCCACTGCTATATACATCAAGACTAGCTGGCCTAAACTTTTCTGAGGATTGTCCTATCTCTATCTCCCAGTTTTCCAAAGTTGCACTGGAATTACAGGTGCATAATGTGGCATCCAGCTTTATATGAATTCCCAGTATCCAAACTCCAGTCCTCATACTTGTGGGCAAGTGCTTTAATCTATAGAGCCAACCCCCTTTCTTCATACAGGAATTCTTTGGGTCCACCTCCATAACTTCTAGAACACTTTCCAGAGACATCACCTTAAAAATCTCTCCTCACTTTACTAAAAGTAAGATCATCAGTCAGATTGGCAGCTCCAGGCTAATAAAGTTAACATTGACAGCAATAAAAACAGGTAAGTCAGGTTGGAGAGATGACTCAGCAATTAAGAGCACTAACTACTATACTAGAGGTCTTGAGTTAAATTCCCAGCAACCACATGGTGGCTCACAACCACCTGTAATGAAATCCAACGCCCTATTCTGGTGTGCCTGAAGACAGCTATAGTGTACTCATATACATAAAATAAATAAACCTTTTTAAAAGAAAAGGAATAGGTGAGTCACCATATGTGGGATGCCAAGCCAACCTCTAGAAGATGTGTGCAAAAACTATTGCTGAAGTTTTATTTTCAATTAGTTATTTGAGAATTTCATAGCTCATCCAATGAATTTTGATCACAATCCCTTCTTAATATTCTCAGACTTGACTCTACCTCCCACCCCTTCCAACTTCATATCTTCTTTTAAAAATAAAGAACCCTCTGATTCCAACATGCATCTCCCATACACCATGGGTATAGGGTCATCTACTGGAGCTTGGTCAATTTACCAAGGGTCACACCCTAAAAAATGATTCTATCTGCCCCAGAAGCCATTAACTGTCACTAGCTCCTCAGTTAGCAGGAGAGACTCTTGAGCTCCTCCCTCCATGCTAGAATGTTGGCTGACTTGATCTTGTGTGGGTCTAATGCAGGCAACCATAGCTCCTATGAGTTCATCACAGCAGTGGTCCTGCCATGCCCAGAACACTGTTTTGCTCCAGTCCTCCTCGACCTCTGGCTCATACAATCTTTCTGTCCCCTCTTCCCTGATGGTCCCTAGGGCTTGGAGAGGGGATGATACAGATACCCCACTTGTGGGAAGCACTCCACAGATGCTTATGAATTTCTGATTGCAGAAGAACTTTAATAACTGCTTTTGATTGCAGGTGACCCTGTATCTGAAAAATGAAAGGAGTTTGAGAGCCTCTGAAGGACCAAAGACACATATGGTAATTATCCCTAAATTATCCCAACTCTTGATTGTTCTCACAGTGTTGTTTCCTGGGAAGAGAGAATATAAATAATAATTACAAAGCACTTCCAAATGCTTGCATCATTTGATGCTCTCATGCATTCCAGATGAAGATTTGACAATTCAGAAAAACTATACATTTCTATGTATCATGAATAAAAGCAAAATAAATAAATAAATCTCTAGACTTTGTTCCTAGGCTTTATATGTGGGGTTCTACTACACAGCAGAGAACATACACAGAAAAGGTAGAGCTGTTAAAGCCTTCCTAGTATATAAGTTTATAGCAATGCTTACAACACAGCATACCTTCTAGCTATCTGCTTCCATATCTGTATACAAATGAGACAGAGAGCAAGACCAAGAATTGTCCCCTTCTCACTCCCATGCCCAACAGATGTCAAGGCTTGCCACATGCTCAGTAACATTTGTTGATCAGATATACAAATACTGAATAAACTACTAACTAGGCACCAATAAATGCTGATGGAATTTGGACTCAGCGTCTGGTAAGAGGATCAACCATATTAGCAAGGCTATGCAGGAAGAAGTAGCTCCTGTGCACCTGAAGAGGTGTTTAGAGTTTACTTGATCTTTCACAGGGCTATTCGATTCAAGCATTAAAGGATCCTTGGCTGTTGTCTTTGAGAATCTTGATGGTTGATCTTCATTGTCAAGTTAACTATATTTGGAATGACCTAGGAAGTACAACTCTGTGTTTGTCTGTGAAAGACTTCAGAGAGGTTTAACTGAGGAGGGGAAATCCATCCTGGATTTGGGCAGAATGATCCTATAAGCTGGGATCCTGGGCTGAAGAAAAAGGTGAGAAAAGAGAAAGCAATGGAGCACTAGCCTTCATTGTTCTCTCTAAGTTTCTTTCTTTTTTGTTCTTTTTTATTGTATATTTTATTTATTTACATTTCAGATGCCATCCTCCTCCTCCATTTTCCCTTCCTAAAACTCCCCTTCTCCTTTTTGCTTTTATACCATTTTAAATACATGTTAGTAAGGTCAGTTCTAGGTTGAGGAACTAGCAATACAATAGATGCAAATCGTCAAGGAAAAGCAAGACAATAAAAACAAATAGTCAAAGTACAAGCAAGGCAATAAACCAAATTCCATGAACACTCCCATGATCACTGTCTCTAAGGGCTTATCAGGATGACCAAACTATCTGAGCCAACTTCCCTGTCCTAGCCCAAAGTTATTTTCATGTACTTTTGTTAACCATTTAGCAAAAAGTGTTACTAATGTGTTGAATATACAAAAGGATTTAGATAGGCATTTGGAAGAATGGGTTGATGCTCTTTATCCTATTCAAATTATTGGAAGGAGGTTCAGAATTTAAGAGTAAGGAGCCATCTTGAGTGTCATGCCAAATACCATTGGATTCATGTTAGTTCTAAAATTTACAGTGGTAGTCATTATAGTTAGGAAAAAGTTTAAAGTCACTTGCAGTGTATTTGGCATAATTCTAACACCTCTCCAGATGTTTTAACTTTGCATAGTCAGCTTATGAATTTAAAAAATGCTGCTCTGCTGAGCATTGATTCAGTAGATACTGCTGCTAAAATTACCCATGGCCTGAGGTCAGTATTTCTATTTTGATCATGCTTCAAGAATGGCATATATAGCTTGATCAGGCTAGCCCTTCTTGTCCTGGGAATACTTTTATTCTTGCCCATCGTGTTAAAGCTTGTCTTTAACAACATCAACATGTTGGCAGCCAAAGTACATGGCTTGAACTTGAAAATGGACCCCCCCCCCCCAGGCAGAGTTACTATATTAACAGGCTGGCAAGCCAAGAACTGGTAAGATTCTGCACAGAGCCTTACCAATCTAAGACAGAAGTTCATTGCATTTGATAATGCATATTCCATCTGGGTAAGGAAGGCATTCTTGTCAGAATGACCTAAGGCAGGCTCAGTCTTGTTTATGAAACAAAAAAAGGGGGAGAGGCAGAGAGCTTTTGGGGGTGGTTGGCAAAAATCTGACATGTACCAAGGACAAGGAAATGGGCTACTTAACAGGAATATGACATTGGCCAAGGACAGGGAAGTGGGCTTCAGGCAGGAATCTGACATTAGGCTTGAACAAAGAAGTAATTTCAGGCAGGAATCTAAATATTAGGCTAGAACAAAGAAGTAATTTTAGACAGGAATCTAAATTTTAGGCTAGAACAAGGAAGTAGGCTCTCTGGGTTTCTTGACTCTGCCAGATGCGATGTGGCCAATTGTCTCAAATTCCTACTGCAGTATATATGCTACTGTGATGGGTCAGATGTATTCCTTCAGATCCTGAGGCAGAAGAGACCCTTTCTTCCATACATTGCCTTCCTCTGAAATTTTTGTCATAGTTATGAAAAAATAACCAATATAGGAATCTCTACAGTAAAGTAATTATGTCTAAAACTGGTGTGATAGTTTGTATATGCTCGGCCCAGTGGCACTATTAGGAGGTGTGGCCCTGTTGGAGTAAATGTGGCCTTGTTAGAGTAGGTGTGTCACTGTGCGTGGTGCCTTTAAGACTATCATTCTAGCTTCCTGCAAACCAGTATTCTGCTAGCAGCCTTCAAATGAAGATGTAGAACACTCTGCTCCTCCTGCACCATGCCAGCCTGGATGCTGCCATGTTCCCGCCTTGATGATAATGGACTAAACCTCTGAACCTGTAAGCCAGACCCAATTAAATGATGCACTTGTAAGAGTTGCCCTGGCCATGGTATCTGTTCACAGCAGTAAAACCCTAACTAAGACAGAAGTTGGTACCAGAGACTGAGGTACTGCTGTGATAGGCCTGACCATGCTTTTGTTTGGCAGAATGTGGATTTGGGTACTTTAGATTTGGTGAGCAGTCGAATGCTTTAAGTGGGACATATTCCTGGTAAAGTTAAGTGGGACATATATCTTAGTAGGAATATAAAAGACTTTGCTGTTGAGAGTTATTTGAATTATGGAAGCCTGGCTTGAAAGGTTTCAGAGGAGAATTTTAATGTGTGGCCAAGAGACTGCTTTGTAATATTTTGGTGAAGAATGTGGCTGCTTTTTGCCCTTGTCTGAAGAGTCTTTCTAAAGCTAAGGTAAAGAGATTTATATTAATTGCATTGACAAAGGAAGTCTCAGAAACTCCCAGCACAGGTTTGTTCTCTGGTTAAGTCTCATGAAGAGCATTTCAAACAAGCATACCAAGTTTAGAAAAGAAAAATATAACATATATGGTTTAAATATTAAAGGGGCACCAGGAAGTAAAATGGAACTGAATCCTACGTTCTAGGAGATAGCAGATTAAGAGAATAGGAATTAGGGCCAAGATTTTTCCCAGCTAAATTTATATCTAGGCATTGCGGTACACAACTTTAATTCCTGGAGATAAAGCCAAACAGATCTCTGAGTTCAAGGCCAACATGGGACAGAGCAAGTTCTAGGTGAAGAAAAGTTTAAGTGTAGTGGTGCACACCTTTAATTCAAGCATTGTTAAAGTTGAACAGGGCGGGGGAGGGAGGGAGCATGTTCCATCCCCAGCAAGCAGTAGAACTCAGCATTTTTGGCCATTTGGCTCTGGCTTTAAAGTCAAGACTAGAAGTGACTACTGGGACAATTGATGCTGATTATCTGGACCTAAAAAAATTATTAATTAAGAAGAGACCACCATCACTGAGTTGAAATCTTCTGGGAAGTATTTTCTGAGAGCACAAAGTAGCTGTGTTCCAGAGATAGATAAGGATGTACCTCCTGCAGCAGCTGTACTTGGTAATGTGTAAGAGTCAGCCAGGTGGTACTGGTTTTGAAGCCATCAAGGCATCATGAAGAACAGTTGAGGCTTGGCACTGAGAGAGACCATGGAAGGCCACTGGTAAAGGTACAGCCCCAGATGTAGTTGACAGCTCAGGACTGAAGGGGTCATGCAAAGGAGTTGAGGCTTGGCACTATGAAGAGAGCCTATGAGAGGCTATTGGTGAAGCCTAGTTGCACTGGAAGACCTCAGTGTATTGGAGATGCCAGTACCATGGGATGGTCACCAAGAACAGCAGTGGCAATGGAGTGGATCAACCTGAGCTTAGAGTGCTACAGAGGGCAGAACTGGAGAAGTGATGTCAGCCTTATGGAGGAGCCCAGAATATTGTGTGTGGATCCTAGACTTTCAAACAAGAAACTGTAACGTACAAGTTGCCTTGGAGACCCCAAGATGTTCGAGATGCCAGAGGCATTAGATACCTGCTGAGGAATGCTGCTAACAGGGAGTGGGACCAGCCCAGGAAAAAGAACTTTGTTGCAGTCAACAAAGATGAAAAAGGGAGTTTGAGATTTGAAGACCACTTTGACATCAGACATGGAGATGCAGACTTTGGAGTTTGCCCAGATGTTTTCCTATCTTGCTTTGGAGAGTAAAGTATTTAGAAGAATTCAGGAGATTTGAACTTTGGACTTTTAACATTGTTGAGACTGCTATAGAGTATGTGGACTTTTGAAGTTAGACTAAATGTATTTTGCATTATGCTATGCTTAGGTATGGCCACCATAGACTCATATATTTGAACAAGTCTATGGGAGCCAGGGAGTGGAATGTTATGATTTGTATATGCTTGGCACAATTAAAAGGTGTGGCCCTGTTAGAGTAGGTGTGGCCTTGTTGGAGTAGATGTGTCACTGTGGGTCTGGGCTTTAAGATGAGGATCCTAGCTACCTGGAAGCCAGTATTCTGCTAGCAGTCTTCAGATGAAGATACAGAACTCAGCTCCTTCTGCATCATGCCTGCCTGGATGCTGCCATGCCCCCACCTCGATGATAATGGACTGAACCTCTGTACATGTAAGGCGGCCCCAATTAAATGTTGTCCTTATCAACATTGCCTTGATCATGGTGTCTGTTCACAGCAGTAAAACCCTAACTAATACAACTGAGCATAATGATTAATTTGAATTAAAAAAAATAAGTCTGTGAGTGGTCTCAACAGGTATTTCCTTACATAAACTCTTTCAAACATAAGAAATTATGAGGTGATGGTTTATGCAACATTATTTTTAACAGAAGATAATAGGAAGAACTCCAGGTCACCATCCATAGGGAAATGTCTAAATAAACAATAAGACTTCCTTTGTTTGCATTTATAAGACTGAAGGAAGAGAGTATTTGTTGATGTATTTGTCTGGGATTCTACTGTAAAAGAACAAAAGCTATGTGAGGAATGTATATAGTGTTAGCTGCTAAGAAAGAAAAAGGATATGACGTCTACTCTTACCTGCACTTTTGATACCATACCACCCTGGAAGAATACTCTTGAAATTAACATAAATGACTGTGTAGGAGAAACAGGCCTAGAGGATGGTCCAAATGGGCAGGACACATTACAGTGTAACTCTGAACTCATTTAGGGTTTTATTTAGACATTGGTTTATAAGAATGAATCACATTTGGTACAAAAGAGAGCATCTCAAAGAAATAATGGGAGGAACACAAACAACATGGAGCCTCCCAGACTTCTGCCTTCCTCAGTCTCTCAGGAATGAATGAAGCTGTGAGCTTCCGGGTGTCGCTGTGCCCGACAAGTCCATCTGACGCTGGAATCACCACACCCGCTTCCACTATTATTGCTCTACCTTGACACTAGGATGTTAACCCCTAGAGAGAAGAACCCATGACCAACTGTTCTCTTTTATCCCAGTGGTCCCAGACATATAAAAGTAATATAAAAGCAAATAAATCTCTCCTAAACAGAATTGAATTTTTTCCTACTGCCAAGACCACTTCTGTCTTTAAAGTCCTGAACATGAGCCAGGGATTTTTCCTTTGTTCTCTTCAGAAAAATATTTTAACATCCACTTAGTAGGGGCTCTTGGTTTTGAAATGGTTTTCATCACCCCTAAAAGCAGACAAGGGCAGCCTTTTCATTTACAGTCAAGTGGAGGTGATGAGGGATGGACAGCCATATCAAATAAAAGAACAAGTGGGTTACATGTCCTTATAAGCCACATTTTCCCCCAGGATTTGAAAGACGGAGTTGCTGGTTTGCCACATATGAGCACTCTCAGAAGTAGGCAGAGAGATGACAACTCATAGTCTAAAAAGATGGTGTCAAATGGGTTCGGGTCAGACAGATGACCACCCAGAAAAGGTCTTGTCAAGAATGGGAATCAGAGGCCAAGAACTATGTGTAGTCATTCATTGTGTTTTAGCAAGACACTGGGGCTTCAGCACTGAATCGTGCTTACTATGGTTAAGATTAGGAAGGTAATTGTATCCCAAGTATCACCAATCCATTCAGATTTCCAACCAATGCCTGATTTTACAAAACCAAACCCTAAACGCCTGCTGGGATATAAGCTGATACTGGGCATTTGGAACAGCAGAGATTGAGGTAAATGGCTTCCTGTTCCTGATTTCAAATAGAAATCCAGTCACACAGTTTGACCATTGCAGCGACCAAAAGACAGTAAGGACTTGATGGGTATACAAGAAAATGTGGCTTATATCAGGCACCTGTTCCAAATCACATGATCCTGGACCCTACCATCTGGAAGAATTTGATGTTCTCAGTAAGGTTGACTCAAGGAGTAGACAGGACTAGGCCTCTGTGCTGAAAGCCTGAGAAAGGGGGACTAGCAAAGAAAGCACCCAGGCATCTATGAGCACATTGATTTCCTGCACCTCCTATTGGCAAAGCCTCCTTTCCTTTGCACACATCCCCCTAATTTCCCATGCTTCTGTCATGCATTCTATTTCATTAATACTCACCTAGCTGTATCCTCACAAATTTAATGATGGGCAGCAAGATGAGATGGCTGATCGCTGCTTTGCCTGGGACACTTTTATTCCTTTCAAGTGTTTCTGACCTGGATGGTGGCTGCAAACAGAAAACAAAAATCATCAATAACAGTCATCAGAATAGGTTATGGTAACATTTCAACTTCCCAGATCTATGCGGTACAGACAGCTGGAGCCTGTATGCTGACTTGATCACTGACTTGCCAAGTGGCCTTAAGGATCTCACTTAATTCCTCTGGGCCTGTTTTCCCAGTGCATAACTCATGTTGGGATGTCTATTTTTACCTTATAAAGAAAAAACATGCATGGTAACAAATGACCCTGGAAAGGAGTAAATACCACACAGATTTGTGCATTTTCGAATTACTATAGTTCTACGTTATGCAAACCTAAGTCTCAGGTCAGGGAGATGGCTCAAAGGGCAAAACCACTAGCCTTGCCAGCCTCAGGACCCAAGTTTGATCCCTGAAACTCACATCTGTGACCCCAGCACTCCGAGATGAGATGGGAGGCAGACATAGAATCACCTGGAAGCCTGTGGGCTGGGTAGCCTGCCATATGAAGTGCAACCCCAAAGAAAAAGATAGATCCCATCTCAGCAAGGTGGAAGGAAAGAGCCACCTCCAAAAGCTATCTTCTGATCTCCATATATGTGCATAGCATATGCATACACACACACAGACACATACCCACACACATACACACACAAGGGGGGATCATTTATTTTATTCATAAGTATATGTATATGCATGTTTCTCGTGTGAGTGTATGCTCATGTGTGCTGGTACTCTCAAGGGCCAGAACAGTCCTCTGAAACTGATGTTACAAGTGCTTTTGAGCTGCCCAATGTGGATGCTGGTAATTGAACTTGGGTCCTCCATAAAAAATAGTATGCTTTCCTAACCACTGAGCAATCTCTCTGAAAAGCTCTGAAAAGGCTATGACTACGACATTATCATTGTAGAATCATGATAGGTAAATGGAGAGATGGACAAGAGAACATTGTCTGGGTGTCTTAAAGCGACTCTATTTTCTGTGACATTAATAGATTGCTCTTGAACTAGAATGTCTTCCCATGTTGAAGGGTTTTGCTTTAATACCACACACAAGACAAGACACAAAAGCAGCCAGTTCACAAACTCAGCGATGCTTACCTACTTCTGAGTATTTAGCTCAATCCCAACAGGCAAGAAGTATAGGTATATTACAAGCTCTGAGAAGCCCTTCAGAAATAGTCAAGACATCACATGCAGTGTCGTAAGAAACTCAAAAAGTCTCTTACATGGGCAGCTTATCAAAAGCAAACTTCTAAAATACACACACATGCAAAGTATTATTGATGCTATATCAACAAGAGCAATTCCAGCACTGAGAGTGTAACTCGGCAGTAGAGTATCTGTGTACAAGGCTCTAGGTTATGCTCTCAACACTTGGAAAAAAAAAACAAATAAAATTCTGCCTTGAGGAAACAAAACGGTACAAAGTAAGACCACAGTGCTTCTACCTCCCGTGATGACCTCTAATAGAGTTTTAGACTTCCCCTGTCATTTTTTCATATTTGTTCAGTGAATGGGGGGGGGCGCTATGGATGTAGTATGCATAGATACAATTGTGTGCATTCCCATGTGTGTACATGGAGAGGTCAGAGGTCAATACTGAGTGTCTTCCCTTTAGTCACTGAGCCTGGTGCTCACTGATTGGCTAGGCTGGCTGACCAATGATTCCTCCACATCCTCCTGTCTCTAACATCCAGCATCAGGATTACAGGTGTGCATGGTCATGCACACTTGTTTGTGTGGATCTGCAGGTTGCAGTTTGGCCCAGTGTATTAACTTGCTTTTTTGATGCTGAGACAACACAGTGACCAAGGCAACTTGGGGAACACACAGCAAGGATTTTACTTGATGAACTGTCTCCCTAGGCCACACTGAGTGATTTTCATTGAAATCCTACTCCAAGAACTATTTGAAATATCTAGTCTTAAGAAGCTTGTGTTTTGATAGAAGACACAGGAGCTAGTGACTGAGTGATGTGGTGTGGTGTGCACAGACTAATGCTATATAAAAAGATGAGGTAGAAGAGAACTGGGGAAGGATGCTACACGTCGAGCTGTTGTCAGGGAGAGTAACTCTGAGGAGGAAGTATTGGAACAACAGGAATTGCAGGAAGGGTTTTTCTAGCTGACTAATAGAAACATTTCATCTAAGCCAATACTGAGATAATAAACACATCACAAATACAAACCCACCATGTACATGTTGTCATTACCAGAAAATGCTGACTATGGCACTTGCAAGTTGTGTTCAGCCCAACTGTCCATCACCAAGACACATGCTTTCCCTGGGAAGCTCCTGCTAAGCAGACTCACCTGCCATCTATCTGAACCTATAAACAAGGAGGAAGCCAGGGCAGACAAGCTGTGACTCAAAGCCAAGCCCAGCCAGGATCACCTTGACCCTCAGGCACTCACAGATATGCTTGCAGCAAAAATTAATAACTGCTGTTTTAAGTCCCTAGGGATTGGCTGAAGATGCAGCTCAATGGTACTGTGTTACTCAGCTCAGTGGTACTGTGTTACTCAGCTCAGTGGTACTGTGTTACTCAGCTCAGTGGTATTGAGTTACTCAGCTCAGTGGTACTGTGTTACTCAGCTCAGTGGTACTGTGTTACTCGGCTCAGTGGTACCATGGTACTCAGTTAGATTGGGATAGTCATAGAAGGCCTTAGAAGGAAAGATCATTTGAGAGGGGTCCTTAGGAGGTGAGGAAAGAAGTCACTCGTGTGTCTGCAGGAGATGTGCCAGGAGTCAACGTGGAGTTTTTCAGAAACAGGGAAAGGCAGAATGAGGGACAGAAACAAGAATGAGCAATTGGGGTCACAGGGAAGGTTGGGGAGACAAGAGGACAGATTCTGGAAGGGCAGACAAAGGAGTGACTACCTGATTTAATTTAATTTTGAAAGGACCAGTCTTTTTGTCTATGTGTTCACATGTGTGCACAGGGGAGTCAAGGGACACCTTGGGTGTCCCTCCTCAAGAGGAGCTATCTCCCCTTTTTTGTTTGTTTGTTTAAGACAAAGTCTCAGTGGTCAGTGCTTGGTATCGACAGGTTTACCTAGGCTAGCTGGTCAGCCAGCCCTATAGTCTCATCTCTGCATCCCCAGAGCTGGGATTAGACATGTGCTCCGTTTCCCTTAGACTTTTCTCATGGGTTCTGGGGATGCAATCAGGTCTTTGTGCTCATACAGCAAGTACTTTACTGAGTGATCTATCTTCCTAGCCCAAGATCTGTCAGTCTTTTATGCTATAAATAATATAAAGATCAGAGTGGAAGCAGCTACACTGGCAGGAGCCTTTTGCAGCAAGGATAGACTGAGCTGGTGACCACAGAGGTGGGGAGGGGGCAGTGATCAGATTTCAACAGGGTTTGAAGATGGAGAGAGGGAGAAATCTAGTTAAACCTAACACGGAAAGGGAGAGAGAGGAGCCTTAGAAATGACTCTGAGGGATCTGGTCCCCCGCAACCAGGCTAAAGTTAGCATGTATTAAGGTGAGGAGAGTTGGAAGCAGCAGATTTGAGGAAAGATTGAGGGATCTTCTGTTGTTCATGGTAAGTTTCAGTTTAGTCATCCCAAAGGAATGCTCTGTAGGCAGTTTGAGTCTGAAATGAAAACTCCAGCTGGACACTGAAATCATGGCCTCAAAGCAGCTGCCTGCGTTCAGTCATTGAAGGAAGGGACCTGTCAACTGTCAGACATGGGTGGAGGAAGGACTCTGGGGGCCCTACCTGTCATCAAAGAGATGTTGCTCCTGATAGTTTCAGGGGATGGAGAACTCCATTCCCCTCCGTTGTGAACCCGCTGATGACCCTGGCAGGTGCCAATGAACACTTCTAATCCAATGGCTTCGCAGATGGCCCTGATTAAACTGAATTTGTCACAAAACCGAAAGTCATGAGTCTGGAAAAGGGACTAGTATGGATGAGCAGAAGAGGCAGAAAGAAGATCAGAGAGGGTAGGAACGAGAGACTAATGAAATTACATCATACACATGTATGAAATTGTCAAGCAACAAAATCAACTAATAAAAATAAATAAATAGTAGTTGAAGTGGTCAGACATTTGCATTTCTTTCCATGCTAGTAAAGATCTAGAAAATTCTTTACAGGAGAGAGAGAGAAAACTGAAGAACTGAAATCTATTTTTGTTTTTTGTTTTTTTTTTAAGAACTGAAATCTTAAAATGCAGAATTACTAATCTTTCAGTGGAATCTTCTCCAGGCCACAAGGTAAATAAATACTCACATGACAGAGACTCCATTTATCCCTTTCTTTCTCTGAGTTGGGGTTGAGCTTGATATGTACTCCTGTCTGTAATAGTTCTGTGTCTGTTTGTTACCAGAAGCCAAGCTACAAACCTGAAAGGACTGTGTGTGCTGGTGAGAAATGCAAGCTGCCCTGTTCCTTAGGGTGAGTTAGGGAATGAAAGTTAACATTAGCTTGTAGGAAACCATACTTCTGCCATGTTTGGAGCCACAGAGTTGGGAGGAGATGACTCTGTAGACTACTCCAAACAGGTGCTTTCTCCTCAGTCTGTGGCATGGAATGCTTTGTCTCACTTTTCTGTTAAAATCCTATCATAGGATAGCTGTGGTGGGCAAGAAACCAAAACTCAGCAAGGTTATCCCATCTGTAAAACTTGCCCTTGTGGTGGCCACACCAGCTTGGGAAAAAGATCAGTGTTTCGCTTGGCCACCAGAGAAGTTTCATTCTGCAGCATAGATACCCTTGACTAGACAATATGCAGAGAGTGAGAGATCTTGAAACACCGAGTTCTAAATGGAACTCTCCCTTCAGGGCTCAGGGAATTTTGAGCAAGAGGAGGGGTAAGATTGTAAAAGCCCCTGGAAACAGAGTTCAAGGTTATCTTTGACTACTAAATCAAGTTCCAAGTTCTGTCTTAGCCTACTTGAGATTTTGTCCTAAAATAAACCCCTGAAAATTAAACTTAAAAATACGTAATGAAAAAGAGAAGAAGAAAGAGAACGTAGACTGGGGGAAGAGCAGATGGAAATGTGGACATGGAATTAAACTCAATGAGGAAAAAACTTACACAGGGTGAGGAAGGCTGGAGTGAAACAGACAGGATCTGTGTGCTGGGGAGATGGCTAGATTACTCATAAATACAGTCATTTCAATCACGTCAGTCAGATACGGAGATCCACTGTTTATAAACAAAACCCCTTGAAGCAATAACCATCAAGCTCTGAGAAAATGGGGGAGATGGAAGGATGACTTCCCAATGAACAATCTTGGGTTTCACAGAATTCACCATTTTTCTGTGAGTGACAGCCAACAGAAGCACATCCACCATGATGGCCTCATACCTGGGAAGGTCAGATTGAGAAAAAGCCTTGTCTTCTGCGGTCCGTTCTCAGAATGGGGCCTGATATGGCACCATAAGAATCCAATCAGACTTCACTGTACTTCTTTCCCTCTTCAAACTATGACTTCTGTCTTTCTGGATGAAAGAAAAAAGATGGCCTCCTCACACAAGCCTTGGCCCCTCTCTTACCTTTCCTCCAAGTGAGTTCAGCTGAAAATCCCAGAACTACACACAGAAACAGATTGCACTCAGAAAGCTTTCTGTCCCACTCTGCTTTTCACACATGTCCATAGACACAAAGCAAAACCTCCCCCTCCCCTATGCCAGCCAAGGCCATTTTTTTTTTTCACATAGCTCCAGGAATACTAAAGGAAGCATCCAGTCCCCTTGTCTTACTGGAATTTCTTACCGGAGGTTCCACTTTGGAAACATTCTGTGTCCGACTCCGGAACATTCCCACCATGCAGCCCCACTACACTTACTGGAGACCCATCAGTTGCCTGTGGACAGCGTCCGACGTGATGAGTGGATGTGGAAGGGAGGGATGCTCTTTGACCTCAGCTCCATTAGAAGTGATGGGGAACAAGAGAAGTTGGGGGAAGCTGAGCTAATTGGACACAACTACCATGTAGCCAGTAAGCAACAGCATTCATGAGCATGTGACCCCCATCCCTCAGATGTACCTTCTCATCCTATCAGGGTGGGATCCCTCACCTCCCCATCTCACGCTAAAAGTCAACTCTGGGTCTGTCATGGTCCTCCTAAACATACCTGCCTGACTAAACCATTGCAGGCTCACCCTGGCTCTCTACAACCCTTTTTACTTATAATTGTCTCTGCTTCCTAGCCTGGTTGTTACCTACTGCTGCTGAAAGCAGGCTACTCAATTAGCTGCTGCTCAGTCATTGCCCTCTTCTGACTCTCTTCCTGTCACAGGAGACTCACAATGGAGAGAGCCCACAATGACAAGGCACTCAGAAAGTCGCCACCTCAGATTCGCCACTTACTCTATCTTGCACCGGGGTGCAGCCATGACGGTGTATTACCGTATTACCGTGGGACTAACAAGAACTAGTTCCTGAAATACTCCTTCTTGGAAGGAGAACAGGGTCTCAGAAGGCTACAAAGTGAAGAAAACTTGCAAGGCCTGGAAAGTCCCTGGGCTCCTCACACACCCTGCCGGGTTTTGGAAGTAGTGAAATCAGTGGGTTGGGAGAGACTCACTGGTGCTGCTTCCTGTAGGTAGGTTTTTCAGGAAACCCAGTGACCAAGTTCTCTTGGTCCATCACCCATGCCGGGGTGGGTTTTGGGGGGCTGCAACTTAGAATCAATCACAAATGTTCCTTATAACTAACTCTAACACACTCACTGGCCCACAAATCTAGACTTGAGAGGAACCATTTCCTGGGTCTATAGTTGGGACCCTACTTGAGGATAAACAAATATTTATTAACATTTCTTCAGGAAACTCACATAACAGCAATAAACAACTTCCCTCATTAAACAACTTAGCTCTATTCTTTCAGAATCAGCCAAACAATATTCTCAAGCTTGGGGTATTCCAGAATGGATTGTTTTCTATCATCTGCTTACTGCCAGGGAGGAGAAATTTGCCTTGGAAGCAGATCTTGCTAAAGACTTTGGCCATTTGGGTTGTAAGATTCCCATGTCCACCCCCATACCAAGTTCATAAAACTGACCTGGGAACAGAATCCATGAGTGCTAGATTTCAGGGAAGGGTGCTACCCACAGTTTACTTTAGGAAATAGGAAGGAAGTAGGAAGGAAGTTGTCCCATCCAGACCCTATATAAATGAGGCATAGCAGGGATTCCCTTCCAGTCCTGGTGAAGTAGGCATTTGGGGTTTTCTTTGGTTACAAATGTGATCAGGCCAAACCTGATCATCTTATAATCCAGATGAAAACTTCAGTGGCTCCACCTCACACCCAAATTGACCTCCAGATACTTCGGTCTTCACCATAGAGTTTCACTACTCTCCCATCTCAGCCCTCAGCCTTCACTTACGTAATAAACAAATCATGGTCGTGTACTCTGATTTATAAGTCCCATGCTTTCCCACATTGGGTTTACCTCGAATTGCCTGCAGTGTTCTTCCTCACCTTCTGGACCATCTCTGCAGATTCATGTCCCACAGTCCTTCAATGACAGCAGAAGACAGAAGTGACCCGAAAGATGGAAAGAGGTCTCATGCAAACCTCAAGTATTATTCACAGCAAGACTTCACGAAGGACCAGGATAAGAACCAGAGAACTGTAAAGGACAACTACTCTGGCCCCTCCCTGCTCCCTCAGTAGTTCAAAAAGCTTTTCTCTTTACTTCCTCCGGTGGTTTTAATCTTTTGCTTTCTTTCTTTGCTTTCTCTTTCTTTCCATGCAAACTGACCAAATAGGGCCACCTCAGGCTCTTCTATGTATTCTCTATCTCAAGCCAACTGAAGAGCGTCCTGTAGATGATCCAATACCCAATGTATGGGAATTGACTCAGCTCAACTCCCCACAAGTCAGCTGTGGCCAAGGAGGTAAACATGATTGTGATTTCGTACTGCTTAGAATAGAGCATTCTTAATAGCAATTCCCTCAAAGCTAAACTCCTAGACAGACTCCCCAAAAGTTCTCTACATCAAAAATTCAGTTCATCTCCCACCCCTTTTTGGTTTCCTCTGATTTGACTATCTACTATAACCTTTTCTCTTCTTGAGAATCTCACTAAAGTTATAGCTCATTGGTAGAGTACTTTTCCAAAATGTCCAAGGCCTTGGATGAGAAAGCGAGAGCGAGAGCGAGAGCGAGAGCGAGAGCGAGAGCGAGAGCGAGAGCGAGAGCGATGAATATATCAATGTTGCTTGTAAGCTGTAGCTTGATGTCCTTTTCTGCCAAACACCTTCTCCTCCCCTCTTCTTTTCTTCTTCAAACAGGCATCTCCTTCACCCTCCGGCCAATAAGCAGACATTGACCCAGGCTGCAACAAGCATAGGACCTCACCCATTTTGTCTAGATAGCAGCGCATAGTGAGTAACATCTGAAGGTGCTGAGGTCTCATCTGATGAGAGGAGCCACAACCCGGCATGCTTAGATCTTAGAGTTTCCTGACCACTTCCAGAAGCCTCCAGGAAGATACTGCTAGGAAGAAGCAGCAGTGGCTGTAAGCCGGCTAAGTGGACAGAAAGGGGAGTAACACGATGAAAGGCAGTCATTGCCTTAGGTGGCATCCTCAGAATGAGATCCGCTGCTTAGTGCGTTTTCTGTCACTGTAGCAGAATGCCATAAACTAGTTAAAAATGATAAAAGCCTGCTTGATTCATGGTTCTGGAAGCTGGGAAGTCCAAGGGCATGCCACCACTGCTGCCTAGGATAATTGTGTTGCATTATAGCATGATAAAACAGTGCATGTGTGAGACAGAGAGAAACCAAATCAAACATACCCTCCCCTGCCCCGAACATATTCCTGTAAGAATAGCATTAATTTATTCATCCTGGCAGAGGTGTCATGACCTAATTGGCACTTAATTGTCCCATGGTTTCAATGGCAGTTAACATCAACATGAGTTTGGAAGGGGACATTTAAAACAGGCATCCATGCCTATGGTTCTGGGTTGGCCTATTTCTGTCTTTCTGAAGCTTGTTCTGAGGGTTTCCTGGGATCTTTATAAATCTCTTTTGCCCAGAGAGACCATAGTCTGTAAGTATGAGATGTGGCTTGCACAGTCTTTAGACCTTTCTTATGATGCTTATTGTATCTTACAGTGAATACTCTTTGTTTACCTTTGTTTCCTTC
This sequence comes from Arvicanthis niloticus, assembly GCF_011762505.2. Lineage (NCBI taxonomy): Eukaryota > Metazoa > Chordata > Mammalia > Rodentia > Muridae > Arvicanthis > Arvicanthis niloticus. Next base: position 72,366,630 of record NC_047666.1, on the reverse strand, counting down.
CTTTGCCTCTGAGATGCCTGAATACAGTGATTATTATCACCCCTGCTTGTACTCCCCCAGAGCCACAAGCATGAAGCATAATCTCCTATAATGCATTTGCTAAATGGATAAATATATGGTTTAAAAATATTTATTGTCCAATTCCTATGATCACAAATGCAGGAAATACCTATGAAACAAGGAAATAATCACTCTCTACATCAAGATTTGGAAGACGAATGACCAAGGCTTCTATCCAGAGCCTGAATTCCCCTCACATGTTTCCTTCTGTGTTTCCTGTGTCCAGCTGGGATGCATGGATAGAGATGAAAGTAGTACTTGACATGCTTCCAGGACAAAACGACAAGAGAAGACAGTTTGTTAAATATCAGCCATCTTGGCAATCTCATGATTACCTTTGAAATGTAGAAGAAAAATAATCTTTCTGATTTTCCCCATAAAAGACATGAACATTGTTTCTTACAGACCTGAGCCTATTGGGTTCTGAGGAGAAGAGCCCCATTAGCTTGGAAAGAGAAACACTCATTTCCACCTGTCTTTGGCTTTGCAGAAGATCTTATGGTTTGCTCAGTGTATCACAGGAATTGTAGGGTCCCACTGCAATGGGAAGGCCAAACCAGAACTCTTGCCATTTTTTTTTTTACTTTTTTCTTTTCAGCTGTTTATTTACAAGAAGTTGATATATGTTTCTTTTGTGTGTGTGTTTTTATTGGATATTTTATTCATTTACAATACAGATGCCATCCCCTTTCCCTATTTCCCCTCCCTAGAACCCCCTATCCTATAGCCCCTCTTTCTTTATGCTTTTGTACCATTTTGATTACATGCATGTATTAAGGTCAGTTCCAGGTTGAGGGTCTAGCAATACAATAGATGCAAATAGTCGAGGAACAAGCAATACAATAAACACAAATAGCCAAAGAAAAAGCAAGGCATTAAACCCAATTATGTAAACACTCCCGTGATCACTGTTTATAAAGGCCTATCAGGATAACCAAAGTATCTGAACCTATTTCCCTGTCCTAGCCCGAAGTCATTTTCATGTCTGAAGCCTGTTTTCTTGTTCTAGCCTAAAATTTAGATTCCTGTCTAAAATTACTTCTTTGTTCTAGCCTAATATTTAGATTTCTGTCTGAAATTACTTCTTTGTTCTAGCCTAAGATTTAGATTCCTACCTGAAATTATTTCTTGGTGATAGCCTAGTGTCAGATTCCTGCTTGAAGCCCACTTACTTGTCCTTGGCCAATGTCATATTCCTGCCAAGCAGTCCATTTCTTTGTCCTTGGCCCATGTCAGCATCTTGCCAAGCACCCTCAAAGCTCTTCACCTCTCCCTGTTCTTTATTTTGTTAACAAGACTGAGCCTGTCTTAGGTCATTCTGACAAGAATGCCTTCCTTACCCATCATGGAATATGCATTATCAAAAGCAATGCTCTTCTGTCTTAGGTTGGTAAGGCTCTGTGCAGAATCTTACCTGTCCTTGACTTGCCAGCCTGTTAATTTAAGAACTCTGCCTTGGGGTCCATTTTCAGGTTCAAGCCATGTACTTTGGCTACCTACATGTTGATGTTGTTAAAGATAAGCTTTAACACTATGGGCAGGAATAAAAGTATTCCCAGGGCAAGAAGGGCTAGCCTGATCAAGCTATATATGCCATTCCTAAGAATTGACCAAAATGGAAATGCTGACTTCAGGCTATGGATAATTTTATCAGCATTATCTACAGCATCAAAGCTCAACAGAGCAGCATTCTTTAAATTCATAATCTCACTATACAAAGTTAACACACTCAGAGAGGTGTCAGGATTATGTCAAATATCCTATAGGATGAAATGTTCTAGAGATATCTGTTAAATCCATTTGGTTCATAACTTCTATTAATTTTAGTGTATCTCTGTTTAGTTTCTGTTTCCCTGATCTGTCCATTCCTGGGAGTGGGGTAGTAAAGTCTTCCACTATCATTGTGTGAGGTACGATGTGTGCTTTGAGCTTTAGTAAGGTTTTTTTTTATGAAAGTGGGTGCTCTTGCATTTGGTGCATATGTGTTCAGAATTGAGAGTTCGTGTTGGTTCACTTTTCCTTTGACGAGTATGAAATGTCCTTCCTTATCCTTTTTGATAGCTTTAAGTTTAAAGTCGATTTTATTCGATATTAGAATGGCTACTCCAGCTTGTTTCTTAGGACCATTTCCTTGAAAAATTGTTTTTCCAGCCTTTTACTCTAAGGTAGTGTCTGTCTTTGTCACTGAAGTGGGTTTCCTGTATGCAGCAAAATGCTGGGTCCCATTTACATATCCAGTCCGTTAGTCTATGTCTTTTTATTGGGGAATTGAGTCCATTGATGTTAAGAGATATTAAGCAGAGGAGATTGTTGATTCCTATTATTTTTGTTGTTAGCAGTGGCTTTGTTTGTGTGGCTATCTTCTTTTGGATTTGTTGGAAGAGGATTACTTTCTTGCTCTTTCTAGGGTATAATTTCCCTCCTTGTATTGGAGCTTTCCCTCTATTATCCTTTGTAGTACTGGGTTTGTGGAAAGATATTGTGTAAATTTGGTTTTGTCGTGGAATATCTTGGTTTCTCCATCTATGGTACTTGAGAGTTCTGCTGGGTATAATAGCCTGGGCTGGCATTTGTGTTCTCTTAGGGTCTGTATGATATCTGTCCAGGGTCGTCTGGCTTTTATAGTATCTGGTGAGAAGTCTGGTGTAATTCTGATAGGTCTGCCTTTATATGTTACTTGGCCTTCTTCCCTTGCTGCTTTTAATATTCTTTCTTTGTTTTATGCATTTGGTCTTTTGATTATTATGTGACAGGAGGTATTTCTTTTCTGGTCTAGTCTATTTGGAGTTCTGTAGGCTTCTTATATGTTTATGGGCATCTTGTTCTTTAGGTTAGGGAAGTTTTCTTCTATAATTTTGTTGAAGATATTTATTGGCCCTTTAAGTTGGGAATCTTCATTCTCTTCTATACCTATTATCCTTAATAGGTTTGGTTTTCTCATTGTGTCCTGAATTTCCTGAATGTTTTGGGTTAAGAACTTTTTGCATTTTGTGTTTTCTTTGACAGTTCTGTCAGTATTTTCTATGGTATCTTCTGCACCTGAGATTCTCTCTGCTATCTTTTGTATTCTGTTGGTGATGCTTGAGTCTATGACTCTTGATTTTTTTCCTAGGTTTTCCATCTCCAGGCTGGTCTCCCTTTGTGATTTCTTTATTGTTTCTACTTCCATTTTTATGTCCTGGATGGTTTTGTTCAACTTCTTCACCTATTTGGTTGTGGTTTCTTATAATTCTTTAAGGAATTTTTGTGTTTCCTCCTTAAGGGTTTCTACCTGTTTACTGTGTTTGCCTCAATTTCATTGAGAGTGTTATTTATGTCCTTCTTAAATTCCTCTATCATCATCATTAGAAGTGATTTTTAAATATGAATCTTGCTTTCCTGGTGATATGGGGAATTCAGGACTTTCTAATGTGAGAGAAGTAGGTTCTGATGATGCCAAGTACCCTGGGTTGCTTATGTTCTTGTGCTTGCCTTTTGCCATCTGGATCTCCTTAGTGCTACCTGCGATGTCTCTGACAGGAGCCTATCTTTCCTATTATCTTGGTTGTGTCAGAACTGTTTGGGGTGGGTGTTGCTGTTGGGGTTAGAGCTGAGGCCCAAGATCTCCTCAGTGCTAGGGCAAAGACCAGAAGGAACCAATGCCTCAGGCTAGGAGTGAATTCCTGGGTCCCAGGTCTCAGTTACTCCCTGTTTGGGGCGGGTGTTGCTCTCTGCCATTTTTACCTAATGTTTATCTTCTCTTCAGCTACTGCTCATCCTCCACGTCAGTTCCAAGTTTCTTTAAGGAGCTGAGGAGATGGCTCCACTGATAAAGCTCTTGTCTATAAGCATGACGACCTGAGTTTGATCACCAGAACCCACATAAAGAGCTGGATGTGGCAGCATATGCAAGTAGTCTCAGTACTGCTGGGGGAGCAGGAAAAATCAGATCCCTGGGGCTCCCTGGGTAGCCATCCAGGATTACTTGGCTATCTCCAAGCCAGCATGAGAACTTATCAAGAGACAAAAAATAGTTGGACAGTGCCTGAGGAATGCCACCTGAGATTGTCCTCTGGTTTCCACATACATGCTCCTAAGTACATTCACACACACACACACACACACACACACACACACAAATGATATGAACTACATATGAATAGTCACATATGCATGCACATATGCACAAACATGCACACATGTACACAACCTTTTGGAAAAAAATCAAATATATCATTAACTTAGAATAAAGTTCCCAGAGACTACACTCATCTGTCATTCTACCTCCTTAGGCCCAGAATCCAGGTCTGGAAATGCTGGGCCCTGGATATTTAAAGGAACATCATCAGACCCTTCCTGGATGCCTTATCTTACTCGGGAACAAGTACTAAGGCCATCTTGGGAGCCCCAGTGGATGGCTCCTAACATGTACTTGCTAAGTCACTTTGTCATATGCTCTCTCACTAGACTCCATTAGGCCTTTGTCTTTCCCACATGTTTGGCATTTGACAAAGCTGTCTCCCTTGAGACCACTCTGCAGTGACATTTTCTCAGTGTGTTTTCTTCTTGTCAACATGACACAGGGTAGGCAGCTTTTCAAAGTGAAAGAAAGACACTGGAGCATGCAGGCACACATGAGGAGAGAGAGAGAGAGAGAGAGAGAGAGAGAGAGAGAGAGAGAGAGCTCAACTGAGCTAAACTCAGCTCAATTGTTGACGTGACTCTAAATAGCAAAGACTTAGATGTAGGAGCCTTGTTTGGTAAGAAGCGACAAGAGAAGGTTGAATGTTTCCTGTGCACTTCCCAAAAGTTCTTGGCAGGTTCTCTGGACAGGACTCAATACTCATGTAGTCAGAGTTCAGCATTTTAATGGAATAAGCCCCCAGTGCTCTTAATGTTTTCCATTAAAGATGTCATTTCTTTCTGGCCCCTTTAATTTCCTAATGTGTGCCTCATTTGGAATGAATAGAGCATCCTGAACCTGGATTTCCATTGAACATGCACTAGGATACCGTCCTCTGTGCCTTTGACAAGCTGTGTTTTTTGTCTAGGAAGCAGCAATGTGTCCTTACGTATTCATCTTCCAGAAAAACTCATGTTGCACAAAAATAATCACAATAATTGAATCCTTGTTCTGGATTCTATATACCATATCTGGACACATGACTGATGCTCGATCCAACCTCCATTTTACCAACACTACACTGTCTTACATTTCTCTTCCTTTTTAAAATTGTGTGTTGGGGTGTGTGTATGCACCCATGAGTGCAGGTAGGAGCAGAGGCCAGAACAGAGCATAGGATCTCTCAGCACTGGAGTTATCAGCCATTGTGAGCCTCCTTACCATGGGTGCTGGGAACTGAATTCTTGCATAAAAGCAGCAAGTGCCCTTGATCACTGGGCCATCTCTGCAGTCTCTTTAATTTTGAAGTTTCCATCTATAAGTGTGATCATGCAGAGCTCAAGGGCATAGGGAGTGGCTCTTCCTGGCTGTGTCCCTTGTCATATAGACTTTTGGAAGAAAAAGAAATGCCATGAAAGGTCAAGAAAATTTCTTTGTATTCAAAGGACCTTCCCTCAATTTAACTGAAATACATTTCAGGTGACGGGAAACACTGCCTCAATTTCTGGCTTGAGAACAGAAACCCAGGTGCACAGAGCTCCCTTCCCTGTAGCACCACTTCCAGCCTACCACTGCCATGTGGCCCCACCTCCCACACAGTGTTCCATCTCAAAGACCACAGGAAAGGGTTCAGAGACATGAAAGGGCATGTGACACCTGAGTCCAGTGTTGTAGATCTAGAGTACTAGTGGCCAACCTTTCGTCATCTTAAAGATGACACCAACAATTTAGGGAAGCAGAGATAGAGAAACAGAGAGACGTGCAGGGCCAGAGCACTCTGTTGGAGTGCCACACCAGCTGTGTTTGCAGTTGTTGCCATCATGTGCTTTCTAGTCACAGGGCTTACAACCGGCTCCATGTGTTCTTCTTCCTCCATATCTCGAGTCCCTTGGGTTACCTGAAGCTTTTTAAATACTTGTAACACAAAAGAGATTGATCTATGCAATTTTACTTAACTATTAATATAAAGTGAGACTTCCTACTCTCCTAAAAGAACTCCTGCCTAATTATTTTATTTCAAACAATCAAAATTGTTTTTGAAAAATCCCATTAGCCTTAAACAATCCCAATCATTGCCAAGATTTGATGCTTTCAGGGGGTTATCTGAACATGATTTGTTTTTAAAATGACAAAACATTTTAACAAGGATTCAGCAATTATTCTCAAAAGAATGGAAATTGTTCATTGTCATAATTAAAATATTTAAAAGCATTTTCAAACAACAATACCCTGTTAAAACACAGACAAATACCTTTACAACCTTGGAGTTGGCTGCAATTCTTAAATAGAACACAATATTTCTAATAATAAAGAGAAGAAATTTTGTAAATTGGACTGTACTAAAAATAAGAACTAGTTCAAAAATATAAAACAGAAAAATATATGAAATTGAGTGGGAGAAGATATTTGGAATAGATTTATCTGCGGAAGGGCTGTTACTCAAAGTACATTTTTAAGAAACCCAACACATCAATAAGAGAGGGTCCATAAGTCAATAGAAAAAAGGATATGCCCCTGTAAAGCCCAGTTGGTGAGGGAGGATCAGGGAAGCCCAAGCCTATTGAGAAGGCAGGGCAAGCCCAAGAAAAGGCTATTTATTTCTATTAGAGTCCCTTCTCGCATTTGCCTGCTGGAAGAAATAAAAATAAAACCTGCCCTTGGAAAGAAAGGGGCAGCCTAAGAGAGGACAGCCTTAGAGGGAACAATATGGAGGAAGGGAGGACTCAGGAAAGGGGAGCCTCTCCCCAAGATCCTATAAAATATCTCATCCTGAGCCCCAGGAGTGGAAGCCCAGCTCTGGGGCCTCTCTCATTCCACTGGGAGACATTTGTCTGTTCTAATAAAGGTGGGTTTCACTTTCTTCTTACATACTCCTCACTTCCTCCTCTATCTCTCCCTCCCCTATCTTTCTTTCTGTGTGTGTCTCTGTGTCTGTGTGTATGTGCCTGTGGGCATGTGTATGTATGTATGTATATACGTATGTATGTACGTATGTATGTACGTATGTATGTACGTATGTACGTATGTACGTATGTATGTATGTATCAGTGTATGTATCTGTGTGTCTGTGTCTCTCTCTTTGTGTATAGTGTATGTATGTGTCAGTGTGTCTCTGTGAGTGTATCACTGTGTCTGTCTGTCTCTCTGTGTGTATTTGTCTGTCTGTCTGCCTGTCTCTGTGTATATGTGTGTCTGTGTATTTGTCTATCTCTCTATCTGTCTGTGTGTCTGTGTATTTACCTGTGTGTCTGTGTGTCAGTGTGTATCTGTGTGTATGTATGTGTCAATGTGTGTCTGTCTGTGTGTCTATGTCTGTGTGTTTGTGTGTGTATGTCTATGTCTGTGTGTCTGTCTATCTACCTGTGTGTGTCTGTGTGTGATGCTTCCTTCCTCTCTGTTGCTGTGGCTTTCACTTTCCCCACTTGTCACCTTCACTTCTGGTGTTGTAGCTTCCATGTTCCCTGACCTGAATCTGTGGCTTTCACATTTTTCCAGTCTGTTGGTTTTACTTTCACCATGTTGATTTTCCTTCCAGACATACATTTTTAGTCTGGTCCATGCACCAAACTCAGCAATTATCATAGATGGCCACCCCTCAGGTCAAGACCCCCATAGCAAAGGTGGTCTCAGAGACATAACCTGCACGTAATACAGCTATTGCCACTGCTCTTAGTAATACAGGTTACCACCACTGGTCTTAGTTATCCATTAAAATGTGAAGATGAGACTCTTGCTGAAGACACCACAATGGGATTATAAGACATAAAAAAAATCAAGCTGGTACTAACTGGAATCTTCCACCCTCCCTTCTGGCTAGTTTCCATAGAAAGATCCAGAAAATGGAAAGAGAGCCATTAATAGTCTCACCCAGCAGTAAATGCTGTGATCCACAGTAATGATCAGCCTGACAAGATCTGCTCAATTCTGCAATAATGGCATGAATGTCACAGAAGTAATCAATAGTTCTAATTTAGACCTAAAACCTGCTCCACAGGAGAAAAGTCTTCATTGGTACTGCAAAAGGGGGGCATCTGTATCACACATCATCTGGCCAAGACAAAAAGAGGCACAGGAGAAACATAAGAGAGTATTAAATGGTCAATAGTACATAAAGAGATACCAACACCTTTTCGGAAACATTCACGTTTAAATCCTGAGACGTCACTATAAATCTCCAGTATTACTGATATGCAGCAAGTTCCTCTGAGAGAGACCTCCATCTTGGAGGAAAGCTTCTTAAACTCAGGAAGTAAACAACTCAAAAGTTTCAAGAAGTCCCTAAAACTAACTGTATTCACTATTCCCCTCCCTTCCCTAGTGTATACAAGCAGTGAGAATTGCTTGGAGACACTCAGACCAGCCAAGCCACCCAAAAGAGACAGAGACCACCCAGGCTGCTTAGAGATGACAGAGACAAGCTGAGGCACCCCGTAATTTTAAAGAGCAGAAATGTATTCACTTACAGTTCCAGAGTATGGGACTTCTAAGATAAGAGCACTGAGAGAGTGAACTAGGTCTGGCTTCTCTGTTTCTAAGATGCTGCTTTTGTGGGTGAAGAAAGTGGGGGGAAGAGAAACTCCCACAAGCCCTGTTTATAGCAATGATGTCAATCCATTTGGAGGCCTCAGCTTTCCTGACTTAACATATCTTCATAAGTTCCACCTCCCAGTACTGCTACTAGAGATTAACTTTCTATCACACGCACTTTGTAAAGATCAAATACATCCCATGGTTGTGTGACTTTTCCTGAAACATAAACTAGACATGAGTTCCCTTTGATAGGATAGCAAAAACAGACCAAAAGTACAATTACTTTACTGGACCAGAGTTTATCAGGGTTTCTTATGGTTAAAAGAGTTATTAAGGCATCTGCACCACCAAAATCCCAACCCAGCATGGATAACAACTCACAAAAAATGTATGTTTAGTGCACACTAAACAGTTCGCAGACAAGGCCACTGGTGGGAGGGTCTCCTCTCACAAGCAACTGTTATAGTTTATATAACCTTGGAGAAG